>NC_088356.1:22201500-22868500 GCF_036884655.1 Musa acuminata AAA Group | reverse complement strand
GGTGTTGTCACCCCCATACAGTTTCTACATGAGTGTCACTCTAATCAGATTCTCTTGGAGAACTCTTTCTCTCTCAATCTGAATGACCCTGGCCGAGGATTTGTCTAAGCAAGAACACATGAGATATTCCTCTCATGACACTGAGAGCGAATGATCCTCTATCGACACTCAATAGCCCTTGTAATGTTGGCTATCATTCTCAATGACCGGTTGTGCTAAATCTAGAACCTTCAGACCTATAAGTTCGGTATCAAAGAGTGGAGTACTCATATAAGACATCCTTGATGTCTCAAGTCTAAGGACCAAATACACTACTAGGATGACGAAATCGTTGTTTGACAACAGACATCATCAACCATCCAACATTCCATGAGCGGATCAATCAGTAAACTCATTCTCCAATGAGCACTTGCACTATATCCCTAGTGTCCTCACACGAGCAGTTATGAGACCAGTTGCATCCGTCATATGGACGGGTATACAGCATACTAGTCTGTCCGATTATCTTAATGTCCCTCTCAAATAATCTATGACCAGAATTATTTAGGATATGTGTTTAAAAGTGAATTAGTCTCATTATTGTGATCTCATCACAATCTGATTCCCATTACATAAATCCATAGACATCACAATATATTCATGTAACAAGCAATATAAAATAATAAAATATCAAATAATAATAAACAAAAAGATTATGTGTCAAGTCACATGTGCCATCAGTTACGTGATTGGCTTGCTTGGCACTTATAATTAGCAAGTTGATCTTTGTTCATTGAAAAGAAGATTGATAGTGAAAGTCAATGGCCTCAACGGAAGAAGAATCGAGAGTGGACATAGATTGGGAAGATCAAACCATTATAAATATGTTCACATTGCTTTTCTTACTTTTGATTTGTTGTTGCTAACTCATTTATTTTACTTGAACCTTTATCCACATTTTTGGTTAATCATATTTTTTATACGAATTTATCGAACGAACTTTATAATTGATTAAATTTGTCAAGGTACTAATTCATTCCCTCCCCCAATCTTTCCAATCTTTTAGTATCATTACGATCATGAGACGAATTTAGTCTATCAATTATTTATAAATTTTATTAGTTTATGATTTATTTTATAAATTGTCACATAGCAATATCCAAAATGACTCTAATTTAGTTTCCTAATTTACTAAGGAATATTTAAAGTGAGAAAATATAGAAAAAATGAATAGAATTTCAAATTATAACTATAATCAAAGATTATAAATTCTGATTGAAGATTAATGAAAAAAAATTTATGAAAAGATTAAATCATATATTTGATTTGATATATATATATATATATATATATATATATATATATATATATATATATATATATATATATATATATATATATATATATATATATATATATATATATATATATATATATATATATATATATATATTACTTATCCCAAGGTTAGATACCGTAATGTACCAATAAAAAATAGATCAATAAATTGGGTTATGTTCTCCTTGAACCAATAAAAATATGATATTTATCTATTTATTTTTTGTAAAACCTTATAATTATTATTATTTTTCTTTCATTGTCTTCCTTTTTACTCGTCCTATGTTAATTTCTCTATTATCTTTCGATTATTATTTTCTCTTCTTTCTTTTTTATTCGTTTTTGCTTGTCCGGATAAAAATAATAATTAGATATTAATAATTCTATGTTTTCAGCTATTCAACTTCTGATGATGCTTCACTCAACGGTGTTATTGTTTATGTTTGCTCTTCCGATGTCAATTGTTTTGGAAGTCCACACGCGGAGACAGGGAAAAAGACTGATCAATTGGCTTCAGTCTAGCCATCAGACATTGATTTAAAGAAAAAGAATGAAAGAAGCAAACAAGACCTGACGCGTTATTGGTCTAGTCTTTACGGTAGTTGTACTCTCTCTCTCTCTCTCAATACAATATGATCTCAATACGTAAGGATTCTCCAAGTCTTCGATGCTGTAATGGGAGTCAAGTCTTTGCCAAACGTGTTCACGCGTCTCTCTTTATCTTAACGCGGAAGCTATCGCAAGTAACCGTGTTTGGTAGAAGCATCAGCATCTGCATCTTGTCGCGAAAGAGAGGCTATCCGCTGCAATAAAGATTTGATCACTTTCTTCAGCAGGCTGTTGTGCTCTTCCGGAAGTCGATTTTAACAGACAATTGCTTCGGTTACTTTTGTATATTGGGTAGGTAAGGAAGTCAGCACTCCTGTGTCTCTATCTACTTGTTTTGGGCTTTAAAGAACAACAACATATGGTGCAATATTCAACATCAAATGCAGCTAGGTTTCCTTGCTTTGTTGAGATCGTCACTGTCACTCCCGCCTATGTTCGAGTCAACAGTAGTCTATTATAAACTGCATGTGCAATGATGGTTCCTTCTTCAAAGAGATGAGAAGGAAAAATCACTCGGTAATTCTTTAAGAAGAAACTGCAAACATCCATCCAGTAGAAGGCTTTTTGATGGTTGAATCCCACAAAACATATTTGATACCCTATATGTAAGAATTAAGCATTTGGTGAGTATATATCATTCATTTGGACTTGGAACACTTTAGATTGGTAGCTCCAATTCAATAAAATTGCAGATTGAATCGTGACAATTTACATGTATTGGAGCAGATCTAGTAAATGAACATGGGGAGGAGGAAAGAACTACTAATAGATCGAGTAGGAAGGATTACTGTAAATGGTCATAAAGGACATAATTTGCGCATGGGAAAGAGAGGGCCGAGGAGGTTTGGTAGTTGACCGTTGGCGGGAGAGTGACATCGGAGGCATTACGTCAACCTTCTTGTAGGAGCAGGGAACGCGCTTTGTTCCCTCACCTTCCCAGCTGTTTCCTAGTACTTTCCTATGGTTTTAGTTCTACAGGCCTCTACTGCGGCTGTTCATATAAGTCCAAGGCCACCCTCTCTGCGACCTCCATGTTCCATCCATAAGCCCCTGCTCTTCCAAGACCAATTCGAGACCCCTCAGCTTCCATCCCTTCCCTCCACAAAGAGAGCAACAGGACATGGCAGCGAAGAGGCTCCGCGATGACTCCGATCAAGGGTCTGACCCATCGCAGAACAAGCGGATGCGAAGCGTACCTTCGTTCTCGACGTCAGTAATCCCAACGGCCTTCTTCTGCTCACCCTTCTCCCACTATTTGCTTTGTCGTTGTCCAAAATCCATCTGATCATGGCTTCTCTTTTGCGTACATGAATAAGAACAAGTCTCAGATGCCTTAAGGTTTTGTTTATGTGGTTGCTTTGGTCTAAAATGATGTATGACCTCCCTCTTGCCTTTTGACAGGGTGATTAGAGAGGCTATGATGGCGAAATCTCTACAGAACTTCTTCTTTGTCTTGGAACCATTGCTTCGCAAAGTGGTATGATGATATATCCTACAAGTGATGCTGCCTTGGAACCATCTCTTTACTGCTTAATCCCTCAAAGTCACAACGAATAAGAGAACAAATTTATGTTCTTTTTCATTCCAACTGATCTCAACTAATAATTCTTCTCGTACAAAAACTAGGTGCAAGAGGAGGTCGAGCAAGGAGTAATTCGCAGCATCCACTCATTTCAGAGGTGAAGAATGTGTATTTCTCTGTCTACTTCAGCTTGATTTGTTGATTGGAACTCAAAATCCTGGGTAAATTCCATTTACAAAAGACTAATATTGGTCCGAAAATGTTGTTTAAGGTCTATCCCGACTCAGATTGAAGCAGCAGAATCATCAAGCTTGAAGCTTGCATTCAAGCAGCAACCTTCACTCCCCATATTCACTGGCAGCAAGATAATGGACATTGAGAATAACCCACTCCAGATCATCATCGTAGATGTAGCTAACGGAGAGGTTCCTTTATCCTCATTACCATCAGCTGTCAAAGTAGAAATACTAGTCTTAGATGGAGATTTTCCTTCGGGAGATGGAAATGAGTGGACCAGCGCAGGATTCCAGAAAAAGATCGTGAGGGAGAGGACCGGGAAGAGGCCATTGCTCACAGGGGATGTCAATGTTACACTGAGAGATGGCACTGCTTACATCTCTGATATCTCCTTCACTGATAATTCTAGTTGGATAAGAAGTCGACACTTCAGGATTGGTGCCAGAGTCGTGCCGAAGGGCTACAATGGTCCAAGCATTAAAGAAGCCATGACCGAGCCCTTCATGGTCAAGGATCACAGAGGAGAATGTGAGTGTGAAACCCTTGCTCTTGTTACTTTTGATGCAGTCAAATTCAAGGTGCATATCTAAAGCTAGATCTTTGGTATAGGATCAATCATCGATACGTGCTTCAATACAAAATTCTAAAGATAGACAGAACTAATCGGTGAATGATTATAATAATGCAGTGTACAGGAAACATTATCCCCCAGCTCTTTGGGACGAGGTATGGCGACTAGAGAGGATAGGGAAGGATGGGGCGTTCCACAGAAAGCTGTCGGCAGAGAGCATCAACACGGTCCAGGACTTCTTGAAGCTGTGCGCCGTCGAACCTGATCGTCTCCGCAGTGTACGTGTTCTTAATTCCCTTGCTGAACGCAGTAATGCTGCTGTAATGTGGCCGATGTGCCAAAATGCTTTGTGCCCTTGTTGAGGTGTTGCTTTCATGGATCAGATATTGGGAGTGGGGATGTCGGATCGCATGTGGGAAGGAACAGTTGCTCATGCAAAGACCTGCATCATCGGAGACAAGCTTTACCTACACCGAGGACCACAATGGAGCCTTGTCTTAAACCCTATATGTGAAGTGGTGTCGATTGTGACTGGTAGCATGACCTGCACAGTGCAAGAGCTAAGCAGACCTCAGATGGTGAGCACCAAAACCAGCTTCTTCAGATCTTTTACTTATGTTTGACTCTTGAACTGCTGATCTCACTGTGCTCCGCTATTCTGCAGGCCTATGTGCAGCATCTGGTTGAAGAAGCATATCGAAACTGGGACAACTTGGAAGAGACTGATGGATTGCTTCATCCGAGCGTTGTTTTGCCACAAAGTTAGTAAACCAGCTCGGTAAATTATCGATGCAGATTGAACTGACTTGTGAATGTACTGATGTTTTATAGCTCTTTCGACAGATTTGGGGATGCAACAGCAATGTGAGATGGATACATCGCTTTGGTATTCCGTTCATCAAGAGAATGCAATAGATTACAGAGTTGGAGGATACGATATCGTCAGCTCTGTGCAGCCTTTCTACGACTGAAACCAAACGACAACCCATAAAGTCTAGTCTCGATGTAAATTAAGCTTAGAAATCATAGCATCTATTGTTAGGTACGAATCGGGTGCCCTGATTGCTTGCTTGTTGACGATGATACAGAACGTAGCAAGCGACAAGAGGCGTACGTACGTATACGGATTCTTTGGTTGTTCTTCTACTGTAACTCACTTTTCTTTGAAGATTGTAAGTCTGTTTGTTTGAGGAGGCGGGGTGGAGTAAAGACTGATGACGTTCACAAACATGTGGGCGTCCGGTCTATTCCTAACGACAGTCCCTCGTTTGTACAAATGATCATCATATTAGGAAAAAGGTTGGTCCAAAAATGATCACGTTTCTCTTGAGTTGCATTTCTTTTTCCTGAACATGCATGGAATGGAATGAATGCCAAATTAATGGTCACATCAGCCATAATTCTCTTGATCAATGATTTTGCAAAAGGATATCTTTTATGATGCACCTAAAGATGCTCACGGCGAGCCTTCACAAGAATTATGGCAGTGATAGAAGGAAACCCCACAAAGGCATATCTGTACGACAAACAAGCAAGCACTCTCGTTAGCTGGAATCCAAGTACTGTGTTGCAGTGGAGTGAAAATTACTGCTGTCCCAAACTTGGGAATACACTGTCAGATTGTAGAGTCCCTGTTCGGAACATGGACAAAATTGCTATGGTTCTAAAATCCATATGATCTCAGATACCGCTTAGAACTTGACAATGACAATCTCCTCCTGATCACCTATCCTCGTTGTATGGAAATAAGAAAACTTATCAATGGTAAAAATGAATTCTCAATTGAAACTAAATAATCGTTGATTTGAGAGGGCCATGTAGTGCTGCTGATTGGGATCCAAGTGTCTTTTTTGTATGTGAGAATTGTAATGTTATTTGGTGATTGGATTTGGATCAGGACAATTATTGGAGATGATTCCGGATCCTATCAAAGAGAACGGATAGCAGAGGTGCATATACCGATATCCCGGATTAGGGAGATCTCGGGATAGGATATACTCTTTGGGAATCTGGTCAATAGCGGGGCGCGTTATCATCCCCAGGACACCGCGTTCCACGGGGTCCGGATCCTATGCCATGGACGAGGCAACAGATGCTAAAGATTGAGTTTTGTAATAGTCGTCGGTAAATGTGGGTTCCAACCATACTGTAATGGACAGTCGCATGAGCCTGCCTGCTGGCTCGGCCGAGAGAGGTGAGCCGTACCACGATCCAACTCCCAAAAGAAGCGGGCCCCGCCCACCTTCTCTACAGGCTGGGGAGGCCCCACCCGATCTGCACGTGACTGACCATCTTGTGGGCTCCGGCGGTGGTGAGCTGCGTGATAAACCCACCGCCCACCTGCTCCTCCCCTTCAGCCTCCTCGCCTGGCTTCTTGATCCCGTCACCGGCGGCGGCGGCGAAAGCGGTGTCGCCCTCTGGGCCGTTGATGAGTCCGCGGAGGCGGCGGCGGCGGAGATGGGCGGAGTCACGTCCTCGATCGCCGCCAAGTTCGCCTTCTTTCCCCCGAACCCGCCAACCTACGCCGTGATCGCCGACGAACAGAGCGGGCGGCTCGCCATCCCTGGGATCGCGGCGGCGGGGCGCGACGACGTGCACGTCGTCCGCCTCCCAACGCGGCGGGGCAACGAGATCGTGGCGGTGTACCTGCGTCACCCCCGGGCGACCGCCACGCTGCTCTACTCGCACGGGAACGCCGCCGACATCGGTCAGATGTTCGATCTCTTCGTCGAGCTCAGCGTCCATCTTCGCGTCAATCTCATCGGGTTCGTCACCCCCCTATCCCTCCTCCTGGTGAATTCCACTTTGGTGACTCTTTCTTTCTAAATCTCTTTTTCTTTGCGATTGATAATAATTTGGTCTCTATTTCTAGTTGGTTTTTGTTGTTACTTGCTTAATTTTGTGATTCATGGGATCTAATTATGTGTTTGTGGACTTCCTCTAAATCTCTGCAAGGTTGATTTCTGAGCAACGAATTAACCTTTTGTAGATCTGTTCTCCAGTAAAGCGACTATGATTTCCTATCAACAAGATGTAGCTTAAATTCGTTACAGATGCCATGATATCACTAGTGAGAAGTAGATAAGCATTGATGGTCAGCTATTGTCGACAAACTGCCATTCAGAACTTAATAGCTGAATCGAAACCTGATCGATTAGCGAGAACATAATTGCTTTTCTGTGCCTTTTGAGGTAGCAATGGTTCAAGTCACAGAGATTGTTGGTTTACTTGCTAGTATACCAAGGGTTCAAGTTATAGAAACAATCTCTTCAAAATATTTAAAGGTCAGGCAGGCTGTGTACATTTACCCTCTTCAGACCCTGCATTGGATGAGCCTTGTGCATTGGGTACGTCCTTTTTGTTGGTGCACTTGCTTTTTATGTTGTTGAAAGTAATTATGGATAAGAAGTTCATGATTGCTGATGCTTCAAGGATTAAAATTCCTGACTGCCAGTAAATAGGATCTCTAGTTTAGAAAATATGGATATGATGTAGTGCATATCTACGGAATTGACATCCAAAAGTAGTACGGTTGTTCTTTTTTAACTCTAATGCTTATCATACACTCTGATAATCCATTATAATTATCATACCTAAGAAGCCTGCATGCATATGTTTGTGGTTCGTATGCGTGACATTGCTGACACGTTAACAGAAATATCTCAAAACAATTGTATGTATTTGCATGTCTAATAATTCTTGTAAAGCTTTTTTTGGCTTAGTCAGTAAAGAGACACTTTAATGATCTATTTTTATCAACTTGTAATTCTTTCATATATATACTCTCATCAAGGTGTGGCTCAAACCTATACTTTTGCAAAATAACTGTTGCTAATGCTGTTCTGAGTATGACTCTACCTATCATTGTAATTTTCTTGTTCATTAAAAACGACAATACTTGGAACTGAGGTGAAAGATCAATGACATTAGGAGTTGCTTTATTTGCCTATTGGGACTCTCAACAGATCAAATACTTGCGCCAAGGCTTTGTTTATAGTTGCTGACTCTTTACTATTTGTTGCAGGTATGATTATTCAGGTTACGGGCAATCAACGGGAAAGGTCAAAGTTCATTTGTTACTATGGCAAAACCTCACATGAATTTTGGCTCATGAAGAAAATAATACATGAAATATCATCTTTCTTAACTGTTTTGTTTGTGTCATAATCTATTGTTCCTAACAGCCTACTGAATATAATACATATGCGGACATAGAGGCAGTATATAACTGTCTTAAAGAACAATACGGAGTAGCAGATGAGGACCTAATCTTGTATGGTCAGTCAGTGGGTAGCGGTCCAACTCTTGATTTGGCCTCCCGTCTACAGAAGTTAAGAGCTGTTGTTCTACACAGTCCTATCCTTTCTGGACTTAGGGTACTATATCCAGTTAAGCGAACATATTGGTTTGACATTTACAAGGTAAAATTTTCAGTGTTCATCTGGTGTAATAATCCTTTTACATTCTAAATAATTTTATTGCTTTTGCAGAACATTGACAAAATTGGCCTTGTCAATTGTCCGATATTAGTTATTCATGTAAGCTTTTCATTTCATATTTCAATCTTTATTCTGCAGATTATCTTCAATACATTGCCAAATTATTTTTTTTCCTAATTTACTTCTTTGTGGCTTACTGGTTGCTTACTTTTGTTAATAGCATGCATTAAGTGGTTAAACAGTACCCCAGTAGTCAGTTTTTGGTTATTTATGCAAGCATTTCAGGACGAGGCATTCATTAACATGCTGAAGACCTTATCAGAAGTCTTATTTACGTCAATATCAAATTCCACAGTCAGTATTTAGAAAAAATAAAACACATGAAAGTTGTAAACTTCAGATTTGAATAGTGGTTCATACTAGATCATAAACATATAACTTGTTAGAGGATATGTCAAGATATACTGCCATAACTTTTTTATAAAGGAAGCAAGGATGCCATAAATTATACATGTGTAGTTGGTTTGCATTAGTTGATGTTGGTCATAAAATACATAATTGCAAACAATATTATTGACCGATTTAAAAAATCCAATGGAATTTTTTCCTTAAAAAGTAAAACTTTGTTAATTAACTAGGCAGGGGACATAAAGAGCTTGTGCATCCAAGGAGAGTAGGATGTCAAAATCAGGTGGTCAATCTTTTAACATACAAAGCTAGAACTACGCAAACACCCCTAGTTTGAAGACCAGAGTATGTAGGTTTCCCTTCTAGTCTAACCAGAAGCTTTGCATCAATTCTAATATTGATTTTGGATATTCCTTGTTGAATGACCGTTCTTAGTCCATCAAGAATTATTTTGGTCTTATAATAGAGCGCATGGCGACTATGCATATAAAAGCATCGAGCGACAATACATGATCCGGGGCCTCCCTCATCCATCGATTTGTGTTAAGAACTGTCAATGTTAAGTTTGTTAGGATCAAGAGCGGCACTAAGAGGGGGGGTGGGGGGGGTGTGTGAATTAGTGCAGCGGAAAAATTACGTCGGTTTAAAAATCTTCATATGATAAAATCTGATTTTAACGAAAACCATTTCGTTTTTCTTGAATGAGTAGAGAAGAGGGGATTGGACAGTTTGTAATGAAGTAAAGTTGAACGCAATAAAGAGATTAAGCAGTAAAGAATGAACACACCGGAATTTATAGTGGTTTGGTCGTTATGACCTACATCCACTTTTGATTCCTCCCCCGTTGAGGTCATCGATGTCCACTAATGGTCCTCCTTCAATAGGCGAAGACCAACCACCTCTTTACAGTACTTTCTCCTTTTCACGGGTTTTAGGAGATAACCCTTATAAGCCTCACATATCTTCTTGGATGATTACAAAGCTAAAGAGAGGGAGGAGGACTCTTCTAACTTTTACAACACTTTTAACACCCTAACACTTAGAGTTTTTTTTCACACTTTGATTGCACTTTGTTACCCTTTCATGCAAAAAAAGGTGGGGTATTTATAGGCCCCAATGGCTTCAAAATTGGAGCAAGAAAATGTTTCATCCCGGATTTCCGGGGTACTGGCGGTACCACCGCCTGACACTCTAACATTGAGCGGTACCACCACCTAATTTGACGGTACCACCGCTTGACAGAGTCTCGGATACTGAGCTCTGACAGTACCACCGCTTGGCAGGTAATAACTACCGGCGGTACCATCGCCTAAACCACCTAGGAGATCGTTCCTTAGGCGGTTCCACCACCCCAATCTGACGGTGCCACCGCCAGACAAGGTCCAGCAACTTGGTTGGGCCTTGAATCTGGCCCAAACCAGTCCAATTACGGGCCCAGTTGGCCCTTAGGAGGGTTAACGAGATTACCTCCCAAACCTAACCCTAATTATGTGCTAACTACGATTTTTAAGGTATACACTAAACAAATCAAATCCGGTTAGTCTAGATTTCTTCTGGCGAGTTTCCGATGAACTTCCGATGATCTCTCAGCAATGTTCCAGCGGACTCCTAGCAAGCTCCTGGATTTCACAACGATCTTCTTGGCAAGTTCCGACAAGCTTCTTTGGTAAGCTCCTGGACTTCTCGGTCAATTCCAGTAGAATTTCCGACAAACGTCTGGACTTCCGTCGATCTCTCGAACTCCTAACAAAATCTCGATCTTGACTCCGGCATTTTGTTTTGCTTTATGCCTTGATCACTATCGTAGTTAATCCTGTACACTTTTCTCAATATATAGATTTGATCAAATAATTTACTAATTTATTTCATCATCAAAATCCAAGATTCAACAAAGTTTAGTCTAGTTAGGGCTTGGCTTGGCTTCGCCTATCTAATTATATTGGGATATTTCTCAATTAATCCTTCATCAAATTGTTTAGAAAATTTAGCCTCAATAAAAGAGGGTATTTTAGATAAGCAAGCAATTTATAAAAAATGGACGAGAGAAAATGGAGATTCCTTGTTGAATAATAGTTCTTAGTCCATCCATAATTATCTTGGTCTCATAATAGAGCGCATGATGACCATGCATATAAGAGCATCGAGTGACAATACATGATCCAGGGCCACCCTTATTCAACAAGGAGTCTAGGGCCTCCCTCATCCATCGATTCGTGTTAAGAACCATCAGTGTTAAGTTTAGTCTGGTTAGGGCTTGGCTTGGCTTCGCCTATCTAATTATTTTGGGATATGTCTCAATTAAGCCTTCATCAAATTGTTTAGAAAGTATAGCCTCAATAAAAGAGGGTTTTTTAGATAAGCAAGCAATTTATAGAAAATGAATGAGAGAAAATGATACCGGGGAGGGTAAAAATGCAGAATGGATTTCCAAATAACTCCGATGGAAAATTTGTTCAGATAGAAAATGTCACAGTAGACAAGGAAGAACTGATACCAGAAGCACTAACGAAGCAGCTTAGATAAAAACGAAAAGTAGCTCACCACCAAGTTTAAAATCACAATGGGATACAGAAAGTTCACCACCCAACGGAAATTAAACGAGGATACAGAACTAGAAAATAAAAGACTCACCACTCAAGGACGCATCCAAGAGATACAGAGTTTAAGGGGTTCTCTAAGAGCTTCTGCCCAGATATCATCAGTTTCTAAAAAAATCTTTTTCTAAGCCCTAAACCCCAAAATAAATACTAGTGCATGAAACAACCCTTCATGCATAGGAAATTTCGAAATTAAGTGCTTTACAGCTGCCAACCAACTCCATTAATGAATTCCTTAGCCATGAAGAAAAGTACCATGATACAGCTTTACAGCTGCCAACCAACTCCATTAATGTATTCCTTTGTGCTGGGAATATGCTGATGAGCTGTCTTATCTGAGTAGGCTGAGTTGAAGATTATGTAGCAATATTGTTGGCTGAAAAAAATATATTATATTATCAGTATGATCCATATGAGCAGATTGTAGCAAATTAGACACTCCCGTGTCAATCTCCCCTGGTTGAAAAAGACTTGTCCTCAAGTTCTTATTTGTTTCGTCATCATGATTATAAAAAGGACTTAAGTCAGCCACATTAAATGTTGGGGATACTCCGTAATCTTTAGGTAGCTCAATCTCATAAGCATTTTTGCCAATTCTCTTAAGCACCTTGAATGGACCATCAGCCTTAGGTTTCAGTTTTCCAAATTTTCCCGGCGGAAACCTCTCTTTCCTTAGATGAATCCAAACCAAATCACCTGCATTAAACTCCACAAGTTTTTTGTGTTTGTTAGCAGCTTGCATGTACCTCTCATTTTGTTTCTCAATGGTTGCTTTCACACCCTCATGTAGCTTCTTTATCTGCTTAGCTCTTTCATCAGCATCTCCACTAAATTGCTTTGTTGTAGAATGAGGGATTAAGTCCAAAGGACCAGCAGGATTAGCACCATAAACTACCTCAAAAGGACTCTTACCAATACTATGATGCATAGAACGATTGTAGGCAAACTCAATTTGTGGAAGAATGACATCCCATTGCTTAATATTCTTGCCAACATAGCTTCTAAGTAAATTTCCCAAGCTTCGGTTTGTGACCTCAGTTTGCCCATCGGTTTGCGGATGATGCGAGCTGCTGAAATTCAAAGAAGTACCCACCTTCCTCCAAAGAGTTCTCCAAAAATGACTAACAAATTTTGAATCTCGATCAGACACCATAGTTCTTGGAATACCATGCAATTTAACAATCTCCTTAAAATATAAATCAGCAATATGAGATGCATCATTTGATTTATTGCATAGAACAAAGTGAGACATTTTTGAAAATCTATCAACAACAACCATGATAGAATCCTTGTTCCTTTGAGTTCTTGGCAGTCCCAAAACGAAATCAAAACTCACATCCTCCCATGGAGCATTTGGCACTGGCAATGGAGTGTACAAACCAAAATTTTGACTTCTTGTTTTTGCCAAATGACACAATCGGCATTGCTTCACATGTCTATCCACATCTCTGAACATTTTAGGCCAGTAAAAATTTGATTGAACAAGAGCTAGAGTCTTGTCCCTACCGAAATGTCCTCCTAAAACACCACCATGAGCTTCAGCTAGAATTACTTGTCTCAAAGAACAAGATGGAACACACAAAGCATTAGCTCGAAAAAGAAAACCATCAAAGATAAAAAATTATTGAAAGGAACCTGATTTACAATTCTGCCATATCGAGCCGAAATCCACATCATTCTCATATAGATCTTTGAATGTTTCAAATCCAACCACTTTGACTTCCATTGCTGATAATAAAGAATGCTTTCTGCTCAATGCGTCAGCAACTACATTTTGAACATCAGATTTGTGCTTGATTGTAAAGTTGTAAGATTGTAAAAACTCCACCCAAGCTGCATGCCTCTTGTTTAGCTTGTGCTGGTGATTAATGAACTTTAATGCCTCATGATCAGAATATATAACAAATAGCTTGGCAAGAAGATATTGACTCCAATGAGACAAAGCTCGATAAATCGCATAAAACTCCTTATCATAAGTGGAGTATTTCTTTCTCGTATCATTCAGCTTTTCACTAAAAAATGCAATGGGCTTTCCGTTTTGACTCAAAACAGCACCAACTCCCACATTTGATGCATCACATTCAACTTCAAACACATTATCAAAATTTGGTAGAACTAAGATAGGAGCTTCAGTAATCTTTCTTTTCAAAAGCTCAAAACCATCATTAGCCTCACTAGTCCATTTGAATCTATCACATTTCAGACATTCGGTGATTGGAGCGACAATAGAGCTAAAACCCTTGATAAATCTTCTGTAAAACGAAGTTAAGCCATGGAAACTCCTCACATCATGCAACGAAGCAGGTGTTGGCCAACTGAGAATAGCCTCTACCTTATTTTGATCCATCATGATTCCATCTTTTGAAACAACATACCCCAGAAACACCACACTAGAAGTAAAGAAATCACACTTCTTTAGATTAGCATAAAGCTTTTGATTCCTCAAAATAAGAAATATCTCTTTCAGATGATTCATATGCTCCTCTTCGCTCTTGTTGTACACCAATATATCATCAAAATAAACTACAACAAATATTCCAATGCATGGCTTAAGTATGTGATTCATAAATCTCATGAAGGTGCTAGGAGCATTAGATAGTCCAAATGGCATAACCAACCATTCATATAAGCCTTCTCTAGTTTTAAATGCTGTTTTCCACTCATCTCCGGGCCTCATTCTTATTTGATGATAGCCACTCCTCAAATCAATTTTTGAGAAAATACAAGCACCACACAATTGATCAAGTAAATCATCTAACCTTGGAATAGGAAAGCGATATTCCACTGTGATTTTGTTGATGGTGCGACTGTCCACGCACATTCTCCCAGAACTATCCTTCTTGGGCACTAACAAAGCAGGAACCGCACAAGGACTCATGCTCTCCCGGATTAACCCTTTTTTAACCAATTCATCAACTTGCCTTTGAAGTTCTTCATGCTCCTTGGGACTCATTCTATATGCTGCCTTATTAGGTAGAACAGCCCCCGGAATAATATCAATGTGATGTTGGATATCTCTCAAGGGTGGAAGGCCATGTGGAATCTCTTCTGGTATAACATCTTCAAACTCTTCCAAGATTTGTTTCATGATTTTTGGTATCTCCTTGTGTTGTTCATTTTCTTCTACTACTAGTAGAGCCATAACATGACCACCCTTGTCTAATTCATCTTTGCATTCACCATAGGACATAAAAGCGCTAACTTTCTTTTTTGGTGCACTGATTTCGGATGGTTGTAATGGAGCTAAAATAATCTTCTTTTCGTTCACCTTAAAAGAATAAGTATGTTTGTAGCCGTCATACAACACCCTTCTATCATAATGCCAAGGTCTTCCCAACAGCAAATGACAAGCATCCATAGGAGCAACATCACACCATACTTCATCTTTATAATACTTGCCAATAGAAAATGAAACTAAACATCTTTTAGTTACATTGATGTCATTTCCTTTTTGCAGCCAACATAACTGGTATGGATGCGGATGAAGGATGGTGTCCAACTTTAGCTTCTGTACCATCTCCAAAGATACCACATTCTCAAAGCTGCCGCTGTCGATGATTACCAAGCACACCTTGCCAAGAGAAGTGCATTTAGTGTGAAACACATTTTTTCTCACCCAGCTTTCATCGTCGGCCACATATGACACTTGTAAACTACGTTGTAATACAATAGACAAACCATGATCAGCATAAGTAATCTCTTCCTCATCATCATCGTATTTTGGTTCGTCGTCAGCTTCATCTTCGCCTCCATCACTATGATCTTCAACCAAAGTTACAATCCTCCTATTTGGACAATCCGAAGCAATATGCCCAAAATCATGACATTTGAAGCATTTTCGGCCACTTGGAGTAGAAGAATTAGGTGTTTTTTTGTTGCCAGCAGACTCTTCACCCTTTTCTTGCACCTTCGATATCACCTTGCTTTGGACAGTAGGCTTGGAACTTCCTCCTTTCGTGTAGCCTTCTTTTGAGCCATACCGAAAACTCTTTTCAAACTTCTGTTGCTTTTCAACTTTCAATGCCAGCTTGCTCACATCATTTAAAGACCAATATGGCTGTAGCTGAACAACTTTAGCAATCTCATACTTCAGACCTCCTAAGTATCTTGCAATTGTTTGCTCTTCCGGTTCCACAAGCTCTCCTTTTAACATCAAATTATTAAATTCTGCAGTGTACTCCTCCACACTAAGATCTTTTTGCTTGAAATCATGTATTTTGAGAAAGATCTCTTGTCTATAATTATCAGGTAAATATTTTCACTTTAGCTCCCTTTTCATTTTCTCCCATGTAACGATCTTACTCTTCCCCTCACGTTCTCTTTGTTTCTTCAGATTTTCCCACCAAAAAGATGCATTCCGCCTGAGTTTGAGTGCCACAAGTTTGACCTTCTTTTGTTCTGGTGGTTCATGAAAATCGAAGATTCTTTCTACTGTATTAAGCCAATCGATAAAGTCATCAACATTTATTTTCCCTTCAAATTCTGGAATATCAAATCTGGGATTATATTTATTCTGCCACTCGTCTTGGATTTCATTTCTTCTCCGACATCTTCTTGACTCCCTTGGAAGATGAGGTGTTTCATCATCAGAAGTAAACTCTCGAGCGTCATTTTCATGCTGGTTGTGTCTGCTTTGAAGTTCGTCGATTATTTCATTATTTTCTTGTAGGCTACGCAGCAATTTTTGTAGCTGCAGCCTCAACGACTCAGCGTCATTTCCATGGTCGCTACCTTCACCAACTACACCTTTTCCATTCCGCCTTGCCATGATCTGTAGCCTTTAGCTCTGATACTAAACTGATACCGGGGAGGGTAAAAATGCAGAATGGATTTCCAAATAACACCGATGGAAAATTTGTTCAGATAGAAAATGTCATAGTAGACAAGGAAGAACTGATACCAGAAGCACTAACGAAGCAGCTTAGATAAAAACGAAAAGTAGCTCACCACCAAGTTTAAAATCGCAATGGGATACAGAAAGTTCACCACCCAACGGAAATTAAACGAGGATACAGAACTAGAAAATAAAAGACTCACCACTCAAGGACGCATCCAAGAGATACAGAGTTTAAGGGGTTCTCTAAGAGCTTCTGCCCAGATATCATCAGTTTCTAAAAAAATCTTTTTCTAAGCCCTAAACCCCAAAATAAATACTAGTGCATGAAACAACCCTTCATGCATAGGAAATTTCGAAATTAAGTGCTTTACAGCTGCCAACCAACTCCATTAATGAATTCCTTAGCCATGAAGAAAAGTACCATGATACAGCTTTACAGCTGCCAACCAACTCCATTAATGTATTCCTTTGTGCTGGGAATATGCTGATGAGTTGTCTTATCTGAGTAGGCTGAGTTGAAGATTATGTAGCAATATTGTTGGCTGAAAAAAATATCATATTATCAGTATGATCCATATGAGCAGATTGTAGCAAATTAGACACTCCCGTGTCAGAAAACCCCATCAAGCAAGCTTCATTTCTAACATCTAAATTAACCACAAGCATATTGCAATGAAACCCCTAAGGATGTCAACATTTGAAGAGGTATCATCCTAAGAAGCATGGACACAGACATAACACGACACAAACATGACGACATGTTATTTTTTAAAAAATTAGGATATAGACATGATGAGGACACATATATTTTTTGACATATATAATATTTGATAACATGAGGTTTTTAATATTTATATTTAAATTTTATAGACTCAGTAATATAAACAAAGAAATATCATCACACAAGTTTAAATAATTAAAATAATCTAATTCGAAGTATCCAAAATAAAGCAAATAATATTTAACAATCACTAGGCTCATTCTCTACATCATTATCACCTGTATCTGGTGATTCATCGATATCATTAGTAAAACTAATTTTTTCTAGCTCCAGTTCATCCAAAGATAAATTTGCAACTTCAAGTACTCCAACGTATTCAAATGAATCAAATTTTTCGCTAGTAATACCCTACATCTTAGTCTCTCCCTTTAAGTATCCTAGGGTTCTATTGGAAAGAAGATGAAGATTATTATGAATGAATACCAAATCTTCTGTATGTTGAGGAATCATTTTGTTCCTTTTAAAAAAGTGCACGAAAGAATAGGTACTCAAGATTCTCTCACAACATGATGAAGAAGAAGACTGCACAAGTAACTTCAAAACTAACACTTAAAGTATGAGAGTTGATGAACCATATACAACTCACCAACTTTTAGGATCCATATGGTAGCTATCGTGTAAACGATCATAATCAATAAAATATCTAACTCTATAAAGAAATTAGCATATTCTTCGTTGATAAGTATTCTCTCCTCAATGGTTGAATAATATCTTCTTAGACATTTCAATCTTTCTTGAGAGGCCTCAAGATCTCTATGTGGGGTACTCAATTGGGATCCCATTGAAGTCATTCATACTAAATATTTAAAATAAAAAAGTAAAAATAAATAATTCTGTAAATATGCTTAATTATGTAAAAATATCATTAAAAATTAAAATCAGCATATACCTTAGATTTAAAGAATGATCAAGTAATGAAATAGAGTGTTGTTCTTTATCCAACAATCAATAAGAATTTTATAGATTACATCATAGAAAGATAAATATTTGTTTGATTTCTTTCCTTCATGTGTATATTTTTTTCCTTCACTTTCTCAATCATACTATCCCACATGTCATATACTAAATGAAAATATGGGTTATTCGTGTCATAAAATCTAAGTATATCATAAGTAAATCTTGTGAAATCAAGAATATAATCAATTCCAAATGTCATCATGTTCCTTGTCCTTTACAGATTTTGCTTTACCAATATCATCATCTCTGTAACATATCCCGTTTGTCGCTAATAACCATAGACTGAAGTACACCTTTGATAAGTTTAAACCTCTAAAGCATAATAGTTGTTAAGGCAAAACGTGTGTCCACTATAGAAAGTAACTTTTATGGCACAAACTCATTAAATATGTACAATATCATCGAATGATTCATGGTAAAACTTTTTATCATTGTAATATCACTAGCAATATCAGATATCCAACTGCATGCATTATATGTTAATTGATTTTGTTCAATATTCATTATTATATAAATATTTTTTAGTGCTAGGTTGAGAGTGTGAACCACATATAGAATCCAAATAATATTTGAAAACTATGACTCAATAATTTGTCCAAACATTATGTTTTAATTCAATAATCTGTATTATGTTCTGATAACCAACCTCATTAGTAACTTTTTTCATTAGATTTGACGTAAAATATTTATGACTCTATTATTAGTTATAGCCATAAAGTTAATTAAGGGCATCATCTGTAAATCGCTAAATTCGTCACTTACAATATTAACTTCTTTTTCATTCCATGTACCTTCAGTCAGTCATAATAACCTCTCAATATTTGCTTTTTCTTTCTAAAATAGAATAGTTCTCAATAAATTGTAACCATATGGTAAACAACGAGATGAATGATTGTTGGCAACAAATTCAAAAACAATAACAAAATATGAAATTGTTGCTAGGTGAAATGGTAAACCAGCATAAAAAAACATTCTAGCTATCTTAGAATGTAACTAATCACATGTTGTCATATTAAATGCGGCTATGATACCTTTCCATTTGTCACTGCCACTTAAATTTCTTTTCTTTTAATCGTGTATAACTGTTCATCTAGCTATGGACAAATAGTACAAGGGGGGTAATGGTACTTTTTTCGGAGCACTTTGTTGATGTCTTGTTTTAGCTCCTTTTAATCTTTACACATATCAGAGGCATCTTTTATTGTTATTTTTGTACATACTATAATTCTTTGATGGTCAACTTTAATAGATGTGCTTTAACTCTTATATAAGAGCTTTTCTTGACCTAATGACAAAACTTACATTGTCATGTAATATTCCCACCCTCTCTGCTTAATTTGTCCATTTTAGTAACATTTCTCTATAACGGTTTATAAACATCCTCATCATTAGCTGTACGATGAACAGAAGAGCTATTGATAGAACTTGACGAACTCATTTTGATAGTTTTATGGATGACTCTCCTTTTCATCGAATATCATGGGAAAAAAAACATAAAAGTGATTATTAATAAAATGGAGGAGGAAATGTAATAAAATTGTAGATTTAGATTGTTATCTCTAAAGTACAAGAAATTGACCAAGGAAATGCAATAAAATGGAGAACCGACATAATTATGATAATTGAAATTTGAAAGCCATCACTGTGATTATTAAGAACCTAAAGCATAATTCAATATTTTATAAATGTCACATAAGATAGAGTACTTCAATTAATGGTTTCATATTAAAATTTCTAGTTATAATTCTGGTTGATTTTTTTAATTATATTTCTAATTAGTGATTTTATATATGTTCTCATAAAAACGAAAGAAATAAAATTTTATTGCAATAATCATGATATATTCATAATGTAACATATATCATGGCTAAAAAAGCATAACAAATAACATCTAACCTATTATAAATAAGAGGTAGTAATAAAAAAGCATAATAATAAGATCTAACCTATTCCTCTTGTTATACACAGACTTATTATGAATAAGAGGCCGACATTATATCTCTTAACATATAATTTATGCAGACATCAAAATACAAATATAAAAGGTGATTAATTGATTAAGAAAAACTAAACAAAAACAAAAGGATTGAAATCGACTTACTTTTGTGCACAAGTGATGGGTCACCTCTTCTACACATGATGGATAGGTCGACGAGAGGGATGCCAAGGGAAACCCATGATCCTTGTTGCCAATGATGAATCAACGAGAGGCGCATCGAGAGAAACCCATGAGTGAGGTCGTTGGTGATAGGCGATGGGTTCTTGAGGGCAAGAGGGACATCGAGGGCACATGCCATGCAATGAGGGATGCCAAGGGAAACCCATGATCCTTGTTGCCAACGATGAATCAACGAGAGGTGCATCGAGAGAAACCCACGAGTGAGGTCGTCGGTGATAGGCGATGGGTTCTTGAGGGCAAGAGGGACATCGAGGGCATGTGGTGATAGCAACAAGCTATCGAGGGCACACGCCATGCAACGAGGGTGAGGTCGCGAGTCATCGAGGGTGCACGTCACGCGATGGGTCATGGTGCACATTGTGGAAGTGGCCTCCGAGCACTAGCGTAGAGCTACAACGGCGCCACCGGTGCAACTATAATATGATGTTCTACTGCTTCTGCTATCATTGGCATTCCTTATTGTCGATGAATTTACTTCTGATGCAATGTGGTGTTCTAAATATGCTGCCACTTGTCGTTGGTGTTCACACACTGTACAAATCCTCGATTTCACGTCTCCCCAAACTCTTGAGGTCCACAATTTAATGTCGCCGATCCTCCAGGTTTGGCGAGAAATCCCCAAATTGTCTAGATTTTAAGCCTCTACTCCTTTGATATCATGCTTTCCTGTCCCCGCATAAAGGCCACACAACTTAGCGACACACGTGAGCATCACGTGAGGAAGGGCGCGGGAGTGATGAGGAAGGGTGTAAGAGATGTCCGACATGGATATGTCGTGTCCCAAAAAATAAATAAATATGTAAGACACATGTTCGACCATATCAGTGATGTATCCGTGTCTGACACGGATATGCCAACCAAAATGGCATGTCTGTGTTTCCCTTCAGCAAGCCAATTTCTAGAGTACCAAATATCAAAATAATGAAAAAAATTACATTTCATTCATAAAGTCAGGGCCTTGCTGACATATATAACATGTGTGTCCATCACCAAGACCAAGTTTCATGTTCTGTCCATAGTGGGGAGATAACACTGGATGAGCTTCGACCAAAACAAGAGATTCTTGGAGTTATTGAGAGCTTCCACAACCTCTACCACCAATTCTCTTGGTCTAGGAATCTATATATGTTGTCTTAGCAGTGACTCGCCCATTAGAATCATCTTTCCAAGCCCACATATTATCCTTTAGCTCATAAGATAAATTCATACCAGTGATAAGGATGTGAGAAATTTTTTTCAGAGTTCCACATGCATGTTGATTTACTGAACAAAATTATAATCATCGAGAATATTCACATTCACTGAGGTTGGTTTAAGGGAGCAATAGATTTTATCTGACAAGATTTTGCTAGTTTTATTATCAATTCTTGAAAGGGGAGCATTTTAAGCTAATTCCCAAATATTTGGTAAATCATATTGATTTTGGTCAATTCCAAATTGGTTACACACGAGATTGCCAGAAATTCAGTATCTAATTTAGTGCTGGTGAGACTTGAGAGAATAATGAAGCAAACCAAAGAAAGAATTTTAAAGATGGCCATGATTTTGTGAATCATTGCAATACAGGAATCAGCAGAATGTGAGCTCAAATTCTCTGATTAGAGTACTTCTTTAACAAGAGTTACAATTGTGTGATATTGGGGATTCTTAGGGTTTTCCTAACAACTAGGTGGCCCAGATGTTAGATTAAGTAAATGCTTTAGCCATAAAATTATACATAATATTAACAAGAGGGTTCTTCAAACTGTAAAGTGGAAAATTATTACTCCTTGAAGCTGTCATTTAAAAGTGAGGCCCATAATGCCATTTATCATGAAAATGTGCTTCGTCTGCCAAATGAGCAAACAACCCAATTTACTAAAACATATAAATTTTTTTTTTTTCATATTAGCAGAAATGAGTTTAATATTACTGGAGAGAAACAGCACATGTGCAAGGCATGATATCTTAACTATTTCAGGATCTAGATTAATTGGATTTTAGAAAACTAGTTTTTTGGTCATTCTATAGAGAATACTCTGTGGAACACATCAAGGTTCTTCTCTAATCTCTAATAGGTCTCAGCAAGTTGTTTGAATCATTTAGATCAACGTTGTGTAACAACTTCTGTTGCTTAACACGATAACTATGATTACAAAAATTTTATGGAACTTAGGGAATGTCTTGGAGGTGTCAGCTCATTAACAGGCTAACCATTACCAAGTACCAAAGCAATAATTTTTCAGACAGTATCTCAACAATGGCTGCTTAATTTTTCATTGAAGATACTGATGTCTGCCGAAAATGACATTTGTTACCCGTGATCTACTTGAACCTCTCTATGGTAAATGAGAACCTCTTTGGTTGACCTTGTTGTTTTGGATTTTGAATAACTTAACAAGATAATCTAGAATTCCAGTACTTGGATATAATTACTGAGATTACTAGATAGATAATGATAATGCTAAATGCACAGAATGTGATAGTTTGATTGTGGTTCAACCTAGTAGTTTGATTGTGATATGTCACTATTAATCTTTTTAGAGCTCGTTGGTAGATGTAGAAGAATGACTATAATCCACCTATCTTGTTGCAGGGTACTTCAGATGAAGTAGTTGATTGCTCACATGGGAAACAGCTTTGGGAGCTAAGCAAACAGAAATATGAGCCTCTTTGGCTAAACGGTGGAGGCCACTGTAACCTTGAGCTATACCCTGAATACATCAGACACCTCAAGAAGTTTGTTTCGGCTACTCAAAAGGACAGTGCCGCAAGGAGCAATCTGAAGGAGACCAAGCCACCGACTAGGGATGATGAAAGCGGTCAGTCAGAGATTAAAGCCGCAGATGATGAGCACAGGGCATGCAGCTGTTCTGAGATTGCAAGAAAGAGTTTGGACAGTCAACTTAGGAAACCACCAAAGGCGGACCAACCTGAGAAGTCACGAATGAGCACCGACCTTGGCGAGCGAAAGAGGAGGAAAGGCTTGGTATGGTGAAGATGACTTGTTGCCGGTTTCTTCGAATGATAGTGTATCGGGAGCTGAACAGCCTCCAGTCATGATCCAGCATTAAGAGGGGGAAAAAAATTTCTTCTGTTTTTGATGAAATGATAATACTATGCACATGTATCTAACTGGTGCATAACTCGGTTATCTTCTGGTAATTGTCAAAAGAAGGCAAAACTGATGCAGATGCAAATGCTGACTCCATATAACTGAGCTCTCCCTGTGACATACCAATCAATTTGAAGTGCCAAAGCAGCCAATTGATTGTATTGAGTTTTTCGATCTAGAAGACAATTATCTTCTAAATCCTGTCGGACGAAAGACAAGAAGAGGAAACGGCTTCTTCGACACTCTAAATTTGTGCTCCGTGCTGTGTGTCAATCCAATGATTTGTGCTCCGTGAGGTCGCATAATGTAAATTAGTTGGAACCCAAGCGACAACCTCTGATGCAGAGTCCAAAGGGCTTCAGCAGCCTCTTCCATTTCTTCTAAGAGTGAAAATGGCGTATAAAGTGAGTACCTTGTGCAGCTTCCTCTTTCACTTCTCTCGTGCTCTGCCTGCACCGACTCATCAAATTTGATTCATAAACAATTTAAGCATTGGCAGCTTCAGGCAGCTCGAGTCTGCATTTGTCGTGTTGATGGCATCGTAAAGCCTATTCAATCCGGCACATCTTTCTTACGTGTCTTGCAATAGATGAAGAACAAGCAAAGACTGACTAACCATCTCTCATTCCTCCTCTCGTCCATTTAATAGGTAAAAACCCCAAATCGGTTTAGAATTTAGGATCACATTTTTCTTTGTTTTTTTTTATCGTGTGTTCGTTTCGGAAATTGAGACTGCGCCCGCCCAGTTGCTACTGTGCATGCTTTTTCTCGGGTGAATTTGTTTGGCTTGGGGGTACCAAGTTTCCCTTTGGACCTTCGGCGATACTTACAAGAGATACTCTAATTGATACTGTACATCTTGGGACTCATGCCCGATGTTACCCGTGTGATTCACGCAGTGCACGGCGTGTGCATGTTTCACACGTCCGTTGCTCTCCACAAGCGTCATCTTGTTCCTCTGTTTCTACGACGTGGCTTGCTTATTTGGTGCCTACTCCTGGTTGGGCCCAGAAACACAAAAGAATACACCGGCTTTTCCCTCCTGATTCTCCACGTATGAGAGAATCAACTATCGAGAATATCTTAAAACCATTACCTCAACAAGCACGAAGTTAAGAAAATATTATATATATATATATATATATATATATATATATATATATATATATAATTTTTATTAGAGGATAGAAATTTTTATTTTTTTGTGTTACATTTGGGTAAGTAACGATTTTTATTTTTTACTTCGAACCTAGGACAGGACCTTTATAAAAATATTTCTTGCTGATATATCTATCTATCAGTTAGACTTCGTCTGTCACCAATTTGGCATCGACACACACACTACCGGTCTGCGATCCTTCTTACCCAAACGAGGATGGAAAGAAGAAGCTTAACAAGATCGTATTTAACTAATATCGTTCTATATCTCTCATGCAAAGAGTCGGTGTTATTTCGCGTTCGAAACCCACCCCCGACAGTTTTGCAAAAGCCACCCGAGTGCCTCGGCCTTTAGGTGCCTTTGGCTGCAAGCTTAATGGCACGTGACACTTGTTAAGGAAAAACATGTTAAAATGAAATAATATTTTTTCCTCTTTGTGTATCAAAATGGATTCCTTATCAAAATACCAACTTGATATCAAAATACAAATATCAACCAGAATAGTATAAATAATAGAGTAATAAATTAATCACACAATGAGATCAAATTTTTAACATGGAAAACCACAGGATCGTAGTCCACCTCACCTCAAACTTCCACTATCAATAGTAATGATAATAGGTTTATAGTAAATCTTCTCTAGAATAACTAAAGGATCATAATAACATCAAGAACATAGATCTTGGCTCAAGAATAGCATATCATCATCACAAAGGATGGATCTCAGCAAAAGAGAATTCTAGATCTCACAAAGTGGGTATAGCAGAAAAATACCCCAGAGAGGGTAAATTGTAGATCAACACCATTAAGATTATAGAGCTTACTACAAGGATTCTTTACATAAAATTTGGGCCAAAACTGACAACGTTTGACCACTAATCGTCAAGTAAAAAACTCAAGATCCTAATCTTTCTCTCTCTCTCTCTCTCTCTCTCCTCTGGCTGTGCGTTGCCATTGCACGCACGCACACTATCCTCTCTCTCTTTTTTTCTCTCTCTATTCTTCTCTTTCTTTCCTTCTCTCTCTCTCTCTCTCTCTGTGCCACCATAGTTCACTACGTGCTCTCTACCTTCTCTCTCACCGTGCATCGTCGCTGCTCGCTACGCACGCACAAAAACTTGTCACTGCACCGATTGCCCTCGTTCGGTGCTTCCTTTTTAAATATTGATTTAGGCTCCAAAGGCCCAATTGTCTAAGCCCACATATGGGCTGGACCCAACAATTCTCCCCCTTTAGCTTATATGGTGGGCTATACCAAGCGCGCTCTTCGTCTACATGTTTCAAACTTCTCCTTAGGCAAAGACTTTGTCAACATATCTGAATCATTCTCATTGGTATGCACTTTTTCTAATTGTAATTCTTTCATCTCAAGCACATCACAAAACCAGTCATATCTCACATCAATATACTTGGATCTAGAATGGTATGTTGAATTCTTGGAGAGGTGAATGACACTCTGACTATCATAGTAAACAGTATATTTTTCTTGTTTCAAGCCCAATTCCTGTAGAAACCTTTTCATCCATAAAGTTTCCTTACAGGCTTCAGTAATTGCTATATGCTTCTGTAGTTGATAAAGCAACACAATTCTGTAAATTAGACTGCCAAGAGATTGCTCCTCCTGCAAATGTAATCAAGAATCCCGAAGTGGACTTCTTGTAATCAATATCATCTGTCATGTCTGCATCTGTGTACCCTTCTAACACAGGTTCATTATTGCCAAAACATAAACATAACCTGGAAGTACCTTTTAGATATCTTAATATCCAATTCACTACTGCCCAATGTTCCTTTTCAGGATTAGAGAGAAATCGGTTAACAACTCCAACTACATGAGCTATATCTGGCCTAGTACAAACCATAGCATACATTAAATTGCCTACTGCAGATGAGTAAGATACTTTGGACATTTCTTCTTTTCCTTTCTCGCTTGTAAGACATTGTTTCGAACTAAGCTTGAAATAACCTATAAGTTGAGAACAAACTGCTTTAGCTTTACTAATGTTGAATCTTTCAAGAACCTTTTCAATGTAGGTCTCCTGAGATAGCCAAATCTTTCTTTTTTTCTTATCATGAAAAATATTCATGCTAAGTATTTGTTTTACCGATCCCAAGTCTTTCATGGCAAAAGACTTACTTAGTTCTCTTTTAAGCTTTTCAATTTTACCAGCATCATGACCAATAATCAACATATCATCAATATATAGCAGGAGAATAATGAAATCATCATCTAAAAATTTCTTCATAAACACACAATGATTAAATATAGTTCTATCATACCCTTAGCTTATCATAAAGGAATCAAACTTCTTGTACTACTGTCTAGGTGCCTATTTGAGCCCATATAAGTTTTTCTTGTTTTCACATCAAGTTGCCCAACTTCTAAATTTAAGCGGGCAGCCAAACCAAGAATAACTTGGATAGAGGACATTTTCACCGCAGGAGAAAATATTTCTTCAAAGTCAATACCTTTCTTCTGACTGAATCTTTTCATAACTAGTCATGCCTTGTATCTTTGTTGTGAGCTATTATTTTCAGACTTCAATTTGTAAACTCATTTATTCTTGAGAGCTTTCTTCTCTTTAGGCAACTTTACCAAGTCATAGGTGTGGTTCTCAAGTAAGGATCTCATTTCTTCTTACATGACTTTAACCTACTCATTCTTTTGCTCATGTAGAATAGCTTCTTGGTAAGTTTCTGGCTCTCTCCCATCAGTAAGCATAACATACTCATGTGGAGGATATCTGGTAGATAGTTATCGCTCTCTAGTAGATCTCCTCAATGGAATCTCAACTGGTGGTGGAGGTGCTTGTTCACATCATCAACTGTAAGAGTATCATCACTGACATTCTCACCACAATCTTCTTGTTCATCTCCCCCATGATCATCATGAACTACAGGTGAAAGAATTGGACTCAAACTCCAAGGAATATAAACAGAGGTTTCTGACTTCTCAATATTATTATCATCATTAAACAATTGGTTTTCAAGAAATACAACATCTCTGCTTCTAATAATCTTCTTATTCACTGGATCCCATTATCCAAACTTTTCATGACCATATCCCAAGAAGATACATGCTTTTGCCTTACTATCAAGCTTGGACCTTTCATCTTTGGGAATATGAACAAATGCTTTACACCTAAAGACTCTCAAATGATTATAAGATATATCTTTTCCTTTCCATACTCTCTTTGGAACAATACCTTTCAGAGGAACCGATGGAGAAAAATTTATGAGGTCAACTATAGTTCTCATAGCCTCCCCCCAAAATGACTTCAGTAACTTAGCGTGGGAAAGCATACACCTAATCCTTTCTTCAATGGTTTTATTCATCCTTACTGCCACACCGTTCTGCTAAGAAGTTTTATGAATTATTTTCTCAAGCTTGATATCATGGAATATGCAATAATTCTCAAAAGGACCCTTGTACTCGTCATCATTATCTGATCGAACACACTTTAGCTTTCTACCAGTTTCTCTTTCAGCACTGACATAAAACTCCTTGAAAACATTGAGCACCTGGTTTTTAGATTTCAAAGCAAAAGCCCACACTTTTCTAGAATGATCATCAATAAAAGTAACAAAATAAAGAACACCTCTAAGAGTTTTAGTTTGTATAGTACAAACATCAGTATAAACTAAATCAATAACATCTAATCTTCTAGATGATGGATATGTATAAAATACAACTCTATGCATTTTTTCAGCTAAGCAATGATCACAAGATTTAAGAGATGTACCTTGCAACTCTAGTAAGAACTGCTTTCTAGCAAGAGTTTGAAGTCCCTTCTCGCTGATATGACTAAGCCTCTTATGCCAAAGATCTATACTTTCACCTTTTTGAATTGCATTAATCTCTCCTTTGTGTAGCTTAGCTTCCATGACATAAAAAAAGTTAAGCTTCTTTCCTCTTGCCACAATTAGAGAACCTTTAGTGAGTTTCCATTTGCTTTCACCAATATAATGTGCAAAGCCCTCATCATCAAGTCTGCCTATAGATATCAAGTTAAGACGAGTATTTGGAATATGCTTTACATATTTGAGTATCAATTGTTCCCAATACTGGTCTCCAAGCAAATATCTCCAATACTCATAGATGTACTACTGTTTCCTATTCTGATATTACCAAAATCACCAATAGTGTAAGACTTGAAGAAATCACTATGAGAAGTAATATGAAATGAAGCACTAGAGTTAATTACCTAGTTATTGTCCTGAGCTACAAGACTGATACAACCATCATCACAAACAATAGTGATATCACCTTCAGCAGCAACTGTATTGGTCTCTTTCTCATTTTTCTTCCGTTCATTATATTCTCGCTTTCAAAACCTACACTCTTTCTTCATGTGACCTGGTCTGTTATAGTGGAAACATTTGATATCTCTTCTAGACTTGGATCTTCCTCTACAAATATTTAACTTCTTCCACGCCTTTTTTGTTTTTTAGTAACAAATGCACTAGAAGAATATTCACTCCGTTCTTTCCTTCTGACATCTTCATTTAACAAACTATCTTTAACCATATCTATAGTTAGAGTTCCCTTTGACGTGGAGTTATAAATAGTCACCATAAACGTTTTTCAACTTTTTGATAAAGAGCTGAGAAGTAATAATCCTTGCATCTCATCATCTATATTTATTGAGATTTTCTAACCTTTGCCAAACAACATCAACTCTGGTTTCATCTGAAATATACTCATGCAAGTTTATATTCATCTATCTTCTAATATGCAATAGCTTTTCTATATTGAACTTCCCGTTCCTCATCGTCCATAGTAGAAGGTTTATCTTTAACCTTGACGAGCTTATATAAATCTTTGCAATAAAACAGATATTCCATCATACGCTTCCAAGTGGAATAATTTGATGAGTTCAATTTAATCATACCATCTGACTGCTCCATTTCAATCACACAAGAAAAACTAGCACCAAATAACCTATTGCTCCGATACCACTTGTTGGGAAAAACTTGTTAAAGCTGAATAATTATTTTCCTTCTTTGTGTATCAAAATGAGTTCCTCATCAAAATATCAACTTGATATCAAAATGCAAATATTAACCAGAACAACATAAACAATAGAGCAATAAATTAATCACATAATGAGATCAACTTTTTGACGTGGAAAACTCAATGCGAGAAAAAACCACGGGGCCATAGTCCGCCTCAAACTTCCACTATCAATAGTAATGATAACATGTTTACAATAAATCTTCTCTAGAATAACCAGATGATCATAATAATATCAAGAACATAGATCTTGGCTCAAGAATAACATATCATCATCTGAATTTAGAATTCTAGATCTCACAAAATGAGTACAGCAGGAAAGTACCTAAGAGAGGTAAACTGTATATCAACATCGTTAGAATTATAGAATTTACTGTAAAGATTATCTACGTAAAATTTAGGTCAAAATTGACAACGCTTGACCACTAATTTAAGTCAAAATTTAGATTTTTTTTTCTCTCTCTCCTCTCGCTGTGCGCTGCTGCCGTTCTCTTCACGCACGCACGCACGCTGCCCTCTCTCTCTCTTTTTACCTCTCTCTGTTCTTCTCTTTCTCTCTCTCTCTGCGCCGCCACAGTTAGCTGCGCGCTCTCTGCCTTCTCTCTCACCGTGCACCGCCACTGCTCATTGTGCACGCACAAACACTCTTCTCAATCAGTTCTCAATCAGTCCTCACCTTCACTACTACAATAGTTGAATCCAAGAAAGCATTTCTATTTACAACAGAACAATGTGCAAAAACGAAAGCATTTCTATAGTCAGCATTTTAGTGTTGACGATTTGAGTTGCCAATAATGGCATTTATGGATGAGGATTCACCTGAAATTGCTAAAAAGAACATACCAGCTGTTAGTAGTGTCAGCACATGCTTTGTTCACCACATTGCAGCCTTTGTGCTTAGGCTTTCTGGAGCGGGTGCCAAAGGAGGAGTTCAAGTTTCAAGTGTGAAGTAGGAAAAGAAAGTAAGAGATTATATGCACGACAACTAATATAAAAAAAAGGTAACAACACCTCACTTCACTCTCACCTCAAGTGCGGTTCTGCTCTACCTGCACCCCGAGTTGCTTCTTCTCTGCCACTTACTCGATTCTGCTTCCTCGCTGCATTGCTTCTCGTCGTTGAACAACCAAGGCTCGAAACCATTTACTTTGTTTTCCTTGTGTCTTCGGTAATGATTTCATGCCTTTAATAGTTTGTGGAGAAATTTAGAATGATTACTAACAAATCTTACACAACGCATTCTTTTTCTCAATTGGTTCTGAACAGTTGCAGAGAATCGCAGACACATTGCTGAAAAGATGAAAATTAGTGTCTAAAAAACAAAAAAAAGATGTAGGTATTGCTCTAGTTGAATAACAAATCATATGCAGCTATTCCATTTCTTTGTTTCGGATTCAAAATTGACATTTAAATATTGCATCACTCACTCTTATCGAAATATAGAATTAAAAAGGAAAAAAGGTAAACATATCAGCCAGTTTTGCTTTACTGTTGTTGGCTTTGGTTCGCAGGAATGAGAAGATCAATATTGTGGAGGATCTGAAGTAGTTCGTCGGATCATATCAATTACCACATGAAACAAAGCTGGTTTAGGAGAAGACTATGATACTTGGAAATGTGAAACAGGTTTTGGAATCAATCAGCATTAGATCATATAAATTAAGACGTATACGAGTTTCTGACGTCAGCCATCAAAACTTCACATGTTAGTAACATAGCTGTTTGGAGAAAGCAAGGCAAGAAAAAGTAACCATTTATTGGAGAAAACAGATAGCAATTTCTTGGGAGATAGATGACTCTGTTTAACTTTTTATCTTTTCGTTCTAATTGGGGGGTAAAAAGTCAACCAAAGAAAGTTGACTTTCAGCTTAACTGCAGTTTTCTTGAAAGATAGAGATAAAAGCAAAAAAAAAAAAAAAAAAAGATCAGACTGCTAAAAGGCCTCTAAAATTTCACACCAAGATTGCACTTTGGACTTCTTTTGCATTTTCAAGGGTACTTTTGAAATGTGAAGTAAAATTATACATAAGAAAAGACAGATGCAGAACGTAGTAGTAGGGCCTAAGAATAATAAAAATACCATATGCTAGCTAGCTAGCATACAGCAACCGATGGAAAATATCATCTGCATTCACGTCAATATTAAACCTCGATTTGGAAGAAAGGGGAAAAAAAAAAAAAAAAAAAAAAAAACAGATTAAAGAAACTTCAATTTATCAATCACTTGAAGTGCACATTAACAAAAACAGAGCATCTATCAAACTTTCTTTCTTCGTGAAAATAAAAAGCATTCCTATTTGATTTTAGCGATTAGTCAATTTTGACTGATAATAAGCTTGAGAAGACAAAATCCTAATACCTTTTTGGAAAACTTGTTGACATATTATCAGCACACTTTTACCAATTTAATCTCAACGACACGTTCTTATGCTGCGGCCGGCTTCCTCCCGCTGCTGCCGAGACCGCCACAACCGCCGGTCATCATAGTTTTGAACTCCTCGAAGCTGACGCTGCCGTCGCCGTCCGAGTCGACCGACCTGATCATCCGCGCACAGTCCTCCAGGGTGCACTTCTCCCCCAGGCTCCTCATGACCCGGAGGAGCTCGTCCACCGAGATCAGCCCGTCGCTGTCGAGATCATACATCCGGAACGCGTCCTTAAGCTCCGCCTCCGCGCCACCGCGGCCAACGCCGCAGCGGTGGAAGGCGGCGAACTCCTGGAGATCAACGAAGCCATCGCGGTCGGCGTCCATCTCGGCGATCATGTCGCGGATCTCATCAGGAGAGGGGTCGGATCCGAGGGCTCGGAGGACGGCGGCGAGCTCGGAGGCGGAGATTCTGCCATCGCCGTCGGCATCGAAGCGGGCGAAGACCTTCTCGAGCTCGTCCATCCGGTGCAACCCGACGGAAGACGAGCGCGAGGGCGTGGAAGACGACGACGAGATCTGCGATTTTGCCATTGCAACGGGGGAGGATTAATGTAAGTGTGTGAAGCAGCGACCAAAGGATTCGGTTTCCTTTATAAGAGGGACGTGAGATATCAGCATACATTTATCGCCAAAGGTGAGACGACATTAACGTCGTTATATATTTGAGAACGTATTTATTTCTTATTTCATTTTTTAATATAGAAAATACAAAATCTGAATCTATAAAACGAGGTGTGTTTTTTTTTTTCAGTATGCGAGAAATTTAACCATCTTTATTATTGTGATTGCTATTTATTTAAACTACGATTGAATATATTATTATTCATTGGTTTCTTAATCAAACCAAATAGGAAAGCCATCCATCCATCCATCCATCCATCCAAACTTCTTACGTTCATTTGATCTTTCCGAGGAAATCAAAATTCTTATTTATTTTATTTCCCTTAAAAATATATTAAAATATCCCTAAATTCTGAATTTTTTTTTTTATATTGTGTGGCAACATATTTTCTTCATGATAGAGACTAAAAGTGTTCTATTATTTTCTTCATGATGTTGTGACCTACTTTTTGGTTGGGGACCAAAAGTTGAAGCATTTTTTTTTTGTTTTAGAAAAAAAAAAGATTTAGACAGATTTAATTGTTGTTACTACGAGGATTCGAGTAGGATTAATTATCATAAATTCTCGATTATTTCCTATTAAATCAAATTAGATAATTCAAGCAATCTATATAATAGTACAGAGTATTTAACTTAGTTTGAACTGCCCCTTCTCTTGGGGTGATTCTCCTTTTCCTAACCTTATCAGTTAAAGTAGGTTTCTGCCCCTAAAAATGTCGATGTCTGTGAATGAAGGAGGGATATTAACCTTGCTCTACGTTTGTACGCATACTTTCCATCCTTAAATAAATCTTAATATTATTTCTGATAGAAAATCCTCACTTGTAAGCATGGGACTCCTAGTCCTTTTATATTGATCGATTTTGTTCCTAGACTTTCTTCCTTCCTATCATCTACATTGTTATATTTAGCATGGGAAAGATTTTATACACTCCATATATTTTTTTGAAATAGTGTTTGGTCATGAGACTCATCGAGTCAAATGGAATTTTAGAATTTGAATCAATCTGACTTAGGTAAGTAATGATTCTACTCTCCACAAATTTTTGCAAGTTAAATTCAATCTTGTAGGTGAACTTCATTAGCGATCGACAAATTTTGGCTTAAAGAGGTATCTCAACTAAATCCGACTATTCATCTCAGCATCGTTACCATTGTTGTCTCCTCACTTGGTTGTTTTCGAAGAATAGAAATTGGAGTATAAATATTGCAACCGCTCTTCCTAACCATCACTCTTCGGCTTAAGCTATTGTCCCTTTCCAAACATGTTGATCTCACTAATCATGAGGACTTCCCACCCTCGACCCCCTCAAAATATGCATGTTGATCTCACTAATTAATGATAAGGACTCCCCACCTTACTTTCCCACAAACCATGCTCTTCCCGGCTATCACTCTTTAGTTTAAGCTCTTGTCCCTCTTCTCAAGCGTGTAATCCCCAATCTCCAACCCCTTCTTCATCCCTATTTTCCCCACAAAATGTGTAGTTTCAGCTTACCGTGATGGTTCTTCCACTAACCCTACTTGCTTTGGTAAACATCAACTACGATATTAATGGCGTTATTTGGGAGAAACAATCGTAGGGCTTATTTATAGTCCCCCTACAAACTGAGTATTGGATTGTGTGGAATGGACCACACCAAACCCAAGATATTGAACCTCCTCTCCTTTTTAACATCGATGCCTTTGAGTTGGTTCCAATTTTCAACCGCACAAGGTTGCACCATTTGTCCCTACCCTATCTCTACAGCAATATCTTCTTACTAGCTAGTAAGGGAGGTCAACGTCTTAGGTTGGATTTATATTAGTAGACAAGTAAGCTTTTCTGTTTACTACCTTGCCAATGAGGTAAGAATTTAGGAGGACTCTTTATCATTTTCTGGATATACTCGTCGGTCCTTATTGAATAAATAATTTTATTTTCTTTAGAAAAACTTCCTTTGAGAAGGAAACTTCAGAAATAGTTGGGAGACAAAACTTTGATTTGAATTTACCGAGTACAGACAGACCTTGGACACTGTCAACTGACAAACATGAAATATCTAATTGTATACATTCTTCACGGACCGCATAAAAGCCCAAAACTTCGGTGTCATGGCTCGATCAGGATCACATGAAGCCTCGTGGGTCACAAATGCCTGAATTGAAGACTTGCATTACCGGTCACCTGCCCGAGCCATTTAGATGATGCCACCTACCTACCCTCATTATGGAGATTCGAAGCTAACAACTACACGACACCACCTCCTCTCTCGCTTTAGTAGAACGGATTCCGAACCCGATCGATGACGCGGAGAGGCGCGGCAACACCTTCGGCCCCTTCTCCCTCGAGTCCGAGACCCTTCAACTTCGTCGTATCGGTAATTTAACACAATAAATATGGATTAAATATATTTTATAAATTAAAAATTAAAATTTTAAATATTTTTATAAAACTTATTAAATTTATAATAATATACATAAAATTCTATAATAATTACAAAACATATTAACACACAAGCATACTTAATGAATCTATCGAAGTATTTTTTTTAAATCAATTAGTGAATTAATCTTATAATCGGAGAGTATCCTTATGAATCTTTCGATTTTGATTTTTGTTTTACGGTGAACAGAAATCTAAATTTGATATTGTAACCGGGGAATATAATTATTTTTATATTCATAAATATATTTATAGTTATACCCCAGGATATTTAATATTTCTAACTTATCTCGTCATCCAATCATAAAAAATTACTAATAGTATCCACATAATTAATTTTCATGATAATTATGCCCCTTAGCCAAATAACTTTATAGATCACTTTAATTTTTACTAATCAAAATAACAGCTTAATATATTTAATTATATATGTGTGACCCTAAAAGTTCTAGCAATCACATATGTATCATTATAAATGTGTTATACTTTATGAGCTTAAAACTATTATCATTATTAAACATGACATATAAAACAATCACGTCTATTAGCCATATTAGTATAGGACCAAAGTGGTTTTCGCTAAACCCACCCATGATCACTAATATTAACATAACCAAATGACATAGATCAATCATGAAATGTGTAGCATAAAAATTATATGAATATGATATGTACATATCAATTTTCAACTTGTCAACTCTATCTTTATGAGATCATTAATAACTTTAATAGTTATAATATAAAAAGTATAATAAACTGTAGCTTTATTTCTGATCAGAAAATATCTATACAAATATAGAATCTGGTATAGAATATATAACAAACATATGACAAACTTTCACTAAACTGAAGTTTTTTTTAAATTCTAATATACCCATATAAACAGTTTGCTCATGAAAGACCTTGGGTGGTACACCTTTTCTGAGAGGATATGCTAACATAAAGTTTATCCCTAAGTGTTCTATGGAAATTTATCTACTTTGTACCCTTTCTTTGATAACTAGAAACTTGATGTTAATGTGCTTTGACTTAGTCAAGCTCCTATTGTTGTTGGAGTATAATATAGCTAATTTATTGACATAGTATATCTTTAGTGGTCTTTCAACCCCTTGTACTATTTGTAGCCATGTGACAAAATTCCTCAACTAAATTTCATGATTGAATGCCTCAAAACATACTACAAATTCTATTGGGTGGAAGAAGTAATAAGAGTTGACAACATATAAGTATAGCCCAAAGTGGATTTCCTATTGTCTTGGCATCCAGCAAAATTGGAATCAAAATATCCAATAATCTTCAAATGGTTTGATTTCCTATATGTAAGCATATGATCTTTTGTCTTCTTTAAATATCTTATGACTCTTTTAGTTGCCTTCCAATAATTCATTCCAGAATTACTTAAGTATCTACCTAACACTCTAACAATATATGCTATATTAGGGCACGTACAAACCTGTGCATACATTAGACTCCCTATAGCTGATGCATAGGAAATTTTTTACATTTCTTGAGTTCCGAAATTTCCTTTAGGGCATTGATTTGTTGGGATCAAGAGCACTAAGAGGGGGGGGGGGGGGGGGGGTGAATTAGTGCAGCGGAAATCTTTCAACTATTAAAATCGAAAGCTGCGTTCGTTCGATAAAAACGATTTCGATGTAAAAACCGATTCTAAGATTACTTTAACTTAAGATTAAGCGAGATGACGTTAAGTAAATCTACGAAGGCAGTTTGCAGTTTATGATGAAAATCAGAATGCAAGCGCAAACTGAAATGCGACGTTCGTACGTTAAACCGGTTTACGTCTAAATGCCGATTTTGAAGATACTGAACTTTGAGATACGTTTTCTAAATGCGCAGAAGGCAGTTTGCAGTTATGATTGAAATCAAAACGTAAACGTAAACTGAAATGTAATGATCGTACGAAAAAGCTAATTTACGTCTAAACGCAGATTCGGAAAGCTCTAAACTTAGAAACTCGTTCGTAAAAGCGCAGAAGGCAGTAGCTATTTAGGAGGTTTGCAGTAAAGATAAAATGCTCAAAAGAAATGCAAACCGAGATTTAGAGTGGTTCGGTCAATCTTGACCTACTCCACTTTTGGCTTCCTCCACCGACGAGGTCACCGATGTCAACTAGAGGCCTTCCTTCAATAGGCAAAGGCCAACCACCCTTTTACAGTTTCACTCCTTTTGATGGGCTTAGGAGACAACCCTTACAGAAATTTTCTCTCCTCTCTTTACAACTTAAGACTTTGAAGAACAGAGGGAGGAGAACTTTTGGCCTTTACAACAATTTTGAGCTCTAAGAATCACAGAAAAAGATCAAGATTTCAAGTGTAAGTTGTGCTCTTTCAGTGCTGAATGGGTGGGGTATTTATAGGTCCCAACCCAGTTCAAATTTGGAGCTCAAAACTGTCAATTCCCGGAATTCCGGGATCAGGCGGTTGCACCTCCTGATTGGGGCGGTTGCACCACCTGGCAGAGCTTGAAGACTGACCCTCTGGGCGGTGCCACCTCTGTTAGGCGCGGTTGCACCTCTCTGCCAGAGCTCGAAGACCGAGCTCAGGCGGTTGCACCTCTTGACTGGGGCGGTTGCACCGCCTGCCAGAGCTCGAAGACCGAGCTCAGGCGGTGCTACCTCTTGTCAGGGGAGGTTGCACCGCCCAGTCTCGCTCGGAGACTGAGCCCAGGCGGTGCTACCTCCTGGTTGGGGCGGTTGCACCGCCCAGTCTCCCTGGGAGACTTAGCCCAGGCGGTGCTACCTCTTGGCTTGGGCGGTTGCACCTCCCACAGCAATCAGGGTCCGAATGGGTTGATCCATTCGGCCCAATTTGGGTTTTTCAGGGGCCCAATTGCCCCAAGATTAAGCTAATGGGATCACCTCCCATTTTCAACTTAATCATAGTGCTAACTACAATAAATCCTAAGATAATTTATGCAGTTTGCTCCGGTGAATCAATCGCTTCTTCCGACGAGTTTCCGGCGAACTTCCGTCGATCATCCGATGAACCCTCAGTGATGCTCCTGCGGACTTCCGGCAAACTCCTGGACTTGCGACGATCCACTTGGCGAGTTCCGACGAGCTTCTTTGGCAAGCTTATGGACTTCTCGGATTTGTTCCCGCAGAACCTCCGACGATTGTCCAAACTTCCGTCGAACTCTCGAACTCCCAACGTGATCATTGTCTTGACTCCGGTGCAACTCCTGCTGCATGTCTAACTTTCATCGTAGTTAATCCTGCACACTTATCTCAACACATAGATTAGACAACAAACGACAATTGACTTCATCATCAAAATCCGAGATTCAATAATCTCCCCCTTTTTGATGATGACAATCAATTGATAATGGAGTTAACCTTAACTCCCCCTATTTATATGCCATACTTGAGATAAGTCATTCTTGAATTCAAAACCTTAAGAATTCAAGAGACATATTGATAAGTTAAAATCATTTGAACATATCAATATTCCCATCATGATTCCTATCATGATGTATCTCTCTGAAGATGATGTCAAGGCTTGACATTCATTTTCAAATTTTACATTACAAGTTTGAATGATGGTAATAGTAGCAATTCATCATATTGTAAGATATCAACATGTAAAACTACGAAGTAAGATTTTGATATCATTACATGATGTACACATTTCATTTCATCACACGGTAAGATATCAACTCGTAAAATTACGATGCAAGTTTTTGTTTGATATCTTGACACGATACAAGGCATAATGCAAATCATAGCATCTATTCATATATCTTTTGGTGATGCAAGCATGGCATAATTATAGCATCAGTGTTTATAGCATTAATTCATATATTTCGTTTATAGCATCAATTCATATATTTCTCCCCCTTTGTCATCAACAAAAAGCATGATAGTTGTGATACCAGGAGAACAATACAAGTAAATTTTGAGCATGAGTGCGATGATTGTTTCATGCCTTTACTTGATTCATGTTATTTCCAATAGTAAATGATAGGAAATTAATTGTTCAAGCACATAAAGGAAAACATGATATGTTGATTGCTTTGATTCATGCTATTTGTGAGTTTGCTTTGAGTCAAGATATGTGAAACAACTTTTTGTAAATACTATCATCCATATTTTAAGATGGAATTATTTCATCAAATCCATTTCAGAAAAATATTTTTCATAAGAGTGTACGAGAAAATCCGATTTTTTTGGCATTTCAATTGTTAAGCGAATCCGAAAATGAAATTAACTCTTTCATGCATTCGGACAAGACTATGCTACAGATTTTCAAATACAATCAAAAGACAAAACATTTTTGTATTCAACACATAATTTCCAACATGTTATTTAGGCATGTAATGACAGTCAAGTGATTTGATCATTCAATAAAGTCCGAAAGGTAATTTTAACTAGTTTAAGTATTCGGACACATCAACATTCATAATTCTCTTCTTATAAAATCAAATTGTTCTTCACTTAGAGGTTTTGTAAAATATAAGCTAGTTTAGTATCAATATCATGGCAATGTCATGACTTATCAATTACATTGGTGTATCACTTTCTTAAATTATATTTATCATGGAAATCAAGGCACAAGGTTTTCAAAACATTTAGTTTCAATGTAAAATCTGAGATAAACAATGAAAGATGTTTGTAACTCTGCATATGCTCACAAGAAAAATATATCAGGTAACCATATCAAGGATCGAGGCAAAGCCCATCATGGTGAGTAATATAAGGAGTTTACAACAACAACAGATGATTATGTTCATACAAGCTCATTCATGAGGTGGAAAATTAAAGTGCCTAAATAAAGAGTCAAATTATCGATGAATTTACTGCAGCTCAGATAGGATTTGATCTTGTCGATGTTCAAGCCGTTCTTGTCTTTGTTCGAATCGATCCATCCGAATCCTAATATCTTCGACATATGATGTATGAGTTTGCTCAAATGGATGTGTTTCCTCAAAGGGACAGATCGAAGGAGATTGGGAACCCCTAAAGACTGGTGTCTCCGGTTCTGGTTTAGGTTGAGGGGGATCGGTTCTTCTAGGCATTCTAACCCAGTTACCGTTTCTATAAAAACATCTTAATCGGTGAAGTAGATTTTTATTTATTATGCTGAACCTATCTACCTTTATTACTTCTTCTTCTGGCGGTATTAGAATATCGTAGGCTTTCATTATTCTAGTGATTAAGCCACCATATGGGAGCATCATGTCTTTCTTAGATAGTTCTAACATGTTTTGTTGGATAAGATAACCAAGACAGATGTCATGTCCTTTCATGATCAAATACATAGTTCCTAATTCTAATTGGCTTACTTCATCATGATGGTATTGTTTAGGGAGAATAATGCTAGTTAGGATATGATGAAGTACCTTAGTGTTTAGAGGCAGTAGATGTTCACAACTTTTAGGAACAAATGCTAAGTTGGGATTGGCAAAGATTGTTCCTAAGGCTTCAACATATGTTGTTCCAACTGCTTCATCATCCCATGATCCTCTAAAGTAAAGTCCTCTACTTTTTATGGGAATGCCTATCATGTCGCAAATAAATTTATCCGTAATGGAGATGTGTTGTCCTAAGAGATAGGTAGACATTCTTTCTTGTTAGAAGTGCCAAGTCATCGTCACAGTCCTCATCACTTGAGTTTTCTTTCAAGTGGTCTTCCAAAGTTCTAAGTGCCATATCCTTCCTGTTCTTTGGAAGGATGTCTTCTTGCTCTTCATGAGCTTTGCAAGTCATCTCGTAGGTCATTAATGACCCAATTAGTTCTTCAAGAGGGAAGTTGTTTAGATCTTTCGCCTCTTGAATAACAATGACTTTAGGATCCCAACTCTTAGGAAGGGATCTTAGAATCTTATTTACGAGCTCAAAATCCGAAAAACTTTTTCCGAGTCCTTTTAGACCATTGACGACATCCGTGAAACGGGTAAACATGTCGCCAATAGTCTCACTCGGTTTCATCCGGAAAAGTTCGAAAAAGTGTAACAAAAGATTGATTTTTGACTCTTTCACTCTACTTGTGCCTTCATGAGTCACTTCGAGTGTGTGCCAAATATCAAATGCGGTTTCACAAATCGAAACATAATTAAACTCATTTTTATCAAGTGCACAAAATAAGGCATTCATAGCCTTTGCATTAAGAGCGAAAGCCTTCTTCTCCAAATCATTCCAATCGATCATTGGAAGAGAAGACTTCGAAAAACCATTTTCGACAAGATTCCAAAGTTCAAAATTCATAGAAATAAGAAAGATCCTCATTCGGGTCTTCCAATAGGTGTAGTCCGTCCCATTGAACATGGGTGGACGTGTAATAGAATGACCCTCTTAATTTCCGGCGTAAGCCATCTCTCTTGGGTTTTAATTCGTTTGAGAGTTAACCCCGCTCTGATACCAATTGTTAGGATCAAGAGCACTAAGAGGGGGGGGGGTGAATTAGTGCAGCGGAAATCTTTCAACTATTAAAATCGAAAGCTGCGTTCGTTCGATAAAAACGATTTCGATGTAAAAGCCGATTCTAAGATTACTTTAACTTAAGATTAAGCGAGATGACGTTAAAGTAAATCTACGAAGGCAGTTTGCAGTTTATGATGAAAATCAGAATGCAAGCGCAAACTGAAATGCAACGTTCGTACGATAAAACCGGTTTACGTCTAAATGCCGATTTTGAAGATACTGAACTTTGAGATACGTTTTATAAATGCGCAGAAGGCAGTTTGTAGTTATGATTGAAATCAAAACGTAAACGTAAACTGAAATGTAATGATCGTACGAAAAAATCGATTTACGTCTAAACGCAGATTCAGAAAGCTCTGAACTTAGAAACTCGTTCGTAAAAGCGCAGAAGGCAGTAGCTATTTAGGAGGTTTGCAGTAAAGATAAAATGCTCAAAGGAAATACAAACCGAGATTTAGAGTGGTTCAGTCAATCTTGACCTACTCCACTTTTGGCTTCCTCCACTGACGAGGTCACCGACGTCAACTAGAGGCCTTCCTTCAATAGGCGAAGGCCAACCACCCTTTTACAGTTTCACTCCTTTTGACGGGCTTAGGAGACAACCCTTACAGAAATTTTCTCTCCTCTCTTTACAACTCAAGACTTTGAAGAACAGAGGGAGGAGAACTTTTGGCCTTTACAACAATTTTGAGCTCTAAGAATCACAGAAAAAGATCAAGATTTCGAGTGTAAGTTGTGCTCTTTCAGTGCTGAACGGGTGAGGTATTTATAGGCCCCAACCCAGTTCAAATTTGGAGCTCAAAACTGTCAATTCCCGGAATTCCGGGATCAGGCGGTTGCACCTCCTGACTGGGGCGGTTGCACCGCTTGGCAGAGCTCGAAGACTGAGCCTCTGGGCGGTGCCACCTCTGTCAGGCGCAGTTGCACCTCTCTGCCAGAGCTCGAAGACCGAGCTCAGGCGGTTGCACCTCATGACTAGGGCGGTTGCACCGCCTGCCAGAGCTCGAAGACCGAGCTCAGGCGGTGCTACCTCCTGTTAGGGGAGGTTGCACCGCCCAGTCTCGCTCGGAGACTGAGCCCAAGCGGTGCTACCTCCTGGCTGGGGCGGTTGCACCGCCCAGTCTCCCTGGGAGACTTAGCCCAGGCGGTGCTACCTCTTGGCTTGGGCAGTTGCACCTCCCACAGCAATCAGGGTCCGAATGAGTTGATCCATTCGGTCCAATTTGGGTTTTTCAGGAGCCCAATTGCCCCAAGATTAAGCTAATGGGATCACCTCCCATTTTCAACTTAATCATAGTGCTAACTACGATAAATCCTAAGACAATTTCTGCAGCTTGCTCCGGTGCGTCAATCGCTTCTTCCGGCGAGTTTTCGGCGAACTTTCGTCGATCATCCGATGAACCCTCGGTGATGCTCCTGCGGACTTCTGGCAAACTCCTGGACTTGCGACGATCCACTTGGCGAGTTCCGACGAGCTTCTTTTGCAAGCTTATGGACTTCTCGGATTTGTTCTCGCAGAACCTTCGACGATTGTCCGAACTTTCGTCGAACTCTCGAACTCCCAACGTGATCATTGTCTTGACTCCGGTGCAACTCCTGTTGCATGTCTAACTTTCATCGTAGTTAATCCTACACACTTATCTCAACACATAGATTAGACAACAAATGACAATTGACTTCATCATCAAAATCCGAGATTCAACATGATTGAGTCTGAACTTGTCTCACTTTGCGACAAGAGTGTCTCTTGGTTTGTAATCCTACATGCTAAACCTTTTGAGTACCTTATCAATATAGCTCATTTGTGATAATCCTAGAATATCCCGAGATCTATCTTGATGTATATTGATTTCTAATATAAAAGAGGCATCACCAAGATCTTTCTTATCAAAATTTCTTGATAGAAATCCCTTGGTTTCGTACAATATGCATATATCATTTGTGGCAAGTAAAATATCATCCACATACAAGCTCAAAAAAAAAAAATTTGCTCCCATTAAACTTGTGATACACACAATCATCAACAACATTCATCTCAAAACTAAATGAGAGAATTACTTGATGAAATTTGTGATACCATTGACGGGATACTAGTTTTAGCCAATAGATAGATTTTATCAATATATAAACCATTTTTTTCGAGTCTCATGATATAAAGTTTTCTGGTTGTAATATATAAATTGTTTCATCAATGTTTCCATTAAGAAACACTATTTTGACATCCATTTGATGAAGCTTCAAATCAAAATGTACAGCTAGAGCCATAATTGTCCTAAAATAGTCATTCGTTGAAACCAGAGAGAAGGTCACTTTAAAGTCAATCTCTTCTTTTTAAGTATAGTCCCTTACTATAAGATGTGCTTATACTTCTCTATATTACCATTAGAATGACTTTTGATTTTAAAAATCTATTTACAACCAATAGGTTTCACACGTTTTGGTAATGGGACAAGTTCCTAAACTTTATTATTTTGTATGAACTTATACTCCTAATTAATTGCTTTAATGCACTTATCTGAATTGGAATCCTCTATGGCTTGACAGAAGTTGATTGGATCATCTTCCATTATACCGCTATATTCTTCATGTTCTTGGAGAAATACCATATAATCATTCGAAATGACACTCCTTTCCCTAGTAGATCATCGTAAAAGTGCTGGCTCTTGTGGTATGAGTTCTTGAGGATGTTGAGTTTGTTCCTCATAAATAATTTCCTTATACTTTATTGGAGCTGAAATTATTATACCTTTTTGATGTACTGAATTTATCACATCAGTGACAACCATATGAATTAGATCAGATTGAACCAATTCTAACTCAAAAGTAAAGTCTTTAACCTTATTTCTCCCCTCAAACTCAATATCCTCAAAGAATGTAGCAATACCCGTCTCAAAAATATTTCTTGGTTTGGGATCATAAAATTTATACCCCTTAGATCGCTTAGAATAACTAATAAAGTAATTGCTCACTGTTTGGGGTTCCAATTTCCTTTCATTAGGCCTGTAAGCCTTTGTCTCAATTGGACAACCTCATATATGAAAGTGTCTTAGATTAGGCTTTCTCCTAACCGAAAGCTCATAAGGGATTTTCGTAGTTGCTTTAGTTAATACTTTATTAAGAATGTAACCTGCAATCTTTATTGCTTCTCTCCAGAGTGACTATGACAAAGTAGATTGAGGAATCATACTTCTTATCATATCCTTAAGTGTGCAGTTTCGTCTTTCAGCTACACCATTCATGCTAGGTAACCCTAGCATTGTATATTGAGGGACAATTTTACACTCCTCTAGGTATAGAGCAAATGGTCCTAGACATTATTCACTTGAGCAGTCATTTTTGCTATAATATTCCCCTCCACGATCAGATTTGATGCTTTTTATCATTTTGCTAAGTTGAATTTCAACTTCAGCTTTAAATGATTTAACATCCAAAGATTGAGATTTTTCATGTATTAGATATTAGTACCCATATATAAAGTAATCATCTATGAATGATATAAAGTATTATTGGTAATTTTATGAAAGTATAAAAAATGACCCATAAATATCCGTATGTATCAATTCTAAGAAATTCGTAGCTCTATATACACATAATCTCTTATGTTTAGTTTATTTACCTTTAATGCATTCAACACAAATATCTAAACCTAATAAGTCAATGGGATTAAAAATCCCTTCTGACATAGGTCTTTTAATTCTATTTCTAGAGATGTGACCTAAACATTTGTGCTATAATACACTCAAATTTTTAATTTTACGTTTAGTACCTCGCAATTTCGCATTCGTGGATTCATGATAGGATGCTATAGTATCAAGCAAATATAGATTGTCATAAGCTATAAGTGAACTAGTTCCAATCACATTTGAATTTAAAGACAAAGTAAAATGATTATTTCAAAATGAACAAGAATAACCAGATTTGTCCAAATAAAAAACATAAATTAAATTTCATCTAAATGATGGTACAACAAAAATGTCTTTCAAATCCAAATAGTATTCAATACACAATAATAATTTAAATGTGCCTATAGTTTTCACATCTATCGATTTTTTGTCACCTATATAAATGCATCTCTTAACATAATTGGGCCTTCGATAGCTTAGGCAACCTTACATTGAAACACTGATATTAGTAGTTGCACCGGAGTCTAACCACTAAGTGTTTCTAGGTATTGAAGTTAAATTGACTTTAGAATAAACCAAAGTAAGGAACATTCCCTTTTTAGCATGACAGGCTTGATATTTGGCATAGTCCTTCAAATGCCCATATTTCTTACAAAAGAAGCAAGTATCATCCTTATTTTATTTCTTTTGTGCTGGACCCTTATCAGCCCCATTCTTTCCATATTTGTATTCCTTTTTCTTACCCTTGCCCTTAGAGGTGCTAACCAAGTTGGCACTTTTAGTCTTTTTTTACTTCAATCTTTTCTCTTCTTGCACATAATATGAAATGAGCTCATTAAGAGACCATTTGTCCTTTTAGTAGTTATAATTAACCATAAACTGACTGAATTGTGTTGGGAGAGTTATCAGAACCAAATGGACAAGTAAGTCCTCTAATAAGTCAAGCTTTAATGCTTTAAGCTTTGAAGTAAGATTATACATCTCTATAATGTACTCCCTTATATTTCCTTTGCCGTTATACCTCATGGAAATCAAGCTTTGAAGCATAGTGCTTGTTTCCACCTTATCGTTTTTAAGAAAAAACTTTTCTATTTTGGTAAGGAAATCTTTAGCCTTAGTAATCCCTTTAGACATTGGACCTCTAAAGGCCTTCGGAATATCATGCTTAATGATTATGAGACTCATGCGATTAGACCTGTCCCACTTCTTATATATTCTCCTTTCATCAAGAGTACTAGTTTTCATAAGAGAAGCGGGTTAGTCTTCCCTTAGTGCAAGGTCCAGATCCATGCAGCCCAAAATGACCAGAATATTTTCCTTCCAATCCTTAAAGTTAATTCCATTTAGAACTGATACTGAACTGAGGTCAACGGATATTATAGTAAAAGAACATAAATAAGATAATAATAGACAACCATAAATTATGCTCATATATATTACCATAAACTTAAGTAAATTTAAATAATGATATAACCTATCTCAAGATACTAAGTGCAACATTAATATCTTATCTTTGAACTTTAATATTAATTGCTAGTGGTAGTCTTATTGTAATGATCAAACACTAACAATAAGGCATGTCAAATGATAAACCCATATCTGGATTGATTTATCATTTACATGTATAACTTTATATTTGTTCAAGTGTATATAAAATCCTGCTAATTATTAACCTTTTTTTGGGCCGGGTAATTATCGCATAGATATAAATACACACTATATTTAATATTTTTATGAAAAATGTCACACATCATAGGTCACTTTAGCGACTTCATGCATCAAATTACTTAATCTAATATTAAACAACGATATAATCACTAATTGAATTTGAACCATATTAGTTTAATTGGCTTGACCTTGATTCAAACATTTAATGCATGTAAACTATTCAATGTTAACAAACAACTTTATAGAACCAATATTATGTTTAAACCAACTATTATTAATTAAATTTGTATAAATTTCATTAGTTAGACGAAATTCAAAGGTGCTAAAGTGAGTAGTTATGCTACTGTAGCAAGCAAGTGTTTTTAAAAAAAGGCATTAAAGAAATATTTTAAAAAATAAACTAGAGGACACACTATAGTGAGGATATTTATGTGTTACAACGTGAAGGCATGACAAACCGTGAAGCACACTACAACACGATTACATAAAATCGTCATCTTCCCTGATGATGATAGAACCAAATCATGGTGAAATACTACTAATATACTATTAAAATACATAAAAAACAAGCTTAGATATTTAGTAATCATTGTCGGATGGCTCTAATACCAAGTGTTGATAATTTAACATAACAAATATGGATCAAACATGCTTTATAGACCCAAAATCAAAATTTAAAATATTTTCATAAAACTTATTAAATTTATAATAATATATATGAAATTCTACAATAATTATGAAATATATTAACCTGGAAACGTACCTAATGAATCCATCTAAGTATTTTTTTTTTGAATTAATTGATGTTAGCCTTTTAATTGTAGAGTATCCTTAAGAACCTTTCAATTTCTCTTCGATGAGTGAAGATAAATCTGAATTTGATATTGCAATTGGAGACCATAACCTTATTTATATTTATAATTATATTTACAGTTATGCCCTAGGATGTTTAATATTTCTAACTTGTCTTGTCACCAAGTTAGAGATATTACTGATGGTATTCACATAATTAATTTTTATGATAATTATATCTCTTAGTCAAATAATTTTACTTTAATAAAATTATTTTAATTTTGACTAATCAAAATAATAACTTAATATATTATACATGTGTGATCTAAAAATTCTAACACATCGGGGATACCTCTGTCACAGCCTCGTTAACACCTTAGTCCACGCGATGGATAACCTTGAGGTCCATGTCTTCATGATCGACCTAGTGTAAATAGAGGAGGAGGTCAAGAGGAAGGAAGGGGCATCGACATGAAGCATACATGGTATCAGTCACTCTCCAAAATAGCAATGACTATAGGTTGCTAAGCCCTCCATAGCTCCCGGTATCGGAGGCTCCCTACGGACCCGAATCTCCAACCTCCACCACCCGCTTGTTTTTGCCACCACTATTGCTGCTGTTGCCAACTTCATCATTTACCATCTAGATGGAAGCTGATCCCATATAAGATTTCCTCAATTGCACGAGTAAATCTTTAAGTAGTTGAGGATAATCCTCTATGCTAATATGTATAAATAGCCATTAAGTTCACTATCTCAAGCATATTTTGTAATTACATTTCATACTCTATCATGGTATCAGAGTCGCTTGCCTCGAGTAAGCTCTCTTCTCGCTATCCGACTCCTTATGTCATACTCTGCTGGCCCCCTATGACTTCACTCAGACGTGGGTGGATGGATTTCCCAAACGTGGGAGACTTATGTTTGGTGGTCATTCAGAAATGGATGGATCATATTATGTTATGATCCCACTTCACCTTATATGTGTTTGATATGATATCCAAAGCTTTGGCTATATTTCTATGCATGCTTTGGATAAGAATGAAATCAATGCATCGTCATGTGACATTTGAGCTTCTATTCATGTTTTGTTCTTTGATATGTTTTTAAAATGTTATAAGTCTTTGTTATACCTTGAAATTATCATATGCCATGGATATGCTCCTTATGTCAATGATATGCTCCAATTACCCTTCCTCGATTATATGAACAAAACATGCTTCGAACGAAATGACATCGTAATTCTGCATTCAAACAACACATGCTTCTGTTTCATCCTATATCTCTGCTTTGTATTTTTGATACCTTATTTGTTTGAAAATTTGTCCTCTTTGCTATGGATATGTTTGTCTCTTGCTGAGCTTTATATGCTTACCCCGTTGATATATAAATTTTTCAGGATAGCTTATCGCTCGCTAAAATATGTAGTTTGGGTTGAGGCAGTGGGAAGCTAGAAGATTTTGGGGCAAATCTTTCGTACTTGATATGTTGATTTTGTATAAGTTCCTTTTGTATGTATTAATGACAAATCTAGATTGATGTATCCTGTAAATATTTGAAAAGTACCTCTCATGTTATGATTTTGGGAATGTTAAGTTAAAATAATGTAATGAATGATATAAACATGTGGTACATGTTGGTTTTGTAATTGTATAGATTCTCACAACTATGGATTTATGATGTGGTTATGGTTTAGTTAAGTTGCCTTTGGATTTTAAGAATCATCTAGTGACATGATGTATGATTATAAACTGCATAGGTTTTGTGAATTGTGGATTGTAGAGGTGAATGACTTGAATGTTTTTCTTAGTGACCTCAAATGTGTGATTGGATCCTGGATTATTTGTTGAATTATAATATTATCAATCTTGAGTTAGGTTCACACCTCCTGAATGAAAATTAAATTCAGGGGGGCCTGACAGAGTTGGTATCAGAGCATGGTTTGAGGATCACTGAAATATTTGATATGTTGACGCGTAAAATATATTGAGGTCTAGTGAACTATAGTGATTGATGAAAATTTTCTTTGATGCATTTTAGGAATCTAGGATGATGAGAACATTTAGTCCTCCTACTTCATCTACTTTTGATTGATTAAGTACGATAAAAGGGTTGATCGGGGATATTAAATCAGAGTGACGCAGTAGAAGCATGGTGAACCTAATACATTAGTAGCAGAAAAATAGATGATGCGATTGGAGAATATATTTGATGTATGAAATTGTTTTAATGATCAAAAGAATTTTTGGAGATCAAGGACAGTAATAGCAATGACAAGTTTACCAAAAAAAAAAGATTAGAAATGAATCATAATGTGATAATAAGAGGGTCAAGACATCATCGATTTAAAAAGGGAAGTCACCACAAAAGATTCAATCTTGTGTACGACGCGAGTTAGATTATGAAATAAGTTTGTATTTGTAGGTGACTGGAGCCTATTTTGCTTGTGGAAATATGGATCATAAAATAAAAGACTACCCTTTGAACAAGAACAAAGAATCACTGCCTCATAAATATCAGCCCATGTCAGAGTGTATATTATCACGGAATATGAATCTAAAGCTTCTGAATTAGTGGTCGAAGGTACTATTCATTTTTTTGAAAGAATGCAAATATTTGTTTGACCATGTATCTCATCTATAATTTGATTCACAATATTTTGCTTATCACATGGGCATTCAACCTAAACCACTGAATTATATGCTATATGTAAATATGACTATTGTGGATTATTTGATAACAAACTCGATCTGGTCATCTTGTTTGATTTCTATTGGAGAACATGAACTTCTTGCTGATTTGGTTCTCCTAGATATTTATAGTTTTGATATTATACTAAGTATGGATTGACTATCTTCCAATCATTCTAGTATAGATTGTTATACAAAATGATCACTTTTTGCATACTAGATCATCTATCTTTTATTTTGAGAGTATTGGGCATAATTTACCTCCTTGCCTGATGTATTTCCAAATGACTTGCCTGGTTTACCTCCAGATAGAGAGGGTGAATTTACTATTGATTTGGTCCCCGGGACAACTCCAATATCTAAGCCTCCTTACGGAATGACACCGCTTGAGCTAGAGGAATTGAAAAAGCAACTACAAGAACTATTGGATAAGGGTTTCATTCGACCCAGTGTTTCACCATGGGGTTATCCAGTGCTATTAGTTAAGAAGAAGGATGGAACATTAAGGCTTTGTATTGATTATAGACAATTGAATCAGGTGACCATCAAAAACAAGTATCCCCTACCCAGAATTGATGATTTGTTTGATCAATTGCAGGGTGCATAAGTATTCTCCAAGATTGATTTAAGGTTAGGTTACTATCAGTTGAAGATCATGAAGGAGGATATTCTAAAAACAACTTTTAGAACTCGATATGATCACTATGAATTCTTAGTAATGCCTTTTGGTTTAACTAATGCCCCTACAACTTTTATGGAACTGATAAATATGTTATTTTAGCCATTCTTGGATAATTGTGTGATTGTATTCATTGATGACATATTAGTATATTCAAGGAGTAATCAGGAGCATGAGGAACACTTGAGAAATATATTGTCCATACTAAGAGAAAAGAAGTTGTATGCAAAGTTCATCAAATGTGAATTTTGGTTGAATGAAATTGCTTTCTTAGGCCATGTGATTTCAGGGAAGGGTATATCTATTGATCCAAAGAAAGTGGAAGCTGTGGTTAAGTGGGAAGTACCAACAAACGTGATAGAAGTTAGAAGCTTCTTGGGCATGGCAGGTTATTACAGGAGATTTGTGGAGGGATTTTCTTGAATCGCTCAACCTCTCACCAAACTCACTCAAAAGAATGTGAAATTTGTATGGGGTGATGATTGTGAGCAAAGTTTTCTAGAGTTAAAAAGGAGATTGACTAGTGCCCCTATTCTCACTATTCCAAGTGGTGACGAGGGATTTATAGTTTATACTGATACCTCAAGAAAGTGCCTTGGATGTGTTTTGATACAAGAAGGAAAAGTGATTGCTTATACTTCTAGACAACTAAAGAATTATGAACTGAGTTATCCAACTCATGATTTGGAATTGGCAGCAATTGTTTTTGCTCTAAAGATTTGGAGGCATTACTTGTATGGGCGAACATTTGAAATCTTTACTGATCATAAGAGTTTAAAGTATATTTTTATTCAAAGAGAGTTAAACATGAGGCAGCGGAGATAGATAGAACTTCTAAAGGATTATGATTGTACCATTCGTTATCAGATGCCCTTAGTAGAAAATCTAATGTTGTAGCAGATGCCCTTAGTAGAAAATCTATAAGTTTTATGGCAACTTTGGATGTGAAGCAATGGAAGTTATTAGAAGAGAATTATGATTTGAATGTTATGAAAAAAAAAGAGCAAGACTCAATGATATTAATAGCCTCCATCCAAGTGCAATATGATCTCATTCAACAAATTAAAGAAGGGCAACTACGAGATCGACGCTTAATCTGCTTAAGGAATGAAGTAGAAAAAGGATTGAAACTGAATTTTCAAGTTTCAGAGGATGGCCTATTGAGATTTAGGGATAGAATATGTGTTCCAAATAACCCAGATATCAAAAATCAAATCCTGAGGGAAGATCATAATTCAAAGTACACCATGTATCCAGGTAGCACTAAGATGTATAGAGATCTCCAAAGTCATTATTGGTGGGAAGGCATGAAGAAAGAGATTGCAATATATGTTTTAAAATGTTTGACTTGTCAGCAAATCAAAGCAGAACACCAAAGACCTGGAGGTTTGTACATGGACTTTATTTCAGGACTACCCCGAACTTCTAGAAAGCATGATGCTATTTGGGTTATCATTGATAGGTTAATGAAATCTGCATATTTTCTACCGATCAATATGACTTATTCTCTTGATGGGCTTGCAGATTTATATATCAATGAAATAGTAAGACTTCATTGTGTTCCAAAGGAGATCATCTCTGTCAGAGACTCTAGATTTTTATCTAGATTTTGGAGAAGGTTATAGGAATCTATTGGCACTAAAGTCAAGTTTAGCTTATCACCCTCAAACTGATGGTCAATCAGAAAGAACCATTCAAACACTTGAGGATTTGCTTCGAGCCTATGTTATGGATTGGAAAGGTGAATGGGATAAAGATATTTCTCTTATTGAGTTCACTTACAATAATAGTTATCATTCAAGTATTCAGATGGCTCCTTATGAAGCTTTATATGGGTGAAAGTGCAGGACGCCTATATGTTGGGAAGAAATTGGCGATAGAAAGTTATTAGCACAAGAAAAAGTACAAGAGACTACTGAGAAAATTTAACTTATAAGAAAAAGGTTAAAGACTACTCAGAGTCATCAAAGGAGTTATGCTGATAACAGAAGATGAGATATTGAGTTTCAAGTCGGGGATTTTGTATTCCTAAAGTTCTCCCCTTCTAAAGGAGTTGTCAGATTTGGGAAGAAAGAAAAGTTAAGCCCAAGATTTATTGGACTTTTTGAGATTCTTGAGAGGGTTGGTTCTGTCGCTTATAGGATTGCCTTGCCACCATCATTGTGTCATATCCATGATATATTTCTGTTGAATCTCGTATTTTGATAATGAAACCACTTGATATGTGTTTATATTTTAATCTGTGTTTTGAGTGATGCAGGATGCTCCGATCAGGATGAGACAATTAAAGCAGGAAAAATCATGTTGTGCCGGAGGAACATGTCAGAAGATTAGACGTCGGGCCGATGGATCGGTCGACGTATCGACAGAAGGCTTCGGGCCGTGGACTTGGGCATCGGGCTAAGAAGAGCGGGTATTGCGCCAAGGATATCGGAGTTGCGGAGTCAACTGGCCAATTAGGCAATAGGCCGCAGGAAAGGACGATGCGCCGAAGAATCGGACGAAGCGTCGAGGGACCAATGACATGCTGGACAACTTAGTTAATTGCTTAGGATTAATTGTCTCGATCGAAGTTTTGTTTTAAGCGTGTAGGATTAACTATGATGAAAGAAAGACATGCAGCAGGAGTTGCGCTGGAGTCAAGACTATGATCATGTTGGGAGTTCGAGAGCTCGACGGAAGTCCGGACGGTCGTCGGAGGTTCTGCGGGAACAAATCTGAGAAGTCCAAGAGCTTGCCAAAAGAAGCTCATCGGAACTCGCCAAGTGGATCGTCACAAGTCCAGGAGTTTGCCAGAAGTCCGTCGGAGCATCGCCGAAGGTTCGTCGAATGTTCGCCGAAAGTTCACCGGAAGCTCGCTGGAAGAAGTGATTGACGCACCAGAAGCAAGCTGTAGTAAATGTCTTAAGAAATTCATAGTTAGCACGATGATTAAGTTAGAAATGGGAGGTGACCCATTAACTTAATCTTGGGGCAATTGGGCCCTTAACAAATCCAAATTGGGCCGAATGGATCAACCCATTCGGACCCAGATTTCTTGGCCAGAGGTGGCACCGCCTAGGTCGGCGGTGGCACCGCCCAGGAGAGGGTCTCCCAGGAAAGCTGGGCGATGCAACCACCCCAGGCAGGTGGTGGCACCGCCTGGGCTCAGTCTCCGAGCGAGACTGGGCGGTGCAACCGCCTCTTACAGAGGTGCAACCGCCTGAGCTCAGTCTCTGAGCTCTGGCTGGGCGGTGCAACCGCCCCAGTCAGGCGGTGGCACCTCCTGAGCTAGGTCTCCGAGCTCTAGCAGGTGGTGCAACCGCCCCTGACAAGAGGTGGCACCGCCAAGAGGATCAGTCTTCGAGCTCTGCTAGGCGGTGCAACCGCCAGACCCTGGAATTCCGGGAGATGATAGTTTTGAGCTTGAAATTCAAATTAGGTTGGGGCCTATAAATACCCCACCCTTTCAACAATGAAAGGGAAAACCCAAAGGCACCGAAATCCTGATCTTACTCTGTGATTTTTAGAGCTCAAAAGTGTTGTATGAGTTAAAAGTTCTCCTTCCTCTTTTCTTCCAAGTTTGATCTATCAAGAGAGGAGGAGAGAAAATTCTGTAAGGGTTGTCTCCTAAGCCCGTCAAAAGGAGTGAAATTGTAAAAGGATGGTTGGCCTTCGCCTATTGAAGGAAAGCCTCTAGTGGACGTCGGTGACCTCGTCGGTGTAGGAAGTTAGAAGTGGATGTAGGTCAAGATTGACCGAACCACTCTAAAATCGCAGTGCTCTCTGGTTTGCATTTACTTTGAGCATATTATCTTTACTGCAAACCTCCTCAATAGCTTACTGCCTTCTGCGCTTTTACGATCGTGTTTCAAATTCAGTATTTTCCGTATCAGTGTTTAGACGTAAATCGGTTTTATCATACGAACATCATATTTCAGTTTGCGCTTACAATCTGATTTCCATCATAACTGCAAACTGCATTTATAGATTCGCTTTAACTGCATCTTGCTTGATTACAAGTTAAAGTGATTTACGAATCGACTTTTCTACCGAAATCGCTCTTATCGTACGAACGCAGTTTTAATCGTCGAAAGTTTTCCGCTGCACTAATTCACCCCCCCCTCTTAGTGCTCTTGATCCTAACAATTTAATATTTCAATGATCAGAAAGTATATACCTGATCCCTCTCATATCATTAAGTATGAGCCGATGGTGATTGATAAAGACTTGTCTTATGTGGAAGAGCACACTCAGATTGTTGATAAAAAAGAAAAGATCGTGAGGAATCGGGTCATCCCTCTAGTTAAAGTGATATGGAGATATCATTCTGGAGAGGAAACAACCTGGGAGCTTGAGGAACAAATGATGAAAGTTATCCTCATCTTTTCGTCGAATGAGGTATAATAAATTTAGAGGACTAAATTTTTCTTTAAGGATGGGAGAGTGTAACATCCCCCATTTTTGAAAATTTAGTAAAAGGTTTGTCTTAAAAATAAGGATTATTTAATAATTATTTTATATTAAATGATATTATATTAAAAGTTTATGGATAGGGACCTAAGAGTAAATATTAGAAGTTTGATATAATTTATGAAAGATTTAGATTTAAGTTAAAAAATAAAAAAATAAAAAAAAATAAATAAATAGTGGACATGTGTCACTAGCTAACCTAATGGTGCCACTTATGTTTACTCTAAAGATGACACCTAGCCCCTTTCATGCATGCATGCATGACACCTTGTAACTTTTGCATTAGCCAAAACCCAAAAAGAAAAAAGAACTAGATGAAAGGTTAAAGAAAACAAACCTGAAGAGTTGCAGCCAACGTGAGTTTGAGAAGAGAAGGGAAGAAGAAGAAGAAGAAGAAGAAGAAGAAGAAGAAGAAGAAGAAGAAGAAGAAGAAGAAGAAGAAGAAGAAGAAGAAGAAGAAGAAGAAGAAGAGTTTTTTTCATCAATTTTCCCACATTTGGGATTCAAATAGTTTTAAGGTAAGTGTTCTAACCCTATCCCACAGTAACCTTAAACTTTGTTTCCATTTTTATTCTGTAAAATTTGAAAGATTTCAACTGAGACCCAGACCTTCTTTCGTTTTGATATAAAGCTATGAATCTGTAATTTTTTGGTAATCTGACCTCTATGCAATATTTCGGTCATAACATTTTGTAATAAACTCTGATTTAGACAAAACTTATTCCATTTGAAATTAGACAAAAAAATCTTTATTTTGATATAAAGATCGAATGATTTGGAGTTTAAATACCTACTAAGACTTCTTTTTAAATTAACCCTACAGATTCTGCAAAACAGGGACTGAAATTTCTGACCTCTTGTTACTTAACTACTTATAAATTTCTGCTGTGAACTCAGATTCATACAAAGTATGATTTATTCGAAGCTAGACTCAAAATTATTTCCATATATATCTGATTTAAAATTTTTGGAGTACAATTGCTAATCGAAACATCTACTTTCATCGACCCTATGGATTCAGTAAGACAGAGCTAATATTTTCAGACCTTTAGCTACGAAATTATCTATAACTCCCTGTTGTAAATTCCAATTCTTGTAAAAATTGATTTTCCGAAAACTAAATTGACAAATCTTTCTAATGACACCTATTTTGTATAAATTGGAACATAATTGATTATCCAAATAGTTTATAAAATATTCCTATCAAATTCTGCTAGAATCGAGCTTTGGTCGATTTCGGCTTTCCTTGTTTCTTCTCTTTGGAAATCGATTTTGACAAAAACTCTTACTTCAGTTAAGCTTTACATTATTACCTTAAATTCCTATATAATTTTGTCCTTAATTTATTTGTACATCTGCAGCTATCATCTAAAGTTCATGTTTGCATCGTAATGATTCAGCACATGCATCCCATTGTTTCGCATTTGCTTTCGATATTTGCCTCTTCCCGTTTCATTTCTTTGGACATTGAATTCATCTAACTTTCTTATTTCAATTGAGCTATATGTGATTTCTTGAAATCCTTGTATGCTATTGTTTTTGTTTTCTTTCAAATCAGAATATATTTGTGAAAGATTATGTTTGTATTGTATTGACTCGAAAGGCATATATACATTTTGTTGTTCCGCATGTGCTTCCAATATATGCTAATTTCATTATTCATACTATCCCTTTGTACTCTGGTGTTTGTGGGATAAATGTGAACCTTTGCTAGAAATGGTAAAGGGAGTTATGCTTAGAGCCCTCGATGCTCTGTTGGCCCCCTATGACTTCACTCAGACGTGGGTGGATGGAGCTCCCAGACGTGGGAGACTTATGTTTGGTGGTCATTCAAAAATGGATGGACCATATTATGTTATGATCTCATTTCACATTCGATGTGTTTGATATGATATCCAAAGCTTTGGCTATGTTTCTATGCATGCTTTGGATAAGAATGAAATGAATGCATTGTCATGTGACATTTGAGCTTCTATTTATGTTTTGTTCTTTGATATGTTTCCGAAATGTTATAAGTCTTTGTTATACCTTGAAATTATCATATGCCATGGATATGCTCCTTATATCAATGATATGCTCCAATTACCCTTCCTCGGTTATATGAACAAAACATGCTTCGAATGAAATGACATCGTAATTCTGCATTCAAACAACACATGCTTCTGTTTCATCTTATATCTCTGCTTTGCATTTTTGATACCTTATTCATTTGAAAATTTGTCCTCTTTGCTATGGATATGTTAGTCGCTTGCTGAGCTTTATATGCTCACCCCGTTGATATATAAATTTTTTAGGATAGCTTATCGCTCGCTAAAATATGTAGTTTGGGTTGAGGCAGTGGGAAGCTAGAAGATTTTGGGACAAATCTTTCATACTTGATATGTTGATGTTATATAAGTTCCTTTTGTGTGTATCAATGATAAATCTAGATTGAGGTATCTTGTAAATATTTGAAAAGTACCTCTCATGTTATGATTTTAGGAATGTTAAGTTAAAATTATGTAATGAATGATATAAACATGTGGTACATGTTGGTTTTGTAATTGTATAGATACTCACAACTATGGATTTATGATGTGGTTATGGTTTAGTTAAGTTACCTTTGAATTTTAAGAATCATCTAGTGACATGATGTATGATTATAAACTGCATAGGTTTTGTGAATTGTGGATTGTAGAGGTGAATGACTTGAATGTTTTTCTTAGTGACCTCAAATGTATGATTGGATCCTGGATTGTTTGTTGAATTATAATATTATCAATATTGAGTTAGGTTCACACCTCCTGAATGAAAATTAAATTTTGGGGGCCTGACAAGTTGATCTCTCACAAATCTGCAACAAGAACTGCAGATTGGCAAGAATTGTAGATCTCTCACAGATCTGTCTCAATACCATCTACCCTCCTCACTGTAAGAACTACAGATCTCTCACAAATTACAGTGATCGTTGTGGCAGACTGCAACCAAACACTTCCACTATTGAAGACTCCTCTCCTCTTCTCCCTTAAAGCAAAGATAAGAAAGGAACAATGCTGCTGTCATCCCTTACGAGGCAAATGAGTGTAGCAGCCCAGATATCTAGTTCAAAGAAGACGAGCTACTCCTACAATCGTTCCCTAGGAACTGTACCTACCCAGCACTGTAGTGGAGTGACTTATCCCATCCTGATCGCTGTCACAAGCACCGCTCACAACAGAATAGACCTGCTCCTTCAGGTCATCGCTGACGACGTCTTCTCCCTCATTGTCCAGCCTCTCGGTAGCATATTGAGCCCTCTTGAACACCACAAACTCATAATCTCCTTGCTACCCATCACTGCCATCGCTGCTAAGCAAGGAACAATAGTTCTTCCTCACCGGTGTGTTAGGACTCTAGCTAGGAGAGTCCTAATTGAGAGGGACATTCATGTAAAACTGTTAGGACTTTAGCTAGGAGAATCCTAATTGAGAGGGACATTCTGTTAGGACTCTAGCTAGGAGAGTCCTAATTGAGAGGGACATTCTGTTAGGACTCTAGTTAGGAGAGTCCTAATTGAGAGGGACATTCATGTAGGAGGTTTTTTCTTAGAGAAGAATTAGGAGTTGTAAGGGAATAGGAGTCTTGAGTAGGAGTCCTATTAGGAGTTGGTTAGAAGTAAGAGTCTTAAGTAGGAGTCCTATTAGGAGTTAGGGTTTAGAAGCCCTATATATAGCCCTGTATTCCTCCTCTTTTCTCAAGTAATAGATGAATCTTTTCTGCAGCCTTTGAGCAGCAACTTGGAGGGAGGAACCCCTATAGAGTTCCAAGGAGGCCGATCCCCTAAAGAGATCAACCCCAAGTTTAGAATCTACAAGGGTTCTAACACCTGGTATCAGAGCAGCGTTCTTGGTGTCTCGCTGCCCTTCCACAGCCATCCATCAACCCTCCACAACCACCCAAAGCAATTCTCACAATTGCTTAAAAGATCGTCGCCGAATTTCGCCATCATCTCCACCACCGCGGATCATCCTTTGATCTCCCCGTGAATTGCAACAGGTTCTGGTTTTCTACCTTACTGCTGCTGCAATTTAGTTATCTTTATTTGAAAATCCCAAAAAAATTATTCCGATATTGCTGCATAAACTTTTCGTCATAAAGTTTTCATCTCTACGACGAAAGATACATTGCAGAATTCCAACCGTATAGCACTGTCTGTTTGATCTTGCTACTATGTTTTTTCTATCCAAATCTCCACGAAATTTTATGACATCTTTGACACTTCCTAACAGCAGATTTCCTTTTGGTTTTGTCAAAAAATTCTCAATATAAACCATTGATATTTTACATCTAATCTACTATACTTGAAAATCTGCACCGTAAAATTTCAGCAGCATAGCACTGATTGTTTGATCTTGATACTACGTTGTTTCTATCCAAATCTCTACGAAATTTTTATAATCGCTTTGACACTTCCTAATAGTGGATTTCCCTTTGGTTTCATAAAAAAATTCTCAATATAAACATCTGATCTTTTACGTCCAATCTGCTATACTTAAAAATCTATGGTGCAGAAAATTTCAGCCGCATATTGTTGCCTTAACCCATCTATTTGCAATCTTTTTTGAATGAAATTTCTTATACACTTTATAGATCATCTTGGCTTCCATCTAAGATTGATCTATTGAGGAATTCATCTCTAAAACTGATTTTTGTGTTGATATAAATTTTCATTGTAAACTGCTGAAATTTTTCGACGAGAATTCTGCTATCGCAACTTGCACCAATTTCCTTGCTGTTATACTGCCGAAATTTTCTTGATTAAATTAGTCATCCTTGCTGTCATATAAACTGTGATTTTGCTATCAATTCCCTCCTCAATTCTCTCAAGTTTTTGGTGAAAATTACGTCGAGAAACCGCTGTTTCTTCGACGACAATTCTGCTCTTACAAGACAGCACATACTTGCTGCAACTTCCACTGATTTCTCTCAAACCTTTGCTGCCATCTACCACAGATCCAAAACTTTCATCCACAGCCCTAAAACTCCACCAAACCACACCCTTAAACTGCACCCAAAACAGCCACAAAACAAGCCTAAATCGTAGCCTACATCCACCGATCCACCAACCCTTTCGACCATCACTTCTCTCTTTAACCTGACAACAAAAGAGAGATCTTAACATCATAGATTTGGAGGCATATACTATGGCATCTAAGGAGGCAATTGATGCTAAATTCGAAGCCTTGGAGGTGCGAATGGAGGATAAGATTCGGACGCTCTTTACCGAACTCAGATTGGGCCGACCACTAAGCCCGAAAAAATCATATCACGGAGAGAGCTTTGCCCAATCGCACCAGGCCCGAAGAGATGAGTTCCAAGGGAGGGGAGGCTCTATGATCGATCCCAACTATCCACGCATAAGGGTGGACTTCCCTAGATGGGAAGAAGGAGACCCGATTGGTTGGATCTTGCACGCGGAGCGATATTTTCGGTACCATAAAACCGCGGATGCATCTATGGTGAAAATTGCAGCTATACATCTTGAAGGGGATGCTATACAGTGGTTTGACTGGTTTGAACATACTTATGGAGTCCTTTCATGGCAACAATTCAAAGAAGGACTGCTGATCCGCTTCAGACGAACCGATTACGAGAATATTGACGGACAACTAGCAAAGATCCGACAAACCTCTACTATTCAGGAGTACCAAACCAGGTTTGAAAGGTTATCTAATCAAACTCTTGATTGGTCTCAAAAATAGCTATTGAGGACCTTTATTGAGGCTTGAAGCCGGAGATCCGAGGAGAAGTTAAAGCGCGACAACCGTACACGCTTATGGCAGCCATCTCTTTCGCACGACATCAAGAGGAGCAATTGAACCATGAAGCTCGAAGGACTAGGGTCACTCCTCAACCAGTAATATTGAAGCCCTTAGCCCCCCCTACTGTTGACCGAGTCCCTGCACCAAAAAGTTTGACAAGAGAAGAGCTTCAGGAGCGATCTGCGAAGGGGTTATGTTGGCATTACGACGAGCCGTGGAGCCATGAGCATCGCTGTAGTAAAGGGAGACTTTTTATCATTGAACCAGTAGAAGAAGAGGTCATTGAACATCCAGAAGAGAGCATTGAACATAAAGAAGAAGATGCAGAAGAAGAGCCACAACCGACCGAAGTTACGGTACATGCACTAGTCGGCTACTCAAACCCGCAAATGATGAAAGTTGGAGGCCTTCTCAAACAACAACTGATCACTGTTTTCATCGACACCGGCAGCACTAATAATATCCTAAACAGTAAGGTTGCTATCCGAATGGCATTACCTATCGAGAATCATTGCAGGTTTGATGTTAAGGTCACCGACAGACGGATTTTGAAGTGTGATCGTAGGCGCCCGCAGGAGAAACTATTGCTGCAAGACCAAGAGATAATTGCAGATTTCTTCCTTCTCCCTCTTGATGATCATGAGGCCATGCTCAGAATTAAATGGTTGACAACATTAGGTGATTTTTCTAGGAATTTTATGAAACTAATTATGAAATTTTACAGTAAGGAGAAACAGGTGATACTGCACGGGAAACGTGAGGGCGACGTAACGATGATTTGCACACAACAAATGAAGAAGGTTTTGCATAAAGCATGCAGTGGCTTTTTGGTACAACTTGAGCAGCAAACTAAGGGAGAGCCAACAAAATTGGAAGATCCAAATCTACTTCCTTTGCTTGCTGAATTTTCAGATATATTTGACGAACTACGCAACCTACCTCTTACCCGTCGGCATGATCATTGTATAATGATTCTTCCAGGCCAATCTCCAGCAAATGCTCAGCCATATCAGTATCCACATCTTCAGAAGGATGAAATAGAAAGGATTGTAAAAGAGATGCTCAAAACAGGAGTTATTCGGCCATGTTGTAGCCCCTACTCTTCACCGGTGCTCCTCATACGAAAGAAGGATGAAATATGGCGATTATATGTTGATTAACGAACTCTCAATGGCATAACCATCAAGGATAAATACCCTATTCCAGTAGTAGATGAGTTGTAAGATGAAAGGGAGCATAAATCTTCACAAAGCTGGACCTTCGATCCGGGTATCATCAAATATGAGTATGCGAAGAAGACATACCGAAAACCACCTTTTGAACACACAATAACCACTATGAATTTTTGCTTTCTTCAAAAGAAGGTGGAATATCTTGGGCATATCATATCAGAGGAAGGTGTGGCAGTAGACCCCTTCAAAATTGGAGCAATGCAAAATTGGCTGACCCCGAGGAACATAAAATTGCTACATGGCTTTCTGGGTTTAACAGGCTACTACTGCAAGTTCGTGAAAAACTATGGAGAGATCAATGCACCACTTACTTCCTTTCTGAAAAAAGATGTCTTCCAATGGTCGGACAGAGCCTCCGTTGCCTTCGACAAACTTAAGGCAGCCATGACGACGACGCTGGTGCTAACACTACCAGATTTCAACCGACTCTTCATTATTGAGGCCGACGCATCTAGAGTCGGAATTGGATCAATTCTCATGCAAGATGGTCGACCACTCGCATACACTAGCAAGACATTATCTCCCTCCCATCAAAATAAGTCAACATATGATAAGGAGATGCTCGCCATTGTGCGCGCAGCAATAAGGTGGAGACCCTACTTGATTGGTCGACAATTTCAAATTAAAACCGACCGTAAAAGCCTCAAGTAATTTTTGGAGCGAAAGATATCATCCCCTGAGCAGCAAAATTGGGTAACAAAACTTCTTGGATTTGATTATGAAATAACTTACAAAAAGGGGAAAGAGAATGTTCTTGCAGATGCGCTTTCGCAGCTACCCGAGCAAGCTGAAGTTTTGGCCATTTCACTTCCAACCAGCGACTTCCTTGAGGATATTAAGATGGAATGGCAGGAAGATTCATAGACTAGTAAGATTATAAAAAAATTGGAGGAAGCACCAAGCTCCGTAGCTCATTACAATTGGGACTCAAAAGAATTACACTATAAGAGTACTAAATTGAAAAGGAGTATGGCATATCACTCACAATCTGACGGCTAGACAGAAGTTGTAAATAAGTGCTTGGAGATAGCCCAAAGCCACCCACCAAATATGACTACCCAAGGAGGACTTCAGACTCAGCCAAGTGCCATTATTGATCGACGGATTATGACTCGACGACGATGATCCACTACTGAATTGCTAATACAGTGGGCAAACCTACTAACAGAAGATGCCACTTTGGAGAACTATGATGACTTGAAGATCAAATTCCCAAAATTCATGAATCGTCAGCCTCGAGGACAAGGCTGATTTGAAGAGGGCGGGTTTGTTAGGACTCTAGCTAGGAGAGTCCTAATTGAGAGGGACATTCATGTAAAACTGTTAGGACTTTAGCTAGGTGAGTCCTAATTGAGAGGGACATTCTGTTAGGAGTCTAGCTAGGAGAGTCCTAATTGAGAGGGACATTCTGTTAGGACTCTAGTTAGGAGAGTCCTAATTGAGAGGGACATTCATGTAGGAGGTTTTTTCTTAGAGAAGAATTAGGAGTTGTAAGGGAATAGGAGTCTTGAGTAGGAGTCCTATTAGGAGTTGGTTAGAAGTAAGAGTCTTAAGTAGGAGTCCTATTAGGAGTTAGGGTTTAGAAGCCCTATAAATAGCCATGTATTCCTCCTCTTTTCTCAAGCAATAGATGAATCTTTTCTGCAGCCTTTGAGCAGCAACTTGGAGGGAGGAACCCCTATAGAGTTCCAAGGAGGCCGATCCCCTAAAGAGATCAACCCCAAGTTTAGAATCTACAAGGGTTCTAACACGGTGCACCACTAGTGCTGCCCTCCAAATGATTGAGACTGAACTTGTCTCCCTTTGTGACAAGAGTGTCTCCTGATTTGCAATCCTATATGCTAAATCTTTTGAGTACCTTATCAATATAGCTCCTTTATGATAATCCTAGATTACCCTGAGATTTATCTTGATATATATGGATTTCTAATATAAAAGAGGCATCACCAAGATCTTTCTTCTCAAAATATCTTGATAGAAATCCCTTGGTTTCATACAATATGCCTATATCATTTATGGCAAGTAAAATGTCATCCATATACAAGCTCAAGAAAATGAATTTGCTCCCATTGAACTTGTGATACATACAATCATCAACAATATTCATCTCAAAACCAAATGAGAGAATTACTTGATGAAATTTGTGATACCATTGACAAGATACTAGTTTTAGCCAATAGATGGATTTTATCAATTTATAAACCATTTTGTTTGAGTCTCCCCACACAAAGTTTTCTGGTTGTACTATATAAATTGTTTCATCAATGTTTCCATTAAGAAACACTATTTTGACATCCATCTGATAAAGCTTCAAATCAAAATGTGTAGCTAGAGCCATAGTTATCCTAAAATAATCATTCATTAAAACCAGAGAGAAAGTCACTTTAAAGTTAATCCCTTCCTTTTAAGTATAGTCCTTTACCATAAGACGTGCTTATACTTCTCCATATTACCATTAGAATCATTTTTTATTTTAAAAATCTATTTACAACCAATTGGCTTCACACATTCTGGTAATGAGATAAGTTCCCAAACTTTATTGTCTTGTATGGACTTATACTCCTAATTCATTGCTTCAATGCACTTATCTAAATTGGAATCCTCTATGGCTTGATAGAAGTTGATTGGATCATCTTCCATTATACTACTACTTTCTTCATGTTCTTGGAGAAATACATATAATTATTCGAAATGGCACTCCTTTCCCTAATGGATCATCGTAAAAGTGCTTGCTCTTGTGGTATGAGTTCTTGAGGATGTTGAGTTTATTTCTCATGAACAATTTCCTTATACTGTATGGGAGCTGAGATTACTATATCTTTTTGAGGTACTGAATTTACCACATCAGTGGCAACTATATGAATTGGTTTAGATTGAACCAATTCTTCCTCATAGGTAAAGTCTTTAACCTTATTTCTCCCTCCAAACTCAATATCCTCAAAGAATGTAGCAATACCCATCTCAAAAATATTTCTTGATTTGGGATCATAAAATTTATACCCCTTAGATCGCTTAGAATAACCAATAAATTAACTGCTCACTGTTAGGGGTTCCAATTTCCTTTTATTAGGCCTATAAGGCTTTGCCCTCAATTAGACAACCCCATACATGAAAGTGTCTTAGATTAGACTTTCTCCCAACCAAAAGCTCATAAGGTGTTTTTGTTAGGATCAAGAGCGTCACTAGGGGGGGGGGGCGTGGGGGTTGGTAAAGATTTCGTACGTTCGATGGAAATCGATTCGGAAAGAAAGCAACTTGAAACATAAGAGAGCGTAAGCTCAGTGAAAGCAAGATGAGGAGGAGAAGCAGTTTGCCATAAAATGATTTGCAGTTAAAGTAAATTGCTCAAAACAAAATGCAAACTAGAATTTAGAGTAGTTCGGTCAATGTGACGTACATCCACTTTCAGATTCCTCCTCCGTCGAGGTCACTAGCATCTAAGAAAAGCCTTCCTTCAATAGTTGAAGACCAATTACCTTTTACAACTCTTTCTCCTTTTGTCAGGTTTAGGAGATAACATTTACAAGTCTCACACATCTCTTGAATGATCTCAAAAACTTACAAAGGGAGGAGGACTCTAGCACTTGTTTACAACACTTTTACACCCCAATAACTCAAGATTATAATCATACTTCAGTGCCTTTTCATGTTGAAAAGGGCAGGGTATTTATAGGCCTTAATGCCTTTCAAAAATGGAGTCAAAAAGTGACTTATCCTAGATTTTCGGGGTACTGGCGGTACCACCACTATTACTGGGCGGTACTACTTCCTAACATCTGACATTGGGCGGTACTATCGCTCAGTCTGGGCAGTACCATCGCCTAACAGAGCTCGGAGACCAAGCTCTAGTGGTACCACCACTAGCAGCAATAACTGCCGGTGGTACCACCGCCCAGTCTGTGCGGTACTACCACCCAGACCACCTAGGGTGATGCTTTCCAAGTAGTGCCACTACCGACCAGGAATTCAGCATCCTAGTTGGGCCTTGACTCTGGCCCAAACTAGCCCAACTCCGAGCCCAATTGGCCTATAACAAAGATGATGGGATTACCTCCAAAATCAACTCTAATTATCATTCTAACTACGATTAAGGCAAGCATGGTCTAGTACGTTGATTTTTCACGCAGCGATCTTCCTGTGAACTTTTCAGCGAGCTTCCGGTGAACTCTCGACCAACTCTCAGCTAGTCTTCCGATGTGCATCCGACGATCTTCGGACGAGCTTTCGACGAGTCATGCTTTCGGTGATCTCATGATAAACTCTCGGCAAGCTCCTGGTATATCATCTGAGTCTTCGACTCCGGCCCATCATCTGCTTTATGCCTTATTACTATCATAGTTAATCCTGCACACTTATTTTAACACATGGATTAGATCAAATAATTTATCAATTAATTTCATCATCAAAATTTGATATTCAACAGTTTTCGTAGTTGCTTTAGTTGGTACTTTATTAAGAATGTAAGTTGCAGTATTTATTACTTCTCCCTAGAGTGATTGTGGCAAAGTAGATTGAGGAATCATACTTCTTATCATATCCTTAAGTGTGTGATTTCGTCTTTCAACTACACCATTCATGTTAGGTAACCCTAGCATTGTATATTGAGGGATAATTTTACACTCCTCTAGGTATAGAGCAAATGGTCCTGGACATTATTCACCGTTGGAAGATCTGCTTTATTACAACAGATGCAGTCAATGGTTTATTCTGTTAAATATTAGTGTTGTGCATTATTTTTTTAATTCCTCGTCCATTATTAAAATTTCTTATAGATAAATATACCAATTTAACTAGATATTAATTTTCAGAGATTAGCCTATATATTCAAAGCATAATATCTTATGCATATTGCAAACTGGTAAGAAATTTTATGATTCAAATTCAAATCTCAAGTACTTCCGAGGAATCAAAATTATGATATGGGTAAAAACTTAATCAAATTCAAATAATAAAAAATCATCAAAATCTTTTCAAGAAAATTCAATGAAGACAACGTAAATAGATTCTCATTAGAACTCGATTCATGCATAATGTCTCAATTTTTCATGAATATCATAAGACATGATTTATTTCAACAAATCTCTTCTTTTATAAGTGGATAAAAGAAACATAGGAGATCTTGATTCATGCATAAGAAATCTCATGTTATAAATTTCGAAAAATTAAGATAAAACTCATTTAAATTCAAATCATCAAATCAAGATCATTTTCAAGAGATTATATATGATATATTCATCACTAAGAATCACTTGTTGAAAAATCGAAAAGCTTTAAAGGTATTTTCAAGAAAAATATGTGTTCCCCCTTTTTGTTTTAATCTAAGTGATTTGATTTCATACAAGCATGCCTAAGTTTTTTCGTATGAAAACCATACATTATGGTTTAAAACTGAAAAGGTCACGTTCAATATTGTAAAAATCGATAATCCATAAATCTCAAGAATCATCGTGCATAAATTAGAAACATAAACTTATTGAGTATGATATGAAATTATTACTTCAAATGAAACATGATTTCATTAATCATAGAGCATCATTAAAACATCAAATAAGATTTCATAAGGCATTTTTAATCAAAATCATTTTGTTTATTTATCATAAAACATGATAATTTTTAAAATTACTTAGTATGATCCCTTTTTTTTTTGGCATTTTCATTACATCATTAAACATGTAAATTTCAAGAAAAATAATTGAACTAAATTAAAAATAACTCATAAAAAGCATTATGTAATTTAAAAATAAATTAAAAGAGTTTCGTTTGAGTTGTTTACCTTATTGTAGAAAGCCGTTAAGGTGTAGTTTGTCACATCACCTTTGTTGGATTATCCTTCATTTTCGGATGAGCTCAATTCATCCAAAGTTGCCTTCTTCTTCTTTTTAAGTTCATTTTTAATTTTTGATTCTTGTTTTAAAAATTTCATGAGGAGTTTAAGTTCACCATCACTTGATCTTATGCTCGAGTGGTCTTCAATTATTTTAAGTCTGAAATCTTTCTTATTCTTTGGAAGGTGGCTCTCAAGTTCTTTACGTGCAATGCACGTCATTTCATAGGTCATTAGAGACCCGATAAGTTCTTTGATAAAAAAAGTATTCAAATTTTTTTATTCTTGTATAGTCACTATTTTCTAATCCCAATTCTTAGAGAACGATCGTAAAATCTTAGTAACGAGTTCAAAATTAGAAAAGTATTTGCCAAGAACTTTTAAACCATTGACGACATCTGTAAAACAAGTGTAAATGTCTCCAATGGTTTCACTTGGCTTCATTCGAAATAGTTCAAAATCATTCATTAAAAGATTTATTTTAGAATCTTTTACTCTATTAGTGTCTTTGTGTGTGATTTCGAGAGTGTGCCATATATCGAAAGCCGTTTTGCAAGTAGAAACCCGATTAAACTCGTTTTTGTCGAAGGCACAAAATAGAGCATTCATAGCTCTAACATTTAAAGAAAATGTCTTCTTCTCTAAATCATTCCAATGGTTCATTGTAAGAGAAGAACTTCGAAAACCATTTTCAACAATGTTCTATAAGTTCAAATCCAAAGAAAGTAAGAAAACTCTCATTCGAGTTTTCCAATGTGTAGTATATCCCATTGAAAAAGGGAGGACGAATGAGAGAGTGAACCTCTTGAAAGCCAAAAAGAACCATTTCTCTTAGGTGTTAAACCAAATGAGAAATACAAGGCTTTGATACCAACTGTTAGGATCAAGAGCAACAACAAGAGAGAGGGGGGGGGGGGGGGGGGGGGGGTAATTAGTGCAGCGGTAAAATCACTAGTTTCAAAAAATTTATTTCATACGATAAAACCGATTTCAGAAGATGTTAACTTGAAACATGATTGTAAATGTATTGGAAGTAGTAAGCAAGTAAAGTTTGCAGTAAAGATAAATTACTCAAATAGAAATGCAAACCGAGTTTTATAGTGGTTCGGTCATCATAACCTACATCCACTCCATCGATTCCTCTTCCGTCGAGGCCACCAGCATCCACTATCGATCTTCCTTTAATAGGCAAAGATCAACTTCCTTCTTACACCCCTCTTCTCTTTTTCACAGGTTTAGGAGACAACCTGTACAAGCACTCACTCCTCTCTTAAACTATTATAACACTTAGACTAAAAGAGGAGGATTCTCACAAGAGATTATAGAAGTATTTTTTCCTTTTTAAATTCTCTATGCTTGTGTTATTTAATCAAGGATGAGAGGGGTATTTATAGGCTTCAAGTTTATTCAAATTTGGAGCCTAAAAAGGCCTTATCCTAGGTTTCTTGGGTACTAGCGATACCACTACCGTTCCTGGACAGTACTATCGTCGTAGGATCTACTACTGGACGGTACCACCGCCTGAAAGGGGTGGTACCACCGTTGGTAGCATTCACTACTGGCGGTACCACCGCCCAGATTTTCTGGGGTGTTGTTCCCTAAGCGGTGCCACCGCCGGCCAGGGTTTCAGCACCCTGGTTGGGCCTTGAATCTGGCCCAAACCAACCCAACTTAGGGCCCAGTTGGCCCTTAACAGAGTTGATGGAATTACCTCCCAATCTCAACTCCAATTATGTGCTAATTACAATTCCTAAGACATAATCTAAGCAAGATAAGTCCATTTTCTTCCGATGAGCTTCCGGTGATCTTCCGGCGAACTTCCGACGATCTCTCAACAATGTTGCGGCGGTCTCCCGGCAAGATCCTGGACTTCACGACGATCCTCTTGACAAGTTTCGACAAGCTTCTTTAGCAAGCTCCTGGACTTCTCGGTTAGTTCCGGTAGAACTTCCGATAAACGTTCGGACTTCCGACGAACTCTTGAACTCCCAACGAAATCACGTTCTTGACTTCAGAACTTCAATTTTCTTTATGTCTTGCTTTCATAGATAATCTTGCACACACAAAAACACACTTCAATCTAGACAATTATTACTAAGCATGAATCATGTTGTTCGGCATGTTATTAGTCCATTGATGCTTTGTCTGTTTCTTCGGCACATCGTCCGATCTTGCAACCTATTGTCCAATCGACCAGTTGATCTCCGCAACTACGATATCGTTGGTGCAATATCCACTCTTCTTGGCCCGATGCCCGAATCCATGGCCCGAAGCCTTCTATCGATACGTCGCCTGATCCTTTGGCTCGCCATCCAATCTTCTAACATGTTTTCCTCTGACCCAACATGATTCTTCTTTCTTTAATTGTCTGTACCTGATCGAAGCATCCACGTCACTCAAAACACAAATCAAATTATAAATACTTATTAATTGGTTTCACCATCAAAATCCGAGATTCAACATCCTAAAACTATGAAAATGAGAAAGAGTTGTAAGAGTAGTTAAACTTCACCTATTGAAAGAAGATCAATAGTGAAAGCCGATGGCTTCGAGTGAAGAGGAATCGAGAGTGGACGTAGGTCGGGACGATCGAACCACTATAATCTAATGAACAGATGAAATAATTTATGGAATATTAGAAGACTTTTGAAAATCACTTTTGATAATTTTCCATAAATTTAAATCTATAGAAAGTAAGAAAACTCTTATTCGAATTTTTCAATAAGTGGAGTCCATCCCATTGAACATAGGAGGACAAATGATAGAGTAACCCTCTAGATTATCGAAAAAAGCCATCTCTCTTGAGTGTTAAACTAACGAAGAGAAATTGACTCTGATACCAACTATTAGGACTGAAATCGGCACTAAGAGGGGGGCTTGAATTAGTGATTTCATAAAATCACATAGATTTAAAAACTTCGTTTGACGAAAATGATAATGAAAGTGTGCTTGACTTAGAGTGTAACATTCCTCATTTTAAAAAATTTATAAGGACTTATTTATAAATATGAGGATTATTTTTATCTATCATCAAAATGCTTATATAGTACTTTAATAGTTTAGTTTATTATATCAATATTAAATTATATGGAGGACTTGTGGCATTAGCAAGAATAAGCCACTTGCATTTATTCTAAAGTTGACACCTAAACCTCCATGCATGCTTGCCACCTCACTATTTTAGCATGAGCCAAACCTAAGTAATTTAAGGCACAATTAAGGGAAACTTTGCAGCCAATGTAACTTGAGAAGAGGAGAAGGAATTGAAGGAGAAGAGAAAGAGAAAGAATTGAAGAAGAAGAAGTTTTATCTTGACTTAAGGCTTTGCATCAATTCCCCCACATTTGGAAATCAAAACTTTTTAAGGCAAGTGTTCTAACCCATCCTAGAGATAAATTTTGATCCTCGTTTTCACCTTGATTAGGAGAAATTGGAAGATTGTGGCTGCATGTAAGATATCTATGCCGTTTATACATCAAATGTTGAATTTGGAATTTTTCAGATTTTGACCTTTTAGTACTCGTGTGGCCATAACTTTTTGCACCAAATTTAGATTGAGGAGAAACCTCTTTTTATACAAAAGGAGACTTATATAGCTTTCATTTGATATAAAAATTAAAAGATTTTGAGTAAATTTACCTATCTAAACATATGAATGAAAAGACCTCATGTATTCAGTAAAACAGATACTACAGCTTCAGACCTTCTGTTACTAAATTGCTCATAACTCTCTAGTGAAAATTTTGAATTATGCAAAACTTCATTGACTTAAAGTGTTAAACTAAGTCATCTCTCTTGAAAACCAAGCTTAGGTGACCCTCTAGATTACCGAAAAAAGCTATCTCTCTTGGGTGTTAAAGTAACCAAGAGAAACCAACTCTGATACCAACTATTAGGACTACAATCGACACTAAAAGGGGGGCTTAAATTAGTGATTTCATAAAATCACATAGATTTGAAAACTTCATTTGACAAAAATGATAATGAAAGTGTGCTTGACTTAGAGTGTAACATTCCTCATTTTTAAAAATTTCTAAGGACTTATTTATAAATATGAGGATTTTTTTTTATCTATCATCAAAATGCTAATATAGTACTTTAACAATTTAGTTTATTATATCAATATTAAATTATATGGAGGACTTGTGGTATTAGCAAGGATGAGCCACTTGCATTAATTCTAAAGTTGACAACTAAACCTCCATGCATGCTTGCCACCTCACTATTTTAGCATGAGCAAAACCTAAGTAATTTATGACACAATTAAGGGAAACTTTGCAGCCAACATAACTTGAGAAGAGGAGAAAGAATTGAAGGAGAAGAGAAAGAGAAATAATTGAAGAAGAAGAAGAAGTTTTATCTTGGCTTAAGGCTTTGCATCAATTCCCCTACATTTGGAAATCAAAACTTTTTAAGGCAAGTGTTCTAACCCATCCTAGAGATAAATTTTGATCCCCGTTTTCACCTTGATTAGGAGAAATTGGAAGATTGTGGCTGCATGTAAGATATCTATGCCGTTTATACATCAAATGTGGAATCTGGAATTTTTCAGATTTTGACCTTTCAGTACTCGTGTGCCCATAACTTTTTGCACCAATTTGGATCGAGGAAAAACCTCTTTTATACAAAAGGAGACTTATAGAGCTTTCATTTAATATAAAAATTGAAAGATTTTGAGTAAATTTACCTATCTAAACATATGAATGAAAAGACCTCATGTATTCGATAAAATAGATACTACAGCTTCTGACGTTTTGTTATTGAATTGCTTATAACTCTCTAGTGAAAATTCTGAATTATGCAAAATTAGTTCTTTGGAAACTAGATTCACACATCTTTCTATTGAACCAAATTTAAAAATTTTGAAGTATGTTTACCTTCTGAAACATCTATTTAAATTGATTCTATCAATTCTACAAAACAAAGATGATCAATTTTGACCTTTTGTTACTAAATTGCTCATAACTCTCTAGTAAAAATTTTGAATCTTTCAAAGCTTAGTTTTTTAAAAAATAGATTCGTATATCTTTCTTTTGATACTTAATTTAAAAATTTTGTAGTATGTTTACCTTCTAAAACATCTGTTTAAATTGATTCTATTAATTCTATAAAACAGAGATGATCAATTCTAACCTTTTGTTACTAAATTGCTCATAACTCTCTAGGGAAAATTCTGAATTATAACTTATTCTTTGGAAACTAGATTTGCATATCTTTCTTTTGACACCTAATTTGGCAATTTTAAAGTATGTTTTCCTTCTAAAATATCTATTTAAATTGATTCTATCAATTCTGCAAAACAGAGATGATCAATTCTGACCTTCTGTTACTAAATTGCTCATAACTCTCTAGTAAAAATTCTAAATTATTCAAAACATGGTTCTTTGGAGACTAGATTCATATATCTTTCTTTTTTACATATAATTTGGAAATTTTGAAGTATGTTTGCCTTCTGAAACATCTATTTAAATTGATTCTATCAATTCTGCAAAATAAAGATGATTAATTCTGACCTTCCTTTACTCTATTTGTTGTAACTTTCAGTTTTTAGTTCATCTAAAAATAGATTGATGCAGCTTTCCAATGATACCTATTTTTAATAAATTGGAGCATGCTTGGTCACTCAAACAAATCAGGAAATGTACCATTCAAATTCTGTCAGAATTGAAAACTTTGTTGAGTTTTGCCTATTCAATTATCATCCTATTGGAAATTTGATTTCTGCTTAAATTTTTCTTCAATTGAGCTTTATATTAGTCCTTTGAAATTCTTATATTATTCATCCTGAAATTATTGTATGTCTAAAATTTATTATGTAATGTTTTGTTTGCATTTCCTAGTTTGATAAAGACACATGCATATCTTCGTTGTTCCGCATGTGCTTCCGATATGTGCCAATATTATTATTCATACTACCCTTTTGTACTCTAGTGTCTTGTGGAATATTATAAACCTTTGTCAGAAATGGTAAAGAGAGTTATGCATAGAGCCCGTGATGCTCTACTGGCCCCCATTGACTTCACTCAGATGTGGGTGGATGGAGCTCCCAAACGTGGGAGACTTATGCTTGGTGGTCATCCAAAAATGGATGAATCACATTATGTATGTGGTCCTACAACGCCCTCTATATTTTTGATATGATATCCAAAGCTTTTCTTATAAGTTTATATTTATGCTTTGGATAAAAATGGAATGCATGCTACATAAAAAATGACATACAATCTATTTTTAGATGAACTAAAAATAGAAAGTTACAACAAATAGAGTAAAGGAAGGTCAGAATTGATCATCTTTATTTTGCAGAATTGATAGAATCAATTTAAACAGATGTTTCAGAAGGCAAACATACTTCAAAATTTTCAGATTATATGTCAAAAGAAAGATATGCGAATCTAGTCTCCAAAAAATCAAGCTTTGCATAATTCAGAATTTTTACTAGAGAGTTATGAGCAATTTAGTAATAGAAGGTCAGAATTGATCATCTCTATTTTGTAGAATTGATAGAATAAATTTAAACATATGTTTCAAAAGGTAAACATACTTTAAAATTTCCATATTAGGTGTTAAAAGAAAGATATGCAAATCTAGTTTCCAAAGAATAAGTTATAATTTAGAATTTTCACTAAAGAGTTATGAGCAATTTAGTAATAGAAGGTCAGAATTGATCATCTCTGTTTTACGGAATTAATAGAATCAATTTAAACAGATATTTCATAAGGTAAACATACTTCAAAATTTCCAAATTAAGTATCAAAAGAAAGATATGCAAATCTAGTTTTCAAAAAACTAAGTTTTTTATAATTCAGAATTTTCACTAGAGAGTTATGAGCAATTTAGTAACAGAAGGTTAGAATTGATCATCTCTGTTTCATAGAATTGATAGAATCAATTTAAACATATGTTTCAGAAGGTAAATATCAAAATTTTCAAATTAGGTGTCAAAAGAAAGATATGTGAATCTAGTTTCCAAAGAACTAATTTTGCATAATTCAAAATTTTTACTAGAGAGTTATAAGCAATTTAGTAATAGAAGGTCAGAAGCTGTAGTATCTGTTTTTCCGAATACATGAGGTCTTTTCATTCATATGTTTAGATAGTTAAGTTCACTCAAAATATTTTAATTTTTATATCAAATGAAAGCTCTATAAGTCTCCTTTTGTATAAAAAAGGTTTCTCCTCAATCCAAATTTGGTGTAAAAAGTTATGGCCACACGAGTACTGAAAGGTCAAAATCTGAAAAATTCTAGATTCAACATTTGATGTATAAATGGCATAGATATCTTACATACAGCCACAATCTTCCAATTTCTCAAAATCAAGGTGAAAACAAGGATCAAAATTTATCTCTAGGATGAGTTAGAACACTTGCCTTAAAAAATTTTGATTTTCAAATGTGGGGGAATTGATGCAAATCCTTAAGCCAAGATAAAACTTCTTCTTCAATTCTTTCTCTTTCTCTTCTTCTTCAATTCCTTCTCCTCTTTTCTAGTTACATTGGCTGCAAAGTTTCCCTTAATTGTGCCTTAAATTACTTAGGTTTGACTCATGCTAAAATAGTGAGGTGGCAAGCATGCATGGAGGTTTAGGTGTCAAATTTAGAATAAATGCAAGTGGCTCATCCTTGCTAATGCCACAAGTCCTCCATATAATTTAATATTAATATAATAAACTAAACCGTTAAAGTACTATATAAGCATTTTGATGATAGATAAAAAAAAATCCTCATATTTATAAATAAGTCCTTATAAAGTTTTAAAAATGAGGAATGTTACACTCTAAGTCAAGCACACTTTCATCATCATTTTCGTCAAACAAAGTTTTCAAATCTATGTGATTTTATGAAATCACTAATTCAAGCCCCCCTCTTAGTGCTGATTTCAATCCTAATAATTGGTATTAGAGTCAGTTTTTCTTTGTTAGTTTAACACCCAAGAGAGATGGCTTTTTTCGGTAATCTAGAGAGTCACTCTATCATTTGTCTTCCTATGTTCAATGGGATGGACTCCACTTATTGGAAAATTCGAATAAGAGTTTTCTTACTTTCTATAGATTTAAATTTATGAAATATTATCAAAAGTGGTTTTCAAAAGTCTTCTAATCTAATGAACAAATGGAATGATTTAGAGAAGAAAACTTATTCTTTGAATGCTAGAGCTATGAACGCTCTATTTTATGCTTTAAACAAAAATGAGTTTAATCATATTTCTTTATGCAAAACTACATATAAAATTTGGCACATACTAAAAGTAACTCATGAAGGTACGAATAGAGTTAAAGAGTATAAAATAAATCATTTAATGCATGATTTTGAATTATTTTGAATGAAGCCAAGCGAAACCATTGTTGACATGTACACCTGTTTTACTGATATCGTCAATGGCTTGAAAGCTCTTGGCAAATATTTTTCGAATCTTAAACTTGTAAACAAGCTTCAAAGATCCCATCTAAAATGTTAGAATTCGAAAGTGATGGCAATACAAAAGACAAAGAACCTAAACAATTTTCCATTTGAAGAACTTATCAAGTCTTTAATGGCCTATGAATTGACTTATATTGAACATAATGAATATCAGAACTACCTTCCAAAGAATAGGAAGGATTTGACATATTGAACAATAGTAGACTACTCAAGCGAAAGTGCAAGTGATGATGACATAGAACTTTTGACAAAAAATGTTCAAAAAGTTCAAGAAAAGGACTAATTCTAAAAACAAACTTAAAAATTATACAACTTGCTATAAATCGAAGAAGCTGCCAAAGAATAAGATAGCATTCAAGGTGACATGGGATGAATCGAGTACATCCGAAGATGACGAGCAAACTAGTAAAGGTAAGGTGGTGAACTATGCCTTAATGGCTTTCGATAATAAGGTAAGTAACAGAACCAAAACCCTTATACTTTACTATGAAATTACTTGATGCATTTCATGAGTTATTTTTAAATTAGTATATAAAATACAAAAAAAAGGAGATCATGCTTGTCTTTCTAGTAATTTTAAAAAATTTAAAAAATTATGTATGACAATTGTATGTTTTTTATTGAAAAATATAAAGAAAAATGTTAGATAAGTATAAAGAGTTTGATTCACTTTGTTAGGATCAAGAGCACTAAGAGGGGGGGGGTGGGGGGTGAATTAGTGCAGCGAAAATCTTTCTACGATTAAAAAACGTTCGAACGATAAAAGCGATTTCGGTGTGAAAGTCGATTCTAAGATTACTTTAACTTAAGATCAAGCAAGATGACGTTAAAGAAAATCTATTAAGGTAGTTTGCAGTTATGATGAAAATCAGAATATAAGCACAAACTAAAATACGACGTTCGTACGATAAAACTGATTTGCGTCTAAACGCCGATTCGGAAAGCACTGAACTTTGAAACACGTTTGTAAAAGCACAGAAGGCAGTAAGCTATTGAGGAGGTTTGCAGTAAGGATAAGATGCTCAAAGTAAATGCAAACCGAGATTTAGAGTGGTTCGGTCAATCTTGACCTACTCCACTTTTGGCTTCCTCCACCGACGAGGTCACCGACGTCAACTAGAGGCCTTCCTTCAATAGGCGAAGGCCAACCACCCTTTTACAGTTTCACTCCTTTTGACGGGCTTAGGAGACAACCCATACAGAATTTTCTCTCCTCTCTTTAAAGCTCAGAACTTGGAAGAAAAGAGGGAGAAGAACTTTTGGCCTTTACAACAATTTTGAGCTCTAAAAATCACAGAACAAGATTAGGATTTTGGTGTAAGTTATGTGTGATTTCGGTGCTAAAAGGGTGGGGTATTTATAGGCCCCAACCCAATTCAAATTTGGAGCTCAAAACTGTCAATTCTCGGAATTTCGGGATAAGGCAGTTGCACCTCCTGACTGAGGCGGTTGCACCGCCTAGTAGAGCTCGAAGATTGAGCCTCTGGGCGGTGCCACCTCCTGTCAGGGGTGGTTGTACCTCTTGCCAGAGCTCAAAGACCGAGCTCAGGCGGTGCCACCGCCTGACTGAGGCGGTTGCACCTCCTGCCAGAGCTCGAAGACCGAGCTCAGTCGGTGCCACCTCCTGTCATGGGAGGTTGCACCGCCCAGTCTCGCTCGGAGACTGAGCCCAGGCAGTGCCACCTCCTGGTTGGGGCGGTTGCACCGCCCAGTCTCGCTCGGAGACTTAGCCCAAGCGGTGCCACCTCCTGGCTGGGGCGGTTGCACCTCGCAGTAGAAATTAGGGTCCGAATGGGTTGATCCATTCGGCCCAATTGCCCCAAGATTAAGTTAATGGGATCACCTCCCATTTCCAACTTAATTATTGTGCTAACTATGATATTCCCTAAGACATTTACTGCAACTTGCTCCGGTGCGTCAATCGCTTCTTCCGGCGAGCTTCTGACGAACTTCCGTCGATCATCCGATGAACCCTCGGTGATGCTCCTACGGACTTCCGGCAAACTCCTGGACTTGCGACAATCCACTTGGCGAGTTCCAATGAGCTTCTTTGGCAAGCTTATGGACTTCTCTGATTTGTTCCCGTAGAACCTCCGATGACTATCCGAACTTCCGTCGAACTCTCGAACTCCCAACGTAATCATTATCTTGACTCCGGTGCAACTCCTGCTACATGTATTTCTTCCATCGTAGTTAATCCTGCACACTTAAAACGAAACTTCGATCGAGACAATTAATCCTAAGCAATTAACCAAGTTGTCCGGCATGTCATTGGTCCCTCGACGCTTCGTCCGATTCTTTGGCGCATCATCCTCTCCTGCAGCCTATTGCCCAATCGGTCAGTTGACTCCACAACTCCGATATCCTTGGCACAATACCCGCTCTTCTTGGCCCGATGCCCGAGTCCACGGCCTGAAGCTTTCTGTCGATACGTCGACCGATCCACCGGCCCGATGTCCAATCTTCTGACATGTTCCTCCGGCACAACATGATTTTCCTGCTTTAATTGTCTCATCCTGATCGAAGCATCCTGTGTCACTCAAAACGCAGATTAAATCATAAACATATATCAAGTAGTTTCATCATCAAAATACGAGATTCAATAATCTCCCCCTTTTTGATGATGACAACCACTTGATGACGGAGTTAAACTTAACTCCCGGAGTTTAAACAAACAACCCCTATCAATATGCCATATTGATAGAACCTTGAATTCAAACTGAATTCAAGTCATTGCAATATTCATCATGAATACTTGCAACACGTCATTATGAACTTATGCATAAACTTATGCATAACATCATACTTCTCCCCCTTTGTCATCAACAAAAAGGAGAAGTCCAACTATTATTGTATTTGGAATATTAGTTTAACTTATTGCATGAAAAACATAATATCAAGTTTTATCATCACGAAGTTTTGAAGCCAGAAAATTTAGCAAATGTTACATCATGCTTAGAACATTCAAGCTATAAAGTTTTAGATATGCAAGTTTTACAGCATACATGATAGCACTTTTAGGACATGCAAGCTAGCAATTTAGAGATGTTCAAGAAGGCAACTCTTGCTTCTTGAAATATGCAAGTTGCAAGCTAGCAAATTTTTGCTTCCTTTGCAATGTTTGAGCTCGCAATTTTGCTTCCATTGCAAGGTGTAAGTTTAGCATGTTTAATTTTCTTGAGATAGCAACTATTTGCTTCTCTTTATACTACAAGCTAGCAATTTTTACGATATGCAAGTTTTACTACATACAAGCTAGCAAAAATTTCGAAAGCAAATGCAAGATAGCTTTCTTGTGTAAGCTTATGATTCTTGCTTCCTATTGCATTATGCAAGTTGCAAGTTTTGCTTCTTGAGATAGGCAAGATAGCACTTTTGCAATTTTTGTTTGGCAAGCTTATGATGTTCAAGATAACAAGCTCTATCTTCTCTTTTGATAAGTGTCATTTTTGCTTTCTTTGCAAAGTGCAAGCTAGCAAATTGCCAAACTAGCAAGAGATAATGTTTTACATGAGGCAAGCAAACAATTTGGCAAGTGTTACATTTGTATCTTCTCTTTAGAGGAGTGTAATTTTTGTTTTCATCTTGAATTGTGTAAGCTAGCTAGTTTGCCTCTTTTCACGATGTCCACGCTAGAAATTCGTGCTCCCCCTTTGTCATTGTCAAAAAGAAGGGAAGACCCTTTTTTCAATTTTCAGATTATGACAAAGGTAAGTATCAATTTTATTTATGCATCATTATATATTCAAATTAAAACATACACAATTTCAAAACCTTATTTTTCATGCACGATACCGAAAAATAAATCAATCATCATTAATGGGTATATCATACATGATACTCAAACATTAAAATTTTTAAGCATTTATCAACATGTTGATCATGATACCAAACATTCATCATTTAAAGCATTCATGATACATATCATATGCAATACATCATGTACATCATTGTCATAAGTATTGCATGCATCATTTCAAATTCATGAATATTTCATCATTGCATGCATCATGCCAAATCGTAAAATATACAATCATCATTAATGCATGATTCCCAATCATCATTTATTTTGCAACATGATGGTACCAAATTTGTCAAATTACATCCTACCATACATGATCGAAACTTCTTATTTGTATACATCAAAACAAATTAATGAATATTTCATGTATTCATATTATCACATGAAGCATACAAGACAACAATACAAAGAAATCATGTCATGAATAATATCAATGTGAAAATTCAGCAAAGATCACATGATACAATCGCAAAGCATGATATAATTATGCGATATATCATGAGATGATAATTTATCATATCAATGAAAGATATCAATGAGGATCAATTGTTAGGATCAATTCGTGAATACCAAAGATATGATTCATGGTTCATTAAATTTCTTCTTAACAAGTTCACGATCAAGATTCATATAATTCGTAATAAAGAAAATTGATGTACAATCATCACACAAGACATACAAGGCAAAGAAATCTTGTTATTTCTATATTATGAAATATATGATATCATGGCTCATGATTCCTTTGAAAAGATATAGCACAAAGAGCAACTTGAAACATTCTTATCAAGATCACATTTTAAAATATTCCAAGTATCAAGATATCAATATGACACTTCATTGAAATATGAGAAATCAAAAGACAAGTTACACTTCATTTGAAGAATTCCTTTTTGATAAATGTAAGGAGCATAATGAACGATCTTGATTTATAAAGAACTTCATGTTATAATTATCAAGATCATGATTTTAATAATTATTTTCTTTAGCAAAGAATCACAAAAGCACTTTATTTTTTCATAAGAAATCTCATTGTATTATAATTTATAAATTCTTTCACTGCACATGAATCATAGGAGATATGTATGTGAAACAAATCTTTACAAGTAAAAACACTATCATCCATATTTCAAGATGGAATTTATAAGCAGGAATCATGTCATCAAATCCATTTCATAAAAATATTTTTCATAAGTGTATAAGAAAATCCGATTGTTAGGATACCAATTGTTAAGCGAATCTGGAAATGAAATTAACACTTTCATGCATTCGAACAAGATTTTGCTATAGATTTTCAAGTTCAATCATGAAGATAAAACATGCTCATGATCATAAAAATTTTTGTATCCAAAACACATAATTTCCAACATGTTATTAAGGCATGTAATAGTGTAAAATCATCATGGCAATTAAGTGATTTGAACATTGAATCAAGAAAGTCCGAAAAATAATCTTAACAAGTTCATGCATTCGAGCACATTTTTGCCATAGTTTTTCAAATATACTGATGAAAATAACACATGCTTATCATCATGTATAGCTTAAAATCTCATGTATAAAATTGTTAATCAAAATATTTAATTTCATCATTATGCATTTTTTAAATCAAACATGATTTTTTTAATCAAAATTATTTTATTTGTTTATCATAAAATATGTAATATTATCATTTTCGAAAGTACTTAGCATGATCATAATTTTTTTTTAAAACATGTAATTTTTAAGAAATTTAATTCTAAACTAAAAAAGAAAATACATCATGAAAGCATCAAGTAATTTCAAAATAAATTAGGGGGATTTCAATTACCTCATCATTGAAAGCGATTAAGACGTAGTTTGCAACCTCGCGTTTCTTGATTTTCTCCTCGTCTTCGGAGGAGCTCGATTCATCCCACTTTGTGTTCTTCTTCTTTGGCCTCTTCCTTCATTCAAGTTTATTGTTTATTTTAGATTTTTTTTTAATAAACTTATTAAGATTTAGTGTTCGAAGTTCAAGTTCATCATTGTCCTCATCACTTGAGTCATCGCTCAAGTGGTATTCATTTGTTCGGAGTTCCAAATCCTTCCTGTTCTTTGGAAGGTGATTTTGTTCATCATGTTCATCATGTGCATTGTGCACCATTTCATATGTCATCAACGAACCAATTAGTTCTTCAAGTGGTAAGTTGTTTAGGTTTTTAGCTTCTTGTATTGTAGTTACTTTTGAATCCCACTTCTTAGAAAGAGAACGCAAAATCTTGTTTACGAGTTCAAAATCCGAAAAACATGTTCCAAGAGCTCTTAAACTATTGACGACATCCGTGAAACGGGTGTACATGTTGCCTATAGTCTCGCTTGGTTGCATTCCAAAAAGCTCAAAATCATGCAATAAAATGTTAACTTTCGAGTCTTTGACTCTACTAGTTCTCTCATGCGTGATTTCAAGTGTTCGCCAAATGTCAAAAGCCGTTTCGCATGTAGAAATCCGATTGAACTCATTTTTGTCCAAAGCGCAAAATAAGGCATTCATAGCCTTTGCGTTTAAAGAAAAATACTTCTTCTCCAAATCCGACCATTCATTCATCGGTTTAGAGGGAAGTTGAAAACCGTTTTCAATGATATTCCATAAATCCAAATTCATAGAAATCAAGAAAACTCTCATTCGAGTTTTCCAATAAGTGTAGTCCAATCCATTAAACAACGGTAGACGAACAACTGATAAGCCCTCTTGAAAGGCATGAAGAGCCATTTCTCTTGGGTGTAAATCCGAAATGAGAAAAACCCCACTCTGATACCAATTGTTAGGATCAAGAGCACTAAGAGGGGGGGGGGGGGGGGGGGTGAATTAGTGCAGCGAAAATCTTTCCACGATTAAAAAACGTTCGAACGATAAAAGCGATTTCGGTGTGAAAGTCGATTCTAAGATTACTTTAACTTAAGATCAAGCAAGATGACGTTAAAGAAAATCGATGAAGGCAGTTTGCAGTTATGATGAAAATCAGAATATAAGTGCAAACTGAAATACGACGTTCGTACGATAAAACTTATTTGCGTCTAAACGCCGATTCGGAAAGCACTGAACTTTGAAACACGTTCGTAAAAGCACAGAAGGCAGTAAGCTATTGAGGAGATTTGTAGTAAGGATAAGATGCTCAAAGTAAATGCAAACCGAGATTTAGAGTGGTTCGGTCAATCTTGACCTACTCCACTTTTGGCTTCCTCCACCGACGAGGTCACCGACGTCAACTAGAGGCCTTCCTTCAATAGGTGAAGGCCAACCACCCTTTTACAGTTTCACTCCTTTTGACGGGCTTAGGAGACAACCCTTACAGAATTTTCTCTCCTCTCTTTAAAGCTCAAAACTTGGAAGAAAAGAGAGAGAAGAACTTTTGGCCTTTACAACAATTTTGAGCTCTAAAAATCACAGAACAAGATCAGGATTTCCTTGTAAGTTATGTGTGCTTTCAGTGCTGAAAGGGTGGGGTATTTATAGGCCCCAACCCAGTTCAAATTTGGAGCTCAAAACTGTCCATTCCCGGAATTCCGGGATCAGGCAGTTGCACCTCCTGACTGAGGCGGTTGCACCGCCTGGCATAGCTCGAAGACTGAGCCTCTGGGCGGTGCCACCTCCTGTCAGGGGCTGTTGCACCTCCTACCAGAGCTTGAAGACCGAGCTCAGGCGGTGCCACCGCCTGACTGAGGTGGTTTCCTGCCAGAGCTCAAAGACCGAGCTCAAGCGGTGCCACCTCCTGTTAGGGGAGGTTGCACCGCCCAGTCTCGCTCGGAGACTGAGCCCAGGCGGTGCCACCTCTTGGCTGGGGCGATTGCACCGCCCAATCTCGCTCGAAGACTTTGCCCAGGCGGTGCCACCTCCTGGCTGGGGCGGTTGCACCTCCTAGCAGAAATTAGGGTCCGAATGGGTTGATCCATTCGGCCCAATTTGGGTTTTTCAGGGGCCCAATTGCCCCAAGATTAAGTTAATGGGATCACCTCCCATTTCCAACTTAATTATTGTGCTAACTACAATATTCCCTAAGACATTTACTACAACTTGCTCCGGTGCGTCAATCGTTTCTTCCGGCGAGCTTCCGGCGAACTTCCATCGATCATCCGATGAACCCTCGGTGATGCTCCTGCGGACTTCCGGCAAACTCCTGGACTTGCGACGATCCACTTGGCGAGTTCCGACGAGCTTCTTCGGCAAGCTTATGGACTTCTCGGATTTGTTCCCGTAGAACCTCCGACGATTGTCCGAACTTCCGTCGAACTCTCGAACTCCCAACGTGATCATTGTTTTGACTCCGGCGCAACTCCTGCTGCATGTCTTTCTTCCATCGTAGTTAATCCTACACACTTAAAACAAAACTTCGATCAAGACAATTGATCCTAAGCAATTAACCAATTTGTCCGGCATGTCATTGGTCCCTCGACGTTTCGTCCGATTCTTCGGCGCATCGTCCTCTCCTGCAGCCTATTGCCCAATCGGTTAGTTGACTCCGTAACTCCGATATCCTTGGCACAATACCCGCTCTTCTTGGCCCGATGCTCGAGTCCACGGCCTGAAGCTTTCTGTCGATACGTCGACCGATCCACCGGCCCGACGTCCAATCTTCTAACATGTTCCTCCGGCACAACATAATTTTCCTATTTTAATTGTCTCATCCCGATCGAAGCATCCTACGTCACTCAAAACGCAGATTAAATCATAAACATATATCAAGTAGTTTCATCATCAAAATATGAGATTCAACACACTTAAGATGAAAAATGTATTACTATAACAAACAAAATGATTTTGATTGAAAATTATTTATGTTTAATGAAATCATGCTTGATGATTTAATGATGCATGATGATTTAAAGTAATGATGATTTTTGTGATTTATGGTTTATTGATGTTGATAATTTTTATGATGAAATTTGCTTTTTCGATTTTAAACAATGTTGTATGTTTTTATTTCGCATAAAAGATAAAGGCATGCTTGTGTGAAATAAATCACATAAATTGAAATACATAAAAAGGGAATGTATTTTTCTTGAAAATTTTTCTATCACTATCTTATCGATTTTTCAATAAGAGATTGATGAAATTATGTTATTTTATGAATTTCTAGAACTATGAAAGTGATTTTGATAATTTAAATTTGAATGACTTTTATCTAAATCTTTCACATGATACTTGAGATTCATTCTAAATGAATCAAGATATTTTACCTCCTATGTTTCTTTTTCACTATTTATAAAAGGAGAATTATCTAAATGAATCATAATTTTTATTCCTCGGAATTATAACTTGAAATCTTTTATGAATCAAGATCTCTAATTATTTGTTCTCGTATCATTCCTTCTTATTATTTAATAGGAGATTTTTTTTATAAATCATGATTTTTCTTATGAATTCTATGAATTATAACTTGAAACTTTTTAATATATGAATCATAATCTTAACAACTTGAGATTTCTTATACATGAATCTGTTAGTCATGAATCTACAAGCCAACCACATGAGTGATGGTATGTGTGGCTTAACATGCAGACCTTTTACTTATTATTATTATTTGATATTTTATCATTTTATATTGCCTATTGCTTGAATATATTGTGATGTTCATAGATATGTGCAATGGGAATCAAATCATGATGAGATCACAATAATGAGACCGATTCGCCATTAAACATAGATCATAAATAATCCCGGTCACAAATTATTCAATAAGGATATTGAGATAACCGGACAAACTGGTGTGCTGTATACCCATCCATATGATGGATGCAACTGGTCTTATAGTTTCTCGTATTGGGACACTAGGGATATAGTACAAGTGCTCATTAGGGAATGAGTTCACTGATGCCTTATTGTCAGACAATGATTCAGTAGTCTCAGTGATGTATCTGTTAGGACTCTAGCTTGGAGAGTCCTAATTGAGAGGGACATTCATGTAAAACTGTTAGGACTCTAGCTAGGAGAGTCCTAATTGAGAGGGACATTCTGTTAGGACTCTAGCTAGGAGAGTCCTAATTGAGAGGGGCATTCATGTAGGAGGTTTTTTCTTATAGAAGAATTAGGAGTTGTAAGGGAATAGGAGTCTTGAGTAGGAGTCCTATTAGGAGTTGGTTAGAAGTAAGAGTCTTAAGTAGGAGTCCTATTAGGAGTTAGGGTTTAGAAGCCCTATAAATAGCCATGTATTCCTCCTCTTTTCTCAAGCAATAGATGAATCTTTTCTGCAGCCTTTGAGCAGCAACTTGGAGGGAGGAACCCCTATAGAGTTCCAAGGAGGCCGATCCCCTAAAGAGATCAACCCCAAGTTTAGAATCTGTAAGGGTTCTAACACCTGGTATCAGAGCAGTGTTCTTGGCGTCTCACTGCCCTTTCACAGCCATCTATCAACCCTTCATAACCATCCAAAGCAATTCTCACAATTGCTTAAAAGATCGTCACCGAATTCCGCCATCATCTCCACCACCACGGATCATCCTTTGATCTCCCCGTGAATTGCAACAGGTTCTGGTTTCCTACCTTACTGCTGCTGCAATTTAGTTATCCATATTCAAAAATCTAAAAAAAAAAAAAAAATCGTTCCTATATTGGTGCATAAACTTTTCGTCACAAAGTTTTCATCTCTACGACGAAAGATACATTGCAGAATTCCAGCCGCATAGCACCATCTGTTTGATCTTGCTACCGTGCTTTTTCTATCCAAATTTCTACGAAATTTTTATGACATCTTTGACACTTCTTAACAGTAGATTTCCCTTTAGTTTCATCAAAAAATTCTCAATACAAACTACTGATCTTTTATGTCCAATCTGCTGCACTTGAATTGCAGAATTCAAGCTGCATAGCACCATCTGTTTGATCTTGCTACTGTGCTTTTTCTATCCAAATTTCTACGAAATTTTTATGACATCTTTGACACTTCATAACAGTAGATTTCCCTTTGGTTTCATCGAAAAATTCTCAATATAAACTACTGATCTTTTATGTCCAATCTGCTGCACTTGAAAATCTATGTTGCAGAAAATTTCAACTGCATATCGTTGCCTTAACCCATCTATTTGCAATCTTTTTTGAATAAAATTTCTTATAGACTTCATATATCATCTTGGCTTCCATCTAAGATTGATCTATTAAGAAATTCATCTCTAAAAATGATTTTATGTTGCTGGAAATTTTCATCGTAACCCGCTGAAATTTTTCGACGATAATTCTGCAATTGCAACTTGCACCAATTTCTTTGCTGTTATACTGCCGAAATTTTCTTGATTAAATTAGATATCCTTGCTGTCATATAAACTGTGATTTTGATATCAATTCCCTCCTCAATTCTCTTAAGTTTTTGGTAGAAATTACGTCGAGAAACCGTTGTTTCTTCGACGACAATTCTACTCTTACAAGACAGCACATACTTGCTGCAACTTCCACGGATTTCTGTCAAACCTTTGCTACCATCTACCACAGATCCAAAACTTTCATCCAGAGCCCTAAAACTCTACCAAACCACACCCTCAAACTGCACCCAAAACAGCCACAAAACAAGCCTAAACTGTAGCCTACATCCACCAATCCACCAACACTTTCGACCATCACTTCTCTCAACCTATACATGCCTTTAACCCAACAGCAAAAGAGAGATCTTAACATCATTGATTTGGGGCCATATACTATGGCATCTAAGGAGACAATCAATGCTAAATTCGAAGCCTTGGAGGCGCGAATGGAGGATAAGATTCGGACGCTCTTTACCGAACTCAGATTGGGCCGACCACTAAGCCCAAAGAAATCATATCAAGGAGAGAGCTTTGCCCAATCACACCAAGCCCGAAGAGATGACTTCCAAGAGAGGGGAAGCTCTATGACCAACCCCAACTATCCATGCATGAGAGTGGACTTCCCTAGATGGGAAGAAGGAGACCCGATTGGTTGGATTTCACACGCGGAGCGATATTTTCGGTACCACAAAACCGCGGATGTATCTATGGTGAAAATTGCAGCTATACATCTTGAAGGGGATGCTATTCAGTGGTTTGACTGGTTTGAACATACTTATGGAGTCCTTTCATGGCGACAATTCAAAGAAGAACTGCTGATTCGCTTCAGACCAACCGATTACGAGAATATTGACGAACAACTAGCAAAGATCCGACAAACCTCCACCATTCAGGAGTACCAAACCAGGTTTGAAAGGTTATCTAATCAAAATCATGATTGGTCTCAAAAACAGCTATTGAGGACCTTCATTGAGGGCTTGAAGCCGGAGATCCGAGGAGAAGTTAAAGCGCGACAACCGTACACGCTTATGGCAGCCATCTCTTTCGCACGACATCAAGAGGAGCAATTGAACCATGAAGCTCGGAGGACTAGGGTCACTCCTCAACCAGTAATATTGAAGCCCTCAACCCCCCCTACTGTCGACCAAGTCCCTGCACCAAAGAGGTTAACAGGAGAAGAGCTTCGGGAGCGATATGCGAAGGGGTTATGTTGGCATTGTGACGAGCCGTGGAGCCGTGAGCATCGCTGTAGTAAAGGAGGACTTCTTATGATTGAACCGATAGAAGAAGAGGTCATTGAACATCCAAAAGAGAGCTTTGAACATGAAGAAGAAGATGCAGAAGAAGAGCCAAAACCGACCGAAGTTACGGTACATACACTAGCTAGCTACTCAAACCCGCAAACGATGAAAATTGGAGGCCTTCTCAAACAACAACCAATCACTGTTCTCATTGACACGGGCAGTACTACTAACTTCCTAAATAGTAAGCTTGCTGTTCGGATATCATTACCTATCGAGAATCGCTGCAGGTTTGATGTTAAGGTCACCGACGGACGGATTTTGAATTGTGATCATAGGCGCTTGCAGGAGAAACTATTGCTGTAGGACCAAGAGATAATTGCAGATTTCTTCCTTCTCCCTCTTAACAATCATGAGGCCATGCTCAGAATTAAATGATTGACGACATTAGGTGATATTTCCTGGAATTTTATGAAACTAATTATGAAATTTTACAGTAAGGAGAAACAGGTGACATTGCACGGGAAACGTGGGGGCGACAAAACAACGATTTGCACACAACAAATGGAGAATGTTTTGCATAAAGCATGCAGCGGCTTTTTGGTACAACTTGAGCAGCAAACTAAGGGAGAGCCAACAGAATTTGAAGATCCAAATCTACTTCCTTTGCTTGCTGAATTTTCAAATATATTTGACGAACCGCGCAACCTACCTCTTACCTGTCGGCATGATCATTGTATAATGATTCTTCCAGGCAAATCTTCAGCAAATGCTCAGCCATATCAGTATCCACATCTCCAGAAGGATGAAATAGAAAGGATTATAAAAGAGATGCTCGAAACAGGAGTTATTCGGCCAAGTTGCAACCTCTACTCTTCGCCGGTGCTACTTGTACGCAAGAAGGACGGAACAAGGCGAATATGTGTTGATTACCGAGCTCTCAATGGCATAATCATCAAGGACAAATACTTTATTCCAATAGTAGATGAATTGCTAGATGAAAGGGAGCACAAATCTTTACAAAGCTGGACCTTTGATCCGGGTATCATCAAATACGAGCATGCGAAGAAGACATACGGAAAACCACCTTTTGAACACACAACAACCACGAATTTTTGCTTTCTACAACAAAAGGTGGAATATCTTGGGCATATCATATCAGAGGAAGGTGTGGCAGTGGACCCCTTCAAAATTGGAACAATGCAAAACTGGCCGACCTCGAGAAACATAAAATTGCTACATGGCTTTCTGGGTTTAACAGGCTACTACCGCAAGTTCGTGAAAAACTATGGAAAGATCAGTACACCACTTACTTCCTTACTAGAAAAAGATGTCTTCCAATGGTTGGACAGAGCCTCCGCTGCCTTTGACAAACTTAAGGCAGCCATGACGACGACGCCGGTGCTAACACTACCAGATTTCAACCGACCCTTCATTATTGAGGCCGACACATCTGGAGTCAGAATTGGAGTCATTCTCATGCAAGATGGTCGACCACTCGCATACACTAGCAAGGCATTATCTCCCTCCTATCAAAATAAGTCAACATATGATAAGGAGATGCTCGCCATTGTGCGCGCAGCAACGAGGTGGAGATTGTACTTGATCAGGCGATACTTTCAAATCAAGACCGACCATAAAAGCCTAAAATATCTCTTGGAGCAGAAGATATCTTCCCCCAAGCAGCAAAAATGGGTAACAAAACTTCTTGGATTTGATTATGAAATAACTTACAAAATGTGGAAAGAGAATGTTGTTGCAGATGCGCTTTCGCAGCTACCTGAGCAAGCTGAATTTTCGGTCGTTTTACTTCCAACCAGCGACTTTCTTAAGGATATTAAGATGGAATGGCAGGAAGATTCAGAGACTAGTAAAATTATAAAAAAATTGGAGGAAGCACCAAGCCCTATGGCTCATTACAATTGGGACTCAAAAGAATTACACTATAAGGGTACTAAATTGAAAAGGAGTATGGCATATCACCCAAAAACCGATGGCCAGACGGAAGTTTTAAATAGGTGCTTGAAGACAGCCCAAAGCCACCCACCAAATATGACTACCCAAAGAGAACTCCAGACCCTGCCAAGTGCCATTGTTGATCGACGGATCATGACTCGACGACGACGACCCACTAATGAAGTGCTAATACAGTGGGCGAACCTACCAATAGAAGATGCCACTTGGGAGAACTATGATGACTTGAAGATCAAATTCCCAGAATTCACGAATCATCAGCCTCGAGGACAAGGCTGATTTGAAGAGGGCGGGTCTGTTAGGACTCTAGCTTGGAGAGTCCTAATTGAGAGGGACATTCATGTAAAACTGTTAGGACTCTAGCTAGGAGAGTCCTAATTGAGAGGGACATTCTGTTAGGACTCTAGCTAGGAGAGTCCTAATTGAGAGGGGCATTCATGTAGGAGGTTTTTTCTTATAGAAGAATTAGGAGTTGTAAGGGAATAGGAGTCTTGAGTAGGAGTCCTATTAGGAGTTGGTTAGAAGTAAGAGTCTTAAGTAGGAGTCCTATTAGGAGTTAGGGTTTAGAAGCCCTATAAATAGCCATGTATTCCTCCTCTTTTCTCAAGCAATAGATGAATCTTTTCTGCAGCCTTTGAGCAGCAACTTGGAGGGAGGAACCCCTATAGAGTTCCAAGGAGGCCGATCCCCTAAAGAGATCAACCCCAAGTTTAGAATCTGTAAGGGTTCTAACAGTATCTCATCCTTAGACTTGCGAAACCAAGGATGTCCTATATGAGTACTCGATTCTTTAATACCAGACTTATAGGTTTGGAGGTTCCAAATCTAGCACAGTTGGTCATCGAGATTAGTAGCCAACCTTATGAGGACTATTGAGTATCGATAGAGGATCATCCACTCTTGGTATCATAAGAGAAATATCCCATGTGTTATTGCATAGATAAATCCCTGGTTACGGTCATTCAGATTGAGAGAAAAAGAGTTCTCCGAGAGAATCTGATTAGAGCGAGACTCGAGTAGAAATCATATGAGTCTAACAACACCATACCAAGTATACGGTCTTTGGGATATTAGATGGATGAGGGACTATAGGTACATGTTAATTGAGGATAGACAAGTCCATTAGATTGGATTCTCCTATATCATTTGGGGACTACGGCGTAGTGGCCTAGTACTTCCGCAGTCGATGAGTTGAGTGAATTATTATGGAGATAATAATTCAATGAGTCGGAAGAAGTTCTGACAGGTATGACTCACAATTAGCTTGATATTGGGCCTAGAGTGTCACACATATATGGTAGGCATTGTGATGAGTAGAGGTTCAGATGTGAGATATCCGTCGGAGCCTCAATCTTATTAGATATCCAATAAGCCCCTGAATTATTAGATCATATAGATGAGATCCAATAAGAGCCAACGAGAGATTCTTTGATATAGATCCACTAATCTAAGAGGCTTGGGTAGTTGGATGGAGATCCAATACCCAATAGGGCAGAATCCATTAGGGTTATGTTGATAGGGGACCTATATAAATAGGAAGGAACTAATGGTTCATAGGCTAGAGCCTTTTTAGGTTACCTCTCCTATTCTCCTCCCCTTCTCCTCCTCACATAACAGGCTTGGAGTATTTTGAGGAGCATTATCATAGCCCTGCTGTGTAGATCACTACTAGAGAGGAGGATGCTTGACCTCCATCACCCTCTCCTAGAGATTTACAATGATTAAGGGATATGTGATCTCCTTAGGTAACACAATCTTTAATATACATAGTTAACTGTTTTACAGATTTTGCGCACCAATCTTTGCACGACGACGAACATATATTTGAAAATTGGGGATTTTGTTTTCAATGTTTTTCCGCTGCAAATATGATGTGGCCCCTTAGATATCCCTACAGAATCAAGATTTTTTATTCTCCTATGTTGCTTTTTTCTATTTACTAAAGAGAATATCTTTTTTTGGAATTCATGACTTAAGATTTCCCTTACTATTTGGTCTCCTAAGATTTCTTTTCATTTTTTTTAAATGAGATAAAATGAATAATGTCTTTTAGTATTCACATGATCTTTTATATTATATCTTTTTTTGACATAATTTTTATTATATCTAATTCTTTTGTATTTATGGTTGTATACCTTATGTGATGCTTAGAAAATTGATGTAAAGGGAAATGAATTGTACCAATGTATTATTCCCCTCTTCTTCTTTCTTACTCAACCAAAATGTTGTTACTTTACTATGAAATTACTTGATACCAATTGTTAGGATCAAGAGCACTAGGGGGGGGGGGGGAATTAGTGTAGCAGATAACTTTTGATGATTTACAACGACGTTCGTACGATAAAAACACTTTTGATGAAAAACCATTTCGGAAAGTTCTTCAACTTAAGATTAAGTAAAGTACAATTGAAGAAAAGCAATTAAGGCAGTTTACAATTAAGACAAAGTAGAACGTAAATGCAAACCGAGATTTAGAGTGATTTGGTTAATCTTGACCTACATCCACTTTTGGCTTCCTCCTCCGATAAGGTCACCGATGTTCATTAGAGGCCTTCCTTCAATAGGCGAAGTCTAACCACCCTTTTATAGCTTTACTCCTTTTGATGGGCTTAGAAGACAACCCTTACAGATTTTCACTCCTCTCTTGAATGATCAAAACTTAGATAAAAAGAGGGAGAAGAACTTTTGGCCTTTTATAAAACTTTTGATCTCCCAAATTCTCAGAATAAGATCAAGATTTCGGTGCCTTTTCATGCAGGAAAGGGTGCGGTTTATATAGGCCCCAACTAGTTCAAATTTAGAGCTAAGAAATGTCATCTCATGGATTTCCGGGGTCTTGACGGTACTACCGCCATAACTAGGTGGTACTACCACTTGGCATTGCTTAGAGACCGAGCTCAAGTGGTACCACCGCTCAACTTCACGCGGAGATCTAGCTCAGGTGGTACCATCGCCAGACAGGGGCGGTACCACCGCCCAGCATTCTTGGGAGACTGAGCTCCTAGGCGGTGCCACCATTGTCCCAAGCGGTGCCACTACCGGCCAGGATTTTTGGGTCCGAATGGGCTGATCCATTCGGCCCAATTTTGGTCTATTAAGGGCCCATTTGCCCCCAGATTAATTTAATGGGATCACCTCCCACTCTTAATTTAATCTATATGCTAACTATGATATTTAAGACATTAATACTGTAACTTGCTACGGTGCATCAATCGCTTCTTCTAGCGAGCTTCCGGTGAACTTCCGGCGAACAACCGACGAACCCTCGGTGATGCTCCGGTGGACTTTCGGCTAACTCTTGGACTTGTGACGATCCACTTGGCGAGTTCCGATGAGCTTCTTTGGCAAGCTCCTGGACTTCTCGGATTTATTCCCACATAACCTCTAACGACTGTCTAGACTTCCGTCGAACTCTCGAACCCCCAACATGATCATGGTCTTAACTCAGGCACAACTCCTGCTGCATGTCTTACTTCCATCGTAGTTAATCCTGCACACTTATCTTAACATATAGATTAGATAACAAATGACAATTGACTTCATTATCAAAATCCGAGATTCAACATGATGGTTGCAATACTTGAACTTATGATATAAATAATAATATGATGTATCGTATGTAATTCATGATTGAAATTATGGTATTTTGATAGGGGGAGTTTAGTTTAAACTCCGTCATCAATTGGTTGTCATCATAAAAAAAGGAGAGATTGTTGAATCTCATATTTTGATGATAAAATCAATTGAAGAGTTTACAATCTAATCTATGTTTTGAGTGACATAGGACTAACTTCGATTAAAAAAGAAAAATCGATTAAAGCATAAAGAATCAGACGTTGGACTAGAGTGACCATGTTAGAAGATTGGACGTCAGTTGGAGGATCAGTTGATGTGCTGATAGAAGGACTTCGTGCCATGAGTTCGGGCACTAGGCCAAGGATCGAATATTGTGTCAAAGAGATTGGAAGTTATAGGAGGTCAACATGCTGATTGGGCAATACGCCAAAGGAGAGGACGATGCACTGAAGGATCGGACAAAGCACTAGATGAACCAATTGTTGAATCTCATATTTTGATGATAAAACCAATTAATAGAGTTTATGATCTTATCTATATTTTGAGTGATACAAGACTAATTTTGATCATGAATGGACAATTAAAGTAGGAATAATCAATATTGGGCCAAAGTGGAATATGTTTGAAGATTGGACGTCGAGCCGGAGGATCGGTCGACGTGTCGGCAAAGGCTTCATGCCATGAGTTCAGGCATCGAGCCTAGAAGAGTCGACATTGTGCCAAGGAGATCAGAGTTACGGAGGTCAATAAGCCGATTGAGCAAAAGACCACAAAAGAGGACGATGCATAGAAGTATTAGACGAAGCCTCAATGAACCAATGACATGCCGGACAATATATTATTAATGCTTTGTAATAATTATCTAGATCGAAGTAGTTTTAGTTATAATTAGGTTGGTTTAGAATGTAATTAAGTTAACTCAATTAGGGGCTAATTGGGCCTATGTTGGGACTATTTTGGGTCAAGAGAAAGGTCCATTCAGTGACCCGAAACCATGTTAGGCGGTGGAATCGCTTGAGGCTCAATCTCCCAAGAGGTCTAGGCGGTGGTACCACCCAGACTGGGTGGTAGTACCACCGGTAGTTAATACTACTAGGCGGTGGTACTACTAGAGCCCAGTCTCCGAGGCTCTATCAAGCGGTGGTACCACTAGACTATATGGTGGTATTGCCCAGTATCAGAGTGTTTAGCAATAGTACCATAAGTCATACCACTAGTACCCCGATGACCTAGGATGAGACTAGTTTTGGCTCCTTGGTTAAATCCATTTGGGGCCCATAAATAACTCTCTCATCTTTGCTTATCACACATATCAACTGAGAGCAAAAAAGAAAGGAAAACATTGTTACAATATTGTGAGAACTCCTCTCAAGCTCTAAGTGTTGAGTGAAGTTTAAGAGAGGGGTGAGTGGTTATAAAGGTTATCCCTTAAACCTATGAAGAGAAGAAAAAGAGTGTAAAGGGGTAGTTGATCTTTGCCTTTTGAAAGAATATCGGTAGTGAATGCTGATGGCCTCGAGTGAAGAGGAATCGGGAGTGGATGTAGGTCACAATGACCGAACCACTATAAACCTTGTTCGCATTTACTTTATGCCTTTCATTCATATTGCAAACTAATTTACTTATTTATTTCACTTACAAATGTTTTCAAGTTAACATCTTTTCGATCAGTTTTCATTGAACAAGAATTTTTAAACCGTCGTTGTAACGTAAGCACTAATTTACCCCCCCCCCCTCCCCAAGTACTGACTTGGTCCTAACAGTTAATATCAAAGCATGGTTACTCTCAATTAGTATGACAGTTGCATGTTTTTTATTGAAAAATGTAAAGAAAAAATGTTAGATAAGTATAAAGAGTTAGATTCACTTAAGATGAAAAATGTATTACTATAACAAACAAAATGATTTTGATTGAAAATTGTTTATGTTTAATGAAATCATGCTTGATGATTTAATGACGCATGATGATTTGAAGTAATGATGATTTTTGTGATTTATGATTTATTGATGTTGATTATTTTTATGTTGATATTTGCTTTTTCGATTTTAAATGATGTTGCATGTTTTTATTTGGCATAAAAGATAAAGGCATGCTTGCATGAAATAAATCACATAAATTGAAATACAAAAAATGAGAATGCATTTTTCTTGAAAATTTCTCAATCACTATCTTATCGATTTTTCAATAAGAGATCGATGAATTTATGTTATTTTATGAATCTCTTGAACTATGAAAGTGATTTTGATTATTTAAATTTGAATGACTTTTATCTAAATCTTTCACATGATACTTGAGATTTATTCTAAATGAATAAAGATATTTTACCTCCTATGTTTCTTTTTCACTATTTACAAAAAGAGAATTATCTAAATGAATCATGAATTCTATGAATTATAACTTGAAACTTTTTAATATATGAATCATAATCTTGACAACTTGAGATTTCTTATACATGAATCTGCTAGTCATGAATTTATAAGCCAACCATGTGAGTGATGGTATGTGTGACTTAATACGCAGACTTTTTTCTTATTATTATTATTTGATATTGTAACACCCCTCATTTCCGAATGTTCGTATAAATTTTTGGTAATAATGTAAGCATCTATTTTAATTGACAAAAGAAATAGAGTATGAATCAGAGGTAACTTATTTTTAAGATTTGGGAGATCTGTTCAAAAAAAAAAAGAAAAGAAAGAATCTGAGGACCTATATGTAAACCCTAAGGACCTGATCGTGAATATGATAAAAACAAGGACTAAACTGCAAAATGCACCAAATAACAAATTCCACCGCTTAAGCCTCTCTGCCTTCGTTGTTAAGGAAGCAGAGGAGGCAGCTCGTGGGTGATCAGGGAAAGAAAGAAAGAAAGAAGAAGAAGAAGAAGAAGAAGAAGAAGAGGAAGAAGAGAAAGAAAATTGGGGCTTTTAGGGTTCTTGCTTTAATCTTGTCATTTCGGGTCAAAATTTCCAAAGGCGAGTGTTCTAACCCCATCCTACAGCAGTATTAGACTCTGTTTTTATGTTGATTCAAAATAAATTGGAAGATTTCTATTTAGAAACTGATATGTCTCTCCTTGGACATAAAACCATGGATTCTGAAAGTTTTTCGGTAAACTGACCCCTAAGCACTGTTTCAGCTATAAGTTCTAGTACAGAATGAGGATTCAGGCAGGAACTATTTTTGTTTGAAATTAGACTTGTATGTATTTCTTTTGACACCGATTTTGTAGATTTTGGACACCGAATACTTACCCAAAAATTTGTTTCAAAAGAGCCTATAGACGCTGTAAAACAGAGTTCAAGATTTCTGACCTTTCGATACTAAAACGCCTATAACTCCCTGTTGAAAATTCTGATTTGTACCAAACTGATTTTATTTGAAACTAGACTTGAAATTATATCTTTTGACATATAGTTTGAAAATTTTGGAGTTCAACTGCCCACCCTATCGTCTGTTGATTCCGACCCTATAAAATCTGGAAAATAGTGATTGTGATTTTGACCTTGTGTTACCAAATCAGAGGTAACTCTGTGTTGGGAGCCCTGTTTCATATGAAATCTGTTCTATCATAATATAGATTGATATATGATTCGACCATAGCCTTCTTATGGGTATTGGAGCATAATTGTTATTCTGAAATAATTGTTTGATATGCCACTGGAATTCTGTCCGAAATCGAGCTTTGGTCGATTTCGCGTATTCTGTTCCATTTCCTTTGGATACTTGAATTCGCCTAGTCTTCTTATTGGAATTGAGTTGATTATGATTGCTTGGAATCCCTGTACACTCTTGCTTTCATTTCTTTCCTAAAATGAATACTTTTGTGAGAGATTTGTTCCTTGCATCACATTGCTTTTGAAAAGGCACATGTACGTTTGGTTGTTCCGCGTGTGCTTCCGTTATATGCTACTTATTGTTGAAACTGCCTTCTTATACTCTGGTGTGTGGGATTGTCTGGACCTTTGCCAGAAATGGTAAAGGGTATGCGCTGATTTGTCCGCTTTGTGGGGTCCCGCTTTGTGGGATATTCTGGTATGCGCTTATTTGCCCGCTTTGTGGGGTCCCGCTTTGTGGGATATTGCTTAGAGCCTGCGATGCTCTGCCGGCCCCTTTGACTTCACCTAGACGTGGGTGGATGGAGCTCCCAGACGTGGGAGACTTTTGTCAGGTGGTCATTCAGAAATGGATGAATCACATTCTGACTGAGATCCCACTACACCCTCTATATGTTTGATATGACATCCAGAGTTTTGGTGAGTTATTTCGGTTCATGCTCTGGATAAGTATGATATGATTGCAACGTCAAGGACGACGTTTGAGCTTCTGTACGACATATGAGTTTGATATGCTCTGAAATGCTTCATTCACTGTTGATTTTGCTTCGTAATGTTCCATATGCTGTTGATATGTTTCGGAACATTTTATATGCCTTTGATAAGCTCCGATATGTTTCCTTTGTTTCTGTTATGCTCCAATTACTCTATGCCCCATCTGTCAGGAACCAAATATATATGATTAAAAGGACAATTGTGATTCTGCTCCTAAGGATATTATGTCTACGAAATCGTATATTCTGCTTTGTGTTTTGAAACTGTATCTCTTTGGAAATTGTACTATTTTGATTATGGATATGTTAGTCACTTGCTGAGCTCTTTATGCTCACCCCGTTTGTTGATAAATTTTTCAGGATAGCGTATCGCTTGCTTAAATGTTAAGAATGGGCTGAGGCAGTGGAAAATTTAGAAGACGTTGGGCAGAACTTTTGTTAGCATATATGTAGTTGTGTATAAGCTACCTTGCATCTAATGAAATGTGACTATGAATCTAATCCTGTGGATTTTGTGTAAGTTAAAGGATCCCTCATGTATAGGGTTTTGGAATGTTAAATTAAATTCGTGTAATGATATGAACTTATGGTAAATCGATGATTGTGGTGACTGCATAGATTTCCCCACTTGTGGATTTATATTGTGGTTTTTATTTTGATGAGTTGGGTTCAGATTGTATAAATTATCGAGTGATGTGTGCTATGTTTATGAATTGCACAGGGTTATGAATTGGTAGATTATAGAAGTGAAATTTTTGATCTGAATGTTTTCTTAGTGACCTCAAATGTGTGTTTGGATCCTGGGTTAGTTGTGACGAAAAATTTTAAATATCATGGATATTTTTAGGGGCGTGACAGAGGTGGTATCAGAGCATGATTTGAGAATCACTAAGAATATTATCTTTATTTGAGGTTTATTGACTGTCATTAGAGATTGATCAAAGAAAAATGTTCTTTTGATGTTTTAGGAAGCAAGGATGACGAGATCATCTGGTTCTCCTGTTGCATCTACTACTGATCAATTGAGTGATATTATGCGGACTTTGGAGACTATGGCACAAGTGATGCAACAACAACAGAGCATATTCTATTTCTTATTGAGTGGTATCACGCGTGAAAGGGGATTACGGCCAGCAATAAGAGGCCGAATGTCAGCTTTGAAATTACAAACATATGCTGATACGGTAGAAAGAGCTTTGAAAATTGAAAGAGACATGGAGGAGATTCAAGAAATCATTGGCAAGAACAAAAGGGACAAATTTACTAGCAAAAGCAGGAGAGAAAATGAATATGAAGATAGTAACAAGAGGTTTAAGACATCTGGATTTGAGAAAAAGGAAACCATGGGGGAGGACTCAGTTATGTGAAAAATGCGGATTAAATCATGAGACAAGTCGGTGTTTTCGGGTGACTGGAGCATGTTTTAGTTGTGGAAAGCTAGGTCATCAAATAAAAGATTGCCCACTGAACAGGAAAAGAGAGCCACTGTCTTCTAGACCCTCAGCCCATGCTAGAGTATACGCTATCACTGAACAAGATTCTAGAGCTTCTAAATCAGTGGTGGAAGGTATTCTTCATGTTTCTAAAAGAAATGCAAAAGTTTTGTTTGATCCCGGCTCCAACTTATCGTTTGTTTCAAAATACTTTGCTTGTCACTTGGATATTCCACCTAAACCCCTGGATTATATGTTATATGTAACAACTGCTGTTGGAGATTCATTGGCAACAAACTTGGTCTACCCATCTTGTTTGATCTCTATTGGAGACCACGAATTCCTTGCTGATTTGATTCTCCTAGAGATCCAGGGCTTTGATATTATACTTGGCATGGATTGGTTATCTTCTCATCATGCTAGTATTGATTGTTACAAAAAAATAATTACTTTCTGCATACCAGATCAGCCTATATTTTTCTTTGAGGGCATTAAGCATGATTTGCCTCCTTGCTTAATATCCGCACTTCAAGCTTATCATCTTATGCAGAAAGGTTGTTTTTGTTATATGGTGTGTGTAAAGGAGCATTCAAATCAGGAAACCCACCTAGATGAAATTTCAATGGTCAAAGAATTCCCTGATGTATTTCCAAACGACTTGCCTGGTTTACCTCTAGATAGAGAGGGTGAATTTGCTATTGATCTAGTCCCCAGTACCACCCCAATATCTAAGCCTCCCTACAGAATGGCACCACTTGAGCTAGAAGAATTAAAGAAGCAAATACAAGAATTATTAGATAAGGGTTTCATACGACCCAGTGTGTCCCCATGGGGTGCTCCGGTACTATTAGTGAAGAAGAAGGATGGAACATTGAGGCTTTGTATTGATTATAGACAGTTGAATCAGGTGACCATCAAAAACAAATATCCCATACCTAGAATTGATGATTTGTTTGATCAACTGCAGGGTGCACAAGTATTCTCTAAGATTGACCTGAGGTCAGGTTACTATCAGTTAAAGATCAAGGAGGAGGATATTTCAAAAACAGCTTTCAGAACTCGATATGGTCATTATGAATTCTTGGTGATGCCTTTTGGTTTGACAAATGCCCCTGCAGCTTTTATGGAACTAATGAATAGGATATTTCAACCGCTCTTGGATATCTGTGTAATTGTATTTATTGATGACATATTGGTGTATTCAAAGAGTAATCAGGAGCATGAGGAACACTTGAGAGATGTGCTGTCCATACTAAGAGAAAAGAAGTTGTATGCGAAGTTCAGCAAATGTGAATTTTGGTTGAATGAAGTTGCTTTCTTAGGCCATGTGATTTCAGGGAAGGGCATATCTGTTGATCCAAGGAAAATAGAAGCTGTAGTTGAATGGGAAGTACCAACAAATGTAACAGAGGTTAGAAGTTTCTTGGCCATGGCAGGTTATTACAGGAGATTTGTGGAGGGATTTTCTCGAATTGCTCAACCTCTCACCAAACTCACTAAGAAGAATATAAAATTTGTATGGGGTGATGATTGTGAGCAAAGCTTTCAAGAGTTAAAAAGAAGATTGACTAGTGCCCCTATTCTCACTATTCCAAGTGGTAGTGAGGGATTTGTAGTTTATACTGATGCTTCAAGAAAGGGCCTAGGATGTGTTTTGATGCAGGAAGGGAGAGTAATTGCTTATGCTTCTAGGCAACTTAAAGGTTATGAATTGAATTATCCAACTCATGATTTGGAATTAGCAGCAATTATTTTTGCTCTAAAGATTTGGAGACATTATTTGTATGGTCGACAGTTTGAAATCTTCACTGATCACAAGAGTTTAAAATATATTTTCACTCAGAAAGAGTTGAACATGAGACAGCGAAGATGGATAGAACTTCTGAAGGATTATGATTGTGCCATCCGTTATCACCCAGGCAAGGCCAATGTTGTAGCTGATGCACTTAGTAGGAAATCTACGAGTTTTATGGCTAGTCTGGTTGTGAAGCAATGGAAGTTATTAGATGAAAATTTTGATTTGAAAGTTTTGAAGAAAGAGCAAGACTCGATGATGTTGATGGCCTCCATTCAATTGCAATCTGATCTTATTCAACAAATTAAGGAGGGACAATTACGAGATCCACATTTAATCTACTTGAGGAGTGAAGTAGAAAAGGAATTGAAGCCACAATTTCAAGTTTCAAAGGATGGCCTATTGAGATTTGGGGAGAGAGTATGTGTACCAAATGAACTAGATATCAAGAATCAAATCCTAAATGAAAGTCATACTTCAAAGTACGCCCTACACCCTGGGAGCACTAAGATGTATAGAGATCTTCAAAGTTATTATTGGTGGGAAGGCATGAAGAAGGAAATTGCAATGTATGTTTCAAAATGTTTGACGTGTCAGCAACTCAAAGTAGAACACCAAAGACCTGGAGGGTTGCTGCAACCTTTAGTTATACCTAAATGGAAATGGGAATGTATTACTATGGATTTTGTTTCAGGACTACCCAGAACCTCGAGGAAGCATGATGCTATTTGGGTTATCATTGATAGGTTAACAAAATCTGCACATTTCCTTCCGATTAATATGACTTATTCGCTTGATAGACTTGCAGATTTATATGTTAATAAAATAGTAAGACTTCATGGTATTCCAAAGGAGATCATCTCTGATAGAGACTCCAGATTTCTCTCTAGATTCTGGAGAAGATTACAGGAATCTATGGGCACTAAAGTTAAGTTTAGTACTGCATATCATCCTCAGACTGATGGTCAGTCAGAAAGAACAATTCAAACACTTGAGGATTTGCTTAGAGCCTATGTTATGGATTGGAAAGGTGAATGGGATAAGGATATTTCACTTGTTGAGTTCACGTATAACAATAGTTATCATTCAAGTATTCAGATGGCTCCTTATGAAGCTTTATATGGGCGAAAGTGCATAACACCTATATGTTGGGAGGAAGTTGGGGACAGAAAGTTGTTAGCACCGGACAAGGTATAAGAAACTACCGAGAAAATTCAAGTTATAAGGAAAAGGTTAAAAGCTGCTCAGAGTCGTCAAAAGAGTTATGCCGATAATAGGAGACGAGATATTGAGTTTGAAATCGGAGATTTTGTATTCTTAAAAGTCTCCCTTCCAAAGGCATTATAAGGTTTGGGAAGAAAGGAAAGTTAAGCCCAAGATTTATTGGACCTTTTGAGGTTCTTGAGAGGGTTGGTTCTGTCGCTTACAGGATTGCCTTACCACCAGCATTGAGCCATGTCCATGATATATTTCATGTCTCGATGATTAGAAAGTATATGTATGACCCTTCTCACATCATTAAGTATGAGCTGGTGGAGTTCGATAAAGATTTATCCTATGTGAAAGAGCCTATTCAGATTATTGATAAGAAAGAAAAAGTCCTAAGGAATCGGGTCATCCCATTGGTTCAAGTAAATTGGAGACATCATTCTGGAGAAGAGACAACTTGGGAGCTAGAAGAGGAAATGAAAAAGGTGTATCCTCGTCTTTTCATCGAATAGAGGTACGATAAATTTAGAGGACTAAATTTTTCTTTTAAGGGGGGGAGAGTGTAACACCCCTCATTTCCGAATGTTCGTATAAATTTTTGGTGATAATGTAAGCATCTATTTTAATTGACAAAAGAAATAGAGTATGAATCAGAGGTAACTTATTTTTAAGATTTGGGAGATCTGTTCAAAAAAAAAAAAGAAAAGAAAGAATCTGAGGACCTATATGTAAACCCTAAGGACCTGATCGTGAATATGATAAAAACAAGGACTAAACTGCAAAATGCACCAAATGACAAATTCCACTGCTTAAGCCTCTCTGCCTTCGTTGTTAAGGAAGCAGAGGAGGCAGCTCGTGGGTGATCAGGGAAAGAAAGAAAGAAAGAAAGAAGAAGAAGAAGAAGAAGAAGAAGAAGAAGAGGAAGAAGAGAAAGAAAATTGGGGCTTTTAGGGTTCTTGCTTTAATCTTGTCATTTCGGGTCAAAATTTCCAAAGGCGAGTGTTCTAACCCCATCCTACAGCAGTATTAGACTCTTTTTTTATGTTGATTCAAAATAAATTGGAAGATTTCTATTTAGAAACTGATATGTCTCTCCTTGGATAGAAAACCATGGATTCTAAAAGTTTTTCGGTAAACTGACCCCTAAGCACTGTTTCAGCTATAAGTTCTAGTACAGAATGAGGATTCAGGCAGAAACTATTTTTGTTTGAAATTAGACTCGTATGTATTTCTTTTGACACCGATTTTGTAGATTTTGGACACCGAATACTTACCCAAAAATTTGTTTCAAAAGAGCCTATAGACGCTGTAAAACAGAGTTCAAGATTTCTGACCTTTCGATACTAAAACGCCTATAACTCCCTGTTGAAAATTCTGATTTGTACCAAACTGATTTTATTTGAAACTAGACTTGAAATTCTCTCTTTTGACATATAGTTTGAAAATTTTGGAGTTCAACTGCCCACCCTATCGTCTGTTGATTCCGACCCTATAAATTCTCGAAAACAGTGATTGTGATTTTGACCTTGTGTTACCAAATCAGAGGTAACTCTGTGTTGGGAGCCCTTTTTCATATGAAATCTGTTCTATCATAATATAGATTGATATATGATTCGACCATAGCCTTCTTATGGGTATTGGAGCATAATTGTTATTCTGAAATAATTGTTTGATATGCCACTGGAATTCTGTCCGAAATCGAGCTTTGGTCGATTTCGCGTATTCTGTTCCATTTCCTTTGGATACTTGAATTTGCCTAGTCTTCTTATTGGAATTGAGTTGATTATGATTGCTTGGAATCCCTGTACACTCTTGCTTTCATTTCTTTCCTAAAATGAATACTTTTGTGAGAGATTTGTTCCTTGCATCACATTGCTTTTGAAAAGGCACATGTACGTTTGGTTGTTCCGCGTGTGCTTCCGTTATATGCTACTTATTGTTGAAACTGCCTTCTTGTACTCTGGTGTGTGGGATTGTCTGGACCTTTGACAGAAATGGTAAAGGGTATGCGCTGATTTGCCCGCTTTGTGGGGTCCCGCTTTGTGGGATATTGCTTAGAGCCTGCGATGCTCTGCCGGCCCCTTTGACTTCACCTAGACGTGGGTGGATGGAGCTCCCAGACATGGGAGACTTTTGTCAGGTGGTCATTCAGAAATGGATGAATCACATTCTGACTGAGATCCCACTACACCCTCTATATGTTTGATATGACATCCAGAGTTTTGGTGAGTTATTTCGGTTCATGCTCTGGATAAGTATGATATGATTGCAACGTCAAGGACGACGTTTGAGCTTCTGTACGACATATGAGTTTGATATGCTCTGAAATGCTTCATTCACTGTTGATTTTGCTTCGTAATGTTCCATATGCTGTTGATATGTTTCGGAACATTTTATATGCCTTTGATAAGCTCCGATATGTTTCCTTTGTTTCTGTTATGCTCCAATTACTCTATGCCCCATCTGTCAGGAACCAAATATATATGATTAAAAGGACAATTGTGATTCTGCTCCTAAGGATATTATGTCTACGAAATCGTATATTCTGCTTTGTGTTTTGAAACTGTATCTCTTTGGAAATTGTACTATTTTGATTATGGATATGTTAGTCACTTGCTGAGCTCTTTATGCTCACCCCGTTTGTTGATAAATTTTTCAGGATAGCATATCGCTTGCTTAAATGTTAAGAATGGGCTGAGGCAGTGGAAAGTTTAGAAGACGTTGGGCAGAACTTTTGTTAGCATATATGTAGTTGTGTATAAGCTACCTTGCATCTAATGAAATGTGACTATGAATCTAATCCTGTGGATTTTGTGTAAGTTAAAGGATCCCTCATGTATAGGGTTTTGGAATGTTAAATTAAATTCGTGTAATGATATGAACTTATGGTAAATCGATGATTGTGGTGACTGCATAGATTTCCCCACTTGTGGATTTATATTGTGGTTTTTATTTTGATGAGTTGGGTTCAGATTGTATAAATTATCGAGTGATGTGTGTTATGTTTATGAATTGCACAGGGTTATGAATTGGTAGATTATAGAAGTGAAATTTTTGATCTGAATGTTTTCTTAGTGACCTCAAATGTGTGTTTGGATCCTGGGTTAGTTGTGACGAAAAATTTTAAATATCATGGATATTTTTAGGGGCGTGACAGATATTTTATCACTTTATATTATCTATTACTTGAATATATTGTGATGTCTATGGATATGTGCAATGGGAATCAGATCGTGATGAGATCACGATAATGAGACCGATTCGCTATTAGACATAGATCCTAAATAATTTTGGTCATAAATTACTCGAGAGGGATATCAAGATAACCGGACAAACTGGTGTGCTATAAAACCATCCATATGATGGATACAACTGGCCTCATAGTTGCTCATGTGGGGACACTATGGATATAGTACAAGTGCTCATTGGGGAATGAGTTCACTGATTAATCCGCTTACAGAATGTTGGATGGTTGATGATATCTTATTGTTAGATAACCATTCTGTAGTTTCATGGTGTATCTGGTCCTTAGACTTATGAAACCAAGGATATCCTATATGAGTACTACATTCTTTGATACTAGACTTATAGGTTTGGAGGTTCCAAATCTAGCACAACCGATCATCAGGATTAGTAGCCAATCTTACGAGAACTATTGAGTGTCAATAGAAGATCATCCACTCTCGGTGTCATAAGGGGAATATCCTATGTGTTCTTGCATAGATAAATCCCTGGCTATGGTCATTCAGATTAGAGGGAGATTCAAGTAGAAATCGTATGGGTCTGACAGCACCATGCCAAGTATACAGTCTTTGGGATATTAGATGGATGAGGGACTATAGGTACACAATAATTGAGGACAGATAGGTCCATTAGATTGAGTTCCCCTATATCATTTGTGAACTATGGTATAGTGGCCTAGTACTTCCGTAGTCGATGAGTTGAGTGAATTATTATGGAGATAATAATTCACTGAGTCAGAAGGAGTTCTAACATGTATAATTCACGGCCAGCTTGATATTGGGCCTAGAGTATCACATATTTATGGTAGGCGTTACGATGAGTAGAGGTTCAGATATAAGATATCCGTCGGAGCCCCTATCTTATTAGATATCCAATAAGCCCCTGAATTATTGGATCTTATGGATCAGATCCAATAAGAGCCAATGACAGATTATTGGATATAGATCCACTAATCTAAGAGGCTTGGGTAGTTGGATGGAGATCCAATATCTAATAGGGCTGAATACATTAGGGTTATGTTGATAGGGGACCTATATAAATAGGAGGAAACTAATGGTTCATAGTTTAGAGCCTTTTGGGGTTACCTCTCCTATTCTCCTCCCCTTCTCCTCCTCACATAGCAGGCTTAGAGTTTTTTGAGGAGCAATATCGTAGCCCTGCTATGTGGATCACCGCTAGAGAGGAGGGTGCTTGACCTCCATCACCATCTCCTAGAGATTTATAGGGATTCAAGGATATGCGATCTCCTTAGGTAACACAATCTTTAATATACGCAGTTTTCTATTTTATAGATTTTGCACACCAATCTTTGCATGATGACGAACACATATTTGGAAATTGAAGATTTTGTTTTCAATGTTTTTCCGTAACAAATATGATGTCGCCCCTTAAATTTTCCTATAGAATAAAGAATTTTTATTCTCCTACGTTGTTTTTTGCTATTTACTAAAGAGAATATCTTTTACAGAATTCATGACTTAAGATTTCCCTTACTATTCAGTATCCTAAGATTTCATTTTGTTTTTTTTTTTATAAATGAGATCAAAATGAATTATGTCTTTCGGTATTCACATAATCTTTGATATTATATCTTTTTTTGACATAATTTTCATATATATAATTATTTTATATTTATGGTTGTATACCTTATGTGATGCTTAGAGAATTGATGTAAAGGGAAATGAATTGTACCAATGTATTATTCCCTTTTCTTCTTTTTTACTCAACCAAAACCCTGTTACTTTATTGTGAAATTAGTTGATGCATTACATGAGTTATTTTTAAATTAGTATATAAAATACATAAAAAAGGAGATCATGCTTCTCTTTCTACTAAATTTAAAAAAATAAAAAAAACTAAGCATGACAATTGCATGTTTTTTATTGAAAAATGTAAAGAAAAATGTTAGATAACTATAAAGAGTTAGATTCACATAAGAAGAAAAACGTCTTACTATAACAAAAAAAAATGATTTTGATTGAAAATGATTTATTATATTTAATGAAATCATGCTTTATGATTTAATGGTGTATGATGATTTGAAGTAATGATGATTTTTGTGATTTGTGGTTTATTGATCTTGATGATTTTTATGATGAAATTTACTTTTTTGATTTTAAATGATGATGTATGAAATTTACTTTTTATTTGGCATAAAAGACAATGGCATGCTTGTGTGAAATAAATCACATAAATTGAAACACATAAAAAGGGAATGTCTTTTTCTTGAAAATTTCTCTATCACTATCTGATTTATTTTTTAATAAGAGATTGATGAATTTATGTTATTTTATGAATCTATTGAACTATGAAAGTGATTTTGTTTATTTAAATTTGAATTACTTTTATCTAAATCTTTCACATGATACTTGAGATTTATTCTAAATGAATCAAGATCTTTTATCTCCTATGTTTCTTTTTCACTATTTACAAAAGGATAATTATCTAAATGAATTATAATTTTTCTTTTGATTCCTCAGTATTCTAACTTGATATCTTTTATGAATCAAGATATCTTATTATGTCTTCTCGTATCATTCCTTCTTATTATTTAAGAGGAGATTTTTTTTATAAATAATGATTTTTTTTTGTGAATTCTAGAAATTATAAATTAAAATTTTTTAATATATGAATCATAATCTTGATAACTTGAGATTTCTTATACATGAATCTAGATCTTTTATTCTCTGCTTTTTGCTATTTACTAAAGAGGATATCTTTTTCGGAATTCATGACTTAAGATTTCCCTTACTATTTGGTCTCCCAAGATTTCTTTTCACTTTTTTTAAAAGGAGATCAAAATGAATTATATCTTTTGGTATTCACATGATCTTTGATATTATATCTTTTTTTGACATAATTTTTATTATATACAATTCATTTGTATTTATGGTTGTATACCTTATGTGAGATACTTAGAGAATTGATGTAAAGGAAAATAAATTGCACCATTGTATTATTCCCCTTTATTTATTTCTTACAATGACAAATGAGAGAAAGAAACTTGCTAGCATATCAAGAAATGGAAAAATACTAGCTTGCACATTTTAAGAAGAACCAAAAGTACTTGCACATCTGAAAAAAAGTACTAGCTTGCACATTTCAAGAAGATACAAAAACATGCTATCTTGCACATCTCAAAAGATGTAAAAATTTTGCTAACTTTCATATCTGAAAAACTTACTAGCTTAAATGATGATAAAAATAATGATTTAAAATTATATCTCAAAAACTTGCTAGTTGTGCTTCTCCTTTTTGTTGATGGCAAAGGGGGAGAAGTTATGATGATGATCATGCATGGTATAATAAAATTTTATTATATATGATGGTTTGGATGCAATACTTAAACTTATGATATAAATAATAATATAATGTATTATATGTAATTTATGATTGAAATTATAGTATGTTGATATGGGGAGTTTTGTTTAAACTCCGTCATCAATTGGTTGTCATCATAAAAAAGGGGGAGATTGTTGAATCTCAGATTTTGATGATGAAATCAATTGATGGGTTTACAATATAATCTACTTTTTGAGTAACACAGGACTAACTTCGATCAGAAAATACAAATCAATTAAAGTATAAAGAATCAGACGTTGGACCAAAGTAACAATGTTAGAAGATAGGACGTCGGTCGGAGGATCAATTGACATGCTAATAGAAGGACTTCATGCCATGAGTTCGGGCACTAGGCCGAAGGTTCAAATATTACGCCAAGGAGATTGGAAGTTACAGGAGGTCAATATGCTAATTGGGCAATACGCCAAAGGAGAGGACGATGCACTGAAGGATCGGACGAAGCACTGGATGAACCAATTATTGAATCTCATATTTTGAAGATGAAACCAATTGATAGAGTTTATGATCTTATCTACATTTTGAGTGATATAGGACTAGTTTCGATCATGAAGGGACAATTAAAGTAAGAATAATCAATATTGGGCCGGAGTGGAACATGTTAGAAGATTGAACGTCGAGCCGGAGGATCGGTCGATGTGTCAGCAAAAGGCTTCGTGCCATGAGTTCAAGCATCGGGCCTAGAAGAGTGGACATTGTGCCACAGAGATCGGAGTTACGGAGGTCAACAAGCCGATTGAGCAAAAGACTACAAAAGAGGACGATGCGTAAAAGTATTAGATGAAGCCTCGATTAACCAATGATATGTTAGATAATATATTATTAATACTTTATAATAATTATCTAGATCAAAGTAGTTTTAGTTATAATTAGGTTGGTTTAGAATGTCATTAAGTCAACTCAATTAGGGGCTAATTGGGCCTATGGTGGGACTATTTTGGGTCAAGAGAAAGGCCCATTCAGTGACTCGAAGCCATGTTAGGCGGTGGAATCGCTTGAGGCTCAACCTCCTAGGAGGTCTGGGCAGTGGTACTGCCCAGATTAGGCAGTGGTACCACCGACAGTTAATACTACCAAGCGGTGGTACCACTAGAGCCCAGTCTTTGAGGCTCTATCAAGCGATGATCCCACCAGACTATATGGTGGTATTGCCCAGTATTAGAGTGTCTGGCAATAGTACCACAAGTCATACCACCAGTACCCCGATGACTTGGGATGAGACTAGTTTTGGCTCCAAGGTTGAATCCATTTAGGGCCTATAAATAACTCTCTCATCCGTTCTTATAACACACATCAACTTAGACCAAAAAAGAAAGGAAAATATTATTGCAATATTGTGAGAACTCCTCTCAAGCTCTAAGTGTTGGGTAATGTTTAAAAGAGGGGTGAGTGGTTGTAAAGGTTATCTCCTAAACCTGTGAAGAGGAGAAAAAGAGTGTAAAAGGATAGTTGATCTTTTTCCTTTAAAAGAATATCGGTAGTGAAAACCGATGGCCTCGAGTGAAGAGGAATCGGGAGTGGATGTAGGTCACGATGATCGAACCACTGTAAATCTTGCTCACATTTACTTTATGCCTTTCATTCATATTGCAAACTAATTTACTTATTCACTATGCTTACAAATGTTTTCAAGTTAACATCTTTTCGATCTGTTTTCATTGAACAAGAATTTTTAAACCGTCGTTTTAATGTAAGCACTAATTTACCCCCCCCACCCCCCTCCCCTCTTAGTACCGACTTGGTCCTAATATTTGATATTAGAGCAAGGTTACTATCAATTTGGTTTAAGACCCAAGAGAGATGGCTTTTGTTAGCAATCATAAGGGTCATTCTTTCACACATCCTCCCATGTTTAATAGAATATATTACACATATTGGAAAACTACAATGAGGATTTTCTTAATTTATATGTATTTTGAGTTGTGGAATATCGTGGAAAATAGATTTCAAAAGTCTTCTCTTCCAATGAATGATTGGAATGATTTAGAGAAGAAGAATTTCTCTTTGAATGTCAAAGCTATGAATGCTTTATTTTGTGCTTTGGATAAAAATGAATTCAGTCGAGATTCTATTTACGAAACTGTGCATGATTTTTCACACACTCTTGAAATCACACACGAAAGCACTAATAGAGTTAAAGATTCTAAGATAAATCTTTTAATGTATGATTTTGAGTTATTTCATATGAAACCAAGTGAAACTATTGGAGGCATATACACCCGTTTTATAGATATCATCAATAGTTTAAAAGCTTTTGACAAATATGTTTCGAATCTTGAACTTGTTAAGAAAGTTTTATGATCTCTTTCTAAAAATTAGGGTTTGAAAATAACTGCAATATAAAAGGCAAAAGACAAATAAATTTTCATTTGAAGAACTTATCGGGTCATTGATGACCTATGAAATGACTTATGTAGCACATGATGAACTTAAGAACAACCTTCCAAAGAACAGGAAGGATTTTGCACTTAGAACAAAAGAAGACTACTTAAGCGAAAGCTCAAGTGATAATGAACATGATCTCCTAATAAAAAAGTTTAAAAAATTTATAAAACAAGAATCAAAAAATAAAAATGAACTTAGAAAGAAGAGGTTAACAAAGAAGAAGAAGGCACTTAAGGCGACTTGGGACAAATCGAATACTTCCGAAGACATGGAGCAAACTAACAAAGACAAAGTGGTGAACTATGCCTTCATGGCTCTCAACAGCTGCTCAGACGAGATTAGCATTTGCACGAGCATGTGTACTGGTTTCTTCCGACGAAGATCTTCCAAATGAGGTTTTCTATCGTGATCTTGACGGGAAAACTCGGAAGGTACATGTCTCATATTCCTGGAAGCCACAACGATGTCAGCATTGCTTATCTTTTGGTCATGCAAATGGAGCTTGTCAGCAAACTCCAAAACAAATCACAAAGGTCTATCGACCACGTCAAGCGCCTCAGCAACAAAGCGAGTCTTCTCTAATGGCAGTAGCACCGATGGTGGCGAAGACTATTGAGCATTCCGATTCGCAAGGACAGCACCGCGGACAGAAGGACAAATCCAAAACTATATCTCTTCCTATAATGTCGGAGCCTTCCACAACAGAGGTTTCCCTTGGTACTAGTGGACAGGAGAAACATAAGTCAGGAACTTCATCTCTTCCAATATCATTGGATCCGTCCACAATAACTCAACAAACTCAGGCCCAAACAAATCTCGCTAGTAAGGATATTCTTCCTCAACAAACTCAGGCCACAACAAACATCACCAACAAGGATATTCTGTCTCAACAAACTCATGCCTCAACAAACCTCTCTAGCCAGGCTACTCCAACAAATACTATCCAGGATATTGTGCTGCAACAATCTTATCGTGCTTCGACAAACCCTGCCAATCAAGACCACATGATTCAAGGTATTTTAAAGTTTAAAAATCTGCAAGCTGTAGATGAAGTGGATAAATATAGGAATAAAGCCATAAAAGGTAAGGATATTGTGCGGGAGGAAAATACAAAACCGAAGGATAAGAAAAAGGATGGTACAGTCCATCCAAAGTCGTAGGATGAATACCTTACCACCTTTTCATTTCTTTATTACTGATGAAGATAACATGTTGGAATGTTCGCGGACTTAATAAGCCGGAGAAATGTCGGGAGCTCAACAGAATAATCAAGTCTGCTGCATGTGATATTGTTATTCTAGTAGAAACGAAAATTAAACAAATCACGCGTTCAAGCTCAAAAGAATTTAATATGGCCGGACGCAGAACTGTTTACCAATGACTCAAATGAAACTTTTGGTAGAATATGGGTCTTATGGCATCCTAACTCTATTAATGCTTGGTTTATTTCTGCTACTGATCAATTCATTCATCTTAAGGTAGAGGACAAAAAGAATGGCTGTCAATTCAATCTCACTAGTATATATGCTTCAAATAGTATGCAAGAAAGAAATAATCTTTGGTCTGACCTGACTAATATTGCAAATGGCTGTCTCAATGTACCTTGGATTGTTCTTGGAGACTTTAACACTGTTCGGTACACAAATGAAAAAGAGGGGGGTAGACAACTTTCAGAAAGCCAGCTTCAAAGTTTTAATGATTACATTGACACTGCAGCTTTGTTTGATATGAAATCTGTGGGTAATTGGCTCTCCTGGAGTAATCAAGGTGCTGCTAACAGAAAAATAATGGCTCGACTTGATAGGTGTTTGATTAATCATGAATGGTTAACAGTTTATCCAGATTCACTTCTTGAGTATGGTGCTCCTTTGTTTTCTGACCATTCTTTAATGTATATACACGCAGACAAAGCAACACCAAGAGGCAAGAAACCGTTTAGATTCTTTAACATGTGGAGTACTCATCCTCAATTTCTTGATGTTATCAGATCTGCTTGGAATGTTAATGTGCATGGATCCCCCCCTTACATCTTATGTCAAAAGCTCAAAGCCTGTAAAGCAGCACTAAAGGAGTGGAATACAAATACCTTTGGCAATATTATCACCACAGTTAAATTTTGCAGGAAGGAACTAATGTCATTGCAACATGAGCTGCAACTTCAGCCAAATGATGAGAATATTATCTACAAAGAGACAGAAGCCAGAAATAACGTCATGCAAGCCTTAAAACAGGAGGAAAGTTTTGCAAAGCAGAAGTCTCGACAGCATTGGCTTACACTAGGAGATTCCAATACTAAATTTTTCTATGCTTCAATTGCTACTCGAAGGGCTGTTAACCGTATCAGCAAATGCAAAGACAAAGATGATAATCTTATTGAGAATTTAGATGAGGTTAAAGCACACACAGAGCAATTTTTTTATTCCTTACTCAATCAAGCTGGGAAAACTAATTACATTCATGTGGAGCCGACTAGAAAACTTGATTCGGAAGCTATTTCAATCCTCAATGCCCCAATTACAGACGATGAAATTGTATGTGTTGTCTTTAAGTCACCAAAGCACAAAAGCCCAGGTCCAGATGGATTTCCAGCTGAATTTTATCAAACTGCTTGGTTTATTATTGGAGATGAAGTGATCAAGGCTTGCCAACATTTTTTCTCTTCAGGTCATATTCTTAGAGAGATGAATTGCACTTTTATTTCTTTAATTCCGAAGAATGCAGGGGCTGATTCACTAGAGAACTATCGACCCATATCATTATGCAACTTTATTTACAAGATCATCTCCAAAGTATTGGCAAATAGAATGCAAAAGATAATACACAAGATCATTAGTCCAAATCAAGCTGCTTTCATCAAAGGAAGAAGTATACATCATAACATTTTGCTTGCTAATGACTTGGTCAAAGATTTGCATTCAAAAGCAAGAGGGACAAAAATATATTTTAAAGCTGATTTACGGAAAGCCTTTGATTCAGTTAATAGGAAATTTATCTATAAGATGCTCCTCGATATAAACTTCCCACAGCAATGGGTCAATTGGATTCAATCTTGCCTGGAAACTCCAAAGTTTTCGATACTCTTTAATGGCTCACCTATTGGATTTTTTGGGAGCACGAATGACATCCGACAAGGTGATCCACTCTCGACGTATCTCTTTACTATTGCGATGGAAGGACTTAGCTGTATGTTGGAACATGCAGTCTTAAATGGCAGCATTAAGGTACCCAATGCTGGTTCTATTCATATATCACATATAACATTTGCAGATGATTTACTTATCTTTCTCCAAAATGATCCAACTTCAGTAAAGAACCTGGCTACTATTATGAATGACTTTGGTATGGTTTCTGGACTTCAATTAAATCATGCAAAAGTAAAGTATATATAAGCCCTTACGTTGAGGATAAGGTCTTTATTGCACAAACTTTGGGGGTTAGTGAGGGAAGCCTGCCAGTTCCTTATTTGGGTCTCCCGCTCATATCCACAGGCATTCACAAAACCCACTATCAGCCTATCCTTTTTTTTTTTTGGTAAGTAAAAGTAAATTGATTATGTGTAAAGTTTCTACAAATAGCTTTATCTATAGAAGTCATAGACAAATCCAAGTAACTCATAGAGTGCGAATGCGATAGTTATGACTACATATGCTGTAGACTATAACTACCTGTGGGTATATTATTTGGCATCATTCCCAAGATCTTTAGCTAATAGAAAAATTAAATTTGATAAAAATATCTTTTTCTCTTCGGGTGAAGTGCTCGGTTTTGAGATCATGCTCCATACAGGATCTTGAGTCTCTAATAATCTCTTTCAAGAGCTGAGCATTGTTTGTGTGTTGACATTCAAAGATTCTATTACATCTCTCCTTCCACATCCACCAAATAGCGCATCTGAAAGTAACCTTTGCCAGTTGTGTAAGAGGCCCTTTTCTTGAGAAACATTGCATAAGGTCGCCTAGTTCTTGGTGCAAGTTTGGTTGCGGCAGTCTATTGAGTTCAAATCGCTGGAGAATCTCCTTCCATATCCATTTTGTATAATCACAAGCAAAATAGAGGTGGTCAACAGTTTCTTCTTGTTGCAAACAAAGGGAGCATCGGTTAACATGATAGATACCTCTTCTTTTCATATTGTCTATTGTAGGTAGTTTATTGAGAAGGGCCTGCCATGTACATAAGGAGTGTCTTTGTGATCCCGGTCGATCCCATTTCCAACTGCTTGGGACCCACTTGTTATTTCTTTGCCTAATTTGATTCCATGCGGATGTGGCACTAAATTTGCCATTGTCATGAGGCCAAATAAGTATATCTGAAGAGTTGTTCCTAATTGGAATAGCTATGATAGTCGGCCAAAGTGATAACATTTCGGGAGAAATAGGATTAGGGAGACACCAGGTACCGTTAGCAATGAACTCGGAAACCTTCCAATCTTTGGGAGCCCCAAGATCTTTTCGTATTCTGTCGCCATATAATTGAAATATACTCTTCCCACTCACCCAAGGATCGTACCACATATTAGTACTAGTTCCAGAAGAGATTGCATAAGAGATGTGTTTGATTAGCCAATTCCTTGCCTTTAAAATTCCTTTCCAAGCTGTAGAGTGGTATGTTCTTGTTGAAATTTCCCAGATTGATTCCTTTGAAAGATACCTAGCAGAAACCCATTGTGACCATAAGGAACATTTGTTTTGCAAAAGATCCCACAATTGTTGTACCAGGCATGCTTGATTCCAATCTCTAGTATTTCTCAAGTTTAGCCCCCCTTCATCTTTCGGTTTGCAAATGCTATCCCAATTTACCATATGCATTGCCTTATCATTTGTGCCATTCCAGAAGAAGTTCATTAATAACCGTTCAATATCTTGGAGAAGTCCAGCAGGCAGAAGAAATGCATTACACCAATATATAGAGTAGGAGTGCAATACAGAACGGATGAGTTCGAGTCGTCCTGCTTTTGATAAAAGCCTATTTTTCCAAGAAGAAATTCTATTCTTTATTTTTTGCAGGATAGGCTGATAGTGGGTTTTGTGAATGCCTGTGGATATGAGCGGGAGACCCAAATAAGGAACTGGCAGGCTTCCCTCACTAACCCCCAAAGTTTGTGCAATAAAGACCTTATCCTCAACGTAAGGGCTCATATATACTTTACTTTTCGCATGATTTAATTGAAGTCCAGAAACCATACCAAAGTCATTTATAATAGTAGCCAGGTTCTTTACTGAAGTTGGATCATTTTGGAGAAAGATAAGTAAATCATCTGCAAATGTTATATGTGATATATGAATAGAACCAGCATTGGGTACCTTAATGCTGCCATTTAAGACTGCATGTTCCAACATACAGCTAAGTCCTTCCATCGCAATAGTAAAGAGATACGGAGAGAGTGGATCACCTTGTCGGATGCCATTCGTGCTCCCAAAAAAATCAATAGGTGAGCCATTAAAGAGTATCGAAAACTTTGGAGTTTCCAGGCAAGATTGAATCCAATTGACCCATTGCTGTGGGAAGTTCATATCGAGGAGCATCTTATAGATAAATTTCCTATTAACTGAATCAAAGGCTTTCCGTAAATCAGCTTTAAAACATATTTTTGTCCCTCTTGCTTTTGAATGCAAATCTTTGACCAAGTCATTAGCAAGCAAAATGTTATGATGTATACTTCTTCCTTTGATGAAAGCAGCTTGATTTGGACTAATGATCTTGTGTATTATCTTTTGCATTCTATTTGCCAATACTTTGGAGATGATCTTGTAAATAAAGTTGCATAATGATATGGGTCGATAGTTCTCTAGTGAATCAGCCCCTGCATTCTTCGGAATTAAAGAAATAAAAGTGCAATTCATCTCTCTAAGAATATGACCTGAAGAGAAAAAATGTTGGCAAGCCTTGATCACATCATTTCTAATAATAGACCAAGCAGTTTGATAAAATTCAGCTGGAAATCCATCTGGACCTAGGCTTTTGTGCTTTGGTGACTTAAAGACAACACATACAATTTCATCGTCTGTAATTGGGGCATTGAGGATTGAAATAGCTTCCGAATCAAGTTTTCTAGTCGGCTCCACATGAATGTTATTAGTTTTCCCAGTTTGATTGAGTAAGGAATAAAAAAATTGCTCTGTGTGTGCTTTAACCTCATCTAAATTCTCAATAAGATTATCATCTTTGTCTCTGCATTTGCTGATACGGTTAACAGCCCTTCGAGTAGCAATTGAAGCATAGAAAAATTTAGTATTGGAATCTCCTAGTGTAAGCCAATGCTATCGAGACTTCTGCTTTGCAAAACTTTCCTCCTGTTTTAAGGCTTGCATGAAGTTATTTCTGGCTTCTGTCTCTTTGTAGATAATATTCTCATCATTTGGCTGAAGTTGCAGCTCATGTTGCAATGACATTAGTTCCTTCCTGCAAAATTTAACTGTGGTGATAATATTGCCAAAGGTATTTGTATTCCACTCCTTTAGTGCTGCTTTACAGGCTTTGAGCTTTTGACATAAGATGTAAGGGGGGGATCCATGCACATTAACATTCCAAGCAGATCTGATAACATCAAGAAATTGAGGATGAGTACTCCACATGTTAAAGAATCTAAACGGTTTCTTGCCTCTTGGTGTTGCTTTGTCTGCGTGTATATACATTAAAGAATGGTCAGAAAACAAAGGAGCACCATACTCAAGAAGTGAATCTGGATAAACAGTTAACCATTCATGATTAATCAAACGCCTATCAAGTCGAGCCATTATTTTTCTGTTAGCAGCATCTTGATTACTCCAGGAGAGCCAATTACCCACAGATTTCATATCAAACAAAGCTGCAGTGTCAATGTAATCATTAAAACTTTGAAGCTGGCTTTCTGAAAGTTGTCTACCCCCCTCTTTTTCATTTGTGTACCGAACAGTGTTAAAGTCTCCAAGAACAATCCAAGGTACATTGAAACAGCCATTTGCAATATTAGTCAGGTCAGACCAAAGAGTATTTCTTTCTTGCATACTATTTGAAGCATATATACCAGTGAGATTGAATTGACAGCCATTCTTTTTGTCCTCTACCTTAAGATGAATGAATTGATCAGTAGCAGAAATAAACCAAGCATTAATAGAGTTAGGATGCCATAAGACCCATATTCTACCAAAAGTTTTATTTGAGTCATTGGTAAACAGTTCTGCGTCCGGCCATATTAAATTCTTTTGAGCTTGAACGCGTGATTGATTAATTTTCATTTCTACTAGAATAACAATATCACATGCGGCAGACTTGATTATTCTGTTGAGCTCCCGACATTTCTCCGGCTTATTAAGTCCGCGAACATTCCAACATGTTATCTTCATTAGTAATAAAGAAATGAAAAGGTGGTAAGGTATTCATCCTACGACTTTGGATGGACTGTACCATCCTTTTTCTTATCCTTCGGTTTTGTATTTTCCTCCCGCACAATATCCTTACCTTTTATGGCTTTATTTCGATATTTATCCACTTCATCTACAGCTTGCAGATTTTTAAACTTTAAAATACCTTGAATCATGTGGTCTTGATTGGCAGGGTTTGTCGAAGCACGATAAGATTGTTGCAGCACAATATCCTGGAGAGTACTTGTTGGAGTAGCCTGGCTAGAGAGGTTTGTTGAGGCATGAGTTTGTTGAGACAGAATATCCTTGTTGGTGATGTTTGTTGTGGCCTGAGTTTGTTGAGGAAGAATATCCTTGCTGGCGAGATTTGTTTGGGCCTGAGTTTGTTGAGTTATTGTGGACGGATCCAATGATATTGGAAGAGATGAAGTTCCTGACTTATGTTTCTCCTGTCCACTAGTACCAAGGGAAACCTCTGTTGTGGAAGGCTCCGACATTATAGGAAGAGATATAGTTTTGGATTTGTCCTTCTGTCCGCGGTGCTGTCCTTGCGAATCGGAATGCTTAATAGTCTTCGCCACCATCGGTGCTACTGCCATTAGAGAAGACTCGCTTTGTTGCTGAGGCGCTTGACGTGGTCGATAGACCTTTGTGATTTGTTTTGGAGTTTGCTGACAAGCTCCATTTGCATGACCAAAAGATAAGCAATGCTGACATCGTTGTGGCTTCCAAGAATATGAGACATGTACCTTCCGAGTTTTCCCGTCAAGATCACGATAGAAAACCTCATTTGGAAGATCTTCGTCGGAAGAAACCAGTACACATGCTCATGCAAATGCTAATCTCGTCTGAGCAGCTGTTGCTTTGTCGATGTAAAGTGGCTGTCCCAGAGTGCTGCATAACTTTGCAATAAAACGTCGACTCCAAAGATGTAGAGGAAGACCTTGAAAGGATACCCATAATGGAATAGACTGTAGGCTATCTAACTCCAAATGGACATCAGGAGACCAGCGTCGTAGAATCATTGGATGGCCGCGAATAGTCCAGAATCCTTCGAGGACCCGTTGTAAATCTTCTTCAGAGTATAACTTACAAACAAAGAATCCGTTCTCCAGCATATGAAGATCAAATGACGATATTCCCCATCGAGTTTTGATAAATGAGGATAGTGGGAAATAAGATGTTTTGAGACCTACCACATAGCCAACAATCGCCATAGACCATGTCTCAATAAGCTCTGCTGAATCAGCAGTCTCGTATACAGCAATCTTCTTATCAGCCTGAACTTCTGGAGTAAAGAATTCCAAGCTTAGATCCGGACTTCCAACCGGTGCCTTGAAGAGGCTAGTCCAAGGCCTAGGGTCATTGGAAATGAGGGCAGGCTGCCGCGATCTAGAGCGCGATCTACTTCGATGCTGTTTCGTCGAAGGAGTTTCTCTCTGGAGAGGATATGGAGGAGGAGCCAATTGAGGGGTAACGGTAGGGAGTCTTACCATCGTATCAACCCTCCCGCCACCGTCGCCAGCCCTAGGGGCCGTCGCTGCCATGTTTGATCCCTCTTCTGGTCGCCGCTATAGAATCGTCTCCATAGGGAAAAGCCACCGTCGTAGTATATCAGATCGCCGCTACAGTACCGTCGCCCTAGGGAGATCTGGCCGACGCTATAGTATCGTCACCCTTGGGGAGAAAGCCAACGCTGCAGGAGTCAGATCGCCCTAGGGAGATCTCGTCGCCGCTATAGTACCGTTGCTGCTACAATGTCGTCGACGCCGCTACAGTACCGTCGCCCTTGGGAAACAACCGACGCTGCAGGAAATCAGATCACCGCTACAGTGTCGTCGCCCGTCGCCCGTGGGAGAAAGCCGACGCTGTAGGATTCAGATCGCCCTAGGGAGATCTGGCCGCCGCTACTGTAGCATAGAATTTCTTTGATGAGTTCGAGTCGTCCTGCAAAAAATAAAGAATATAATTTCTTCTTGGAAAAATAGGCTTTTATCAAAAGCAGGACGACTCGAACTCATCCGTTCTGTATTGCACTCCTACTCTATATATTGGTGTAATGCATTTCTTCTGCCTGCTGGACTTCTCCAAGATATTGAACGGTTATTAATGAACTTCTTCTGGAATGGCACAAATGATAAGGCAATGCATATGGTAAATTGGGATAGCATTTGCAAACCGAAAGATGAAGGGGGGCTAAACTTGAGAAATACTAGAGATTGGAATCAAGCATGCCTGGTACAACAATTGTGGGATCTTTTGCAAAACAAATGTTCCTTATGGTCACAATGGGTTTCTGCTAGGTATCTTTCAAAGGAATCAATCTGGGAAATTTCAACAAGAACATACCACTCTATAGCTTGGAAAGGAATTTTAAAGGCAAGGAATTGGCTAATCAAACACATCTCTTATGCAATCTCTTCTGGAACTAGTACTAATATGTGGTACGATCCTTGGGTGAGTGGGAAGAGTATATTTCAATTATATGGCGACAGAATACGAAAAGATCTTGGGGCTCCCAAAGATTGGAAGGTTTCCGAGTTCATTGCTAACGGTACCTGGTGTCTCCCTAATCCTATTTCTCCCGAAATGTTATCACTTTGGCCGACTATCATAGCTATTCCAATCAGGAACAACTCTTCAGATATACTTATTTGGCCTCATGACAATGGCAAATTTAGTGCCACATCCGTATGGAATCAAATTAGACAAAGAAATAACAAGTGGGGCCCAAGCAGTTGGACATGGGATCGACCGGGATCACAAAGACACTCCTTATGTACATGGCAGTCCCTTCTCAATAAACTACCTACAATAGACAATATGAAAAGAAGAGGTATCTATCATGTTAACCGATACTCCCTTTGTTTGCAACAAGAAGAAACTGTTGACCACCTCTATTTTGCTTGTGATTATACAAAATGGATATGGAAGGAGATTCTCCAGCGATTTGAACTCAATAGACTGCCGCAACCAAACTTGCACCAAGAACTAGGCGACCTTATGCAATGTTTCTCAAGAAAAGGGCCTCTTACACAACTGGCAAAGGTTACTTTCAGATGCGCTATTTGGTGGATGTGGAAGGAGAGATGTAATAGAATCTTTGAATGTCAACACACAAACAATGCTCAGCTCTTGAAAGAGATTATTAGAGACTCAAGATCCTGTATGGAGCATGATCTCAAAACCGAGCACTTCACCCGAAGAGAAAAAGATATTTTTATCAAATTTAATTTTTCTATTAGCTAAAGATCTTGGGAATGATGCCAAATAATGTACCCACAGGTAGTTATAGTCTACAGCATGTGTAGTCATAACTATCGCATTCGCACTCTATGAGTTACTTAGCTTTGTCTATGACTTGTATAGATAAAGCTATTTGTAGAAACTTTACACATAATCAATTTACTTTTACTTACAAAAAAAAAAAAATTAAAAAAATAAAAATATCATGCTTCTCTTTCTAGTGATTTTGAAAAAAAGTTCAAAATTTGAGCATGACAATTGCATGTTAACTCCTAGCACTAAACATGAAGAGTTAGATTTACTTAAAAAAAACATGTATTACTACAATAAATAAAATGATTTTGAATAAAAATGCTTTATGTTCAATGAAATCATGCTTAATGATTTAATGATGTAATGAAAATGTTAAAAGTTTTGGTATCATACTTGATGATTTTATATTTTGCATGAGAATTTAAAGTAATGATGATTTGAAATCTTATATTTTAGAAATCTGTGTTATACTTTTGAACTTGATGGTTTTTCTTGCTCTTTTGGTTTTAAACGATGATGCATGTTTTGATTTGACATAAAAGAAAAAGGCATGCTTGTATAAATTAAATCACATAAATTGAAACAACTAAAAAGGGAATGCATTTTGAAAGTTTCTCTAGATCTTTTTTATGAGTCAATTGATGTTTTGTATCAATGAATTCTAAAATTACATCATGATTATTAACATGATCTCATATAAAATGATGTCTAATGTTAATATGTTTAGTTCTAGAGTGTTGAATGAGATTTTTTGTCAAATATATTGCACTTATGTTATCACATTTTATGAAAATGTTCTTAAGATAAATATTATAATCCTCTAAAGTGTTTTTCATTCACATAACTTGTACACAACATGCACTCGCAGCTATGTATTCAGCTTCCATTGTAGATAGTGCAACCGAGTTTTGTTTCTTGGAAAACCAAGAGACAAGTGCATGACCTAAGAATTGACATATTCCGAATGTACTTTTTCTATCTAATCTACATCTAGCAAAATCTACATCAGCATAAGCAATTAATTCAAAATTTTCGGATTTTAGATACGATAATCCTAGATTAGTGGTTCCCCTAAGATATCTAAGAATTCTTTTAACTACTTTAAGATAAGATATTTTTGGATTAGATTGAAACCTAGCACAAAGTCCTATGTGAAATATGATGTCCGATCTAGTTCTGGTGAGGTATATTAAACTACCTATCATGCCCCTATAAGCTTGTTGATTAAAGCTTTCTCTACTTTCGTCAATGTCTAATTTAGTGGAGGTACTAATAGGAGTATTGATAGCCTTTGAACTATCCATATTAAACTGTTTTAATAAGTCTAATGCATACTTTGTTTGACTTAAGAAAACTATCATTATTAAGTTATTTGATTTTAAACCTAAAAAGAAGGTTAGTTCTCCCATCAAACTCATTTCAAACTCTAGACTCATACTATTTCCAAATGATTCGCAAAAAGATTCATTCGTGGAACCAAAAATAATATAATCAACATAAATTTGAATAATAAAAAAATTATTTTTAAAATTTTTAATAAATAATATGGTATTGATCTTGCCTTTAGAGAAATTATTTAGAATAAGAAATGAGCTAAGTCTCTGATACCAAGTCCTTGGGGCTTGTTTCAATCCATAGAGAGCTTTAGTTAATTTAAACACATGATTAGGAAAATTATCATTTTCAAATTCGCAAGGTTGTTCAACATAAACTTCTTTGGAAATAAAGCCATTAAGAAAAGCACTTTTAACATTCATTTAAAAAAACTTAAAATTATTACTACTAGCATAAGCAAGGAGCATCCTTATAGCTTCTAATTATGCCACGGGAGCGAAGGTTTCTTCATAATCGATACCTTCTTCTTGGTTGAAATCCTTAGCCACTAATCTACCCTTGTTTCTAACCATGATACCATTTTTTTTTTTTTTGGTAAGTACGATACCAAATTCATCTTACATGTTTCTAAAGACCCATTTAGTACCAATAACTAAATGGTCATTTGGCTTTGGAACAATTTTCCATACCTCATTTCTCTCAAATTAATTCAACTCTTCTTGCATTGCGATAACTCATGAGTCATCTTTCAAGGCCTCATGAAAGCATTTAGGTTCAATTTGGGAGAGAAAAGCGGTGTTGGCATAAAAATTCTTAAGAGAAGAATGAGTTTGAACCCCTTTTGATGTGTCTCCTATGAGTAGCTCCTTAGGATGAGCATCTATATACTTTCATTCCATGGGTAAGGATGTTTCGGAAGAAGATGCATCCATGTTGTTAGATGGAGAAGGGGTTTCATTTAAATTTAAAGCATCAAAATTAACATCATCATCAAAATCATTTTTCTTAACTTCAGAAACTTTATTAAAAATAATATGAATAGACTCTTCTATAACCAAAATTCTTTTGTTAAATATATGAAATGCTTAAGAAATAGAAGAATAGCTAAGAAAAATTTCTTCATTCGATTTTGCATTAAACTTTCCTAAGACATCTTTTTAATTCAAGATAAAACATTTACAACCGAAAATTTTAAAATTTAAAACATTGGGTTTTTTATTATTCTATAATTCATAAGGAGTTTTGGAAAATAATGGTCTTACTAGAACTCTATTCATGACATAGCATGTCGTATTAATAGCTTCGGCCCAAAAATATTTGGGTAGGCTATGTTCATTCAATATTGTTCTTGTCATTTCTTATAAGTTTCTATTTTTTATTTCTACTACTTCATTATGTTGAGAATTTCTTGGAGCAGCAAAATTGTGGTTATATCCATTAGATTCACAAAATTCTTGGAAATCATGATTTTGAAATTCACCACCATGATCACTTCGAATTGATGAAATCATAAAACCTTTTTCATTATGAACAAGTTTACAAAACATAGAAAAATGTCTAAAGCAATCACTTTTGTGTGCCAAGAAGTAAGTCCAAGTGTATCTACTATAATCATCTACAATGACAAAAGTGTATTTGCTATCTCCTAGGCTTGATGTAGCAATTGGTCCGAACAAGTCCATATGGATCAAATACAATGGTCTAGAGGTGCTTATTTAGTTCTTTGGTTTGAAACTACCTTTTATTTGTTTTCCTAATTGACATGCATAACACACATTGTCTTTAACGAACTTAATGTGAGGAATTTCTCTTACAAATTCTTTAGATGAGATTTGAGAGATTAGTTTCATGCTAGCATGACCTAATCTCCTATGCTAAAGCCAATCATCGTTATTCAAAATCGAAAAACATATTTTATTACACGATCATAAATGTCGATAGTGTATACATTATTTGTTTTAGGGCAATCATAGATGTGTTTTTATATGGTTTTTCAATAATGCAAGCATTAGATTAAAATCTAATGATGTATCCTTTATCACACAATTGACTAATACTCAAAAGGTTATGTTTTAAGCCATCAACCAACAATACATCTTTCATAAAGAAGCTGGATTTGTTATCTATGGTTCCTTTGTCAATGATTTTACCCTTGTTGTTGTCTCCGAAAGTGACATATCCTTCATCTAGGCTAGTAAGCTTAGAGAATTGAGATGGATCTCCGGTCATATGCTTTAAGTATCCACTCTCAAGGTACCATCTCTTGCTTCTAGCTTGTGATAGTAAACATTTCTACAAAAAAGGGTGATTTTTAGGTACCCATTTGACCTTGGGTGCCTCAAAATTTAATCTACACAACTTATCATGTTGTATTGAGTCATTTTGTTAGGATCAAGAGCACTAAGAGGGGGGGGTGAATTAGTGCAGCGAAAAACTTTCTGCGATTAAAACGAAACTGCGTTCGAACGATAAAAACGATTTCTGTGTGAAAGCCGATTCTAAGAAAGATGATGTTAAAGTCAATCTATGAAGGCAGTTTGCAGCTTTGATGAAAACCAGAATATAGGCGCAAACTGAAATACAATGTTCGTACGAAGAAACTAATTTACGTCTAAATGCTGATTCGTAAATCACTTGATTAGGCAAGATGCAGTTTAAGCAAGAGTATAAAGGCAGTTTGCAGTTATCGTAGAGCTCAAAACGTAAACGGGATCTGAAATATGATGATTGTAGGAAAAAACAGATTTACGTCTAAACGCTGATTCGGAAAGTGAAAGGCTTGAAACCCAATCGTATATGCCCAGAAAGCAGTAAGCTTCAGAGGAGGTTTGCAGTAAAGATAATATGCTCAAAGTAAATGCAAACCGAGATTTAGAGTGGTTCGGTCAATCTTGACCTACTCCACTTTTGGCTTCCTCCACCGACGAGGTCACCGACATCAACTAGAGGCCTTCCTTCAATAGGCAAAGGCCAACCACCTTTTTACAGTTTCACTCCTTTTGATGGGCTTAAGAGACAACCCTTACAGAAATTTTCTCTCCTCTCTTTACAACTCAGAACTTAGAAGAACAAAGGGAGAACTTTTGGCCTTTACAACAATTTTGAGCTCTAAGAATCACAGAAAGGATCAAGATTTCAGTGTAAGATTGCTGCCTATCAGTGCTGAATGGGTGGGGTATTTATAGGCCCCAACCCAGTTCAAATTTGGAGCTCAAAATTATCAATTCCCGGAATTCCGGGATCAAGCGGTTGCACCTCCTGACTGGAGCGGTTGCACCGCCTGGCAGAGCTCGAAGACTGAGCCTCTGGGCGGTGCTACCTCCTGTCAGGGGCGGTTGCACCTGTTGCCAGAGCTCGAAGACCGAGCTCAGGCGGTTGCACTTCCTGACTGAGGCGGTTGCACCGCCTTGCAAAGCTCGAAGACCGAGCTCAGGCGGTGCCACCTCTTATCAGGGGAGGTTGCACCGCCCAGTCTTGCTCGAAGACTGAGCCCAGGCGGTGCCACCTCCTGGCTGGGGCAGTTGCATCGCCCAGTCTCCTTGGGAGACTTAGCCCAAGTGGTGCCACCTCCTGGCTTGGGCGGTTGCACTTCCCACAACAATCAGGGTCCGAATGGGTTGATCCATTCGGCCTAATTTGGGTTTGTTTAGGGGCCCAATTGCCCCAAGATTAAGTTAATGGGATCACCTCCCATTTCCAACTTAATCAATGTGCGATATACGATAATTCCTAAGACAATTTCTGCAGTTTGCTCCGGTGCGTCAATCGCTTCTTCCGGCGAGTTTCTGGCAAACTTTCGTCAATCATCCGATGAACCCTCGGTGATGCTCCTGCGGACTTCCGGCAAACTCCTGGACTTGCGACAATTCACTTGGCGAGTTCCGACGAGCTTCTTTGGCAAGCTTATGGACTTCTCGGATTTGTTCCCGCAGAACCTCCGACAACTGTCCGAACTTTCGTCGAACTCTCGAACTCCCAACATGATCATTGTCTTGACTCCGGCGCAACTCCTGCTGCATGTCTAACTTTCATCGTAGTTAATCCTGCACACTTATCTCAACACATAGATTAGACAACAAATGACAGTTGACTTCATCATCAAAATTCGAGATTCAACAATCTCCCCCTTTTTGATGATGACAATCAATTGATAATGGAGTTAACCTTAACTCCCCTTGTCTATATGCCATACTTGAGATAAGTCATTCTTGAATTCAAGACCTAAGAATTCAAGCGACATATTGATAAGTTAAATCATTTGAACTTATCAATACTCCCATCATGATGTATCTCTCTGAAGATGATGTCAAGGCTTGACATTCATTTTCAAATTTTACATAATAATTTTGAATGATGGTAATTGTCGTAATTCATCATATTGTAAGATATCTACATGTAAATCTATGAAGTAAGATTTTGATATCATTACATGATGTACACATTTCAAATATTTTAGCAAGTGTTGCATTTCTTCACATGGTAAGATATCAACTCGAGGCATAATGCAAATTAATGCATGACATCTGTTCATATATCTCTTGGTGATGCAAGCATGGCATAATCATAGCATCAGTGTTTATAGCATCAATTCATATATTTCTCCCCCTTTGTCATCAACAAAAAGCATGTTAGATGTGATACTAGGAGAACAATATGAGCAAGTTATCAAGCATATAAAGGAAGGCATGATACGTAGATTACTTTGAATACTTCTTCCTTCCTTTTTTTGTTATAATCCTTTGTGCATGAAGGAGAAAAGCCATTTGTGATTCCAGCTATTTGTGAGTTTACTTTGAGTCAAGATATGTGTTTGAAACAGCTTTTTGCAAGTAAAAATACTATCATTCATATTTCAAGATGGAATTCATAAGCAGGAATCATTTCATCAAATCCATTTAAAAAGAATATTTTTCATAAGAGTGTATGAGAAAATTTGATTTTTAGTATTCCAACTATTAAGCGAATCCGAAAATGAGATGAATTCTTTCATGTATTCGGACAAGACTATGCTACAGATTTTCAAATACAATCATGAAGACAAAACACATGTTATGTAATGGCAATCAAGTGATTTGATCATTCAATAAAGTCCGAAAAATAATTTTAACTAGTTTATCTATTCAGACACATCAACATTCCTAATTCTCTTTTTATGAAATCAAATTGTTCTTCACTTAGAGGTTTTGTAAAAATGTCAGCTAGTTGATGTTTAGTATCAATGAACTCTATGGTTACGTCATGATTAGTAACATGATCTCGTATAAAGTGATGTCTAATATCAATATGTTTTGTTCTTGAGTGTTGTATAGGATTCTTAGTTAAGCATATTGCACTTGTGCTATTACATTTAATGGGAATATTTTTAAGATTAACTTTGTAATCTTCTAAGGTGTTTTTCATCCATACAACTTGTGCACAGCACGCACTTGCTGCAATATATTCAGCTTCGGTTGTTGATAGTGCAACCGAGTTTTGTTTCTTAGATGACTAGGAAACAAGGGCATGTCCTAAAAATTGACATGATCCTGATGTGCTTTTTCTATCTAGTCTACAGCCAACAAAGTCCGCATCAGCATAAGCAATTAACTCAAAATTCTCTGATTTTGGGTACCATAATCCTAGATTTGTGGTACTATTAAGATATCTAAGTATTCTTTTAACTGTTTTGAGATGAGATATCTTAGCGTTTGATTGAAATCGAGCACAAAGTCCTACACTGAACATGATATCTGGTCTAGTTGCAGTGAGGTAAAGTAAACTTCCTATCATACCCCTATAAGTTTTTTGATCGAAGCTTTCTCCACTTTCATCAATTTCTAACTTAGTGGAGGTGCTCATAGGAGTGTTAATAGCCTTTGAGTTGTTCATATTAAACTTTTTTAATAAATTCATAGCATATTTAGTTTGACTAATATAGATGCCATTGCTTAGTTGTTTAATTTGTAAGCCTAAGAAGAATGTTAATTCTCCCATTAAGCTCATTTCGAATTCAAGACTCATAGTTTTAGCAAAAGATTCACAAAGAGATTCATTCGTAGAGCCAAAGATAATATCATCAACATAAATCTGAACAATGAGAAAATTATTTTCAAAATTCTTGATGAATAATGTAGTATCAACCTTGCCTTTTGTGAAATTATTTTTGATAAGAAAAGAACTAAGTCTTTCATACCAAGCCCTTGGGACTTGTTTTAAACTATAGAGAGCTTTAGTTAATCTAAACACATGATTAGGGAGGCTATTATTTTCAAATCCAGGAGGTTGTTCAACATAAACTTCTCTAGAAATAAAGCCATTTAGAAAAGCACTTTTAACATCCATTTGAAACAACTTAAAATTATTACTACTAGCGTAGGCAAGGAGTATCCTTATGGCTTCCAATCGAGCCACAGGAGCGAAGGTTTCTTCGTAATCAATACCTTCTTCTTGGTTGAAACCTTTGGCCACTAATCTAGCCTTGTTTCTAACCACGATACCATTTTCATCTTGCTTGTTTCTGAAGACCCATTTAGTACCAATAACTAAATGGTCATTTGGCCTGGGAACAAGCTTCCACACCTCATTTCTCTCAAATTGATTCAATTCATCTTGCATTGCGATAATCCATGAATCATCTTTCATTGCTTCGTCAACACATTTGGGTTCAATTTGGGAGAGAAAAGCGGCGTTGGCACAAAATTTTTTAAGAGAAGATCGTGTTTGAACCCCCTTTGATGTGTCTCCTAAGATTAGCTCCTTAGGATGAGCATCTACATACTTCCAATCCTTAGGTAAGGATGTTTCGGAAGTGGATGCATCCAAGTTGCTAGTTTGAGACGGAGTTTCATTTAAATTCAAAGAATCAAAATTAACATCATCATCAAAATCATTTTTCCTGATTTCGAAAATCTCATTGAAAACAACATGAATAGATTCTTCAATAATTAATGTTCTTTTATTAAAGATATGAAAAGCTTTAGAAACCGAAGAATAACCAAGAAAGATTCCTTCAACGGATTTAGCAGCAAATTTTTCTAAGTTATCTTTTTCATTCAAGTTAAAACACTTACACCCAAAGACTTTAAAATATGAAACATTGGGTTTTTTGTTGTTCCATAACTCATAAGGAGTTTTGGTGAGTAAGGGTCTTACTAGAACTCTATTCAAAATATAGCATGCGGTGTTTACGGCTTCGGCCCAAAAATATTTGGGTAGGCTATGTTCATTCAACATGGTTCTTGCCATTTCTTGTAAATTTCGATTTTTTCTTTCTACTACTCCATTTTGTTGAGGATTTCTTGGAGTAGAGAAATTATGGTTGTATCCATTGAGTTCACAAAATTCTTGGAAATCATGGTTTTGAAATTCTCCACCGTGATCACTTCTAATTGACGAAATCATGGAACCCTTTTCATTTTGAACAAGTTTACAAAACTTGGTAAAATATCTAAAGCATTCATTTTTCTGTTTTAAGAAGTAGGTCCATGTATATCTACTATAGTCATCCACAATGACGAAGGCGTATTTGCTACCTCCTAGACTTGATGTAGAGATTGGTCTGAACAAGTCCATATGGATCAATTGTAAGGGCCTAGAGGTGCTTATTTTATTCTTAGATTTGAAACTACCCTTAATTTGTTTACCTAATTGGCAAGCATCACATACATTATCTTTGATGAACTTGATATGAGGAATTCCTCTTACAAGTTCTTTAGATGATATTTGAGTGATTAGTTTCATGCTAGCATGACCTAATCTTTTATGCCTTAGCCAAGCATCCTCATTCAAAACCGAAAAACACATTTCATTACACAAATCATTGATGTCAATAGTGTATACGTTATTTTGTTTTAATGCAATCATAGACATGTTTTTGTGTGGTTTTTCAATGATGCAAGCATTAGATTCGAATCTGACAATGTATCCTTTATCACATAATTGACTAATGCTCAAGAGGTTATGTTTTAAACCATCAACTAACAAAACATCTTCAATAAAGAAGTTGGATTTGTTACCTATGGTTCCTTTGCCAACGATTTTACCCTTGTTATTGTCTCCGAAGGTGACATAGCCTTCGTCTATGCTAGTGAGCTTAGAGAATTGAGATGGATCTCCAGTCATATGCCTTGAGCATCCACTATCAAGGTACCATCTCTTGCTCCTAGCTTGCGATGGTATAGGTTTCTACAAGAAAGGATGATTTTTAGGTACCCATTTGCTTTTGGGTGCCTCAAAAATAGATCTACATTGTTTATCATGTTGCATAGAATTTATCATTGTTCCTTTAAGAACCCAAATTAATTTATTCGGACTAATTTTCTTGAATGGACAATAATGCGTTTTGTGTCCAAGTTTGCAACAAAAGTTGCATTTGCTTTGGTGTCGAACATGTAAGATGGGGCCTTTTATGAAGGTGGTTGGATTTTGGTGAGGACTTCTCACAAATCCAATTCCACTTCTTTTGGGAACGTGACCCTTGTTTGCAAGGATCATGTTCAATGACTTGCTACCAACCTCGAATTTTTTTAAGGTGTCCTTAAGTAGCAAGTTTTCCTTTTGGAGAGTTTCTAGATCATGGCATTTTATGCATGAGCCTAAACTATCATGATATTCAGCTTTTAACTTATCAAAATTACAAGTAAGACTATCATGCTCCTTTTTTAGCAATTTGTATTTTCTAATAATTGTCTTACATTCATCAAATAATTCATGGAAAGCATTTAATAATTCATGATAAGGTAAATCTGCATCAATTAAATTTGTTACCTCATCTCCGATGGCCATTAAGGCATAATGAGCAACTTGCTCGGTGTTGGACTCCTCTTCTTCGGATGCACTCGAATCATCCCATGTTGCTTTGAGCGCCTTCTTCTTTGATGTTCTCTTTTTGACTTGGGGACAATCACTCTTGTAGTGTCCCAGCTTTTTGCACTCATAGCAAATGACTTGGTCCTTTTTGGGTTCAAGTTTATTTTTTGTGTCATTCTTAAACTTGTTTCTTTTAATGAATTTTTTAAATTTTCTTGTTAGAAGTGCTAAGTCATCGTCACAGTCCTCATCACTTGAGTTTTCTCTTAAGTGGTACAAACATAAACTTGTTTCATAATTTAACTTATAATTCACACATTATTGAGTCTTTTGTGGTGACTTCCCTTTTCAAATCCAAATGTCTTGACCCTCTTGTTATCACTTTCTGATTCATTTCCAATCATATTTTTTGTTTGGTAAACTTGTCCTAGCTATTCTTGTCCTTGATCTCTAGAAATTCTTTTTATTGTTCCCATTAATAATAAGCCTCTACTTCCAATATAAGGTGGCAAAAGAAATCTTTTGATCATTAAAACAATTTAGTACATCAAATATCTTTTATATTCGCATCATGCATTTTTCTACCACCAACGAAATTAGGTTCACCACGCTTTCGCTGTACCACTCTGATTTGATATCCCGATCAACCCTTTCATCCCACTTAATTAATCAGAAACAATTGAAATAGGAGGACCAAATTACCTCATCATCCTTGATTCCTAAAATACATCAAAGAAAATTTCCACCAATCACTATAGTTCACTAGACCTCAATATATTTTGCACGTCAACATATAAAATATTCCAGTGATCCTCAAACCATGCTCTGATACCAAAACTGTCACGCCCCTAAAAAATATCCATGATATTAAATATTTTCAACACAAACTAATCCAGGATCCAAACTAACATTTGAGGACACTAAAAACATTCTATCAAATTCATATCTATAAAACCTGCATAGTTTATAAACATACAACACATTGCTCGATGATTCATAAAATCTGAACCCAACTCATCAAATTAATAACCACAACATAAATTCACAAATGGGGAAGTCTATGCAGTCACCAAACCAACGTTTACCATAAGTTCATATCATTACACGAATTTAACTTAACATTCTAAAATCCTAAACATGAGAGATCTTTTAACTTATACAAAATCCACAAGTTTAGATTCATCGTCAACATTTCATAAGATACAGAGTGGATTATACAACAATACATATATGCTAATAAAGATCTGCCCAAAATCTTCTAACTTTCCACTGCCTCAGCTCGATCTTAACATTTAAGCAAGCGATACGCTATCCTGAAAAATTTATACAACAACGGGGTGAGCATAAAGAGCTCAGCAAGTGACTAACATATCCATGTCAAAAGAGGACAACTTCCAAAGAGATAAAGTTTCAAAATGCAAGGCAGAATATACGAATTCATAAACCAAATCTCATTCGGTGTAGAATCACACATATCATTTCAATCGACATTTTTGGTTCTTAACAGACAGATCATAGAGTAATTGGAGCATATCAATAGAGTATAAAATGTTCCGGAGCATATCAACGGCATATGGAACATTTCGGAGCATGCCAATAACAAATGAAATCTTTCGGAGCATATCAACAACGAATGAAACGTTTCAGAGTATAACAACAACAAATGAAACGTTTCGGAGCTTATCAGTGGCGTATTAAATGTTCCGAAGCATATCAACGGCGTATGGAACATTTCGAAGCATATCAATAGCAAATACCAAACGAAAGCTCAAACGTCGTATTTGACATTGCATTTATATAATTCTTATCCAAAGCATGTACAGAAACATATAACCAAAGCTCTGGATATCATATCAAACATACAGAAGGTGCAGTGGGACCGCAGACAGAATGTGAATCATCCATTTCTGAATGACCACCAGACGGAAGTCTCCCACGTTTGGGAGCTCCATCCACCCACGTCTAGGTGAAGTCAGAAGGGGCCGGCAGAGCATCTCAGGCTCTATGCACATACCCTTTACCATTTCTGGCAAAGGTCCAGATAATCCCACAAACACCAGAGTACAAAAGGCAGTATGAACAATAAATAGCACATATCGGAAGCACACGCGGAACAACAAAACGTACATGTGCCTTTACGAGTCACTGTGATATAGCATATAAGTTACACAATATGTTCAAGAATGGAAATAGTTTATAGACAAGAGCAAATGAGAATTTAAGCATTAGTATAAGCCTCAATTGAGTGAAGGGAACTGACTGAAGTCTATTCCCAAGCGAATGAAAACAAGAGATGCGAAATCGATCCAAGTTTGATTTCTGGCAGAAATCAAGAGGCACATTGAACAATTATTTCAGATTGTCAATTATGCTCCAATACCCTCAAGAAAGCTACTGCTGAAAGATATATCAATCTATTTTCTGTTGAAACAAGTTTCGTACGAATCATGGTTTCCAACAAGGAGTTACCTTTGATTTGGTAACACAATGTCAAAAACAAAATCACTGTTTTGCAGAATTCATGGGGTCAGATTCAACAGATAATAGGGTAGGCATTTGAATTCCAAATTTTTCAATCTATATGTTAAAAGAAAGGTCTACAAGTTTAGTTTTGAACAAAATCATTTTGGTACAAATCAGAATTTCCAGCAGGGACTTATAGGTATTTTAGTATCGAAAGGTCAGAAATTTTTATCCCTGTTCTGTAGCATCTATAGACTCATTTGAAATAGACGTTTGGGTAAGTATTCGGTGTCCAAAATCTATAAAATCAGTGTCAAAAGAAAGATATAAGAGTCTAATTTCAAACGAGATAGGTCTTGCCTGAATCCACATTTGGTGCTAAAAATTATAGCTGAAACAGTGTATAGGGGTTAGTTTACCGAAAAAATTTCAGATCATTGGTTTTATGTCCAAAGAGAGAAATATCAGGTTCTAAACAAAAATCTTTCAGAATCAATATAGGAACATAGACTAATACTTCTGTAGGATAGGGTTAGAACACTTGCTTTTGAGAATTTTGACCCTCAATGAGAAGATTTGAGCAAGAAACCTTAAAGCCCCAATTTTACTTCTTCTTCTTTTCTTCTTCTTCTTCTTCTTCTTCTTCTTCTTCTTCTTCTTCTTTCTTTCTTTCCCTGATCATCCATGCAGCTGCCTTCTCTGCTTCCTTAAGAACGAAGGCAGAGAGGCTTAAACGGTGGGATTTGTCATTTTGTGTATTTTACAGTTTAGTCCTTGTATTTATTATATTTACGATTAGGTCCTCAGGGTTTACATATAGGTCGTCAGATTATTTTTTTTTAACAAATCCTCCAGCTCTTATGAATAAGTTCTCAGATTCATATTTTGACTTTTTATCAAATTTAAAATAGATACTTACATTTCAATTAGAAACTTATACGAAAATTCAGAAATTGACGGATGTTATAGAGGCTCTATGACCGACCCCAACTATTCGCGCATGTGAGTGGACTTTCCTAGATGGGAAGAAGGAGACCCAATTGGTTGGTTATCGCGCACGGAGCGATATTTTCGGTACTATAAAACTACGGATGCATCAATGGTGAAAATTGCAGCTATACATCTTGAAGGGGATGTCATACAATGGTTTGACTGGTTTGAACACACTTATGGAGTCTTTTCATGGCGATAATTCAAAGAAGGACTACTGATCCACTTCGGACCAACTTATTACGAGAACATTGATGGACAACTAGCTAAGATCCGACAAACCTCCACCATTCAGGAGTACCAAACCAGGTTTGAAATGTTATCTAATCAAACTCGTGAATGGTCTGAAAAATAGCTATTGGGGACCTTTATTGAGGGCTTAAAGCCAGAGATCCGGGGAGAAGTTAAGGCACGACAACCATACACGCTTATGGCAGCCATCTCTTTCGCATGACTTCAAGAGGAGCGATTGAACCATGAAGCCCGGAGGACTAGGATCACTCCACGACCTACAATACTAAAGCCCTCAACCCTCCCTACTATCAACCGAGTCCCTGCACCGAAAAGGTTAACAAGAGAAGGGCTTCGGGAGCGATCTGCGAAGGGGTTATTTTGGCATTGCGACGAGCCGTGGAGCCGCGAGCATCGCTGTAAAAAAGGTAGACTTCTTATGATTGAACCAGATGAATAAGAGGTGTTTGAACATCTAGAAGAGAGCCTTGAACATGAATAAGAAGATATGGAAGAAGAGCCACAGCCGACCGACATTACGGTACACGCACTAGCCGGCTACTCAAACCCCAAACGATGAAAGTTGGAGGCCTTCTCAAACAACAGCCGATCACTATTCTCATCGACACGGGTAGCACTAATAACTTCCTGAATAGTAAGGTTGCTGCTCGGATGACACTGCATATTGAAGGTTGCAGCAAGTTCGATATAAAGGTTGTCGACGGTAGAATCCTAAATTGCGACTAAAGATGCCCGCAGGTGAAACTATTACTGCAAGACCAAGAAATTATCACCGATTTCTTCCTCCTACCAATCGATGACTATGAGGCAATGCATGGTATAGAATGGCTGACTATACTAGGTGATGTCTCTTGGAACTTTTCTAAATTAATTATGAAATTCTACTGTAAGGGCAAATAGATCATCCTACGCGGGAAGCGTGGAAGCAACGTTACCACTATTTCGACCCAACGAATGGAGAAAGTTTTGCACAAGGTAAATTGTGACTTTTTGATGCATCTCCAGCCACAACCAGAAGAGAAGAAAATAGAAATTGAAGATCAAAATCTTGCCCAATTGCTTACTAAGTTTGCCGATATATTTGCTGAACCGTGCGGTCTTCCTCCTTCTCGGCAACATGACCATCGAATTCCAATCCTTCCGGGCAAGCCTGTAACATCCCTCATTTCTGAATTTGCGTATAAGTTTCTAATTGTAACGTAAGTATCTATTTTAAGTTTGATAAAATTTTAAAGTATGAATCTGAGAACTTATTCATAAGAGTTGGAGGATTTGTTAAAGAAAAATCTGAGGACCTATATGTAAACCCTGAGGACCTAATCGAAAATATAATAAATACAAGGACTAAATTACAAAATATACAAAATGACAAATCCCAATGTTTAAGCCTCTCTGCCTTCGTTCTTAAGGAAACAGAGAAGGCAGCTGCGTGGATGATCAGGGAAAGAAAGAAAAGAAGAAGAAGAAGAAGAAGAAGAAAAAAAAAATTGGGGCTTTAAGGTTTCTTGCTCAAATCTTCTCATTTAGGGTCAAAATTCTCAAAGGCAAGTGTTCTAACCCCATCCTACAGAAATATTAGTCTATGTTCTTATATTGATTCAAAATAATCTGTAGGATTACTATTTAGAAACTGATATGTCTCTCCTTGGACATAGAACCATGGATTCTGAATTTTTTCGGTAAACTGACCCCTATACACGGTTCCAGCTATAATTTTTAGTACGAAATGCAGATATGAGCAGGACCTAGTTTGTTTGAAATTAGACTCTTATATCTTTCTTTTGACATAAACTTTGAAGATTTTGAACACCGAATACCTACCCAAACGTCTGTTTCAAATGAGCCAATAGAGGCTGCAAAACAGGGATCAAAAATTTCTGACCCTTCGGTACTAAAATACCTATAAGTTCCTGCTGAAAATTCTGATTTATACAAAACTGACTTCATTCGAAACTAGACTTGTAAACCTTTCTTTTGACATATAGAGTGATAAATTTGGAATTCATATGCTTATCCTGTAATCTGTTGAACCCGACCCTATGAATTCTGCAGAACAGTGATTTTGTTTTGACCTTTGATTACTAAATCCATGGTAACTCCGTGTTGGAAACCCTGTTTCATATGAAATTTGTTCCATCAGAATATAGATTGATATATTGTTCGACCATAGCTTTCTTGGAGGTATTGGAGCATAATTGATATTCTGAAGTATTTGTTCGATGTGCCACTTGAATTCTGTCAGAAATCCAGCTTTGGTCGATTTCGCGTATTCTATTCCATTCCTTTGGATATTGAATTCATCCAACCTTCTTATTTGAATTGAGCTAAATATGATTGCTTGGAATCTCTGTATACTCTTGCTTTCATTTCATTCCAAATTTGAATACATTTGCGAGAAATTTGTTCCTTGCATCGTATTGTCTCGAAAAGGCACATGTACGTTTTGTTGTTCCGTATGTGCTTCTGTTATATGCTACTTATTGTTAAAACTGCCCTCTTGTACTCTAGTGTTTGTGGGATTGTCTAGACCTTTACCAGAAATGGTAAAGGGTATGTGTTTAGAGCCTGCGATGCTCTACCGGCCCCCTCTGGCTTCACCTAGACGTGGGTGGATGGAGCTCCCAGACGTGGGAGACTTCTGTCTGGTGGTCATTCAGAAATGGATGAATCACGTTCTGTCTGAGGTCCCACTACACCTTCTGCATGTTTGATATGATATCCAGAGCTTTGGTTATGTGTTTCTATACATGCTTTGGATAAGAATTGTTAGGATCGAGAGCACTAAGAGGGGGGGGGGTGAATTAGTGCAGCGGATATTTTTCAGCGATTAAAACCAAAAGCTGCGTTCGTTCGATAAAGACTATTTTGATGCAAAAGTCGATTCTAAGATTACTTATGATTAAGTGCAGTTTACGTTTAAACACAATTAGCGTCTAAACGCAGTTTGCGTCTAAATGCAGATTGCGTCTAAACTCAGATTGCGTCTAAGCACAGTTTGCGTCTTAGCGCAGTTTGCGTCTTAGCGCAGATTGCGTCTAAGCGCAGATTGGTCTAAACGCAGATTGCGTCTAACCGCAGATTGCGTCTAAACACAGTTTGCGTCTAGGAGCAGTTTAAGCAGAAGTATAAAGACAATGTGCTGCTGTTGTACAGCTCAAAAAGTAATCTGCAAAAAACAGATTTACGTCTAAACGCAGATTTATGTCTAGACGCAGATTTACGTCTAAACGCAGATTTACGTCTTAAACGTAGATTTGCGTCTGAACTTTGAAACTTGTTTGTATACTCGCAGAAGGCAGTATGCAGTTGAAATCAAGACGTAAACGAGAACTGAGATCTGATGATTGTGCGAGGAAAGCCGATTTACGTCTAAATGCAGTTTTACGTCTAAATGTTGAAACTCGTTCGTAAAATTACAGAGGACAGTTTGCAGTTATCACTAGGATCAAAATGTAAGTGTAAACTGCAAAGAAACTCGTTCGTAAAAGCACGGAAGACAGTTCTGCAGAATCAAACGTAAACGTAAACGTAAACTGTAATGTACAAAAATACGAATTTACGTCTGAATGCAGATTCGGAAGAACAGCACTTAGAACTTGTTCGTGAAAGCGCAGAGAGCAGTAGTAATGAAGGAGGTTTGCAGTAATGATAAAGTGCTCAAAAATAAATGCAAACCAGAGATTTAGAGTGGTTCGGTCAGCCTTGACCTACTCCACTTTTGGCTTCCTCCACCGACGAGGTCGCCGACGTCAACTAGGGGCCTTCCTTCAATAGGCGAAGGCCAAACTTCCCTTTTACAGTTTCTTTCCTTTTGACAGGCTCAGGAGACAACCTTTACAGACCTTTCTCTCCTCACTTTACAACTGAAAACTTGAAGAACAGAAGGAGGAGACTTAAAGGCTTTACAACACTTTTGAGCTCTTAGAATCACAGAAAAGATCAAGATTTCGGTGTAGGTCTGTATCTTTTCAGTGCTGAATGGGTTGGGAATTTATAGGCCCCAACCCAATTCAAATTTGGAGCTCAAAACAATCAAATCCCGGAATTCTGGGATCAGGCGGTTGCACCTCTTGACTGGAGAGGTTGCACCGCCTGGCAGAGCTCGAAGACCGAGCTCAGGCGGTGCCACCTCTCTGCCAGGGAGGTTGCACCACCCAGTCTTGCTCGAAGACTGAGCTCAGGCGGTGCCACCTCTCTGCCAGGGAGGTTGCACCGCCCAGTCTTGCTCGAAGACTAAGCTCAGGCGGTGCCACCTCTCTGCCAGGGAGGTTGCACCGCCCAGTCTTGCTCGAAGACTGAGCTCAGGCGGTACCACCTCCCGGCTGGAGAGGTTGCACCGCCCAGTCTCGCTGGGAAGCCTAGCTCAGGCGGTGCCACCTCCTGGCCTGGGCGGTTGCACCTCCTGGTGCAATCAGGGTCCGAATGGTTCATTCCATTCTGCCCAATTTCAATCTTTCAGGGGCCCAATTGCCCCAAGATTAAGCCAATGGGATCACCTCCCATTTTCCAACTTAATCAATGTGCTAACTACGATTAAATCTAAGACAACTTCTGCAGCTTTGCTTCGGTGCGTCAATCGCTCCTTCCGGCGAGTTTCCGGCGTACTTCCGTCGATCATCCGATGAACCCTCGGTGATGCTCCTGCGGACTTCCGGCAAACTCCTGGACTTTGCGACGATCCATTTGGCAAGTTCCGACGAGCTTCGCTTGGCAAGCTTCTGGACTTCTCGGATCTATTCTCGCAGAACCTCCGACGACCGTCCGAACTTCCGTCGAACTCTCGAACTCCCAACGTGATCATGAACTTGACTCCGGCGCAACTCCTACTGCTTGTCTATCTTTCATCGTAGTTAATCCTGCACACTTATCTCAACACATAGATTAGACAACAAATGACAATTGACTTCATCATCAAAATCCGAGATTCAACAAGAATGATATGATTGCAACGTCAAAGACGACGTTTGAGCTTCTGTACAGTATTTGTTATTGATATGCTCTGAAATGTTTCATTTATTACTGACATGCTCCAATTACTCTATGCCCCATCTGTTATGAACCAAGTATGTTTGATTGAAATGACCTTGTGATTCTGCACCTAATGATATTATGTCTATGAGTTCTTATATCCTGCCTTGTATTGTGAAACTTTATCTCTTTGGAAATTGTCCTCTTTTGATATGGATATGTTAGTCACTTGCTGAGCTCTATATTCTCACCCCGTTTGTTGATAAATTTTTCAGGATAGCGTATCGCTTGCTTAAATGTTAAGTTTGGGCTGAGGCAGTGGAAAGTTAGAAGATTTTGGGCAGATCTTTATTAGCATATATGTATTTGTTGTATAAGCCACTCTGCATCTAATGAAATGTTGACGATGAATCTAAACCTGTGGATTTTGTGTAAGTTAAAGGATCCCTCATGTTTAGGATTTTGGAATGTTAAGTTAAATTCATGTAATGATATGAACTTATGGTAATCGTTGGTTTGGTGACTGCATAGACTTCCCCACTTGTGAATTTATGTTGTGGTTATTATTTTGATGAGTTGAGTTCAGATTTTATGAATTATTGAGTGATGTGTGGTATGTTTATGAACGGCACAGAGTTATAAATTTGTAGACTATAGAGGTGAAATTTTGATCTGAATGTTTTCTTAGTGACCTCAAATATGTGTTTGGATCCTGGATTAGTTGTGATGAAAATTTTAATATTGTCGATATTTTGAGGGGCGTGACAGAGTTGGTATCAGAGCATGATTTGAGAATCACTAAGAATATTATCTTTTTTTTTAGGTTTATTGACAATCATTTAGAGATTGATCAAAGAAAATGTTCTTTTGATGTTTTAGGAAGCAAGGATGGCGAGATCATCTGGTTCTCCTATTGCATCTACTGCTGATCAATTGAGTGGTATCATGCGGACTTTGGAGACTATGGCACAAGTGATGCAACAACAACAACAACCTGTCCAACAAGGAAGAAATGATGGAACATGGACATCAAACCAAACGGGGTTAGGAATTGAAAAGTTTAAGAAGCTTAATCCTCCCAGTTTTAGTGGTGAGTCCGATCCAATGGTGGCAGAACGATGGATGATGCAGATAGAGAAAATATTTGATGTCTTAAGTTACCTTGATGATCGAAAGGTTTTTCTTGCCACCTTTATGCTGGAAGGAGAAGCTGAACACTGGTGGAGAATGATTAAGAGGATGTTTGAAATCAAACATGAGCCAATGACATGGAAGTTATTCCAAGAAAAGTTTAACAATAAATATTTTTCAGATTGTATGAGAGAGCAAAAAGAATTGGAGTTCTTGAGTCTTATCCAGGGAAGTATGACGGTTACAAAGTATGAATCTAAATTCACTGAGCTCTCCAGGTTTGCCACACATATGACTGATGATGAATCTAGAAAAGCAAGAAGGTTTGAAAGGGGATTACGGCCAGCAATAAGAAGCCGAATGTTAGCTTTAAAACTATAAACATATGCAGATACGGTAGAAAGAGCTTTGAAAATTGAACGAGACATGGAGGAAATTCAAGAAATCATTGGCAAGAACAAAAAGGACAAATTTACTAGTAAAAGCATGAGAGAAAATGAATATGAAGCTAGTAACAAGAGGTTTAAGACATCTGGATTTGAGAAATGGAAACCATTGCAGAGGACTCAGTCATGTGCAAGATGTGGATTAAATCATGAAACAAATCAGTTTTTTTGGGTGACTGGAGCCTGTTTTGTTTGTGGAAAGTTGGATCATCAAATAAAAGATTGCCCTCTGAGGAAGAAGAAAGAGCCACTATCTCCTAGACCCTCAGCCCATGCTAGAGTGTACGCTATCACTGAACAAGATTCTAGAGCTTCTAAATCAGTGGCAGAAGGTATTCTTCATGTTTCTAAAAGAAATGCAAAAGTTTTGTTTGATCCCGGCTCCAACTTATCTTTTGTTTCACAATACTTTGCTTGTCACTTGGATATTCTACCTAGACCCCTGGATTATATGTTATATGTAACAACTGCTGTTGGAGATTCATTGGCAACAAACTTGGTTTACCCATCTTGTTTGATCTCTATTGGAGAACACGAACTCTTTGCTGATTTGATTCTCCTAGAGATCCAGGGTTTTGATATTATACTTGGCATGGATTGGTTATCTTCTTATCACGCTAGTATTGATTGTTACAAAAAAATAATTACTTTCTGCATACCAGATCAGCCTATGTTTTTCTTTGAGGGCATTAGGCATGATTTGCCTCCTTGCTTGATATCAGCACTTCAAGCTTATCGTCTTATGCAGAAAGGTTGTTTTTGTTATATGGTGTGTGTAAAGGAGCATTCAAATCAGGAAACCCACCTAGATGAAATTTCAGTGGTCAAAGAATTCACTGATGTATTCCCAGATGACTTGCCTGGTTTACCTCTAGATAGAGAGGGTGAATTTGCTATTGATCTGGTCCCCAATACAACCCCAATATCTAAGCCTCCCTACAGAATGACACCACTCGAGCTAGAGGAATTAAAGAAGCAAATACAAGAATTATTAGATAAGGGTTTCATACGACCCAGTGTATCCCCATGGGGTGCTCCGGTACTATTAGTGAAGAAGAAGGATGGAACATTGAGGCTTTGTATTGATTATAGACAGTGGAATCAGGTGACCATCAAAAACAAGTATCCCATACCTAGAATTGAAGATTTGTTTGATCAACTGCAGGGTGCACAAGTATTCTCTAAGATTGACCTGAGGTCAGGTTACTATCAGTTGAAGATCAAGGAGGAGGATATTTCAAAAACAGCTTTCAGAACTCGATATGGTCATTATGAATTCTTAGTGATGCCTTTTGGTTTGACAAATGCCCCTGCAGCTTTTATAGAACTAAAGAATAGGATATTTCAACCGTTCTTGGATATTTGTGTAATTATATTTATTGATGACATATTGGTGTATTCAAGGAGTAATCAAGAGCATGAGGAACACTTGAGAAATGTATTGTCCATACTAAGAGAAAAGAAGTTGTATGCAAAGTTCAGCAAATGTGAATTTTGGTTGAATGAAGTTGCTTTCTTAGGCCATGTGATTTCAGGGAAGGGTATATCTGTTGATCCAAGAAAAATAGAAGCTGTAGTTGAATGGGAAGTACCAACAAATGTAACGGAAGTTAGAAGCTTCTTGGGCATGGAAGGTTATTACAGGAGATTTGTGGAGGGATTTTCTCGAATTGCTCAACCTCTCACCAAACTCACTAAGAAGAATATGAAATTTGTATGGGGTGATGATTGTGAGCAAAGTTTTCAAGAGTTAAAAAGAAGATTGACTAGTGCCCCTATTCTCACTATTCCAAGTGGTAGTGATGTGTTTGTAGTTTATATTGATGCTTCAAGAAAGGGCCTAGGATGTGTTTTGATGCAGGAAGGGAGAGTAATTGCGTATGCTTCTAGGCAACTTAAAGGTTATGAATTGAATTATCCAACTCATGATTTGGAATTGGCAGCAATTATTTTTGCTCTAAAGATTTGGAGACATTATTTGTATGGTCGACAGTTTGAAATCTTTACTATCACACAAGAGTTTAAAATATATTTTCACTTAGAAAGAGTTAAACATGAGGCAGCGAAGATAGATAGAACTTCTGAAGGATTATGATTGTGCCATCCGTTATCACCCGGGCAAAGCCAATGTTGTAGCTGATGCACTTAGTAGGAAATCTACAAGTTTTATGGCTAGTCTGGTCGTGAAGCAATGGAAGTTATTAGAAGAAAATTTTGATTTGAAAGCTTTGAGGAAAGAGCAAGACTCGATGATATTAATGGCCTCCATTCAAGTGCAATCTGATCTTATTCAACAAATTAAGGAAGGACAATTACGAGATCCACATTTAATCTACTTGAGGAATGAAGTAGAAAAGGAATTGAAGCCACAATTTCAAGTTTCAAAGGATGGCCTATTGAGATTTGGGGAGAGAGTATGTGTACCAAATGAACCAGATATCAAGAATCAAATCCTAAAGGAAAGTCATACTTCAAAGTACACCATACATCCTGGGAGCACTAAGATGTATAGAGATCTTCAAAGTCATTATTGGTGGGAAGGCATGAAGAAGGAAATTGCAATGTATGTTTCAAAATGTTTGACTTGTCAGCAAATCAAAGTAGAACACCAAAGACCTGGAGGGTTGTTGTAACATTTAGATATTCCTGAATGGAAATGGGAATGTATTACTATGGATTTTGTTTCAGGACTACCCAGAACCTCTAGAAAGCATGATGCTATTTGGGTTATCGTTGATAGGTTAACAAAATCTGCACACTTCCTACCGATTAATATGACTTATTCGCTTGATAGACTTACAGATTTATATGTCAATGAAATAATAAGACTTCATGGTATTCCAAAAGAGATTATCTCTAATAGAGACTCCAGATTTCTCTCTAGATTCTGGAGAAGATTACAGGAATCTATGGGCACTAAAGTTAAGTTTAGTACTGCATATCATCCTCAAACTGATGGTCAGTCAGAAAAACAATTCAAACACTTGAGGATTTGCTTAGAGCCTATGTTATGGATTGGAAAGGTGAATGGGATAAGGATATTTCACTTGTTGAGTTCACTTATAATAATAGTTATCATTCAAGTATTCAGATGGCTCCTTATGAAGCTTTATATGGCGAAAGTGCATAACACCTATATGTTGGGAGGAAGTTGGTGACAGAAAGCTATTAGCACCGGACAAGGTACAAGAAACTACCGAGAAAATTCAAGTTATAAGGAAAAGGTTAAAAACTGCTCAGAGTCGTCAAAAGAGTTATGCCGACATTAGAAGACGAGATATTGAGTTTGAAATCGGAGATTTTGTATTCTTAAAAGTCTCCCCTTCCAAAGGTATTATAAGGTTTGGGAAGAAAGGAAAGTTAAGCCCAAGATTTATTGGACCTTTTGAGGTTCTTGAGAGGGTTGGTTCTGTCGCTTACAGGATTGCCTTGCCACCAGCATTGAGCCATGTCCATGATATATTTCATGTCTCGATGATTAGGAAGTATATATATGACCCTTCTCACATCATTGAGTATGAGCTGATGGAGATCGATAAAGATTTATCTTATGTGGAAGAGCCTATTCAGATTGTTGATAAGAAAGAGAAAATCCTAAGGAATTGGGTCATCCCACTAGTTCAAGTAATTTGGAGACATCATTCTGGAGAGGAAACAACTTGGGAGCTAGAGGATGAAATGAAAAAGGTGTACCCCCGTCTTTTCATCGATAGAGGTATGATAAATTTAGAGGACTAAAATTTTCTTTTAAGGGGGGGAGAGTGGAACATCCCTCATTTCTGAATTTGCGTATAAGTTTCTAATTGTAATGTAAGTATCTATTTTAAGTTTGATAAAATTTTAAAGTATGAATCTGAGAACTTATTCATAAGAGTTGGAGGATTTGTTAAAGAAAAATCTGAGGACCTATATGTAAACCCTGAGGACCTAATCAAAAATATAATAAATACAAGGACTAAATTGCAAAATGTACAAAATGACAAATCCCACCGTTTAAGCCTCTCTGCCTTCGTTCTTAAGGAAACAGAGAAGGCAGCTGCGTGGATGATCAGGGAAAGAAAGAAAAGAAGAAGAAGAAGAAGAAGAAGAAGAAGAAAAAAAAAAATTGGGGCTTTAAGGTTTCTTGCTCATATCTTCTCATTTAGGGTCAAAATTCTCAAAGACAAGTTTTCTTATGTTGATTCAAAATAATCTGTAGGATTTCTATTTAGAAACTGATATGTCTCTCCTTGGACATAGAACCATGGATTCTGAAATTTTTCGGTAAACTGATCCCTATACACGGTTCCAGCTATAATTTTTAGTACGAAATGTAGATTTGAGCAGGACCTAGTTTGTTTGAAATTAGACTCTTATATCTTTCTTTTGACACAAACTTTGAAGATTTTGAACACCGAATACCTACCCAAACGTCTGTTTCAAATGAGCCAATAGAGGCTGCAAAATAGGGATAAAAAATTTCTGACCCTTTAGTACTAAAATACCTATAAGTTCCTGTTGGAAATTCTGATTTGTACAAAACTGACTTCATTCGAAACTAGACTTGTAAACCTTTCTTTTGACACATAGAGTGATAAATTTGGAATTCATATGCCTATCCTGTTATCTGTTGAACTCGACCCTATGAATTCTGTAGAACAGGGATTTTGTTTTGACCTTTGATTACTAAATCCATGGTAACTCCGTGTTGGAAACCCTGTTTCATATGAAATTTGTTCCATCAGAATATAGATTGATATATTGTTCGACCATAGCTTTCTTGGGGGTATTGGAGCATAATTGATATTCTGAATTATTTGTTCGATGTGCCACTTGAATTCTGTTAGAAATCCAGCTTTGATCGATTTCGCGTATTCTATTCCATTCCTTTGGATATTGAATTCATCCAACCTTCTTATTTGAATTGAGCTAAATATGATTGCTTGGAATCCCTGTATACTCTTGCTTTCATTTCATTCTAAATTTGAATACATTTGTGAGAGATTTGTTCCTTGCATCGTATTGTCTCGAAAAGGCACATGTACGTTTTGTTGTTCCGCGTGTGCTTCCGTTATATGCTACTTATTGTTAAAACTGCCCTCTTGTACTCTGTTGTTTGTGGGATTGTCTGGACCTTTGCCAGAAATGGTAAAGGGTATGTGTTTAGAGCCTGCGATGCTTTGCCGGCCCCCTCTGGCTTCACCTAGACGTGGGTGGATGGAGCTCCCATACGTGGGAGACTTCTGTCTGGTGGTCATTCAGAAATGGATGAATCACATTCTGTCTGAGGTCCCACTACACCTTCTGTATGTTTGATATGATATCCAGCAGAGCTTTGGTTATGTGTTTCTGTACATGCTTTGGATAAGAATGATATGATTGCAACGTCAAAGACGACGTTTGAGCTTCTGTACAGTATTTGTTATTGATATGCTCTGAAATGTTTCATTTATTACTGACATGCTCCAATTACTCTATGCCCCATCTGTTATGAACCAAGTATGTTTGATTGAAATGACCTTGTGATTCTGCACCTAATGATATTATGTCTATGAGTTCTTATATCCTGCATTGTATTGTGAAACTTTATCTCTTTGGAAATTGTCCTCTTTTGATATGGATATGTTAATCACTTGCTGAGCTCTATATGCTCACCCCGTTTGTTGATAAATTTTTCATGATAGCGTATCGCTTGCTTAAATGTTAAGTTTGGGCTGAGGTAGTGGAAAGTTAGAAGATTTTGGGCAGATCTTTATTAGCATATATGTATTTGTTGTATAAGCCACTCTGCATCTAATGAAATGTTGACGATGAATCTAAACCTGTGGATTTTGTGTAAGTTAAAGGATCCCTCATGTTTAGGATTTTGGAATGTTAAGTTAAATTCATGTAATGATATGAACTTATGGTAATCGTTGGTTTGGTGACTGCATAGACTTCCCCACTTGTGAATTTATGTTGTGGTTATTATTTTGATGAGTTGAGTTCAGATTGTATGAATTATCGAGTGATGTGTGGTATATTTATGAACTGCATAGGGTTATAAATTTGTAGACTATAGAGGTGAAATTTTGATCTGAATGTTTTCTTATTGACCTCTAATGTTTGTTTGGATCCTGGATTAGTTGTGATGAAAATTTTAATATTGTCGATATTTTGAGGGGCGTGACAAAGCCACCAACGAACACTCGACCGTATCGATATACTCACCTCCAGAAATATGAAATTGAAAAGATCGTAAAGGAGATGCTTGAAACAGGGGTGATTCGGTCAAGTTGCAGCCCCTATTCCTCACCGGTGCTACTTGTACGCAAGAAGGACGGAACTTGACGGATGTGCATCGACTACCAAGCTTTAAATGGCATCACCGTCAAGGATAAGTACCCAATACCAGTGGTGGATGAACTTCTTGATGAATTGAAAGGAGCTTGAGTCTTCACGAAGTTGGACCTCCGACCCGGTTACCACCAAATTCGGGTATGTGACGATGACATTCCAAAAACTGCATTTCGCACACATGATGGCCATTATGAATTCTTGGTAATGCCTTTTGGACTCACTAATGCTCCTTCAACCTTTCAAAGTCTCATGAACGATATTTTTCGGAGCTTTCTTCGTAAATTTGTGCTTGTATTTTTCGATGATATTCTCGTTTACAACCCTTCTCTTGAGACTCACTTTCAGTATTTACGGATTGTTTTGACGATCCTTCGGGAGAATACTATTTTTATTAAGCAACCAAAGTGCAGCTTTCTCCAGCAAAAAGTAGAGTACCTTGGGCATATAATACCAGAAGGAGTGGCGGTAGACCCAACAAAAATTGAGGCAATGCAAGGCTGGCCGAAACCTTCAAACGTGAAATTACTATGGGGGTTCCTTGGACTAACCGGCTACTACCGAAAATTTGTTAAGGACTATAGAAAGATCAGTACACCACTCACTTCTTTACTGAAAAAAGATGCTTTCCAATGGTCGGACAAAGCCTCTGCTGCCTTCGACAAACTTAAAGCAGCCATGACAACGACGTCGGTGCTTGCGCTACCAGATTTCAATAGACCCTTCATCATTGAGGCCGATGAATCTGGAGTCAGAATTGGAGCCGTTCTCATGCAAAATGGTCGACCACTCGCATACACTAGCAAGGCATTATCTCCCTCCCATCAAAACATGTCAGTATATGATAAGGAGATGCTTGCCATTGTACACACAGTAACGAGGTGGAGACCCTACTTGATCGGCCAGCGATTTCAAATTAAAACTGACCATAAAAGCCTCAAGTACTTTTTGGAGCAAAAGATATCATCCCCTGAGTAGTAAAAATGGGTAACCAAACTTCTTGGATTTGATTATGAAATTATTTACGAAAAGGGGAAAGAAAACATTGTTGCAGATGCACTCTCACGGCTACCTGAACAAGCTAAGGTTTCAGCCATCTCGCTTCCTACCACCGGTCTCCCCGAGGACCTTAGGGAAGAATGGAAGATGGATCCAGAGATCAGCAACATCATAAAAAAATTGGAGGAGGATCCAAGTGCAATAGCCCACTACACTTGGGATTCGAGGGATCTACGCTACAAAGGTCGCATTGTGCTTATACCTGACTCCCCTTGCATCGCAATCATCTTGCATGAAATGCACTCCATACCTTCAGCAGGGCACTCTGGATTCCTAAGAACCTACAAAAGAGTTAAGCAAAATTTTTATTGGAGAGGGATGAAAAAAATTATTGCTGAATATGTGGCACAATGTGATGTATGTCAACAGCACAAGGGTGAAACTGTGGCAAATCCAGGGAAGCTACAACCACTACCCATACCAGACTTAGTGTGGACTGACATCTCCATGGACTTCATTGAAGGAATGCCATCTTCCAAAGGTAAAAGTATGATTCTCGTAGTGGTTGATCGACTTACGAAATATGCTCATTTTTGTGCTGTGAGAAATCCCTACACTACTGCTAGTATTGCTTAGATTTTCATAGAAAATATTGTTAAACTGCATGGGATGCCAAGGTCCATCGTAAGTGATCGTGACAGGATCTTCACTAGTAAATTTTGGACCTAGTTATTTCAATTACAAGGCACCAAACTTAAGATGAGCACAGTGTATCATCCACAAACTAACGGCCAAGCAGAGATGGTAAATAGGTGCTTAAAGACGTACCTCCGGTGTTTCGCTAGCGACCAACCAAAAGAGTGGGCGAAATGGCTTCCCTAGGCCGAATGGTGGTATAATACTACATATCATTCATCTATAAAATGTGCCCCTTATGAAGCATTGTATGGTCGACCAGCCCCTGTGATTCCAAAGTATGTAATTGGCTCGGCCAAGGTAAATCAGGTTTACCAAGAATTGATTGATAGGGACAAACTCTTACAACTGTTAAAAGATAATCTCTCTACCGCAAGCCAGAATGAAGCAGCAAGCCGACACACGACGAAGTGAAAGAGAATTTGTTAGGACTCTAGCTTGGAGAGTCCTAATTGAGAGGGACATTCATGTAAAAATGTTAGGACTCTAGCTAGGAGAGTCCTAATTGAGAGGGACATTCATGTAAAACTGTTAGGACTTTAGCTAGGAGAGTCCTAATTGAGAGGGACATTCTGTTAGGACTCTAGCTAGGAGAGTCCTAATTGAGAGGGACATTCTGTTAGGACTCTAGTTAGGAGAGTCCTAATTGAGAGGGACATTCATGTAGGAGGTTTTTTCTTAGAGAAGAATTAGGAGTTGTAAGGGAATAGGAGTCTTGAGTAGGAGTCCTATTAGGAGTTGGTTAGAAGTAAGAGTCTTAAGTAGGAGTCCTATTAGGAGTTAGGGTTTAGAAGCCCTATAAAATAGCCATGTATTCCTCCTCTTTTCTCAAGCAATAGATGAATCTTTTCTGCAGCCTTTGAGCAGCAACTTGGAGGGAGGAACCCCTATAGAGTTCCAAGGAGGCCGATCCCCTAAAGAGATCAACCCCAAGTTTAGAATCTGCAAGGGTTCTATCACCTGGTATCAGAGCAGCGTTCTTGGCGTCTCGCTGCCCTTTCACAGCCATCCATCAACCCTCCACAACCATCCAAAGCAATTCCCACAATTGCTTAAAAGATCGTCACCGAATTCCGCCATCATCTCCACCACCACGGATCATCCTTTGATCTCCCCGTGAATTGCAACAGGTTCTGGTTTCCTACCTTACTGCTGCTGCAATTTAGTTATCCTTATTCGAAAATCCAAAAAAAAAAAAAAAAAAAAATCGTTCCTATATTGCTGCATAAACTTTTCGTCACAAAGTTTTCATCTCTACGACGAAAGATATATTGCAGAATTTCAGCCGCATATCACCATCTGTTTGATCTTGCTACTGTGCTTTTTCTATCCAAATTTCTACGAAATTTTTATGACATCTTTGACACTTCTTAACAGTGTATTTCCCTTTGGTTTCATCAAAAAATTCTCAATATAAACTACTGATCTTTTATGTCCAATCTGCTGCACTTGAATTGCAGAATTCAAGCCGCATAGCACCATCTGTTTGATCTTGCTACTGTGCTTTTTCTATCCAATTTTCTACGAAATTTTTATGACATCTTTGACACTTCCTAACAGTAGATTTCCCTTTGCTTTCATCGAAAAATTCTCAATATAAACTACTGATCTTTTATGTCCAATCTGCTACACTTGAAAATCTATGCTGCAGAAAATTTCAACTGCATATCGTTGCCTTAACCCATCTATTTGCAATCTTTTTTGAATGAAATTTCTTATAGACTTCATATATCATCTTGGCTTCCATCTAAGATTGATCTATTAAGAAATTCATCTCTAAAAACGATTTTATGTTGCTGCAAATTTTCATCGTAACCCGCTGAAATTTTTCGACGATAATTCTGCAATTCCAACTTGCACCAATTTCTTTGCTGTTATACTGCCGAAATTTTCTTGATTAAATTAGATATCCTTGCTGTCATATAAACTGTGACTTTGCTATCAATTCCCTCCTCAATTCTCTTAAGTTTTTGGTGGAAATTACGTCGAGAAACCGTTGTTTCTTCGACGACAATTCTACTCTTACAAGACAGCACATACTTGCTGCAACTTCCACGGATTTTTGTCAAACCTTTGCTACCATCTATCACAGATCCAAAACTTTCATCCAGAGCCCTAAAACTCTACCAAACCACACCCTCAAACTGCACCCAAAACAGCCACAAAACAAGCCTAAACCGTAGCCTACATCCACCAATCCACCAACACTTTCGACCATCACTTCTCTCAACCTATACATGCCTTTAACCCAACAGCAAAAGAGAGATCTTAACATCATTGATTTGGGGCCATATACTATGGCATCTAAGGAGGCAATCAATGCTAAATTCGAAGCCTTGGAGGCGCGAATGGAGGATAAGATTCGGACGCTCTTTACCGAACTCAGATTGGGCCGACCACTAAGCCCGAAAAAATCATATCAAGGAGAGAGCTTTGCCCAATCACACCAAGCAAGAAGAGATGACTTCCAAGAGAGGGGAAGCTCTATGACCAACCCCAACTATCCATGCATGAGAGTGGACTTCCCTAGATGGGAAGAAGGAGACCCGATTGGTTGGATTTCGCATGCGGAGCGATATTTTCGGTACCACAAAACCGCGGATGTATCTATGGTGAAAATTGCAGCTATACATCTTGAAGGGGATGCTATTCAATGGTTTGACTGGTTTGAACATACTTATGGAGTCCTTTCATGGTGACAATTCAAAGAAGAACTGTTGATTCGCTTCAGACCAACCGATTACGAGAATATTGACAAACAACTAGCAAAGATCCGACAAACCTCCACCATTCAGGAGTACCAAACCAGGTTTGAAAGGTTATCTAATCAAAATCATGATTGGTCTCAAAAACAGCTATTGAGGACCTTCATTGAGGGCTTGAAGCCGGAGATCCGAGGAGAAGTTAAAGCGCGACAACCGTATACGCTTATGGCAGCCATCTCTTTCGCACGACATCAAGAGGAGCAATTGAACCATGAAGCTCGGAGGACTAGGGTCACTCCTCAACCAGTAATATTGAAGCCCTCAGCCCCCCCTACTGTCGACCAAGTCCCTGCACCAAAGAGGTTAACAGGAGAAGAGCTTCGGGAGCGATATGCGAAGGGGTTATGTTGGCATTGTGACGAGCCGTGGAGCCGTGAGCATCGCTGCAGTAAAGGAGGACTTCTTATGATTGAACCGATAGAAGAAGAGGTCATTGAACATCCAAAAGAGAGCTTTGAATATGAAGAGGAAGATGCAGAAGAAGAGCCACAATCGACCGAAGTTACGGTACATACACTAGCTAGCTACTCAAACCCGCAAACGATGAAAATTGGAGGCCTTCTCAAACAACAACCAATCACTGTTCTCATCGACACGGGCAGTACTACTAACTTCCTAAATAGTAAGCTTGCTGTTCGGATATCATTACCTATCGAGAATCGCTGCAAGTTTGATGTTAAGGTCGCCGACGGACGGATTTTGAATTGTGATCATAGGCGCTTGCAGGAGAAACTATTGTTGCAGGACCAAGAGATAATTGCAGATTTCTTCCTTCTCCCTCTTAACAATCATGAGGCCATGCTCAGAATTAAATGGTTGATGACATTAGGTGATATTTCCTGGAATTTTATGAAACTAATTATGAAATTTTACAGTAAGGAGAAACAGGTGACATTGCACGGGAAACGTGGGGGCGACATAACAACGATTTGCACACAACAAATGGAGAATGTTTTGCATAAAGCATGCAGCGGCTTTTTGGTACAACTTGAGCAGCAAACTAAGGGAGAGCTAACAGAATTTGAAGATCCAAATCTACTTCCTTTGCTTGCTGAATTTTCAAATATATTTGACGAACCGCGCCACCTACCTCTTACATGTCGGCATGATCATTGTATAATGATTCTTCCAGGAAAATCTTCAGCAAATGCTCAGCCATATCAGTATCCACATCTCCAGAAGGATGAAATAGAAAGGATTATAAAAGAGATGCTCGAAACAGGAGTTATTCGGCCAAGTTGCAACCTCTACTCTTCGCCGGTGCTACTTGTATGCAAGAAGGACGGAACAAGGCGAATATGTGTTGATTACCGAGCTCTCAATGGCATAATCATCAAGGACAAATACTTTATTCAAATAGTAGATGAATTGCTAGATGAAAGGGAGCACAAATCTTTACAAAGCTGGACCTTTGATCCGGGTATCATCAAATACGAGCATGCGAAGAAGACATACGGAAAACCACCTTTTGAACACACAACAACCACAAATTTTTGCTTTCTTCAACAAAAGGTGGAATATCTTGGGCATATCATATCAGAGGAAGGTGTGGCAGTGGACCCCTTCAAAATTGGAGCAATGCAAAACTGGCTGACCTCGAGAAACATAAAATTGCTACATGGCTTTCTGGGTTTAACAGGCTACTACCGCAAGTTCGTGAAAAACTATGGAAAGATCAGTGCACCACTTACTTCCTTACTAGTAAAAAATGTCTTCCAATGGTTGGACAGAGCCTCCGCTGCCTTCGACAAACTTAAGGCAGCCATGACGACGACGCCGGTGCTAACACTACCAGATTTCAACCGACCCTTCATTATTGAGGCCGACACATCTGGAGTCAGAATTGGAGCCATTCTCATACAAGATGGTCGACCACTCGCATACACTAGCAAGGAATTATCTCCCTCCGATCAAAATATGTCAACATATGATAAGGAGATGCTCGCCATTGTGCGTGCAGCAACGAGGTGGAGATTGTACTTGATCAGGCGATACTTTCAAATCAAGACCGACCATAAAAGCCTAAAATATCTCTTGGAACAGAAGATATCTTCCCCCAAGCAGCAAAAATGGGTAACAAAACTTCTTGGATTTGATTTTGAAATAACTTACAAAAAGGGGAAAGAGAATGTTCTTGCAGATGCGCTTTCGCAGCTACCCGAGCAAGTTGAAGTTTCGACCGTTTCACTTCCGACCAGCGACTTCCTTGAGGATATTAAGATGGAATGGCAAGAAGATTCAGATACTAGTAAGATTATAAAAAAATTGGAGGAAGCACCAAGCCCCATGGCTCATTACAATTGGGACTCAAAAGAATTACACTATAAGGGACGCATTGTGCTTGTGACAAATTCTACTTGCATCTTCAATAGCAGATTTTGGACAAAGTTATTCTATATGCAGGGTACTAAATTGAAAAGGAGTACGACATATCACCCACAAACCAACAGCCAACCGAAAGTTTTAAATAGGTGCTTGGAGACAGCCCAAAGCCACCCACCAAATATGACTACCCAAAGAGAACTCCAGACCCAGCCAAGTGCCATTATTGATCGACGGATCGTGACTCGACGACGACGACCCACTAATGAAGTGCTAATACAGTGGGCGAACCTACCAAAAGAAGATGCCACTTGGGAGAACTATGACGACTTGAAGATCAAATTCCCAGAATTCATGAATCATCAGCCTCGAGGACAAGGCTGATTTGAAGAGGGCGGGTCTGTTAGGACTCTAGCTTGGAGAGTCCTAATTGAGAGGGACATTCATGTAAAAATGTTAGGACTCTAGCTAGGAGAGTCCTAATTGAGAGGGACATTCATGTAAAACTGTTAGGACTTTAGCTAGGAGAGTCCTAATTGAGAGGGACATTCTGTTAGGACTCTAGCTAGGAGAGTCCTAATTGAGAGGGACATTCTGTTAGGACTCTAGTTAGGAGAGTCCTAATTGAGAGGGACATTCATGTAGGAGGTTTTTTCTTAGAGAAGAATTAGGAGTTGTAAGGGAATAGGAGTCTTGAGTAGGAGTCCTATTAGGAGTTGGTTAGAAGTAAGAGTCTTAAGTAGGAGTCCTATTAGGAGTTAGGGTTTAGAAGCCCTATAAAATAGCCATGTATTCCTCCTCTTTTCTCAAGCAATAGATGAATCTTTTCTGCAGCCTTTGAGCAGCAACTTGGAGGGAGGAACCCCTATAGAGTTCCAAGGAGGCCGATCTCCTAAAGAGATCAACCCCAAGTTTAGAATCTGCAAGGGTTCTATCAGAATTTTCAGTGGGAGATTAGGTTTATCTTCGCCTACAGCCATACAAGCAACTCTCTATCAACACTCGAGCCTCCATGAAGCTATCCCCACGTTTTTATGGACCCTATCAGATCACAGAGCGTATCGGAGCTGTGGCGTACAGACTTAAATTACCTGAGGATGCCAAAATTCACCCTGTCTTCCACGTATCATGCCTAAAGCCCAAGTTGGGAGAACACGAGTCACCCCAGATCCAACTGCCTAACACAACTGAGGATGGAGTTATTCAAGCCCAACCACAAGCCATCCTCGATCGCAGGATCGTGATGCGTCGCCGACATCCCTCTACTGAAGTACTAGTGCATTGGAATAATCTACCACTTGAAGAGGCCACATGGGAACCATATGAGGAGCTGAAGACCTGGTTCCCTGAGTTCATGGAATCTTAGCCTTGAGGACAAGGCTGATTTGAAGAGGGCGGGTTTGTTAGGACTCTAGCAAGGAGAGTCCTAATTGAGAGGGACATTCTGTTAGGACTCTGTTAGGACTCTAGCTAGGAGAGTCCTAATTGAGTGGGACATTCATGTTGGAGGTTTTTTCTTAGAGAAGAATTAGGAGTTGTAAAGGAATAGGAGTCTTGAGTAGGAGTCCTATTAGGAGTTGGTTAGAAGTAAGAGTCTTAAGTAGGAGTCCTATTAGGAGTTAGGATTTAGAAGCCCTATAAATAGCCATGTATTCCTTCTCTTTTGATAAGCAATAGATGAATCTTTTCTGCAGCCTTTGAGCAGCAACTTGGAGGGAGGAACCCCTATAGAGTTCGAAGGAGGCCGATCCCCTAAAGAGATCAACCCCAAATTTAGAATCTGCAAGGGTTCTAACACACCCAGACTTAGTCTCCGAGAGACTATCAGGTGGTGGTAACACCAGATTAGGTAATGTTACCACCCAGTGGTAGGGTGTCAAGCGGTGCTACCGCTAGACTGAGCGGTGGTACCGCCTAGTGTTAGTGTTGTAAGCGGTGGTACCGCCAGTGCTCAGGAAACCCGAGATGAGACACTTTTAGGCTCCAAGTTTGAATCCACTTGAGGCCTAAAAATACCACTCTCATCCCTGGTTAACAAACACAAGAATTGAGAGCAAAAAAGGAAGAAAATGCTATTGTAATCTTATGTGAACTCCTCTCAAACTCTAAGTGTTAGTGATGTATAAGAGAAGAGGTAGTGGGGGTGTAAAGGTTGTCTCCTAAACGTGTAAAAAGGAGAAGAAAGGTGTAAAAGGTTAGTTAATGTTTGCTCATTGAAGGAAGATTGTTAGTGGATGCTAGTGGCCTTGACGGAAGAGGAATCAACAGAGTGGATGTAGGTCATGACGATCGAACTACTATAAAACTCAATTTACATTTCCATTCTTGCAATTTATCTTTACTGTAAATTGCCTTACCTGCCCACTGCTTTCACTATGCTTATGAACGAGATTTAAAGTTATCTTTCCGATATTGGTTTTATCGAACGAATAAATTTTCAAGCTATTGATTTTATCCGCTGCACTAATTCACCCCCACCCCTCTTAGTGCCGACTCGATCCTTACATCATCAACCATCCAACATTCTATGAGTGGATCAATCAGTGAACTCATTCTCCAATAAGCACCTGCATTGCATCCCTAGTGTCCCCACATGAGTAGCTATGAGACCAGCTACCTCCATCATATGTATAGGTACACAGTACACCAATTTGTCTGATTATCTCGATGTTCCTCTAGAGTAACCTATGGCCAGGATTATTTAGGGTCTGTGTTTAAAGGTGAATCAGTCTCATTATCATGATCTCATCACGATCAGATTCCTTTCGTACAGATCTATAGACATCATAATATATTCATGCAATAGGCAATATAAACTGATAAAATATCAAATAATATAATAAGAAAAAAGAATGTATATCATGTCGTACATGCCATTACTCATGTGATTAGCTTATAGGGCACCTATGACCAACACCACCACCCAGTCTAGGCGGTGCCACCGCTTAACTTGGCTCCAAGTTGTTGGATAGGCCATCCAACCGGTCCAATTTAGCTTTGTTTTGGGTCTAGTTGGTCCATAATTGAGTTAGCAAGATTTCTCCCAAAACTAACTCAAATTGAAGTGCTAACTATGAAAGTTAAGGAAAAAATAATTATGATATAAATAATCTAAGTTGTCTGGTATGTCAATTGTTTAATCCAAATCATAGTGAACTTTCGATAAACTCACGACGATATTTCAGCGAGCTTTCGACAAACTCCCAGCGAACTTCCAATAAGCTTTCGGTGAACTCCCAGCAAACTTCCAGTGAGATTTCACTGCATCGTCCGATCCTTTGGTATATCCCCCGATTCATCCGGCCTGATGCCCGATTATTGACTCCGACCCAACATTCGATTCTTCTTTAATTATTTTGGCTTTTTCACGATCGTAGTTAATCCTGCATCACTTATCTCAACATATAGATTAGATCATTAATTCATCAATTGATTTCATCATTAAAATTCGAGATTCAACAATTCACACTTTCTCTAAGTTCAAATGCATTTTTGATATGATTTTATCGAATAAAGTATTCAGATCGTCAATGTTTTTTATGTAAGCACTAATTCACACCCCTCCCCACACCCCCCCTCTCTTAGTGGCGATTTCGATCCTAACATAGGCTAGGCTTCTTGGTTGCTACCTTCTATTCTCCTCTCCTCTTCTCCTTCTCAACCAACAGGTATGGAGATTTGGATAGCAATTCGAGGAGCATTTTCTTAGCCCTTGTCATGCGGATCACTACTAGAGAGGAAGACACTTGACCTCTTTCATCCTCTCCCATAGATCTATAGAAATTTAGGGATATATGATCTCCCTAGGTAACATAACTATCTCACACGTGATTTTAAGTTTTGCTGGTTTTTGCTCACCAATCTTCGCACAACGATGAACACTTTTTTAAAAATTTAAAAATTTTGTTTTATGTTCTTCCACTATGCATGTGTCGCCCATAGATTTTTCTATAGGATATTACACTAAGAACCAAAGAAGACCACTCGAGCTAAAGCTCAAATGATGATAAGGACTTGGCACTCATAATATCAAAATTTAAAAAATTCATAAAGAGAAATAAAACAAATCTTGTATAACAAGATACAAAGAAAAATGAACTAAAAAATGACACAATCATATGCTATGAATGCATGAAGCTGGGGCATTCTAAGAGTAAATGTCCTCAAATGAAGAAGAAGAAGCTGCTAAATAAGAAGAAAGCACTCAAGGCGACTTGGGACGAATCTAGTGCATCCAAACATGAGAAGCAAACTGTTGAAGATGAGGTGGGAAATTACACTCTAATGGCTCTCAATGATGAGGTAAGTGACTCAATCGAATCTCATTTATCTTATTAGGAATTACTTAATATTTTAATGATTTATATGATGATTTTAAGTTAGTTGGTAAAAAATATAAGTTATTAAAAAAGGATCATACTTCTTTTTTTTTTTTGGTAAGTAAAAGTAAATTGATTATGTGTAAAGTTTCTACAAATAGCTTTATCTATACAAGTCATAGACAAAGCCAAGTAACTCATAGAGTGCGAATGCGATAGTTATTTTTTTTTGGTAAGTAAAAGTAAATTGATTATGTGTAAAGATTCTACAAATAGCTTTATCTATACAAGTCATAGACAAAGCCAATTAACTCATAGAGTGCGAATGCGATAGTTATGACTACACATGCTGTAGACTATAACTACCTGTGGGTACATTATTTGACATCATTCCCAAGATCTTTAGCTAATAGCAAAATTAAATTTGATAAAAATATCTTTTTCTCTTCGGGTGAAGTGCTCGATTTTGAGATCATGCTCCATACAGGATCTTGAGTCTCTAATAATCTCTTTCAAGAGCTGAGCATTGTTTGTGTTTTGACATTCAAAGATTCTATTACATCTCTCCTTCCACATCCACCAAATAGCGCATCTGAAAGTAACCTTTGCTAGTTGTGTAAGTGGCCCTTTTCTTGAGAAACATTGCATAAGGTCGCCTAGTTCTTGGTGCAAGTTTGGTTGCGGCAGTCTATTGAGTTCAAATCGCTGGAGAATCTCCTTCCATATCCATTTTGTATAATTACAAGCAAAATAAAGGTGGTCAACAGTTTCTTCTTGTTGCAAACAAAGGGAGCATCGGTTAACATGATAGATACCTCTTCTTTTCATATTGTCTATTGTAGGTAGTTTATTGAGAAGGGCCTGCCATGTACATAAGGAGTGTCTTTGTGATCCCGGTCGATCCCATGTCCAACTGCTTGGGACCCACTTGTTATTTCTTTGTCTAATTTGATTTCATACGGATGTGGCACTAAATTTGCCATTGTCATGAGGCCAAATAAGTATATCTGAAGAGTTGTTCCTGATTGGAATAGCTATGATAGTCGGCCAAAGTGATAACATTTCGGGAGAAATAGGATTAGGGAGACACCAGGTACCGTTAGCAATGAACTCGGAAACCTTCCAATCTTTGGGAGCCCCAAGATCTTTTCGTATTCTGTCGCCATATAATTGAAATATACTCTTCCCATTCACCCAAGGATCATACCACATATTAGTACTAGTTCCAGAAGAGATTGCATAAGAAATGTGTTTGATTAGCCAATTCCTTGCCTTTAAAATTCCTTTCCAAGCTGAAGAGTGGTATGTTCTTGTTGAAATTTCCCAGATTGATTCCTTTGAAAGATACCTAGCAGAAACCCATTGTGACCATAAGGAACATTTGTTTTGCAAAAGATCCCACAATTGTTGTACCAAGCATGCTTGATTCCAATCTCTAGTATTTCTCAAGTTTAGCCCCCCTTCATCTTTCGGTTTGCAAATGCTATCCCAATTTACCATATGCATTGCCTTATCATTTGTGCCATTCCAGAAGAAGTTCATTAATAACCGTTCAATATCTTGGAGAAGTCCAGCAGGCAGAAGAAATGCATTACACCAATATATAGAGTAGGAGTGCAATACAGAACGGATGAGTTCGAGTCGTCCTGCTTTTGATAGAAGCCTATTTTTCCAAGAAGAAATTCTATTCTTTATTTTTTGTAGGATAGGCTGACAGTGGGTTTTGTGAATGCCTGTGGATATGAGCGAGAGACCCAAATAAGGAACTGGCAGGCTTCCCTCACTAACCCCCAAAGTTTGTGCAATAAAGACCTTATTCTAAACGTAAGGGCTCGTATATACTTTACTTTTCGCATGATTTAACTGAAGTCCAGAAACCATACCAAAGTCATTCATAATAGTAGCCAGGTTCTTTACTGAAGTTGGATCATTTTGGAGAAAGATAAGTAAATCATCTGCAAATATTATATGTGATATATGAATAGAGCCAGCATTGGGTACCTTTATGCTGCCATTTAAGACTGCATGTTCCAACATACAGCTAAGTCCTTCCATCGCAATAGTAAAGAGATACGGAGAGAGTGGATCACCTTGTCGGATGCCATTCGTGCTCCCAAAAAAACCAATAGGTGAGCCATTAAAGAGTATCGAAAACTTTGGAGTTTCCAGGCAAGATTGAATCCAATTAACCCATTGCTGTGGGAAGTTCATATCGAGGAGCATCTTATAGATAAATTTCCTATTAACTGAATCAAAGGCTTTCCGTAAATCAGCTTTAAAACATATTTTTGTCCCTCTTGCTTTTGAATGCAAATCTTTGACCAAGTCATTAGCAAGCAAAATATGTTGCCCTTTTCTCAAGCAAAATATGTTGCACTTGGATGGAGGCCATTAATATCATTGAGTCTTGCCCTTTTCTCATAACATTCGAATCATAATTCTCTTCTAATAACTTCCATTGCTTCACAACCAAAGTCGCCATAAAACTTATAGATTTTCTACAAAGGGCATCTACTATAACATTAGCTTTACCCGGGTGATAACGAATGGTACAATCATAATCCTTTAGAAGTTTTATCCATCTTCTTAACTAACACCGGAGCACCCCATGATGAAACACTGGCACCAGAGCACCCTTATCTAATAATCCTTGTAGTTGCTTTTTCAATTCCACTTACTCAAATGGTATCATTCTACAAAGAGGCTTAGATATTGGAATTGTCCCAAGGACGAAATCAAAAGCAAATTCATCCTCTCTGTCTAGAGATAATCTAGGCAAGTCATCTTAAGATACATCAGGCAAGGAGGTGAATCATGCCCAATACTCTCAAAATAAAAGATGGGATGATCTAGTATACAAAAAGTGATCATTTTGTATAACAATCTATACTGGTATGATTGGAAGATAGTCAATCCATACTTAAAATAATATCAAAACTCCAAATATCTAGGAGAACTAAATCAGTAAGAAGTTCGTGTTCTCCAATAGAAATCAAACAAGACGACCAGATCGAGTTTGTTATCAAACAATCCCTAATAGTCATATTTACATATAGCATATAATCCAGTGGTTTAGGTTGAATGCCCATGTGATAAGCAAAATATTATGAATCAAATCATAAATGAGACACATGGTCAAACAAATATTTGCATTCTTTCAGAAACATGAATAGTACCTTCAACCACTAATTCAAAAGCTTTAGAATCATATTCCGTGATAACATACACTCTGACATGGGCTGATGATTTATGCGGCAGTGATTCTTTCTTCTTGTCCAAAGGGCAGTCTTTCATTTTATGATCCAAATTTTCATAAGCAAAATAGGCTCCAGTCACCTACAAATACAAACTTATTTCATAATTTAACTTGCATCATACACAGGATTGAATCTTTTGTGGTAACTTCCCTTTACAAATCGATGATGTCTTGACCCTCTTATTATCACATTCAGATTCATTTCTAATCTTTTTTTTTTTTTTGGGTAAACTTGTCCTTTCTGTTGTTGTCCTTGATCTCTAGAAATTCTTTTGATCATCAAAATAATTTCGTGTATCAAATATCTTCTCCAATCACATCATCTATTTTTCTACTACCAATGTATTAGGTTCACCACGCTTCTATTGCGCTACTCTGATTTAATATCCTCGATCAACCCTTTTGTCGTACTTCATTAATCAAAAGTAGATGAAGTAGGAGGACTAAATGTCCTCGTCATCCTAGATTCTAAAAATGCATCAAAGAAAATTTTCACCAATCACTATAGTTCACTAGACCTCAATATATTTTGCACGTTAACATATCAAATATTTCAGTGAACCTCAAACCATACTTTGATACCAACCTATCACGCCCCCCGAATTTAATTCTCATTTAGGAGGTGTGAACCTAATTCAAGATTGATAATATTTAATTCAACAAACAATCCAGGATCCAATCACACATTTGAGGTCACTAAGAAAAACATTCAAGTCATTCACCTCTACAATCCACAATTCACAAAACCTGTGTAGTTTATAATCATACATCATGTCACTAGATGATTCTTAAAATCTAAAAGCAACTTAACTAAACCATAACTATATCATAAATCCATAAGCCCGGCAATTAACGCAATCACAAAACCAACATGTACTACATGTTTATATCAGTACACAGTTTAGACTTAACATTTCCAAAATCCTGACGTTAAGAGGTACTTTTCAAATATTTACAAATACATCAATCTAGATTTGTCATTGATATTTCATTACACCCAAAAAGAACTTATACAACATCAACCTATCAAGTACAAAATATTTGCCCCAAAATCTTCTAGTCTTCCACTGCCTCAACCCAATTTACACATTTTAGTGAGCAATAAGCTATCCTGAAAAATTTATATAGCAACGGGGTGAGCATATAAAGCTTAGCAAATGACTAACATATCCACAGCAAAGAGGACAGTTTTCAAACAAATGAGGTATCAAAATACAAAGCAGAGATACAAGATGAAACAGTAGCATGTTTTGTTTGAATGCAGAATTACAATATCATATCGTTCGAAGCACGTTTTACTCATATAATCGAGGAAAGGTAATTGGAGCATATCATTGGCATAAGGAGCATATCGATGACATATGGTAATTTCAAGGCATAACAAAGACGTAAGGAACATTTTGGATATCATGAATGCAGAATTACGATGTCATTTCGTTCGAAGCACGTTTTGTTTATACAATCGAGGAAAGATAATTGGAGCATATCATTGGCATAAGGAGCATACGATGATATATGGTAGCTTTCAAGGTATAATAAAGACTTATAACATTTCGGAAATATATCAAAGAACAAAACATGAATAGAAGCTCAAATGTCACATAACGATGCATTCATTTCATTCTTATCCAAAGCATGCATAGAAACATAGCCAAAGCTTTGGATATCATATCAAACACATAGAAGGTGAAGTGGGATCATAACATAATATGGTCCATCCATTTCTGAATGACCAACAAACATAAGTCTCCCACGTCTGGGAGCTCCATCCACCCACGTCTGAGTGAAGTCATAGGGGGCCGGCAGAGCATCGCGGGCTCTAAGCATAACTCCCTTTACCATTTCTAGCAAAGGTTCACATTTATCCCACAAACATCGGAGTACAAAGGGACAGTATGAATGATGAAATTAGCATATATTGGAAGCACATGCGGAACAACGAAATGTACATATGCCTTTCGAGTCAATACGATACAAACATAATCTTTCACAATGTATTCAGATTTGAAAGGAAACAAAAGCAAGAGCATACAAGGATTTCAAGAAACCATATATAGCTCAATTGAAATAAGAAAGTTAGATAAATTTAATGTCCAAAGAAATGAAATTGGAAGAGGCACATATCGAAAGCAAATGTGGAACAATGGGATGCATGTGCCGAATCATTACGATGCAAACATGATCTTTAGATGATAGCTGCAGATGTACAAATAAATAGAGGACAAAAGTATACAGGAATTTAAGGTAATAATTTAAAGCTTAACTGAAGTAAGAATTTTTTTGCCGAAATCGATTTCCAAAGAGAATAAACAAGGAAAGCCGAAATCGACCAAAGCTCGATTCTGGCAGAATTTGATAGGAACATTGTATGAACTATTTGGATAACCAATTATGCTCCAATTTATACAAAATAGGTGTCATTAGAAAGCTTTGTCAATCTAGTTTTAGGAAAATCATGTTTAACAAGAATTAGAATTTACAACAGGGAGTTACAGATAATTTTGTAGCGTAAGGTCTGAAAATATTAGCACTGTTTTTCTGAATCCATTGGGTCGATGAAAGCAGATGTTTCAGTTAGCAATTGTACTCCAAAAATTTTAAATCTGGTATATGCAGAAAGCATTTTGAGTCTAGCTTCGAATAAATCATACTTTGTATGAATCTGAGTTCACAGCAGAAAGTTAAAGTAGTTAAGCAACAAGAGGTTAGAAATTTCGGTCCCTGTTTTACAGAATCTATAGGGTTAATTTAAATAGAAGTCTTAGTAGGCATTTAAACTCCAAATCATTAGATCTTAGTATCAAAATAAATATTTTTTTGTCTACTTTCAAATGGAACAGGTTTTGTCTAAATCAGAGTTTATTACAAAATGTTATGACCAAAACATTGCATAGAGGTTAGATTACCAAAAAAATTACAGATTCATAGCTTTATATCAAAACGAAAGAAGGTCTGGTTCTCAGTTGAAATCTTTCAAATTTTGCAGAATAAAAATGGAAACAGAGATTAAGGTTACTGTGGGATTGGGTTAGAACACTTGCCTTAAAATTATTTGAATCCCAAATGTGGGAAGATTGATGAAAAACCTAAGCTCTTCTTCTTCTTCTTCTTCTCCTTCCCTTCTCTTCTCAAAACTCACGTTGGCTGCAACTCTTCAGGTTTTTTTTCTTTAACCTTTCATCTAATTATTTGGGTTTTGGCTAATGCAAAAGTTGCAAGGTGTCATGCATGCATGAAAGGGGCTAGGTGTCATCTTTAGAGCAAAGATAAATGGCATCAACGTTAGGTTAGCTTGTGACACATGTCCACTATATATTTTTTTTCTTTTTCTTTTTAACTTAAATCTGAATCTTTCATAAATTATATCAAACTTCTAATATTTACTCTTAGGTCCCTAGCCATAAACTTTTAATATAATATCATTGAATATAAAATAATTATTAAATAATCCTTATTTTTTACAAACACATCTTTTACTAAATTTTTAAAAACGGGGGATGTTACACTCTCCCCTCCTTAAAGAAAAATTTAGTCCTCTAAATTTACCATACCTAATTCGACGAAAAGATGAGGATAAGCTTTCATCATTTCTTTCTCAAGCTCTCTCTAGAATGATATATTCAGATCACTTTAACTAGAGGGATAACCTGATTCCTTAAGATATTTTCTTTTTTATCAACAATCTAAGTGGCCTCTTCCACATAAGACAAGTCTCTATCAATCACCATCTACTCATACTTAATGATATGAGAGGGATCAGGTATATACTTTCTGATCATTGAAACATGAAATATATCATGGATATGGCACAATGATGGTGGCAAGGCAATCTTGTAAGTGACAGAACCAACCCTCTCAAGAATCTCAAAAGGTCCAATAAATCTTGGGCTTAACTTTCCTTTCTTCCCAAATCTTACAATGCCTTTAGAAGGGGAGACATTTACGAATACAAAATCCCCGATTTGAAACTCAATATTTCATCTTCTGTTATCAACATAACTCTTTTGACGACTCTGAGCACTCTTTAACCTTTTTTTCTTATAAGTTGAATTTTCTCAGTAGTCTGTTGTACTTTTTCTGGTGCTAATAATTTTCTGTCGCCAATTTCTTCCTAACATATAGGCGTCCTGCACTTTCGCCCATATAAAGCTTCATAAGGAGCCATCTGAATATTTGAATGATAACTATTATTGTAAGTGAACTCAATAAGAGAGATATCTTTATCCCATTCACCTTTCCAATCCATAACATAGGCTTGAAGCAAATCCTCAAGTGTTTGAATGGTTCTTTCTGATTGACCATCAGTTTGAGGGTGATAAGCAGTGCTAAACTTGACTTTAGAGCTAATAGATTCCTATAACCTTCTCCAAATCTAGATAGAAATCTGGAGTCTCTGTCAGAGATTATCTCCTTTGGAATACCATGAAGTCTTACTATTTCATTTATATATATAAATCTGCAAGCCTATCAAAAGAATAAGTCATATTGATCGGTAGGAAATGTGCAGATTTCGTTAACCTATCAATGATAACCCAAATAGCATCATGCTTTCTAGAAGTTCGGGGTAGTCCTGAAATAAAGTCCATGGTAATACATTCCCATTTCTATTCAGGAATATCTAAAGGTTGCAACAAACCTCCAGGTCTTTGGTGTTCTGCTTTGATTTGCTGACAAGTCAAACACTTTGAAACATATATTGCAATCTCCTTCTTCATGCCTTCCCACCAATAATGACTTTGGAGATCTCTATACATCTTAGTGCTACCAGGATGCATGGTGTACTTTGAATTATGACCATCCCTCAGGATTTGATTTTTGATATCTAAGTCATTTGGAACACATATTCTATCCCAAATCTCAATAGGCCATCCTCTGAAACTCGAAAATTCAGTTTCAATCCCTTTTCTACTTCATTCCTTAAGCAGATCAAGCGTCGATCTCGTAGTTGTCCTCCTTTAATTTGTTGAATGAGATCAAATTGCACTTGGATGGAGGCCATTAATATCATTGAGTCTTGCCCTTTTCTCATAACATTCGAATCATAATTCTCTTCTAATAACTTCCATTGCTTCACAACCAAAGTCGCCATAAAACTTGTAGATTTTCTACAAAGGGCATCTACTACAACATTAGCTTTACCCGGGTGATAACGAATGGTACAATCATAATCCTTTAGAAGTTTTATCCATCTTCTTAACTAACACCGGAGCACCCCATGATGAAACACTGGCACCAGAGCACCCTTATCTAATAATCCTTGTAGTTGCTTTTTCAATTCCACTTACTCAAATGGTATCATTCTACAAAGAGGCTTAGATATTGGAATTGTCCCAAGGACGAAATCAAAAGCAAATTCATCCTCTCTGTCTAGAGATAATCTAGGCAAGTCATCTTAAGATACATCAGGCAAGGAGGTGAATCATGCCCAATACTCTCAAAATAAAAGATGGGATGATCTAGTATACAAAAAGTGATCATTTTGTATAACAATCTATACTGGTATGATTGGAAGATAGTCAATCTATACTTAATATAATATCAAAACTCCAAATATCTAGGAGAACTAAATCAGTAAGAAGTTCGTGTTCTCCAATAGAAATCAAACAAGACGACCAGATCGAGTTTGTTATCAAACAATCCCTAATAGTCATATTTACATATAGCATATAATCCAGTGGTTTAGGTTGAATGCCCATGTGATAAGCAAAATATTACGAATCAAATCATAAATGAGACACATGGTCAAACAAATATTTGCATTCTTTCAGAAACATGAATAGTACCTACAACCACTAATTCAAAAGCTTTAGAATCATATTCCGTGATAACATACACTCTGACATGGGCTGATGATTTATGCGGCAGTGATTCTTTCTTCTTGTCCAAAGGGCAGTCTTTCATTTTATGATCCAAATTTTCATAAGCAAAATAGGCTCCAGTCACCTACAAATACAAACTTATTTCATAATTTAACTTGCATCATACACAGGATTGAATCTTTTGTGGTAACTTCCCTTTACAAATCGATGATGTCTTGACCCTCTTATTATCACATTCAGATTCATTTCTAATCTTTTTTTTTTTTTTTTGGGTAAACTTGTCCTTTCTATTGCTGTCCTTGATCTCTAGAAATTCTTTTGATCATCAAAATAATTTCGTGCATCAAATATCTTCTCCAATCACATCATCTATTTTTCTGCTACCAATGTATTAGGTTCACCACGGTTCTACTGCGCTACTCTGATTTAATATCCTCGATCAACCCTTTTATTATACTTCATTAATCAAAAGCAGATTAAGTAGGAGGACTAAATGTCCTCGTCATCCTAGATTTTAAAAATGCATCAAAGAAAATTTTCACCAATCACTATAGTTCACTAGACCTCAATATATTTTACACGTCAACATATCAAATATTTCAGTGAAACTCAAACCATGCTCTGATACCAACCTGTCACGCCCCTCGAATTTAATTCTCATTTAGGAGGTGTGAACCTAATTCAAGATTGATAATATTTAATTCAACAAACAATCCAGGATCAAATCACACATTTGCGGTCACTAAGAAAAACATTCAAGTCATTCACCTCTACAATCCACAATTCACAAAACTTGTGCAGTTTATAATCATACATCATGTCACTAGATGATTCTTAAAATCAAAAAGCAACTTAACTAAACCATAACTATATCATAAATCCATAAGCGCGGCAATTAATGCAATCACAAAACCAACATGTACTACATGTTTATATCAGTACACAGTTTAGACTTAACATTTCCAAAATCCTAACGTTAAGAGGTACTTTTCAAATATTTACAAGATACATCAATCTAGATTTGTCATTGATATTTCATTACACCCAAAAAGAACTTATACAACATCAACCTATCAAGTACAAAATATTTGCCCCAAAATCTTCTAGTTTTCCACTGCCTCAACCCAATTTACACATTTTAGTGAGCGATAAGCTATCCTGAAAAATTTATATAGCAACGGGGTGAGCATTTAAAGCTCAGCAAATGATTAACATATAAATAGCAAAGAGGACAGTTTTCAAACAAATGAGGTATCAAAATACAAAGCAGAGATACAAGATGAAACAGTAGCATGTTTTGTTTGAATGTAGAATTACAATATCATATCGTTCGAAGCACGTTTTATTCATGTAATCGAGGAAAGGTAATTGGAGCATATCATTGGCATAAGGAGCATATCGATGACATATGGTAATTTCAAGGCATAACAAAGACGTAAGGAACATTTTGGATATCATGAATGCAAAATTACGATGTCATTTCGTTCGAAGCACGTTTTGTTTATACAATCGAGGAAAGATAATTGGAGCATATCATTGGCATAAGGAGCATACGATGATATATGGTAGCTTTCAAGGTATAATAAAGACTTATAACATTTCGGAAATATATCAAAGAACAAAACATGAATAGAAGCTCAAATGTCACATAACGATGCATTCATTTCATTCTTATCCAAAGCATGCATAGAAACATAGCCAAAGCTTTGGATATCATATCAAACACATAGAAGGTGAAGTGGGATCATAACATAATATGGTCCATCCATTTCTGAATGACCAACAAACATAAGTCTCCCACGTCTGGGAGCTCCATCCACCCACGTCTGAGTGAAGTCATAGGGGGCCGGCAGAGCATCGCGGGCTCTAAGCATAACTCCCTTTACCATTTCTGGCAAAGGTTCACATTTATCCCACAAACACCGGAGTACAAAGGGACAGTATGAATGATGAAATTAGCATATATTGGAAGCACATGCGGAACAACGAAATGTACATATGCCTTTCGAGTCAATACGATACAAACATAATCTTTCACAATATATTCAGATTTGAAAGGAAACAAAAGCAAGAGCATACAAGGATTTCAAGAAACCATATATAGCTCAATTGAAATAAGAAAGTTAGATAAATTTAATGTCCAAAGAAATGAAATTGGAAGAGGCACATATCGAAAGCAAATGTGGAACAATGGGATGCATGTGCCGAATCATTACGATGCAAACATGATCTTTAGATGATAGCTGCAGATGTACAAAGAAATAGAGGACAAAAGTATACAGGAATTTAAGGTAATAATGTAAAGCTTAACTGAAGTAAGAATTTTTTTGCCGAAATCGATTTCCAAAGAGAATAAACAAGGAAAGCCGAAATCGACCAAAGCTCGATTCTGGCAGAATTTGATAGGAACATTGTATGAACTATTTGGATAACCAATTATGCTCCAATTTATACAAAACAGGTGTCATTAGAAAGCTTTGTCAATCTAGTTTTAGGAAAATCAAGTTTAACAAGAATTGGAATTTACAACAGGGAGTTACACATAATTTTGTAGCGTAAGGTCTGAAAATATTAGCACTATTTTTCTGAATCCATTGGGTCGATGAAAGCAGATGTTTCAGTTAGCAGTTGTACTCCAAAAATTTTAAATCAGGTATATACAGAAAGCATTTTGAGTCTAGCTTCGAATAAATCATACTTTGTATGAATATGAGTTAACAGCAGAAAGTTAAAAGTAGTTAAGCAACAAGAGGTTAGAAATTTCGGTCCCTGTTTTACAGAATCTATAGGGTTAATTTAAACAGAAGTATTAGTAGGCATTTAAACTTCAAATCATTCGATCTTAGTATCAAAATAAAGATTTTTTTGTCTACTTTCAAATGGAACAGGTTTTGTCTAAATCAGAGTTTATTACAAAATGTTATGACCAAAACATTGCATAGAGGTCAGATTACCAAAAAATTACAGATTCATAGCTTTATATCAAAACGAAAGAAGGTCTGGTTCTCAGTTGAAATCTTTCAAATTTTACAGAATAAAAATGGAAACAGAGATTAAGGTTACTGTGGGATTGGGTTAGAACACTTGTCTTAAAATTATTTGAATCCCAAATGTGGGAAGATTGATGAAAAACCTAAGCTCTTCTTCTTCTTCTTCTTCTTCTTCTTCCCTTCTCTTCTCAAAACTCACGTTGGCTGCAACTCTTCAGGGTTTTTTTCTTTAACCTTTCATCTAATTATTTGGGTTTTGGCTAATGCAAAAGTTGCAAGGTGTCATGCATGCTTGAAAGGTTAGCTAGTGACACATGTCCACTATTTTTTTTTTCTTTTTCTTTTTAACTTAAATCTGAATCTTTCATAAATTATATCAAACTTCTAATATTTACTCTTAGGTCCCTAGCCATAAACTTTTAATATAATATCATTGAATATAAAATAATTATTAAATAATCCTTATTTTTTACAAACAAATCTTTTACTAAATTTTTAAAAACGGGGGATGTTACATAGGCCCCTATTTGAGTTGGCTTAATTATATTCTAAACCGATTAAATTAGACTCTAAACTAACTCGATCTAGACATAATAGATTACAAGCGAATCCAATGTTGTCCGACATGTCATTGGTTCTTCCAACGCTTTGTCCGATCCTTCGGTGCATCGTCCTCTCCTTCGGCGTATTGCCCAATCAGGATATTGTCTTCTCGCAACATCTAATCTCCTTAGCACAATGTACGATCTTATTGGCCTGATGCCCAAATTTACGGACCGAAGCCTTCTACCGACACATCGACTTATCCTCCGACTCGACGTCCAATCTTTTGACATGTTTGCTTCGGCCCAACATTTGATTTCTCCTACTTTAATTGATTTGCCTCTTCTGATCAAAGCTAGTCCCACATCACTCAAACGCATATTAGATGACAAACATATCAATTGATTTCATCATCGAAATCTAATATTCAACAATCTCCCCCTTTTTTATGATGACAACCAATTGAGGACGGAGTTAACCTTAACTCCACCTATCAATATGTTATATTTATAGAACCTTGAATTCAAATTGAATTCAAGTCAAAGCAAATTTAATTAAGAAATCATTATGAGTCCAAGCAACATAAAATCATACATAATCAAATTTTTAATACATCATTCTATGCATGATCATCAACATAACTTCTCCCCATTTGTCATCAACAAAAAGGAGAAATGTAACTAGCAAGTTTCTGATATATAATTTCAAATTATTATATAATTTATATTTTTTGAAACATCATATATCGTCACATAATTTCATCATTGTATAATCATTATGCAAGCTAGCAAGTTTTTTATATGAAAGTCAGCAAATTTTTTCATCTTTTGAAATGTGCAAGATAGCACTTTTGCTTCTCTTAAGATTGCAAGCTAGCAAATCTTGGTGATGTTCAAGATGTCAAGTTCTTCTCTTTTGAGAAGTGCAAGCTAACAATTTTTGCTTCCTAGCAAGTTTTCTCCTTGCAAATTATAAGCTAGCAAATTTATCTCCCACTTTGTTATTATCAAATAGAAGGTAAGAATACAATTTTGTATTTCTTTTCTCTTTCAACAATTTTCAAATCATGACAAAGGTAAAGTATCAATCTTATTTCAATATGTTTGTATATCATTATAGTTTCAAATTAAAACATGCACAATTTCAAAACCTTACATATCATCCTTACTTTATTGATGATACCAAAAATAAATCAATCATCACTATAAGTATATCATACAAGGTACTCAAGCATTCATGATGATTCATCATTTTGGGCATAACATTCATGATGCTAAGATATTAAAATTTTTAATCATTTATCATTTCAAGTCATCACATCGAAGATATCAAGAAAAATTTGGTGATGAGATATACTTCATGAATACAAGGAATTACAAAAATCATATCATGAAAGATAAGATCATGTGAATACCAAAAGACATGATTCATTTTGATAAATCTCCTCTTAAATAATCAAGAGAAAATCTTAGGAGATAAAATAGTAAAATATTTTCAAAAGAAAATTTAAGTCATGAATTCCAAAAAAGATATTCTCTTTAGTGAATCACAAAAAGAACATAAGAGATCAAATGAGAGATCTTGGTTCATATAAGAAAAATCCCAAGTTATAATTTTGAGAAATCAAGATCATGATATAGACTAAATTCATTCAAATTCATAATCATCATAATCACTTTCATAATCTAAGAGATTCATAAAAATAATACAAATAGATTCATCAATCTCCTTTTTTGAAAACTCGATAAGGTAGGGATTGCGAAATTTTAAAGAAAATTTCTTTCCTCCCTTTTATTTTAATTTATGTGATTTATTTCACACAAGAATGCCTTTGAATAACATATATGTTTTATGTCAAAAAAAAAAAGTGCATCATCGTTTAAAAGCAAAGTTCATCATCATAAAGATCATCATGCATAATTTCAAAATATAAACTCATTAAGCATGATTTCAAATCATCATTACATTATTTCATCAAGCATGATTTCATAAAGTGTTTTTAATCAAAATCATTTTGTTTATTGTAGTAATGCATTTTCCTTCTTTGCATCAATGATTCAATCATATCATGAGATATACAAATTATAAATACAAAAGAATTATGCCATGAAAGATATAAGATCAAAAGTATAACACATAATTCCAAAACATAAGATTTCAAATCATTATGCATCAGTAAATCTACAAAATGATCATTTTTAATTAAAATGATTAAGTGAATCTAACTCATCATACTTAGTGCTAGGAGTTAATATACAATTGTCATACTAAAATAAAAATAATTATTTTTTAAAATCACTAGAAAGATAAGCATGATCCCAAAAACTTTTAACATTTTTATTTCTTCATGTAATTTTTTTAAAAAAATTATATATAATTTTTCTAAACTAATTTAAATTAACTCATGAAATGCATCACGTAATTTTAAATTAAGTAAATATATTTTGGGTGAGTTATATATCTCATTGTGAAAGGCCTCCTCGTCTTTGTTGGTTTGCTCCTCGTCTTCGGATGTGCTCGATTCGTCCTTTGGCAACTTCTTCTTTAGTTTTATATAGTCATCTTTAGAGTGACCCAGATTCTTGTATTCATAGCGAGTAGTTGTATTCTTTTTAAGTTTTTTTTTTATTCATTGATTCTTGTTTTAAGAACTTTTTAAGCTTTATTGTAAGAAGTTTGAGTTCATCATTACTTGAGCTTTCGCTCGAGTGGTCTTCTTTTGTTCTAAGTGCAAAATTTTTCCTGTTTTTTGGAAGGTTATTCTAAAGTTTATCATGTGCCACATAAGTCATTTCGTAGGTCATCAAAAACCCGATAAGTTCTTCGAGAGGGAAATTATTCAAATCCATGGCCTCCTGAATGGCCATTACTTTAGGATCCCAATTTTTAGAAAAAGATCATAAAACTTTATTAACAAATTCAAGATTCAAAAAACATTTGCCAAGAGCTTTTAAGCCATTAATGACATCCGTAAAATAGGTGTATATATCAACAATGGTTTCGCTTGGCTTCATCCGAAATAGTTCAAAATCATACATTAAAAAATTATTTTAGAGTCTTTAACTCTACTAATGCGTTCGTGTGTGATTTTGAGTGTGTGCCAAATGTCAAAAGTCGTTTCGTAAGTAGAAATCCGATTAAATTCATTTTTGTCTAAGGCACAAAATAGAATATTCATAGCTCTAGCATTTAAAGAAAAAGTTTTCTTTTCCAAATCATTCCATTTATTTATTGGAGTAGAAGACTTTTTAAAACTATTTTCAATGATATTCCATATATTAAAATATAAAGAAATCAAGAAAACTCTCATTTGAGTTTTCTACTATGTGTTGTCCGTCCCATTGAACATGGGAGGACGAATGATAGAATGTCCCTTTTGAAATCCGAAAAGAACCATTTCTCTTAGTTGTTAAACCAAACGAGAAAAAACGTGGCTCTTATACCAACTATTAGGATCGAGTCGGTACTAAGAGGGGGATGAATTAATGCCGCGTATAAAATCACCAGTTTGAAAAATTCTTCATTCGATAAAACCAATATCGGAAAAATAACTTCACATCTCGTTTGCAAGCGTAGTGAAAGCAGTAAGCAGGTAAGGCAATTTGCAGTAAAGATAAATTGTACGAATGGAAATGTAAACTGAGTTTTATAGTGGTTCGATCATCGTGACCTACATCCACTCTGCCGATTTCTCTTCTATCGAGGCCACCGGTATCCACTAACGATCTTCTTTCAATGGACGAAGATCAACTACCCTTTTACACACTTCTTCAATGGGCAAAGATCTTCCTTGGTTGAGGTACACTGGTATCCACTCTACCTTTACCACCCCCACTACGTCCTCTCTTAAACTTACTGTTAGGATCGGAGCAGCACTAAGAGGGGGGGGGGGTGAATTAGTGCAGCGGATTAAAACGTTAGTTTTCGAAAATCTTTCGTACGATAAAAATCGAACTCGGAAGTGCTTAACTTGAAAGCATATTCGTAAAGGTGTGCAGCAAAAGTAATAAGGAAGTAAAGCACGTATGAGGGTTTGCAGTAAGGTAAATAACAATAAGTAAATGCAAACCAAAGAACATGCCAATTTAAAATGGTTCGGTCAAATGACCTACATCCACTTGCGAAGCCTTCTTCAATGAGGCTCCCAACTTTCACTAACAAATCTCTTTGAAGGGGAAGGACAAATACCCCTCTTACAACCTTTTACAAATGGTTCACACTCTTACAAATTTTTGAAGAGAAAGAAGGAGGTGAACACTCAAGCAATTGAGAACAAGATTTGCTTAAGACTTTTATCTCAATCTATTGCTTTCTCAAAGGTTGTTATCTTAGCTGAGAATTGAGGGGTATTTATAAGCCCCAAGAGGACTCAAATTTGGGCTCCAAATTTTGAATTCTCTTGGGTTTCTAAGGCTGGCGGTGCTACCGCCTGTCAGTGTTGGACACTGATAGTGTACTGGCGGTGCCACCGCCGGACCTCTCGGGTGCTGGGCGGTGCCACCGCTTAGTCCAGCGGTGCAACCGCTTGGTTCTCGGGTTCTACGCGGTGCCACCGCCTATACTATTTCAGCTCACTAGTTGGGCTCCAAACTTGGCCCAAACCAGTCCAAATTCGGGCCCAATTGTCCCATACTTGGGTTATAGGATTAACACGTAATCCTAACCCTAATTAATGTGCTAAATATGAATTTAAAGACATTTCCTAAGCTATTACAAAGTCCATAAGTCAAGACTTCTTCCGGCTAGCCTCCGGCGAACTTCCGACGGTCTTCCGATAAACTCTCGGAAAACATTCTGCGGACTCCCAGCAAGCTCCTAGACTTCACGATTTGATCTTAGCGAGTTCCAATGAGCTTCTTCGGTAAGCTCCGACCTTTCTCAGCGAGCTCCGCGAATTTCCAACGAACCTTCCGGCGAGCTTCCGAAAAACCCTTCGGCAAGCTCCCTACTCATTCTCGGCTATTTCCGGTAGCATTCCCGATGAATCTTTGGACTTCCGTCGAACTCTCGAACTTCCAACGAATCCTTCGCGCTTGACTCCGACACTTTGTTTCACTTTATGTCTTCATCGTTATCATAGTTAATCCTGCACACACAAGCCAAAACTCTACTCCGATCTAGACAATTATTACAACGCGAATTGACATTCTGTTGCCCGGCACGTCATTGGTTGGCGCTTCTTCTGATTCTTCAGTGCATCGTCCTCAATTGCAGCTTGTTGCCCAATGGGCGGTTGACCTCTGCAACCCCGATATCCTTGGCGCAATTCTGCTCTCCTTGGCCCGATGCCTGATGTTCAAAGCCTTCTGTCGTCCAATATCCTGACGTGATCTCCTCCGGCGCAACATCAATTCCTCCTGCGTGAACTGTCTAATCCTGATCGAGTAGACTTGCATCACTCAAAATGCAGTTAAACATCTAAACACAATCAATTAGTTTCATCATCAAAATTCGAGATTCAACAATCTCCCCCTTTTTGATGATGACAACTAATTGATGACTAATGGAGTTAACCTTAACTCTCCGGAGTTTAACCAAACTCTCCCTATCAATATGCCATTGATAGAATACTTGGATTATCTCAAATCCAAGTAACATTCATCACATGTTATGAAAAACATTTAAAACATCATGCAAATATATAAAATATTCAATTCAATGCATGAAGTCATCAATATACTTCTCCCCCTATGTCATCAACAAAAAGGAGAAGTAGCTCTAGCTATTTTAAAATATATGTAATTTTTTGCAACATGAAGCTATATTTTCATCCCAACATATAAGCACAAAAGCATAGCAAGATTCTTAAGTTCAATCATGGCAATTCAACACTTGAATTTTTGTGCAAGATTGCACTTTGCTTTTCTTTGCAAGTAACAATATTTATGATGTTTGTAGCAAATTTCTTCATTACAATGATCGAGCTAGCAAATTCTTCATTCAAGTGTGCAAGCTAGCAATAACTTTCTCCCCCTTTGTCAATGTCAAAAAGAAGGAGAGGAACCAATGATTTAGACTTTTACATCAACTTTGCATCAATCAATATTTCAATCATCACATGATGCATACAAGACAATAATGCAAAGAAATCATTTCATGAAGGATATCAATGTGAAAATTCACCAAGGATCATATGATACAATCGCAAATCATGATATCATTATGCGATGCATCATGAGATGATAATTTATCATATCAATGAAAGATATCAATTGTTAAACATGATATGATAATAGTCTCAAAAATTTTAATTTGCGATACATGTGATACATTGCAATACACTAAAAAATTTAATGCAATGCTTTTAAGGATATCAACCTATTTTTGATACAAAGCATGATCATTAAAATCAAACATTTTATTCTATTAACATAAAACATACAAATTTCAAGAAAAATAATTATTAAAAAAAAAGAGAAAATGCATCATGGAAAACATCAAGTAATTTTAAAATAATTCAAGAGAGTTGAGTTACTTACCTTGTAGTTGAAGCCCGTCAAAGCCTAATTCGTCGTTTCACTTTTAGAAGTTCTTGATTCATCATTGGTTGTCTTCCTCTTCTTTGTCCTCTTCCTCCATTCAAGTTCATTTTTTATTTTATATTTTTGTTTAATGAACTTATTAAGATTTAGTGTTCGATGTTCAAGTTCATCATTGTCCTCATCACTTGAGTCATTGCTCAAGTAGTATTCATTTGTCCAGAGTTCCAAATCCTTCCTGTTCTTTGGAAGGTAATTTCGTTCATCATGTTCATCATGTGTATTATGCATCATTTCATATGTCATCAACGAACCAATTAGTTCTTCAAGTGGAAAAATATTTAAATCTTTTGTTTCTTGTATTGCGGTTATTTTAGGATCCCACCTTTTTGGAAGGAATCTTAAGATCTTGCTTACGAGATCAAAATTTGAAAAAGATTTACCAAGAACTCTTAGTTATTGACGACATCCGTGAAACGAGTGTACATGTCGCCTATAGTCTCGCTTGGTTGCATTCGAAAAAGCTCAAAATCATGCAATAAAATGTTAACTTTTGAGTCTTTAACTCTACTAGTTCCCTCGTGCGTTATTTCAAGTGTTCACCAAATATCAAAAGCCGATTCGCATGTAGAAATCCGATTGAACTCATTTTTGTCCAAAGCACAAAATAAGACATTCATAGCCTTTGCGTCTAAAGAAAACATCTTCTTCTCCAAATCATTCCAATGGTTCATTGGAAGAGAAGACTTTTCAAATCCATTTTCTACTACGTGCCATAAATTCAAATCCAAAGAAAGTAAGAAAACTCTCATTCGAGTTTTTCAATAAGTGTAGTTCGTCCCATTGAAAAAGGGAGACGAATGAGAGAGTGACCCTCTTGAAAGCCGTAAAAAGCCATTTCTATTTGGGTGTTAAACAAAAGTAGAAAACCTTGGCTCTGATACCAATTGTTAGGATCGAAGCGGCACTAAGAAGGGGGGGGGTGAATTAGTGCAGCGGATTAAAACATCGGTTTTCGAAAATCTTTCGTACGATAAAAATCGAACTCAGAAGTGCTTAACTTGAAAGCATATTCGTAAATGTGTGTAGCAAAAGTAATGAGGAAGTAAAGCACATATGAAGGTTTGCAGTAAGGTAAATAGCAATAAGTAAATGCAAACCAGAGAACACGCCAATTTAAAGTGGTTCGGTCAAATGACCTACATCCACTTGCGAAGCCTTCTTCAATGAGGCTCCCAACTTCCACTTACAAATCTCTTTGAAGGGGAATGACAAATACCCCTCTTACAACCTTTTACAAATGGTTCACACTCTTACAAATTTTTGAAGAGAAAGAAGGAGGTGAACACTCAAGCAATTGAGAACAAGACTTGCTAAAGACTTCTCTAAGACTTTTATCTCAATCTATTGCTTTCTCAAAGGTTGTTATTTCAGCTGAGAATTGAGGGGTATTTATAGGCCCCAAGAGGATTCAAATTTGGGCTCCAAATTTTGAATTCTCTTGGGTTTCCGAGGCTGGCGGTGCCACCGCCTGTCAATGTCGGACATTGACAGTGTACTGGCGGTGCCACCGCCGGACCTCTCGGGTGGTGGGTGGTGCCACCGCTCAGTCCAGCGGTACCACCGCTCAGTCCAACGGTGCCACCGCTTGGTTCTCGGGTTCTAGGCGGTGCCACCGCCTAATCTGGCGGCTCCACCGCCTACACTATTTCAGCTCACTAGTTGGGCTCCAAACTTGGCCCAAACCAATCCAAATTTGGGTCCAATTGGCCCCTACTTGGGTTATAGGATTAACACATAATCCTAACCCTAATTAATGTGCTAAATATGAATTTAAAGACATTTCCTAAGCTATTATAAAGTCCACAAGTCAAGACTTCTTCTGGCGAGCTTCCGGCGAACTTCCGACGGTCTTCCGATAAACTCTCGGAAACCATTCTGCGGACTCCCGGCAAGCTCCTAGACTTCACGATTTGATCTTGGCGAGTTCGAACGAGCTTCTTCGGCAAGCTCCGACCTTTCTCGGCAAGCTCCATGAACTTCCAACGAACCTTCTGGCGAGCTTCCGAAAAACCCTTTGGCAAGCTCCCTACTCATTCTCGACTAGTTCCAACAGCATTCCTGACGAACCTTCGAACTTCCGTCGAACTCTCGAACTCGCAACGAATCCTTTGCGCTTGAATCTGACACTTTGTTTCACTTTTTGTCTTCATCGTTATCATAGTTAATCCTGCACGCACAAGCCAAAACTCTACTCTAATCTAGACAATTATTACAACGCGAATTGACATTCTATTGCCCGGCACGTCATTGGTTGGCGCTTCTTCCGATTCTTCAACGCATCGTCCTCTCTTGTGGCTTGTTGTCCAATCGATGGTTGACCTCTGCAACCCCGATATCCTTGGCGCAATTCCGCTCTCCTTGGCCCGATGCCCGACGTTCGAAGCCTTCTGTCGTCCAATATCCTAACGTGATCTCCTCCGGTGCAACGTCAATTCCTCCTGTGTCAACTGTCTAATCCTGATCGAGTAGACCTGCATCACTCAAAATTCAGTTAAAAATCTAAACATAATCAATTAGTTTCATCAACAAAATCCGAGATTCAACACTAACTAACACTTAGAGTTTAAGAGGAGTTCACACAAGATTACAACATCTGTTTCTTCCTTTTTTTCTCTCAATTCTTGTTTTTGTTAACCAGGGATAAGAGGGGTATTTATAGGCCTCAAGTGAATTCAAACTTGGTGCCTAAAAGTGTCTCATCTCGGGTTTCCCTAGTCTTGGTAGTACCACCGCCTGGCACCTTGCCATTGGGTGGTACCATTGCCTAGTCTAGCGGTACCACCACCTGACAAACTCTCGTAGACTGAGTCTAGTGGTACCATTGCCCAGATTGGTAGTACCACCGCCTGACATAGTCTCGGAGACTATGCCACGACGGTTCCACTTGTTGGGTTATTGTTTGGGCCTTTCACTTCCCAACACAACCCAAACTTGGGCCTAATTGGCTCCAAATTGAGTTGGCCAAATTACATTCTAAACCAACTCAATTAGACTCTAAACTAACTCAGTCTAGACATAATTAATTACAAGCGAATCTTATGTTGTCCGACATGTCATTAGTTCTTCCGACGTTTCATCCGATCATTCATCGCAACATCCTCTTATTCAGCGTATTGCCCAATCAACATATTGCCTTCTCGAAACATCTGATCTCCTTAGCGCAATGTCCAATCTTCTTGGCCTGATGCCTAAATTCACAGACCGAAGTATCACAGACTTAGCTGGTTTTGCCTAAATCGTGCGGCACCTTTGCGTGTCCGTCTGCAAAGGTCAGCCTCCCTGAAACCTCTCATGATCCCTTAGGACCTACAAAAAAGAAAACGGGTTAGAGAAAGCACCTCACTCGGGATCCATAAGGAAACATTTCAGGAAACACTACATAAATAATGCAAATTACCAACAGACTTTATAAGGTTTGAATCGTTGTTCTAACCTCTTCCTACAGAATTCTTAATCTCTGTTTTTCTTTTAATTCTTCATAATTCAAAAGATTTCAGCTTAGTACCAAACCTTTCTTTCCTTTTGATACAAAGGCATGAATCTGAAATTTTTCGGTAATCTGACTTCTATACATTGTTTTGGATCTAACTTTTAGCACTAAACTCTGATTTAGGCAAAGCCTAATCCATTTGAAAGTAGACTCAAATATCTCTATTTTAACACTGAGATTGAATGATTTAGAGTTTAAATGCCTACTAAGACTTCTGTTTTAACTAACCCTACAGATTCTGCAAAATAGGGACTGAAATTTTTGACCTTCTGTTACTAAATTGCTTATAACTCTCTAGAGAAAATTCTGAATTATACAAAGCTTGTTTTTTTGGAAACTGGATTTACTTATCTTTCTTTTGACACATAATTTGGAAATTTTAAATTATGTTTGCCTTCTGAAACATCTGTTTAAATTGATTCGATCAATTCTGCAAAACAGAGATGATCAATTCTGACCTTCTGTTACTAAATTGCTCATAACGCTCTAGTGAAAATTCTGAATTATGCAAAACTTAGTTCTTTGGAAACTTGATTCGCATATCTTTCATTTGAAACCTATTTGGAAATTTTGAAGTATGTTTGCCTTTTGAAACATCTGTTTAAATTGATTCTATAAAGTCTGCAAAACAGGGATGATCAATTCTTACCTTCCTTTACTCTGTTTGTTGTAACTTCCTGTTAAGAACTCAAAAAATTATAAATCTGAGTTCCTTTGAAAATAGATTGATACAGCTTTCTAATGACACCTATTTTTAGTGATTTAGAGCATGCTTGGTCACTAGAACAATTCAAAAAATATACCATTCAAATTCTATCATAATTGAAAACTTTGTTGGGTTTTGCCTATTCAATTTTCATCCTATTGGAAATATGATTTCTGCTAAATTATTCTTCAATTGAGCTTTATATTAGTCTTTTGAAGTTCTTGTATTGTTTATCCTGAAATTATTATATATCTGAAATTTATTATGTAATGCTTTGTTTGCATTTCCTTGTTTGATAAAGGCACATGCATATCTTCGTTGTTCCGCATGTGCTTCTGATACTTGTCAATGTTATTGTTCATACTACCTTTTTGTACTCTGGTGTCTTATTGGATATTGTGAACCTTTGCCAGAAATGGTAAAGGTAGTTATGCTTAGAGTTCACGATTGCTCTGTCGGCCCCATTGACTTCACTCAGACGTGGGTGGATGGAGCTCCTAGACCTGGGAGACCTATGCTTGGTGGTCATCCAGAAATGGATGAATCACATTATGTATGTGGTCCCACAGCGCCCTCTATGTTTATTGATATGATATCCAAAGCTTTGTTTATGAGTTCATATTATGCTTTGGATAAAAATGGAATGCATGCTACATCAAAAATGACATACAAGCTTGTGTTTATTATTCGGTTCACTTATTATACTTTGAAGTGTTTCATTTGTCATTATTATGCCCCCAAACGCTCTTACGCCTTTGATATGCGCCTAAATGCTTCATGTGCCATTTGATACATGCCTAAATGCTTCTTTTGCTAATGAAATGCTCCAATTTCCTTGCTCCTATTGTTATGTCTAATGCCTGTTTTTGAATGAGGTAAACCTTTGTGATTTTATACCAAATGAGATGATTTCAAATGAACACTTGTATTTCTACTTTTGTATCTTGATACTAAGCCTGCTTGAACTTCTCCTAACACCATGGATATATTAGACGCTTGCTAAGCTCTTTATGCTCACCCCATTGCTATATAAATTTTTCAGGTTAGCTTGTCACGCACTGAAAAGCTAGAATTGGGTTAAAGCAGTGAAAGGCTAGAAGATTTTTGAGCTAATCTTTGTTGGATGATAGGTTTTTGTTGTATAGTATACTTTACTTCTGATGTAATGTTAAGGATCTGTTGATACTTATGTGCTGTAAAAGTTTAAAAGACCGCTCATGTGTATGGAATGATAAGTTTAAGTTGTATAAGGATAAAAACTCATGGTAAATAATTATCTTTTTGTGCTTGTATATACTTCTACAATTATGGATTTGTGTTGTGGTTGATGTTTAGTTGAGTTGCCTTTGGATTTTGTGAATCTCTGAGTGAAGTGGATTATGATTTATGTAACGTACATGTTTATGAATTGTGAATATTGATTTTTGAATGATTCTTAGTATCCTCAAATTGTTAGTTTGGATCTTGGATTGAATTGATGATGAATTATAATATTATTGATTTTAGATAGGGTCACACTTCCTTAATGTGATAATTCGGGGGGGCGTGACAGAGTTGGTATCAGAGCATGATTTGAAGATTTCTAAGAATTTTGATATTCTAGATGTGTAATAAATTTTGAGGTTTAGTGATTTCTATTTAGAGACTGATCAAAAGTTCTTTTTTTGTTATTTTTTGGAAGCAAGGATGACGAGGTCATCTGGTTCTCCTGTTGCATCTACTTCTGTTCAATCGAGTGGAATTATGAAAACGCTAGAGGCGATGACACAAGTAATGCAACAACAAGTCCGACAAGGAAGAAATGATGAAGTTGGGAATTCAAACCAGACTGGGTTGGGAATTGAACTGTTTAAGAAGCTTAGTACTCCCAGTTTTAGTGGTGAGCCTGATTCAATGGTAGCAGAACAATGGATGATGCAGATAGAGAAAATATTTGATGTTTTAAATTGCCCAGGTGATAAGAAGGTTTCTCTTGCTACCTTCATGCTAGAAGGAGAGGCTAAGCACTGGTGGCGAACCTTGAAGAGGATTTCTGAAGCTGGACAAGAGCCAATCACTTAGAAGGTATTTACAGAAAAGTTCAATGATAAATATTTTCCAGATTGTATCAGAGAGCAGAAAGAATTGGAGTTCCTGAATCTCATCTAGAAAAATTTGATAGTAGCCAAATATGAGTCTAAATTCACCGAGCTCTCTAGATTTGCCACACATATGATTGATGATGAATATAGGAAAGCAAGAAGATTTGAAAGAGGATTAAAGCCGGCAATAAGAAGCCGGATATCAGCTTTAAAACTCCAAGTATACACTGATGTAGTAGAAAGAGCTTTCATACTTGAAAAAGACTTGGAGGAGATCCAAGAAATCAGGGACAAGAATAGCAATGATAAGTTTGTTGGTAAAAGTAAGAGAGGAAATGAAGCAAAAAGAAGTAACAAGAAGGTAAAGGTACCTAGATTTGAGAAAGGAACTCCATCGCAAAGAACTCTATCGTGTACAAAATGTGGACGTAATCATGAAACAAGTGAGTGTTTTCGGGTGACTGGAGCCTGTTTTGCCTGTGGAAAGTTAGATCATAAAGTCAGAGACTGCCCACTAAACAAGAAGAAAGAGCCACTACTCCCTAAGCCGACAGCCCATGCTAGAGTATATGCTATCATAGAACAAGATTCCAGAGCCTCTAAATCAGTGGTTGATGGTATTCTACATGTTTCTAATAGAAATACAAAAGTTTTGTTTGATCCTGGCTCCAACTTGTCTTTTGTTTCATAATATTTTGCTTGTCACTTAGGCATTCAACCTAAACCACTGGATTATTTGCGACACGTAACTACTACTGTTGGGGATTCCTTGACTACAAATCTGGTTTATCCATCTTGTTTGATTTCTATTGGAGAACATGAACTCCTTGCCGATTTGATACTCCTAGAAATCCAAGGTTTTGATATTATACTTAGCATGGATTGGCTATCTTCCTATCATGCTAGTATTGATTGCTATACAAAAATAATTACTTTCTGCATACCAGATCAGCCTATATTTTACTTTGAGGGTATTAGGCATGATTTGCCTCCTTGCTTGATATCAACACTTCAAGCTTATCGTCTTATGCAGAAGGGTTGTTTTTGTTATATTGTGTGTGTAAAGGAGCATTCAAAACAAGAAACTCACCTAAATGAAATTACAGTGGTCAAAGAGTTCCCTGATGTATTTCCAAATAAATTGCCTGGTTTACCTCCAGATAGAGAGGGAGAATTTGCTATTGATTTGGTCTCCGAGACAGCCCCAATATCTAAGCCTACCTACAGAATGGCACCACTCGAGCTCGAGGAATTGAAGAAGCAAATACAAGAGTTGTTAGATAAGGGTTTCATTTGACCCAGCGTCTCACCGTGGGGTGCTCCAGTGCTATTAGTTAAGAAGAAGGATGGGACGTTGAGGCTTTGTATTGATTATAGACAGTTGAATCAAGTGACCATAAAAAACAAGTATCCCCTACCCAGGATTGATGACTTGTTTGATCAATTGCAGGGTGCACAAGTATTCTCCAATATTGATCTAAGATCAGGTTACTATCAGTTGACGGTCAAGAAGGAGGATATTCCAAAAATAGCCTTTAGGACTCGATATGGTCACTACGAATTTTTAGTAATGCCTTTTGGCTTGACTTGCTCTTGCAGCTTTTATGGAACTGATGAATAGAATATTTCAGCCACTCTTAGATGATTGTGTAATTGTATTCATTGATGACATATTAGTATATTCAAGGAGTAATCAAGAGCATGATAAACACTTCAAAGATGTATTATCTATACTAAGAGAAAAGAAGCTGTATGCAAAGTTCAGCAAATGTGAATTTTGGTTGAAGAAAATTGCTTTGTTAGGCCACGTGATTTCAGGAAGGGGCATATCTGTTGATCCAAAGAAGGTGGAAGCAGTAGTTAATTGGAAAGTACCAACAAATATAATAGAAATTAGAAGTTTCTTGGGCATGGCAGGTTATTACAGGAGATTTATGGAGGGATTTTCTCAAATTGCTCATCCCCTTACCAAACTGACTCAAAAGAATGCGAAACTTGAATGGAGTGGTGATTGTGAGCAAAGTTTCCAAGAATTAAAAAGAAGATTAACTAGTGCCCCTATTCTCACTATTCCAAGTGGTAATGAAGGATTTGTAGTTTATACTGATGCTTCAAGAAAGGGTCTTGGATGTGTTTTGATGCAAGAAGGGAAAGCAATTGCTTATGCTTCAAGGCAGCTAAAGAATTATTAATTGAATTATCCGACTCATGATTTGGAATTGGCAGCAATCATCTTTGCTCTAAAGATTTGGAGACATTACTTGTATGGGCGGACATTTGATATCTTTATTGATCACAAGAGTTTAAAGTACATTTTTACAAAGGAGTTAAATATGAGGCAGCGAAGATGGATAGAACTTCTAAAGGATTATGATTGTACCATCCGTTATCACCCAAGTAAAGCAAATGTTGTAGCTGATGCACTTAGTAGAAAATCTACAAGTTTTATGGCTAGTCTGGTTGTGAAGCAATGGAAGCTATTAGAAAGAAATTATGATTCAAATGTAATAAGGAAAGGGCAAGACTTAATAATATTGATGGCCTCTATCCAGGTGCAAACTGATCTCATTCAACAAATTAAAGAAGGATAACTATGAGATCCACATTTAATATACTTGAGGAATGAAGTTGAATTTTCAAATTTCAGATGATGGCCTATTGAGATTTGAGGATAGAATGTGTTCCAAATGACTCAGATATCAAGAACCAAATCTTGAACGAAGGTCACAATTCAAAGTACACTATGCACCCTAGTAGCACAAAAATGTACAGAGATCTCCAAAGTCATTATTGGTGGAAAGGCATGAAGAAGGAGATTGCAATATATGTTTCAAGGTGTTTGACTTGTCAACAAATCAAATCAGAACACCAGAGACCTGGAGGTTTGTTACAGCCCTTAGATATTCCTGAATGAAAATGGGAATGCATTACTATGGACTTTGTTTCAGGACTACCCAGAACCTCTAGAAAGCACGATGCTATTTGGGGTCATTATTGATAGGTTAACCAAATCTGCACATTTCTTACCAATCAATATGACTTATTCTCTTGATAAACTTGCAGATTTGTATGTTGATGAAATAGTAAGACTTCATGGTGTCCCGAAGGAGATTATCTCAGATAGAGACTCCAGATTTCTTTCTAGATTGTGGAGGAGATTACAAGATTCTATGGGCACCAAAGTAAAGTTTAGCACTGCCTATCACCCTCAGACCGATAGTCAATCTGAAAGAACAATTCAAGTACCTGAGGATTTGCTTAGAGCATATTTTATGGATTGGAGAGGTGAATGGGATAAAGATATTTCTCTTATTGAGTTCACTTACAATAATAGTTACCATTCGAGCATTCAGATGGCTCCTTGTGAGGCATTGTATGGGAGAAATTGCAGAATGCCTATATGTTGGGAGGAAGTTGGTGATAGAAAGTTGTTAGCACCAGATTTAGTACAAGAGACTACTGAAAAGATTCAAGTTATCATAAAAAGGCTAAAGGCTGCTCAGAGTCGGCAAAAGAGCTATGCTGACAACAGAAGACGAGATATCAAGTTCCAAGTAGGGGATTTTGTATTCCTAAAGGTCTCCCCTTCCAAAGGCATTGCAAGATTTGGAAAGAAAGGAAAGTTAAACCCAAGATTCGTTGGACCTTTTGAGATCCTTGAAAGAATTGGCTCTGTCGCTTACAAGATTACCTTACCACCATCGATGTATTATATTCATGATATATTTCATGTGTCAATGCTCAGAAAGTATGTACCTGATCCCTCTCATGTCATTGAGTATGCGACGATTGTGATTGAGAAAGACTTATTTTACAAGGAAGAGCCCATTCGGATTATTGATAAAAAAGAGAAGATCTTAAGAAATAGAATCATTACTCTGGTTAAAGTAATTTGGAAGCATCATTCTACAAATGAAATGACCTGGGAGCTAGAGGAAGAAACGAAGAAAGCTTATCCTCATCTTTTCGCCGAAAGAGATATGACAAATTTAGAGGACTAAATTTTCTTTTAAGGAGGGGAGAGTGTAACATCCCCCATTTAAAAAAAAAAAGTAAATGCTTGTTTGTAAATATGAGGATTATTTAATAATTTTTTTTATTAAATAATATTATATTAAAGTTTATGGCTAAGGACCTAAGAGTAAATATTAAAATTTTGATATGATTTATAGAATATTCAGAATTGAGTAAATAAAAATAAAATAAAATAAAATGGAGGACATGTGTCATTAACAAGGATGAGCCACTTGCATGTATTCTAAAGCATGAGCCAAACCTAAGTAATTTTAGGCACCATTAAAAAGAAAGTTTGCAGCCAACGTTAGTTTGAGGAGAAGAAGAAGAAGATAAAAGAAGAAGAAGAAGGAGAAGAAGAAGAAGAGGAAACTTTGTTTGAGGTTTTGCATCAACTCCCTATATTTGGGAATCAAACTCATCTAAGGCAAGTGTTCTAACCTCTTCCTACAGAATTCTTAATCTCTGTTTTCATTTTAATTCTTCATAATTCAAAAGATTTCAGTTTAGTACCAAACCTTTCTTTCCTTTTGATACAAAGCCATGAATCTGAAATTTTTCGATAATCTAACTTCTATACATTTTTTTGGATCTCAATTTTAGCACTAAACTCTGATTTAGGTAAAGCCTTATCCATTTGAAAGTAGACTCAAATATCTTTATTTTGACACTGAGATTGAATGATTTGGAGTTTAAATGCCTACTAAGACTTCTGTTTCAACTAACCCTACAGATTCTGCAAAATAGGGACTGAAATTTCTGATATTCTATTACTAAATTGCTCATAACTCTCTAGAGAAAATTCTGAATTATAAAAAGCTTATTTTTTTAGAAACTGGATTTACTTATCTTTCTTTTGACATATAATTTGGAAATTTTAAAATATGTTTGCCTTCTAAAACATCTATTTAAATTGATTCTATCAATTCTGCAAAACAGAGATGATCAATTCTCTGACCTTCTGTTACTAAATTACTCATAACGCTCTAGTTCTTTAGAAACTAGATTTGCATGTCTTTCTTTTGACACCTAGTTGGAAATTTTGAAGTATGTTTGCCTTCTGAAACATCTGTTTAAATTGATCCTATCAAGTCTGCAAAACAGGGATGATCAATTCTGACCTTCCTTTCCTCTATTTGTTGTAACTTCCTGTTAAGAAATCAAAAAATTATAAATCTGAGTTCATTTGAAAATAGATTGATTCAGCTTTCTAATGACACCTATTTTTAGTGATTTAGAGCATTCTTGGTCACTCAAACAATTCAGAAAATATATCATTCAAATTCTGTCATAATTGAAAACTTTGTTGGGTTTTGCCTATTCAATTTTCATCCTATTGGAAATATGATTTCCACTAAATTCTTCTTCAATTGAGCTTTATATTAGTCCTTTGAAGTTCTTGTATTGTTCATCCTGAAATTTTTGTATATCTGAATTTTATTATGTAATGCTTTGTTTGCATTTCCTTGTTTGATAAAGGCACATACATATCTTCGTTGTTCCGCATATGCTTCTGATATGTGTCAATATTATTGTTCATACTACCCTTTTGTACTCTGGTGTCTTATGGGATATTGTGAACCTTTGCCAGAAATGGTAAAGGGAGTTATGCTTAGAGCCTACGATTGCTCTGCCGGCCCCATTGACTTCACTCAGACGTGGGTGGATGGAGCTCCCAGACGTGGGAGACTTATGCTTGGTGGTCATCCAGAAATAGATGAATCACATTATGTATGTGGTCCCAAAGTGCCCTCTATGTTTATTGATATGATATCCAAAGCTTTGTTTATGAGTTCATATTATGCTTTGGATAAAAATGGAATGCATGCTACATCAAAAATGACATACAAGCTTGTGTTTATTATTCGATTTACTTGTTATACTTTGAAGTGTTTCGTTTGTCATTATTATGCCCCCAAACACCCTTACGCCTTTGATATGCGCCTAAATGCTTCATGTGTCATTTGATACATGCCTAAATGCTTCTTTTGCCAATGAAATTGTCCAATTTCCATTCTCCTATTGTTATGTCTAATGCCTGTTTTTGAATGAGGTAAACCTTTGTGATTTTATATCAAATAAGATGATTTCAAATGAACACTTGTATTTCTACTTTTGTATCTTGATACTAAGCCTGCTTGAACTTCTCCTATCGCCATGGATATGTTAGACACTTGCTGAGCTCTTTATGCTCACCCCGTTGCTATATAAATTTTTCAGGGTAGCTTGTCACGCACTGAAAAGCTAGAATTGGGTTAAAGCAGTGAAAGGCTAGAAGATTTTTGAGCTAATCTTTGTTGGATGATAGGTTTTTGTTGTATAGTATACTTTACTTCTGATGTAATGTTAAGGATCTGTTGATACTTATATGTTGTAAAAGTTTAAAGGACCGCTCATGTGTATGGAATGATAAGTTTAAGTTGTATAAGGATAAGAACTCATGGTAAATAATTATCTTTTTGTGATTGTATATACTTCTACGATTATGGATTTGTGTTGTGGTTGATGTTTAGTTGAGTTGCCTTTAGATTTTGTGAATCTCTGAGTGAAGTGGATTATGATTTATGTAACGTACATGTTTATGAATTGTGAATATTGATTTTTGAATGATTCTTAGTGTCCTCAAATTGTTAGATTGGATCCTAGATTGAATTGATGATGAATTATAATATTATTGATTTTAGACAGGGTCACACTTCCTGAATTTGATAATTCGGGGGGGCGTGACAGTCGTGCCTACGACTGTGGTAGTGGCTCCGGTGATGGCTGCGACAACTGTGTTTGAAAAAAAAAACGAAGGAATGAGAGTAAGAGAGAGCAGGTGACTATGTCTCTATATTCTACATGAGCTGTAGTTGTGGATGAAAAAGAGAAGACATATGTAGAAAACAAAACAGGGAGAGGACACGGAGGAAAAATAGAAGGATTTGGGCTGACACCTTTAGATCTTCGGATTAAAATCTTTGAAAGGCAAGTGTTCCGATCCTTCCTATTGCAAGTGTTCCGATCCTTTCTATTGCAAGTGTTTCAATCCTTTCTTTTGCAAGTGTTATTTTTACTATTGCAAGTGTCCCGATCTTTTCTACTGCAAGTGTCCCGATCCTTTTTATTGCAAGCTTTCTAATCTTTTCTATTGCAAGTGTTCCGATCTTTCTTATTGTAAGCTTTCTAATCTTTCATATTGCAAGTGTCCTGATCTTTCCTTGTTACAATTTTATCTCTACATTTGCTTTGAATATGAGGAACTTTAAATTGTTCTAGCCTTGCATTTGATATATCTCTTGTGTAGACGTAACGATTCGAATCTGTGCAACTTCTGAGATTTTGACCTTTGGTTACTAAATCAATGGTAACTCCTTGTTGGAAACCTTGATTCATACGAAACTTATTTCATCAGAAACTATATTAAAATATCTTTCCAATGATATATTTTCTGAGTAAAATTGGAGCACGATTGATAGTTAGAATTATTTACTCAATGTGCCTCTTGAATTCTGCCAGAAATCGAGCTTTGTTCGATTTCACATATTCTGGTTTCATTCCTTTAGAAATTGATTTCATCTAACCTTCTTATTTGAATTGAGCTATATGTGATTACTTGGAATCCTTATATACTCTTGCTTTCATTTCCTTTCAAATCTGAATACATTTGTAGAGGATTATGTTTGCATCGTATTGAATCATAAAGGCACATGTACATTTCATTGTTCCGCATGTGCTTCCGATATGTCCCAATTTATTGTTCACAATACCCTTTTGTACTCTGGTGTTTGTGAGATTATTTGGACCTTTGCCAGAAATGGTAAAGGGTTTGTGCTTAGAGCCCGCGATGCTCTAGATTATGTTTGGTGGTCATTCAAAAATGGATGGACCATATTATGTTTGGAATCTCACTTTACCATCTATCTGTTTGATATGAAATTCAGAGCCTACCTAGCACTTAGGCAGGGTGAGAGGTCTCGAGTAGGAAAGGGCTACCCATGGATGGAGTCGAGAACTCATCACGGCGTGGAGCCGCCACAAACTTAAACCTCACATGCACTATGCTAGGGTACGACGTCTGAGCTTCTGTTTCGTATTTTGTATTGATATGCTCCAAAATGTTTCCTATGTCATTGATATACTTCAAAATGCTTCACATACCATTGATATGTTCCGAAATGTTCCATTTGTCATTGATATGATCTGGAACATTTTAGACGCTATTGGTATGCTCCAATTACTCTGTGCTCCATTTGCTATGAACTGATATGTTCTGAAATATCCTATTTGCCATTGATATGCTCCGACACATCTCGTATGCTATTGATATGCTCCAATTACTCTATGCTCCATTTGCTATGAACTGATATGTTCTGAAATATTCTATTTGCAATTGATATACTCCGGAACATCTCGTACGCTGTTGATATACTCCAATTACTCTATGTTTTTTTTTTTGGTAAGTAATAGTAAATTGATTATGTGTAACGTTTCTATAAATAGCTTTGTCTATACAAGTCATAGACAAAGTCAGGTAACTCATTGAGTACACATGTGGTAGTTATGACTACACATGTTGTAGACTTTAACTCCGAACTGTAACGAGCATGTTAAGATGTGCCAAGACTACCATTGGTTACAGCATTTAACATCGTTGCCAACATCTTTTTTTTTGGTAAGTAAAAGTAAATTGATTATGTGTAAAGATTCTACAAATAGCTTTATCTATACAAGTCATAGACAAAGCCAATTAACTCATAGAGTGCGAATGCGATAGTTATGACTACACATGCTGTAGACTATAACTACCTGTGGGTACATTATTTGACATCATTCCCAAGATCTTTAGCTAATAGCAAAATTAAATTTGATAAAAATATCTTTTTCTCTTCGGGTGAAGTGCTCGATTTTGAGATCATGCTCTATACAGGATCTTGAGTCTCTAATAATCTCTTTCAAGAGCTGAGCATTGTTTGTGTGTTGACATTCAAAGATTCTATTACATCTCTCCTTCCACATCCACCAAATAGCGCATCTGAAAGTAACCTTTGCCAGTTGTGTAAGTGGCCCTTTTCTTGAGAAACATTGCATAAGGTCGCCTAGTTCTTGGTGCAAGTTTGGTTGCGGTAGTCTATTGAGTTCAAATCGCTGGAGAATCTCCTTCCATATCCATTTTGTATAATTACAAGCAAAATAAAGGTGGTCAACAGTTTCTTCTTGTTGCAAACAAAGGGAGCATCGGTTAACATGATAGATACCTCTTCTTTTCATATTGTCTATTGTAGGTAGTTTATTGAGAAGGGCCTGCCATGTACATAAGGAGTGTCTTTGTGATCCCGGTCGATCCCATGTCCAACTGCTTGGGACCCACTTGTTATTTCTTTGTCTAATTTGATTCCATACGGATGTGGCACTAAATTTGCCATTGTCATGAGGCCAAATAAGTATATCTGAAGAGTTGTTCCTGATTGGAATAGCTATGATAGTCGGCCAAAGTGATAACATTTCGGGAGAAATAGGATTAGGGAGACACCAGGTACCGTTAGCAATGAACTCGGAAACCTTCCAATCTTTGGGAGCCCCAAGATCTTTTCGTATTCTGTCGCCATATAATTGAAATATACTCTTCCCATTCACCCAAGGATCGTACCACATATTAGTACTAGTTCCAGAAGAGATTGCATAAGAAATGTGTTTGATTAGCCAATTCCTTGCCTTTAAAATTCCTTTCCAAGCTGAAGAGTGGTATGTTCTTGTTGAAATTTCCCAGATTGATTCCTTTGAAAGATACCTAGCAGAAACCCATTGTGACCATAAGGAACATTTGTTTTGCAAAAGATCCCACAATTGTTGTACCAGGCATGCTTGATTCCAATCTCTAGTATTTCTCAAGTTTAGCCCCCCTTCATCTTTCGGTTTGCAAATGCTATCCCAATTTACCATATGCATTGCCTTATCATTTGTGCCATTCCAGAAGAAGTTCATTAATAACCGTTCAATATCTTGGAGAAGTCCAGCAGGCAGAAGAAATGCATTACACCAATATATAGAGTAGGAGTGCAATACAGAACGGATGAGTTCGAGTCGTCCTGCTTTTGATAGAAGCCTATTTTTCCAAGAAGAAATTCTATTCTTTATTTTTTGTAGGATAGGCTGACAGTGGGTTTTGTGAATGCCTGTGGATATGAGCGGGAGACCCAAATAAGGAACTGGCAGGCTTCCCTCACTAACCCCCAAAGTTTGTGCAATAAAGACCTTATTCTCAACATAAGGGCTCATATATACTTTACTTTTCGCATGATTTAACTGAAGTCCAGAAACCATACCAAAGTCATTCATAATAGTAGCCAGGTTCTTTACTGAAGTTGGATCATTTTGGAGAAAGATAAGTAAATCATCTGCAAATGTTATATGTGATATATGAATAGAGCCAGCATTGGGTACCTTTATGCTGCCATTTAAGACTGCATGTTCCAACATACAGCTAAGTCCTTCCATCGCAATAGTAAAGAGATACGGAGAGAGTGGATCACCTTGTCGGATGCCATTCGTGCTCCCAAAAAAACCAATAGGTGAGCCATTAAAGAGTATCGAAAACTTTGGAGTTTCGAGGCAAGATTGAATCCAATTAACCCATTGCTGTGGGAAGTTCATATCGAGGAGCATCTTATAGATAAATTTCCTATTAACTGAATCAAAGGCTTTCCGTAAATCAGCTTTAAAACATATTTTTGTCCCTCTTGCTTTTGAATGCAAATCTTTGACCAAGTCATTAGCAAGCAAAATGTTATGATGTATACTTCTCCCTTTGATGAAAGCAGCTTGATTTGGGCTAATGATCTTGTGTATTACCTTTTGCATTCTATTTGCTAATACTTTGGAGATGATCTTGTAAATAAAGTTGCATAATGATATGGGTCGATAGTTCTCTAGTGAATCAGCCCCTGCATTCTTCGGAATTAAAGAAATAAAGGTGCAATTCATCTCTCTAAGAATATGACCTGAAGAGAAAAAATGTTGGCAAGCCTTGATCACATCATTTCCAATAATAGACCAAGCAGTTTGGTAAAATTTAGCTGGAAATCCATCTGGACCTGGGCTTTTGTGCTTTGGTGACTTAAAGACAACACATACAATTTCGTCGTCAGTAATTGGGGCATTGAGGATTGAAATAGCTTCCGAATCAAGTTTTCTAGTCGGCTCCACATGAATGTTATTAGTTTTCCCAGCTTGATTGAGTAAGGAATAAAAAAATTGCTCTGTGTGTGCTTTAACCTCTTCTAAATTCTCAATAAGATTATCATCTTTGTCTCTGCATTTGCGGTTAACAGCCCTTCGAGTAGCAATTGAAGCATAGAAAAATTTAGTATTGGAATCTCCTAGTGTAAGCCAATGCTGTCGAGACTTCTGCTTTACAAAACTTTCCTCCTGTTTTAAGGCTTGCATGAAGTTATTTCTGGCTTCTGTCTCTTTGTAGATAATATTCTCATCATTTGGCTGAAGTTGCAGCTCATGTTGCAATGACATTAGTTCCTTCCTGCAAAATTGAACTGTGGTGGTAATATTGCCAAAGGTATTTGTATTCCACTCCTTTAGTGCTGCTTTACAAGCTTTGAGCTTTTGACATAAGATGTAAGGGGGAGATCCATGCACATTAACATTCCAAGCAGATTTGATAACATCAAGAAATTGAGGATGAGTACTCCACATGTTAAAGAATCTAAACGGTTTCTTGCCTCTTGGTGTCGCTTTGTCTGCGTGTATATACATTAAAGAATGGTCAGAAAACAAAGGAGCACCATACTCAAGAAGTGAATCTGGGTAAACTGTTAACCATTCATGATTAATCAAATACCTATCAAGTCGAGCCATTATTTTTCTGTTAGCAGCACCTTGATTACTCCAGGAGAGCCAATTACCCACAGATTTTATATCAAACAAAGCTGCAGTGTCAATGTAATCATTAAAACTTTGAAGCTGACTTTCTGAAAGTTGTCTACCCCCCTCTTTTTCATTTGTGTACCGAACAATATTAAAGTCTCCAAGAACAATCCAAGGTACATTGAGACAGCCATTTGCAATATTAGTCAGGTCAGACCAAAGAGTATTTCTTTCTTGCATCCTATTTGAAGCATATATACCAATGAAATTGAATTGACAGCCATTCTTTTTATCCTCTACCTTAAGTTGAATGAATTGATCAGTAGCAGAAATAAACCAAGCATTAATAGAGTTAGGATGCCATAAGACCCATATTCTACCAAAAGTTTCATTTAAGTCATTGGTAAATAGTTCTGCGTCCGGCCATATTAAATTCTTTTGAGCTTGAACGCGCGATTGTTTAATTTTCGTTTCTACTAGAATAACAATATCACATGCGGCAGACTTGATTATTCTATTGAGCTCCCGACATTTTTCCGGCTTATTAAGTCCGCGAACATTCCAACATGTTATCTTCATCAGTAATAAAGAAATGAAAAGGTGGTAAGGTATTCATCCTACGACTTTGGATGGACTGTACCATCCTTTTTCTTATCCTTCGGTTTTGTATTTTCCTCCCGCACAATATCCTTACCTTTTATGACTTTATTTCTATATTTATCCACTTCATCTACAGCTTGCAGATTTTTAAACTTTAAAATACCTTGAATCATGTGGTCTTGATTGGCAGGGTTTGTTGAAGCACGATAAGATTGTTGCAGCATAATTTCCTGGATAGTAGTAGCTTGGCTAGAGAGGTTTGTTGGGGCATGAGTTTGTTGAGACAGAATATCCTTGTTGGCGATGTTTGTTGTGGCTTGAGTTTGTTGAGGAAGAATATCCTTGCTGGCGAGATTTGTTTGGGCCTGAGTTTGTTGAGTTATTGTGGACGGATCCAATGATATTGGAAGAGATGAAGTTCCTGACTTATGTTTCTCCTGTCCACTAGTACCAAGAGAAACCTCTGTTGTGGAAGGCTCCGACATTATAGGAAGAGATATAATTTTGGATTTGTCCTTCTGTCCGCGGTGCTGTCCTTGTGAGTCGGAATGCTCAATAGTCTTCGCCACCATCGGTGCTACTGCCATTAGAGAAGACTCGCTTTGTTGCGGAGGCGCTTGACGTGGTCGATAGACCTTTGTGATTTGTTTTGGAGTTTGCTGACAAGCTCCATTTGCATGACCAAAAGATAAGCAATGCTGACATCGTTGTGGCTTCCAAGAATATGAGACATGTACCTTCCGAGTGTTCCCGTCAAGATCACGATAGAAAACCTCATTTGGAAGATCTTCGTCAGAAGAAACCAATACACATGCTCGTGCAAATGCTAATCTCGTCTGAGCAGCTGTTGCTTTGTCGATGTAGAGTGGTTGTCCCAGAGTGCTGCATAACTTTGGAATAAAACGTCGACTCCAAAGATGTAGAGGAAGACCTTGAAAGGATACCCATAATGGAATAGACTGTAGGCTATCTAACTCCAAACGGACATCAGGAGACCAGCGTCGTAGAATTATTGGATGGCCGCGAATAGACCAGAATCCTTCGAGGACTCGTTGTAAATCTTCTTCAGAGTATAGCTTGCAAACAAAGAATCCGTTCTCCAGCATATGAAGATCAAATGACGATATTCCCCATCGAGTTTTGATAAATGAGGATAGTGGGAAATAAGATGTTTTGAGACCTACCACATAGCCAACAATCGCCATAGACCATGTCTCAATAAGCTCTGCTGAATCAGCAGTCTCGTATACAGCAATCTTCTTATCAGCCTGAACTTCTGGAGTAAAGAATTCTAAGCTTAGATCCGGACTTCCAACCGGAGCCTTGAATAGGCTAGTCCAAGGCCTAGGGTCACTGGAAATGAGGGCAGGCTGCCGCGATCTAGAGCGCGATCTACTTCGATGCTGTTTCGTCGAAGGAGTTTCTCTCTGGAGAGGATATGGAGGAGGAGCCAATTGAGGGGTAACGGTAGGGAGTCTTACCATCGTATCAACTCTCCCGCCACCAATAGGGAAAAACCACCGTCGTAGTATATCAGATCGCCGCTACAGTACCGTCGCCCTAGGGAGATCTGGTCGCCGCTATAGTATCGTCACCCTTGGGGAGAAGCCGACGCTGCAGGTGATCCGATCACCACTACAGTAAGGGAGATCAGATCGTTGCTATAGTATCGTCGCCCGTGGGAGAAAGCCAACGCTGCAGGAGTCAGATCGCCCTAGGGAGATCTCGTCGCCGCTACAGTGTCGTCGCCGCTACAGTACTGTCGCTGCTACAGTGTCGTCGCCGCCGCTACAGTACGTCGCCCTTGGGAAACAGCCGACGCTGCAGGAAATCAGATCGCCGCTACAGTGTCATCGCCTGTCGCCCGTGGGAGAAAGCCGACGCTGCAGGAGTCAGATCGCCCTAGGGAGATCTGGCCGCCGCTACAGTGGTCGCCCTAGATATGTTCGCCGCTACAGTGTCGTCGCCCCTACAGTGGTCGCCCTAGATCTGGTCGCCGCTACAGTGTCGTCGCCGCTGTAGGAGTCAGATCGCCCTAGGGAGATCAGATCGTTGCCAAGATCTTTAGCTAATAGTAAAATTGAATTTGATAAAAATATCTCTTTCTCTTCGTGTAAAGTGCTCCATTTTGAGATTATGCTCCATGCATGATCTTGAGTCTCTAATAATCTCTGTCAAGAGCTGAGCATTGTTTGTGTGTTGACATTCAAAGATTCTGCTACATCTCTCCTTCCACATCCACCAAATAGCACATCTAAAAGTAACCTTTGCCAATTGTGTAAGAGGTCCTTTTCTTGAGAAACTTTGTATGAGGTCGCCTAATTCTTGATGCAAGTTTGGTTGCGGCAGCTTATTGAGTTCAAATCGCTGGAGAATCTCCTTCCATATCCATTTAGTATATTCACAAGCAAAATAGAGGTGGTCAATAGTTTCTTCTTGTTGCAAACAAAGGGAGCATCGGTTAACATGATAGATACCTCTTCTCTTAATATTATCTATTGTAGGTAGTTTATTCAGAAGGGCCTGCCATGTACATAAGGAATGTCTCTGTGATCCCGGTCGATCCCATGTCCAACTGCTTGGGAGCCACTTGTTATTTCTTTGCCTAATTTGATTCCAAGCGGATGTGGCACTAAATTTACCATTGTCATGAAGCCAAATAAGTACATCTGAAGGGTTGTTCCTGATTGGAATAGCTGTGATAGTCGGCCAAAGTGATAACATTTCAGGAGAAATAGGAGTAGGGAGACACCAGGTACCATTAGCAATGAACTCGGAAACCTTCCAATCTTTGGGAGCCCCAAGATCTTTTCGTATTCTGTCACCATATAATTGAAATATACTTTTCCCATTCACCCAAGGATCGTACCACATATTAGTATTAGATCTAGTAGAGATTGCATAAGAAATGTGTTTGATTATCCAATTACTTGCCTTTAAAATTCCTTTCCAAGCTACAGAGTGGTATGTTCTTGTTGAAATTTCCCAAATCGATTCCTTCGAAAGATACCTAGCAGAAACCCATTGTGACCATAAGGAACATTTGTTTTGCAAAAGGTCCCACAATTGTTGTACCAAACATGCTTTATTCCACTCTCTAATATTTCTCAAGTTCAGCCCCCCTTCATCTTTCGGTTTACAGATGTTGTCCCAATTTACCATATGCATTGCCTTATCATTTGTATCATTCCAGAAGAAGTTCATTAATAGCCGTTCAATATCTTGGATAAGTCCAACAGGCAGAAGAAAAGCATTAGACCAATATATAGAGTAAGAGTACAACACCGAACGGATGAGTTCAAGTCGTCCTGCTTTTGATAGAAGCCTATTTTTCCAGGAAGAAATTCTATTCTTTATTTTTTGCAGGATAGGTTGACAGTGGGTTTTATGAATGCCAGTGGATATGAGTGGGAGACCCAGATAAGGAACTGACAGACTTCCCTCATTAACCCCCAGAGTGTGTGTAATAAAGTCCTTGTCCTCAATGCAAGGACCCATATAGACTTTACTTTTTGCATGATTTAACTGAAGGCCAGAAACCATACCAAAGTCATTTAGAATAGTAGCTAGGTTCCTCACTGAAGTTGGATCATTCTGGAGAAATATAAGTAAATCATCTGCAAATGTTATGTGTGATATGTGAATAGAACTAGCATTTGGTACCTTAATACCGCCATTCAAGACTGCTTGTTCCAACATACAGCTAAGTCCTTCCATTACAATAGTAAAGAGATATGGAGAAAGTGGATCACCTTGTCGGATGTCATTCGTGCTCCCAAAAAAACCAATAGGCGAGCCATTAAAAAGTATCGAAAACTTTGGAGTTTCCAAGCAACTTTGAATCCAATTTACCCATTTCTGTGGGAAGTTCATATCGATGAGCATCTTATAGATAAAACTCCTATTAACTGAATCAAAGACTTTCCGTAAATCAGCTTTAAAACATATTCAATTACTCTATGTTCCATTTGTTATGAACCAAATATGTTATGAATGAAATGACATTTGTGATTCTGTATCTAATGAGATGATATCCTTGAATCTCTTGGATTCTATCTTGCATTGTGATATCTTGTTTGTTTGAAACTGTAATTTCTCGTGCTAGATATGCTTTGTCACTTGCTGAGCTATTTTTAGCTCACTCCGTTGTTATATAAATCTTTCAGGTCAGCTTGTCACTCTTTGAGATGTTGGAATTGGGCTAAGGCAGTGGAGAGCTATTCAGAATTATGAGCAAGTCTTGTTGGTTATTATGTTATTATTGTATAAGCATATTTTGTATGAAATGAAATATTGTCGATGAATCGAAATGGATATACTATGTAAAAGTGTTAGACGATCTCTCTTATTTGAAATTTCGGAATGTTAAGTCTAATTTATGATGATATGAACTTGTGTTGAATAGTTGGAGTTCTGATTGTATAATTTATTTAGCTTGTGGATTTATAAATGTTGTTCATGTTTGTCAAATTGGCTTGGGTTGCCATAAATGTGAATTATCGAGTGATGTGATATATGATTATAAACTGCATAGGTTTTATAGATGTGAATTTGATATAATATTTTTCAGTGTCCTCAAATGTTAGTTTGGATCCTAGATTAGTTTGTGATGAAAATTTAAATATCATGGATATTTTGAGGGGCGTGACAGAGGTGGTATCAGAGCATGGTTTGAGGATTACTGAAATATTTGATATATTGACATGCAAAATATATTGAGGTCTAATGAACTTTAGTTATTGGTGAAAATTTTCTTTGATGCATTTTAGGAAACTAGGATGATGAGGACATTTGGTCCTCCTATTTCATTTGTTTCTGATTAATTAAGGGGGATGAAAGGGTTGATCAAGGATACTAAATTAGAGTAGCGTAATGAAAGCATGGTAGACCTAATTTCATTGGTGGTAGAAAAATGGACGATGCAAACGGAGAAGATATATGATGTGCAAAATTGTTTTGATAATCAAAAGATTTCTTTTGCTACCTTATATTGGAAGTAGAAGCAAATTATTAATGGCAATAATGAAAAAAAAATTTTGGAGATCAGTGGCAAGAATGATAAGGACAAGTTTACCAATAAAAATATGATTGGAAATGAATCAGAAAGTAATAACAAGAGGGATAAGACATTTGGATTTGAAATAGGAAGTCACCACAAAAGACTCAATCATGTATGAATTACAAGTTAAATTATGAAACAAATTTGTGTTTTCGGGTAACTCGAGTCTATTTTGTTTGTAGAAAGTTGGATCATAAAATAAAAGACTACCCTTTGAACACGAAGAAAGAGTCACTGCCTCTTACGTCATCAGCCTATGTCAGAGTGTATGCTATCACTGGATATGATTCTAAAACTTCTGAATTAGTAGTCGAAGGTATTATGCATGTTTATGAAAGAATGTAAATATTTGTTTGACCATGGGTCCTATCTACGATTTGATTCGTAATAATTTGCTTATCACTTGGGCATTCAACTTAGACCACTGCATTATGTGATATATGTAAATACAATCATTGGAGATTCTTTGATAACGGACTTGAATCTGGTCCTCTTATCTGATTTTATTGGAGAACTTGAACATTTTGCTGATTTAGTTCTCCTAGAGATTTGAAGTTTTGATATTATACTTGGTATGGATTGGCTATCTTCTTATCATACCAGTATAGATTGTTACATAACAAATGATCATTTTTTGCATATTAGATCAGCCTATCTTTTATTTTGAAAGTATTGGACATGATTTATCTCCTTGCCTAATGTATCCTAGGATGATTTGCCCGGATTACCTTCAAAACGTGACTTTGCTTTTGATTTGGTCCTTGGGTCAATTCCAATATCTAAGCCTCTCTACAGAATGATATCATTTAAGTAAGTGAAATTGAAAAAGCAACTACAAGGACTATTAAATAAGGATTTTATTTGGCTTAATATTTCATCATGGGGTGTTCCGGTGTTGGTTAAAAAGATGGATGAAACATTGAGATTTTGTATTAATTTTAGACAATTGAATCAGGTGACCATCAAAAACGAGTATTTTCTAAAAAAATGACTTGTTTGATTAACTATATGGTGCACATTTCAAAGATTGATTGCAGGTCGAGTTACCATCTATTGAGGATCAAGGAGGAGAATATTTCGGTCCCTCTTGCAAAATTGTGTAATTGTATTTGTATTGATAAAATTATTTGAGAGCAGGAGGAGGAAATAAGGAAATCATAATCATCATCTTTTCATCGATTGAGCTATGATCAATTTAGAGGACTAAATTTTCTTTTAGGGGGGGGGAGAGTGTAATATCTCTCACTTTTGAAAATTATTAATAAAGATTTATTTATAAATCAGAGGACATATATGTAAATATAGAAATTTCAAGGACTAAACTGTTAAGTTACAAAAAAAAAAACCAAAAATTTTGGTTTTATCCCACCGAAACAGAGAGAGGAGCGGTGGGGTGTGGGGAGAAGAAGAAGAGAAGTAGAGGGAGAAGAGAAGAAGAGGGAAAAGAAGAGAGGAAGAAGAGGGAGAAGAGAAGAAAAGAAGAAGAAGAAGAGCGGGAAGAGGGAGAGGAAAGAGAGATAGCAGCAGCAGCTAGGGCTGCAGCACCTCTGTTTCGTGTAGGAGGAAACAGAGGAATTCATGTGTGGGGCGTCGGGGAGGAGAAGGGAAGAAGAGGAGAAGAAAGAGAAGCAGATGAAGAGAAGCAGAAGAAGAAGAAGAAGAAGAAGAAGAAGAAAAGAGGAGGTGGCTGCGGCAAGGGCTGTAGCGAGGAGCTGTGGGGCATTGGGGAGGAGAAAGGAAGAAGAGGAGAAGAAGAAAAGAAGAAAAAGAGGGAAAAGAAGAGAGGAGGAAGAAGAGGGAGAAGAGAAGAATAGAAGAAGAAGAAAAAGAGCGGGAAGTGGGAGAGGAGTGAGAGGTGGCAGCAGCTAGGGCTGCAGCACCTCTGTTTCCTATAGGCGGAAAGAGAGGAGACGAGGTGTGGGGCGTTGGGGACGAGAAGAAGAAGAGGAAAAAGAAGAAGAGAAAAAGAAAAAAAAGAAGGATGGCTGCGGCATGGGCTGCAGTAAGAAGGTGTGGGGTGTCGGGGAGGAGAAGGGAAGAAGAGGAGAAGAAGAAGGAGAAGAAGAAGAAGAAGAAAAAGAGGAAGAGAAGAAGTAGAAGCAGGTGAAGAGGCGACACCTCTGTTTCCTGCAAGAGGAAACAGAGGAGAGAAGGTGCTGTTCATCGGGGAGAAGAAGGGGAGGAAGGAGAAGAAGAGAAGAAGAAGAAAGGAAGGAGAAGGAAGAGGAGAAGGGAAAGAAGTAGCTGCGGCTGCGGCTGTGGCAGCTGTGGCAGGGAAAGAGGAAGAGGAAGGAAGAAGGGAAGGAGAGGAAGAAGAGAAGGGGAAGAAGGGGCTGTGGCTGTGGCAAAGGCAGCTGCAGTTGGAAGAGAAGAAGGAGAGGAAGATGAGCAGGGGAGGAAGAAGAGGCTGCAGCCGTGGCTGAGGCTGCGACTGCAGCAGTACAGCTGGGAAAGAAGAGAAGGAAAGGAAGAAGAAGAGAAAGGAAAAGGGAAAAAGAGAGGAAGAGGAGACGGGGAGGCAGCTGCGGCAGTGGCAACTGCAGTTGGAAGAGAAGGAGAGGAAACAGAGCAGGGGAGGAAGAAGAGGCTGCGGCTGTGGTGGCTGCAGCCGTGGCTGTGACTGCGGCTGCGACCTTGGTTGTGGTAGATGCGGCAACGGTGGTGGCTGCAGTAGCTGCTTTTGGGAAAAAGAAAGAAAAGAAAGAGGAAAAAAAAAAAGGGGCTGTGGCCGTGATTGCGGCTGCGGTGGTGGCGGTTGCGTCTGCGGTAGCTATGTTTGGGAAAGAAAAAGTAGGAACGAGAGAAGGGAGGAAGGAAGTAGTGCAGTGGAAGGGGCTGCGGTTATGACAGCAGCTGCGGTCGTGGCTACGACTGTGGTAGTGGCAACGGTGATGGCTGCGACAACTGTGTTTGAAAAAGAAAATGAAGGAATGAGAGTAAGAGAGAGCAGGTGACTATGCCTCTATGTTCTGCATGAGCTGCAGTTGTGGAGGAAAAAGAGAAGACATATGTAGAAAATGAAATAGGGAGAGGACATGGAGGAAAAATAGAAGGATTTGGGCTGACACCTTTGGATCTTCGGATTAAAATCTTTGAAAGGCAAGTCTTTCGATCCTTTCTATTACAAGTGTTATTTTTTCTACTGCAAGTGTCCCGATCTTTTCTACTACAAGTGTTCCGATCATTTCTATTGTAAGCTTTCTAATCTTTTCTATTGCAAGTGTTCCGATCCTTCCTATTGTAAGCTTTCTAATTTTTCCTATTGCAAGTGTCTTGATCTTTCCTTGTTGCAATTTTATCTCTATATTTACTTTGAATATGAGGAAGTTTAAATTGTTCTAGCCTTGCATTTGATATATCTCCTGTGTAGATGTAACGATTCGAATCTGTGCAACTTCTGAGATTTTGACCTATGGTTACTAAATCAATGGTAACTCCTTGTTGGAAAACTTGATTTGTACGAAACTTATTTCATCAGAAACTAGATTGAAATATCTTTCCAATGATGTATTTTCTGAGTAAAATTGGAGCACGATTGATAGTTTGAATTATTTACTCAATGTGCCTCTTGAATTCTGCCAAAAATCGAGCTTTGGTTGATTTCACATATTCTGGTTTCATTCATTTGGAAATTGATTTCATCTAACCTTCTTATTTGAATTGAACTATATGTGATTGCTTGGAATCCTTGTATACTCTTGCTTTCATTTCCTTTCAAATCTGAATACATTTGTTAAGGATTATGTTTGTATCGTATTGACTCATAAAGGCACATGTACATTTCATTGTTCCGCATGTGCTTCCGATATGTCCCAATTTATTGTTCACAATACCCTTTTGTACTCTGGTGTTTGTGGGATTATTTGGACTTTTGCCAGAAACGGTAAAGGGTATGTGCTTAGAGCTCGCGATGCTCTAGATTATGTTTGGTGGTCATTTAGAAATGGATGGACCATATTATGTTTGGAATTCCACTTCACCATCTATCTGTTTGATATGAAATTCAGAGCCTACCTAGCACTTGGGCAGGTTGAGAGGGCTCGAGTAGGAAAGGGCTACCCGTGGACGGAGTCGAGAACTCATCACGGCGTGGAGCCGCCACTGAGTTAAACCTCACATGCACTATGCTAGGGTACGACGTCTGAGCTTCTGTTTCGTAGTTTGTATTGATATGCTCCAAAATGTTTCCTATGCCATTGATATACTTCAAAATGCTTCACATATCATTGATATGTTCCGAAATGTTCCATTTGTCATTGATATGATCCGGAACATTTTATACGCTATTGGTATGCTCCAATTACTCTATACTCCATTTGCTATGAACTGATATGTTCTAAAATGTCCTATTTGCCATTGATATGCTCCGGCACATCTCGTACGCTATTGATATGCTCCAATTACTCTATGCTCCATTTGCTATGAACTGATATGTTCTGAAATATCCTATTTGCAATTGATATACTCCAGAACATCTCGTACGCTGCTGATATACTCCAATTACTCTATGCTCCATTTGTTATGGACCAAATATGTTATGAATGAAATGACATTTACAATTCTGTATCTAATGAGATGATATCCTTGAATCTCTTGGATTATGTCTTGCATTGTGATATCTTATTTGTTTGAAACTGTCCTTTCTCGTGCTAGATATGCTTTGTCACTTGCTGAGCTGTTTTTAGCTCACTCCGTTGTTATATAAATCTTTCAGGTCAGCTTGTCACTCTTTGAGATGTTTGAATTGGGCTAAGGCAGTGGAGAGCTATTCAGAATTATGGGCAAGTCTTGTTGGTTATTATATTATTGTTGTATAAGCATATTTTGTATGAAATGAAATACTGTCGATGAATCGAAACAGATATACTGTGTAAAATTGTTAGACGATCTCTCTTATTTGGAATTTCAGAATGTTAAGTCTAATTTATGATGATATGAACTTGTGGTGAATAGTTGGAGTTTTACAACACTTTTAAACTCTCAAATTCTCAGAATAAATGTAAACTTCCTGTGCACTTTCATGTAGGAAAGGGTGGGATTTATATAGGCCCCAACTGGTTTGAATTTGGTGCTCAAAAGTGTCATCTCCCGAATTTCCGGTGGCTTGGCAGTACCATCACCAGAAAACATTCGACGATTAAAATCACGTTCGTATAATAAGAGCAATTTCGGTAGAAAATCCGATTCTTAAATCACTTTAACTTGTAACCAAGCAAGATGCAGTTAAAGCAATGATATAAAGGCAGTTTGCAGTTATGATAGAAATCAGAACGTAAACGCAAACTGAAATATGATGTTCGTACGATAAAAACGATTTACGCCTAAACGCCGATTCGAAAAATGCAGAGCTTGAAACACGATCGTATATGCGCAGAAGGTAGTAAGCTTTTGAGGAGGTTTGCAGTAAAGATAAGATGCTCAAAGTAAATGCAAACCGAGATTTAGAGTGGTTCGGTCAATCTTGACCTACTCCACTTTTGGCTTCCTCCACCGACGAGGTCACCGACGTCAACTAGAGGCGTTCCTTCAATAGGCGAAGGCCAACCACCCTTTTACAGTTTCACTCCTTTTGACGGGCTTAGGAGGCAACCCTTACAGAATTTCCTTTCCTCTCTTAACAGATTAGAACTTGGAAGAAAAGAGGAAGAAGAACTTTTAACTCATACAACACTTTTGAGCTCTAAAAATCACAAAGTAAAATCAGAATTTCAATGGTTTCTGGGAGCCCTTTCAGTGCTGAAAGGTTGGGGTATTTATAGGCCCCAACCCAGTTTGAATTTGGTGCTCAAAAATGTCAATTCTCGGAATTTCGGGATCTGGCGGTTGCACCGCCTGATTGAGGCGGTTGCACTACTTGGCAGAGCTCGAAGACTGAGCATCTAGGCGGTACCACCTCCTGTAAGGGGCGGTTGCACATCCTGCCAGAGCTCGAAGACCGAGCTTAGGCGGTGCCACCGCCTAACTGAGGCGGTTGCACCTCCTACTAGAACTCGAAGACCGAGCTCAAGCGGTGCCACCTCCTGTCAGGGGCGGTTGCACCGCCCAGTCTCGCTCGGAGATTGCGCCCAGGCGGTGCCACTGCCTGGCTGGGGTGGTTGCACCGCCCAGTCTCGCTTGGAGACTGAGCCCAGGCGGTGCCACCACCTGGCTTGGGCGGTTCAACCGCCTAGCAAAAATCAGGGTCCGAATGGGTTGATCCATTCGACCCAATTTGGGTTTTTTAAGGGCCCAATTGCCCCAAGATTAAGTTAATGGGATCACCACCCATTTCCCACTTAATCATTGTGCTAACTACGATATTTCCTAAGACATTTACTGCAACTTGCTCCGGTGCGTCAATCGCTTCTTCCGGCGAGCTTCCGTCGAACTTTCGTCGATCATCCGATGAACCCTCGGTGATGCTCCTGCGGACTTCTGGCAAACTCCTGGACTTGCGATGATCCACTTGGTAAGTTCCGACGAGCTTCTTTGGCAAGCCCATGGACATCTTGGATTTGTTCCCGCAGAACCTCCGACGACCGTCCGAACTTCCGTCGAACTCTCGAACTCCCAACGTGATCATTGTCTTGACTCTGGTGCAACTCCTGTTGCATGTCTTTCTTCCATCGTAGTTAATCCTGCACACTTAAAACAAAACTTCGATCGAGATAATTAATCCTAAGCAATTATCCAAGTTGTCCGGCATGTCATTGGTCCCTCGACGCTTCGTCCGATTCTTCGGCGCATCGTCCTCTCCTGCAGCCTATTGCCCAATCGGCCAGTTGACTCTGCAACTCCGGTATCCTTGGCACAATACCCGCTCTTCTTGGCCCGATGCCCGAGTCCACGGCCCGAAGCCTTCTATCGATACGTCGACCGATCCACCGATCCGACGTCCAATCTTCTGACATGTTCCTCCGGCACAACATGATTTTTCTACTTTAATTATCTCATCCTGATCGAAGCATCCTGTGTCACTCAAAACGTAGATTAAATCATAAATATATATCAAGTAGTTTCATCATCAAAATACGAGATTCAACAATCTCCCCCTTTTTGATGATGACAACCACTTGATGACAGAGTTAAACTTAACTCCCGGAGTTTAAACAAACTCTCCCTATCAATATGCCATATTGATAGAACCTTGAATTCAAACTGAATTCAAGTCATTACAATATTCATCATGATAGACGACACTGTAGCGGCGAACATATCTAGGGCGACCACTGTAGCGGCGGCCAGATCTCCCTAGGGCGATCTGACTCCTGCAGCGTCGGCTTTCTCCCACGGGCGACAGGCGACGACACTGTAGCGGCGATCTGATTTCCTGCAGCGTCGGCTGTTTCCCAAGGGCGACGTACTGTAGCGGCGGCGACGACACTGTAGCAGCGACAGTACTTTAGCGGCGACGACACTGTAGCGGTGACGAGATCTCCCTAGGGCGATCTGACTCCTGCAGCGTTGGCTTTCTCCCACGGGCGACGATACTATAGCAACGATCTGATCTCCCTTACTGTAGTGGTGATCGGATCTCCTGCAGCGTCGGCTTCTCCCCAAGGGCGACGATACTATAGCGGCGACCAGATCTCCCTAGGGCGATGGTACTGTAGCGACGATCTGATATACTGCGACGGTGGTTTTTCCCTATGGAGATGATTCTATAGCCGCGACCAGAAGAGTGATCAAACATGGCAGCGACGGCCCCTAGGGCTGGCGATGGTGGCGGGAGAGTTGATACGATGGTAAGACTCCCTACCGTTACCCCTCAATTGGCCCCTCCTCCATATCCTCTCTAGAGAGAAACTCCTTCGACGAAACAACATCGAAGTAGATCGCACTCTAGATCGCGGCAGCCTGCCCTCATTTCCAATGACCCTAGGCCTTGGACTAGCCTCTTCAAGGCTCCGGTTGGAAGTCCGGATCTAAGCTTGGAATTCTTTACTCCAAAAGTTCAGGCTGATAAGAAGATTGCTGTATACGAGACTGCTGATTCAGCAGAGCTTATTGAGACATGGTCTATGGCGATTGTTGGCTATGTGGTAGGTCTCAAAACATCTTATTTCCCACTATCCTCATTTATCAAAACTCGATGGGGAATATCGTCATTTGATCTTCATATGCTGGAGAACGGATTCTTTGTTTGCAAGCTATACTCTGAAGAAGATTTACAACGAGTCCTCGAAGGATTCTGGACTATTCGCGGCCATCCAATGATTCTACGACGCTGGTCTCCTGATGTCCGTTTGGAGTTAGATAGCCTACAGTCTATTCCATTATGGGTATCCTTTCAAGGTCTTCCTCTACATCTTTGGAGTCGACGTTTTATTGCAAAGTTATGCAGCACTCTGGGACAGCCACTCTACATCGACAAAGCAACAGCTGCTCAGACGAGATTAGCATTTGCACGAGCATGTGTACTGGTTTCTTCTGACGAAGATCTTCCAAATGAGGTTTTCTATCGTGATCTTGACGGGAACACTCGGAAGGTACATGTCTCATATTCTTGGAAGCCACAACGATGTCAGCATTGCTTATCTTTTGGTCATGCAAATGGAGCTTGTCAGCAAACTCCAAAACAAATCACAAAGGTCTATCGACCACGTCAAGCGCCTCCGCAACAAAGCGAGTCTTCTCTAATGGCAGTAGCACCGATGGTGGCGAAGACTATTGAGCATTCCGACTCACAAGGACAGCACCGCGGACAGAAGGACAAATCCAAAATTATATCTCTTCCTATAATGTCGGAGCCTTCCACAATAGAGGTTTCCCTTGGTACTAGTGGACAGGAGAAACATAAGTCAGGAACTTCATCTCTTCCAATATCATTAGATCCGTCCACAATAACTCAACAAACTCAGGCCCAAACAAATCTCGCCAGCAAGGATATTCTTCCTCAACAAACTCATGCCACAACAAACATCGCCAACAAGGATATTCTGTCTCAACAAACTCATGCCCCAACAAACCTCTCTAGCCAAGCTACTCCAACAAGTACTATCCAGGAAATTGTGCTGCAACAATCTTATCGTGCTTCAACAAACCCTGCCAATCAAGACCACATGATTCAAGGTATTTTAAAGTTTAAAAATCTGTAAGCTGTAGATGAAGTGGATAAATATAGAAATAAAGTCATAAAAGGTAAGGATATTGTGCGGGAGGAAAATACAAAACCGAAGGATAAGAAAAAGGATGGTACAGTCCATCAAAAGTCGTAGGATGAATACCTTACCACCTTTTTATTTCTTTATTACTGATAAAGATAACATGTTGGAATGTTCGCGGACTTAATAAGCCGGAAAAATGTCGGGAGCTCAATAGAATAATCAAGTCTGCCGCATGTGATATTGTTATTCTAGTAGAAACGAAAATTAAACAATCGCGCGTTCAAGCTCAAAAGAATTTAATATGGCCGGACGCAGAACTGTTTACCAATGACTCAAATGAAACTTTTGGTAGAATATGGGTCTTTTGGCATCCTAACTCTATTAATGCTTGGTTTATTTCTGCTACTGATCAATTCATTCAACTTAAGGTAGAGGACAAAAAGAATGGCTGTCAATTCAATTTCATTGGTATATATGCTTCAAATAGTATGCAAGAAAGAAATACTCTTTGGTCTGACCTGACTAATATTGCAAATGGCTGTCTCATTGTACCTTGGATTGTTCTTGGAGACTTTAATACTGTTCGGTAAACAAATGAAAAAGAGGGGGGTAGACAACTTTCAGAAAGCCAGCTTCAAAGTTTTAATGATTACATTGACACTGCAGCTTTGTTTGATATGAAATCTGTGGGTAATTGGCTCTCCTGGAGTAATCAAGGTGCTGCTAACAGAAAAATAATGGCTCGACTTGATAGGTGTTTGATTAATCATGAATGGTTAACAGTTTACCCAGATTCACTTCTTGAGTATGGTGCTCCTTTGTTTTCTGACCATTCTTTAATGTATATACACGCAGACAAAGCGACACCAAGAGGCAAGAAACCGTTTAGATTCTTTAACATGTGGAGTACTCATCCTCAATTTCTTGATGTTATCAGATCTGCTTGGAATGTTAATGTGCATGGATCTCCCCCTTACATCTTATGTCAAAAGCTCAAAGCCTGTAAAGCAGCACTAAAGGAGTGGAATACAAATACCTTTGGCAATATTACCACCACAGTTCAATTTTGCAGGAAGGAACTAATGTCATTGCAACATGAGCTGCAACTTCAGCCAAATGATGAGAATATTATCTACAAAGAGACAGAAGCCAGAAATAACTTCATGCAAGCCTTAAAACAGGAGGAAAGTTTTGTAAAGCAGAAGTCTCGACAGCATTGGCTTACACTAGGAGATTCCAATACTAAATTTTTCTATGCTTCAATTGCTACTCGAAGGGCTGTTAACCGTATCAGCAAATGCAGAGACAAAGATGATAATCTTATTGAGAATTTAGAAGAGGTTAAAGCACACACAGAGCAATTTTTTTATTCCTTACTCAATCAAGCTGGGAAAACTAATAACATTCATGTGGAGCCGACTAGAAAACTTGATTCGGAAGCTATTTCAATCCTCAATGCCTCAATTACTGACGACGAAATTGTATGTGTTGTCTTTAAGTCACCAAAGCACAAAAGCCCAGGTCCAGATGGATTTCCAGCTGAATTTTACCAAACTGCTTGGTCTATTATTAGAAATGATTTGATCAAGGCTTGCCAACATTTTTTCTCTTCAGGTCATATTCTTAGAGAGATGAATTGCACCTTTATTTCTTTAATTCCGAAGAATGCAGGGGCTGATTCACTAGAGAACTATCGACCCATATCATTATGCAACTTTATTTACAAGATCATCTCCAAAGTATTAGAAAATAGAATGCAAAAGGGAATACACAAGATCATTAGCCCAAATCAAGCTGCTTTCATCAAAGGGAGAAGTATACATCATAACATTTTGCTTGCTAATGACTTGGTCAAAGATTTGCATTCAAAAGCAAGAGGGACAAAAATATGTTTTAAAGCTGATTTACGAAAAGCCTTTGATTCAGTTAATAGGAAATTTATCTATAAGATGCTCCTCGATATGAACTTCCCACAGCAATGGGTTAATTGGATTCAATCTTGCCTGGAAACTCCAAAGTTTTCGATACTCTTTAATGGCTCACCTATTGGTTTTTTTGGGAGCACGAATGGCATCTGACAAGGTGATCCACTCTCTCCGTATCACTTTACTATTGCGATGGAAGGACTTAGCTGTATGTTGGAACATGCAGTCTTAAATGACAGCATAAACGTACCCAATGCTGGCTCTATTCATATATCACATATAACATTTGCAAATGATTTACTTATCTTTCTCCAAAATGATCCAACTTCAGTAAAGAACCTGGCTACTATTATGAATGACTTTGGTATGGTTTCTGGACTTCAGTTAAATCATGCGAAAAGTAAAGTATATATGAGCCCTTACGTTGAGAATAAGGTCTTTATTGCACAAACTTTGGGGGTTAGTGAGGGAAGCCTGCCAGTTCCTTATTTGGGTCTCCCGCTCATATCCACGGGCATTCACAAAACCCACTGTCAGCCTATCCTACAAAAAATAAAGAATAGAATTTCTTCTTGGAAAAATAGGCTTCTATCAAAAGCAGGACGACTCGAACTCATCCGTTCTGTATTGCACTCCTACTCTATATATTGGTGTAATGCATTTCTTTTGCTTGCTGGACTTCTCCAAGATATTGAACGGTTATTAATGAACTTCTTCTGGAATGGCACAAATGATAAGGCAATGCATATGGTAAATTGGGATAGCATTTGCAAACCGAAAGATGAAGGGGGGCTAAACTTGAGAAATACTAGAGATTGGAATCAAGCATGCTTGGTACAACAATTGTGGGATCTTTTGCAAAACAAATGTTCCTTATGGTCACAATGGGTTTCTGCTAGGTATGTTTCAAAGGAATCAATCTGGGAAATTTCAACAAGAACATACCACTCTTCAGCTTGGAAAGGAATTTTAAAGGCAAGGAATTGGCTAATCAAACACATTTCTTATGCAATCTCTTCTGGAACTAGTACTAATATGTGGTACGATCCTTGGGTGAATGGGAAGAGTATATTTCAATTATATGGCGACAGAATACGAAAAGATCTTGGGGCTCCCAAAGATTGGAAGGTTTCCGAGTTCATTGCTAACGGTACCTGGTGTCTCCCTAATCATATTTCTCCCGAAATGTTATCACTTTGGCCGACTATCATAGCTATTCCAATCAGGAACAACTCTTCAGATATACTTATTTGGCCTCATGACAATGGCAAATTTAGTGCCACATCCGTATGGAATCAAATTAGACAAAGAAATAATAAGTGGGTCCCAAGCAGTTGGACATGGGATCGACTGGGATCACAAAGACACTCCTTATGTACATGGCAGGCCCTTCTCAATAAACTACCTACAATAGACAATATGAAAAGAAGAGGTATCTATCATGTTAACCGATGCTCCCTTTGTTTGCAACAAGAAGAAACTGTTGACCACCTTTATTTTGCTTGTAATTATACAAAATGGATATGGAAGGAGATTCTCCAGCGATTCGAACTCAATAGACTGCCGCAACCAAACTTGCACCAAGAACTAGGCGACCTTATGCAATGTTTCTCAAGAAAAGGGCCACTTACACAACTGGCAAAGGTTACTTTCAGATGCGCTATTTGGTGGATGTGGAAGGAGAGATGTAATAGAATTTTTGAATGTCAACACACAAACAATGCTCAGCTCTTGAAAGAGATTATTAGAGACTCAAGATCCTGTATGGAGCATGATCTCAAAATCGAGCACTTCACCCGAAGAGAAAAAGATATTTTTATCAAATTTAATTTTGCTATTAGCTAAAGATCTTGGGAATGATGTCAAATAATGTACCCACAGGTAGTTATAGTCTACAGCATGTGTAGTCATAACTATCGCATTCGCACTCTATGAGTTAATTGGCTTTGTCTATGACTTGTATAGATAAAGCTATTTGTAGAATCTTTACACATAATTAATTTACTTTTACTTACCAAAAAAAAAGATTCAAATCTTATAATATATCCTTTATCACATAATTGACTAATGCTCAAGAGGTTATGTTTGATGCATGTTTTCATTTGACATAAATGAAAAGGCATGCTAACATGAAATCGATCACTTAAGATGAAACACTTAAAAAAGGGGAGAAATATATGAATTGATGCTATAAACACTATGCTATGATTATCCCATGCTTGCATCACCAAGAAATATATGATTGCTATCATTGCTATATGCCCTGTATCAAGATATCAAACAAAAATTTGCATCATACGAGCTGATATCTTACCATGTGATGCAATGCTACACTTGCCAAAATATTCGAAATGTGTACATCATGCCCTGTATCAAGATATCAAACAAAATCTTGCTTCACAGTTTTATGCATTGATATCTTACCATATGATGAAATGCTACAATTGATGAACACTTGAAATGTAATCCTTTATCTTATTGATTTTTCAATAAATCTATGCTTGTCATACATGAATTTATTGAATGTAATTTTGAGGATGATTTCAGATTTGACAAATGCTTGATTCGTATTTACGACATAAGATACACTTTAAATATAAATCATGCATCAATCATGTTAAATGCTTCAATCATTTTCTATCTCTAGAGTTCTCGATTTTGATGAAATACAAGTGATAAATTCATTTATGATATCTTGTAAATCACTTGAATTATGAATGAGTTTTTTTATGATGCGTTAAAAGAGTCACTTAAAAAGAAAATGCTTTTCCCATCTTATCGAGATTAATGATTTCATGATATTGTGTGAATCTCGAAATTGATTTTGATGAAATAGTAATAACGTTATTCATGTTATGAATCTTAAAAATGATAATATGCTTCATGTGATAATATGAATACACGAAACACTTATGATATGATTTTTATACAATTCCGTGTATTCATAAAATATTTATCTCCTCATCCAATAACTTTTCTTGATATTCCTTATGAGATGAAATGAAATAATGCATGAAATACAAATGAGGAGTTATTGATCATGCATGGTAGGATATAATTTGATAAAATTGATACCATCATGATATGAAACATTTATGATTTGCAATTATGCATGCAATACTTGTGCTTTCTAATTATGATGTGATGTATTGCATATGATGTAAATCATGATGAGTGCTAAGTTACACATTTTGAGAAGAAATTGCTATATTGAAACATTAATGTAATTATGAATGATGATATGATATTATGCATGTAATACTTCAACTTATGATAATGCAGTGATAAAATATTCATGATGAAAAATTGTCTTGACATTCATAACTTGATTATTCATCCTTTGTCATGATTTTGAAATCGTTGTAAAAGGAAAAAGAACTACAAAATTGTATTCTTCCTTTCTTTTTGACGATGACAAAGGGGGAGATAGCTAGCTTGCACAAGTCAAGAAGATGCAAAAACTTAATTACTAGCTTGCCTGTTTTAAGTAGCAAAGATTGCTAACTTGCTTATTTCAAGAAGCAAAAGTTGTCTTCTTGAACATCACCATCTTGAATATCTCACGAAGCAAGACTTGCAACCTGCACATTACAATAGGAAGCAATAATTTTTTTTGGTAAGTAAAAGTAAATTGATTATGTGTAAAGTTTCTACAAATAGCTTTATCTATACAAGTCATAGACAAAGTCAAGTAACTCATAGAGTGCGAATGCGATAGTTATGACTACACATGCTGTAGACTATAACTACCTGTGGGTACATTATTTGGCATCATTCCCAGGATCTTTTGCTAATAGCAAAATTAAATTTGATAAAAATATCTTTTTCTCTTCGGGTGATGTGCTCGGTTTTGAGATCTTGCTCCAAACAGGATCTTGAGTCTCTAATAATCTCTTTCAAGAGCTGAGCATTGTTTGTGTGTTGATATTCAAAGATTCTATTACATCTCTCCTTCCACATCCACCAAATAGCGCATCTGAAAGTGACCTTTGCCAGTTGTGTTAGAGGCCCTTTTCTTGAGAAACATTGCATAAGGTCGCCTAGTTCTTGTTGCAAGTTTGGTTGCGGTAGCCTATTAAGTTCAAATCGCTGGAGAATCTCCTTCCATATCCATTTTGTATAATCACAAGCAAAATAGAGGTGGTCAACAGTTTCTTCTTGTTGCAAACAAAGGGAGCATCGGTTAACTTGATAGATACCTCTTCTTTTCATATTGTCTATTGTAGGTAGTTTATTGAGAAGGGCCTGCCATGTACATAAGGAGTGTCTTTGTGATCCCGGTCGATCCCATGTCCAACTGCTTGGGACCCACTTGTTATTTTTTTGCCTAATTTGATTCCATGCGGATGTGGCACTAAATTTGCCATTGTCATGAGGCCAAATAAGTATATCTGAAGAGTTGTTCCTGATTGGAATAGCTATGATAGTCGGCCAAAGTGATAACATTTCGGGAGAAATAGGATTAGGGAGACACCAGGTACCGTTAGCAATGAACTCGGAAACCTTCCAATCTTTGGGAGCCCCAAGATCTTTTCGTATTCTGTCGCCATATAATTGAAATATACTCTTCCCACTCACCCAAGAATCGTACCACATATTAGTACTAGTTCCAGAAGAGATTACATACGAGATGTGTTTGATTAGCCAATTCCTTGCCTTTAAAATTCCTTTCCAAGCTACAGAGTGGTATGTTCTTGTTGAAATTTCCCAGATTGATTCATTTGAAAGATACCTAGCAGAAACCCATTGTGACCATAAGGAACATTTGTTTTGCAAAAGATCCCACAATTGTTGTACCAGGCATGCTTGATTCCAATCTCTAGTATTTCTCAAGTTTAGCCCCCCTTCATCTTTCGGTTTGTAAATGCTATCCCAATTTACCATATGCATTGCCTTATCATTTGTGCCATTCCAGAAGAAGTTCATTAATAACCGTTCGATATCTTGGAGAAGTCCAGCAGGCAGAAGAAATGCATTACACCAATATATAGAGTAGGAGTGCAATACAGAACGGATGAGTTCGAGTCGTCCTGCTTTTGATAGAAGCCTATTTTTCCAAGAAGAAATTCTATTCTTTATTTTTTGCAGGATAGGCTGACAGTGGGTTTTGTGAATGCCTGTGGATATGAGCGGGAGACCCAAATAAGGAACTGGCAGGCTTCCTTCACTAACCCCCAAAGTTTGTGCAATAAAGACCTTATCCTCAACGTAAGGGCTCATATATACTTTACTTTTCGCATGATTTAATCGAAGTCCAGAAACCATACCAAAGTCATTCATAATAGTAGCCAGGTTCTTTACTGAAGTTGGATTATTTTGGAGAAAGATAAGTAAATCATCTGCAAATGTTATATGTGATATATGAATAGAGCCAGCATTGGGTACCTTAATGCTGCCATTTAAGACTGCATGTTCCAACATACAGCTAAGTCCTTCCATCGCAATAGTAAAGAGATACGGAGAGAGTGGATCACCTTGTCGGATGCCATTCGTGCTCCCAAAAAAACCAATAGGTGAGCCATTAAAGAGTATCGAAAACTTTGGAGTTTCAAGGCAAGATTGAATCCTATTGACCCATTGCTGTGGGAAGTTCATATCGAGGAGCATCTTATAGATAAATTTCCTATTAACTGAATCAAAGGCTTTCCGTAAATCAGCTTTAAAACATATTTTTGTCCCTCTTGCTTTTGAATGCAAATCTTTGACCAAGTCATTAGCAAGCAAAATGTTATGATGTATACTTCTCCCTTTGATGAAAGCAGCTTGATTTGGACTAATGATCTTGTGTATTACCTTTTGCATTCTATTTGCCAATACTTTGGAGATGATCTTGTAAATAAAGTTGCATAATGATATGGGTCGATAGTTCTCTAGTGAATCAGCCCCTGCATTCTTCGGAATTAAAGAAATAAAAGTGCAATTCATCTCTCTAAGAATATGACCTGAAGAGAAAAAATGTTGGCAAGCCTTGATCACATCATTTCCAATAATAGACCAAGCAGTTTGATAAAATTCAGCTGGAAATCCATCTGGACCTGGGCTTTTGTGCTTTGGTGACTTAAAGACAACACATACAATTTCGTCGTCTGTAATTGGGGCATTGAGGATTGAAATAGCTTCCGAATCAAGTTTTCTAGTCGGCTCCACATGAATGTTATTAGTTTTCCCAGCTTGATTGAGTAAGGAATAAAAAAATTGCTCTGTGTGTGTTTTAACCTCATCTAAATTCTCAATAAGATTATCATCTTTGTCTTTGCATTTGCTGATACGGTTAACAGCCCTTCGAGTAGCAATTGAAGCATAGAAAAATTTAGTATTGGAATCTCATAGTGTAAGCCAATGTTGTCGAGACTTCTGCTTTGCAAAACTTTCCTCTTGTTTTAAGGCTTGCATGAAGTTATTTCTGGCTTCTGTCTCTTTGTAGATAATATTCTCATCATTTGGCTGAAGTTGCAGCTCATGTTGCAATGACATTAGTTCCTTCCTGCAAAATTGAACTGTGGTGATAATATTGCCAAAGGTATTTGTATTCCACTCCTTTAGTGCTGCTTTACAGGCTTTGAGCTTTTGACATAAGATGTAAGGGGGGGATCCATGCACATTAACATTCCAAGCAGATCTGATAACATCAAGAAATTGAGGATGAGTACTCCACATGTTAAAGAATCTAAACGGTTTCTTGCCTCTTGGTGTCGCTTTGTCTGCGTGTATATACATTAAAGAATGGTCAGAAAACAAAGGAGCACCATACTCAAGAAGTGAATCTGGATAAACTGTTAACCATTCATGATTAATCAAACACCTATCAAGTCGAGCCATTATTTTTCTGTTAGCAGCACCTTGATTACTCCAGGAGAGCCAATTACCCACAGATTTCATATCAAACAAAGCTGCAGTGTCAATGTAATCATTAAAACTTTGAAGCTGGCTTTCTGAAAGTTGTCTACCCCCCTCTTTTTCATTTGTGTATCGAACAGTGTTAAAGTCTCCAAGAACAATCCAAGGTACATTGAGACAGCCATTTGCAATATTAGTCAGGTCAGACCAAAGAGTATTTCTTTCTTGCATACTATTTGAAGCATATGTACCAGTGAGATTGAATTGACAGCCATTCTTTTTGTCCTCTACCTTAAAATAAATGAATTGATCAGTAGCAGAAATAAACCAAGCATTAATAGAGTTAGGATGCCATAAGACCCATATTCTACCAAAAGTTTCATTTGAGTCATTGGTAAACAGTTCTGCGTCCGACCATATTAAATTCTTTTGAGCTTGAACGCGTGATTGTTTAATTTTCGTTTCTACTAGAATAACAATATCACATGCGGCAGACTTGATTATTCTGTTGAGCTCCCGACATTTCTCCGGCTTATTAAGTCCGCGAACATTCCAACATGTTATCTTCATCAGTAATAAAGAAATGAAAAAGTGGTAAGGTATTCATCCTACGACTTTGGATGGACTGTACCATCCTTTTTCTTATCCTTCGGTTTTGTATTTTCCTCCCGCACAATATCCTTACCTTTTATGGCTTTATTCCTATATTTATCCACTTTATCTACAGCTTGCAGATTTTTAAACTTTAAAATACCTTGAATCATGTGGTCTTGATTGGCAGGGTTTGTCGAAGCACGATAAGATTGTTGCAGCACAATATCCTGGATAGTACTTGTTGCAGTAGCCTGGCTAGAGAGGTTTGTTGGGGCATGAGTTTGTTGAGACAGAATATCCTTGTTGGTGATGTTTGTTGTGGCTTGAGTTTGTTGAGGAAGAATATCCTTGCTGGCGAGATTTGTTTGGGCCTGAGTTTGTTGAGTTATTGTGGACGGATCCAATGATATTGGAAGAGATGAAGTTCCTGACTTATGTTTCTCCTGTCCACTAGTACCAAGGGAAACCTCTATTGTGGAAGGCTCCAACATTATAGGAAGAGATATAGTTTTGGATTTGTCCTTCTGTCCGCGGTGCTGTCCTTGCGAATCGGAATGCTCAATAGTCTTCGCCACCATCGGTGCTACTGCCATTAGAGAAGACTCGCTTTGTTGCTGAGGCGCTTGATGTGGTCAATAGACCTTTGTGATTTGTTTTGGAGTTTGCTGACAAGCTCCATTTGCATGACCAAAAGATAAGCAATGCTGACATCGTTGTGGCTTCCAGGAATATGAGACATGTACCTTCTGAGTTTTCCCGTCAAGATCACGATAGAAAACCTCATTTGGAAGATCTTCGTCGGAAGAAACCAGTACACATGCTCGTGCAAATGCTAATCTCGTCTGAGCAGCTGTTGCTTTGTCGATGTAGAGTGGCTGTCCCAGAGTGCTGCATAACTGTCCCAGAGTGGCTGTCCCTAGGGCTGGCGACGGTGGCGGGAGGGTTGATACGATGGTAAGACTCCCTACCGTTACCCCTCAATTGGCTCCTCCTCCATATCCTCTCCAGAGAGAAACTCCTTCGACGAAACAGCATCGAAGTAGGTCGCGCTCTAGATCGCGGCAGCCTGCCCTCATTTCCAATGACCCTAGGCCTTGGACTAGCCTCTTCAAGGCACCGGTTGAAAGTCCGGATCTAAGCTTGGAATTCTTTACTCCAGAAGTTCAGGCTGATAAGAAGATTGCTGTATACGAGACTGCAGATTCAGCAGAGCTTATTGAGACATGGTCTATGGCGATTGTTGGCTATGTGGTAGGTCTCAAAACATCTTATTTCCCACTATCCTCATTTATCAAAACTCGATGGGGAATATCGTCATTTGATCTTCATATGCTGGAGAACGGATTCTTTGTTTGCAAGTTATACTCTGAAGAAGATTTACAACGGGTCCTCGAAGGATTTTGGACTATTCGCGGCCATCCAATGATTCTACGACGCTGGTCTCCTGATGTCCGTTTGGAGTTAGATAGCCTACAGTCTATTCCATTATGGGTATCCTTTCAAAGTCTTCCTCTACATCTTTGGAGTCGACGTTTTAATATGAAGCAATAATCATGAGCCTACACAAGAAAGTTATCTTGCATTTGCTTTCGAGGTTTTTGCTAACTTTTATATTGTAAAAAATTGCTAGCTTGTAGTCTAAAGAGAAGCGAAAAGTTGCTATCTCAAAAGAAGCAAATGTGCTATCTTGCCTACCTCAAGAGGCAAACATGCTAACTTACGCATCTAGCAAAGTGGACAAAATTTTCATATTTCAAGAAGCAAGAGTTGCCTTCTTGAACATATCTAATTTGCTAGCTTGCATGATGTAGAACTTGCTATCTTGAACATCTCTAATTTTCATACCAAGTGCTATCTTGTATGCTATAAAACTTGCATATCTAAAACTTGATAACTTGAATATTCTAAGCATGAATCAACACTTGCTATATTTTCTAGCAAAATTGCATGATGATAAAACTTGATATTATGTTTTTCATGCAATGAGTTGAACCAATATCACAAACACTTGATTGTGATACTTCTCCTTTTTGTTGATGACAAAGGGGGAGAAGTATGTTGATGAAAGTATGTTGATGACATGACATGTGATGCATAAGTTTATGCATATCTTACCAAAAAAAATAAGTTTATGCATATGTTCATGTTGACGTGTTGCAAGTATTCATGATGAATATTGCGATGACTTGAATTCAGTTTGAATTCAAGGTTCTATCAATATGCCATATTGATAGGGGGAGTTTGTTTAAACTCCGGGAGTTAAGTTTAAGTCCGTCATCAAGTAGTTGTCATCATAAAAAAGGGGGAGATTGTTGAATCTCGTATTTTGATGATGAAACTCCTTGATATATGTTTATGATTTAATCTGCATTTTGAGTGACGCAAGGTGCTTCGATCAGGATGAGACAATTAAAGCAGGAACATCATGTTGTGCCGGAGGAACATGTCAGAAGATTGGACGTCGGGCCGGTGGATCGGTCGACGTATCGACAGAAGGCTTCGGGTCGTGGACTCGGGCATCGGGCCAAGAAGAGCGGGTATTGTGCCAAGGATATCGGAGTTGCAGAGTCAACTGGCCGATTGGGCAATAGGCTGCAGGAAAGGACGATGCGCCGAAGAATCGGACGAAGCGCCGAGGGACCAATGACATGCCGGACAACTTGGTTAATTGCTTAGGATTAATTGTCTCGATCGAAGTTTTTGTTTTGAGTGTGCAGGATTAACTACGATTGAAGATAGACAAGCAGCAGGAGTTGCGCCAGAGTCAAGTTCATGATCACGTTGGGAGTTCGAGAGTTCGACGGAAGTTCGGACGGTCGTCGGAGGTTCTGCGAGAACAGATCCGAGAAGTCCAGAAGCTTGCCAAGCGAAGCTCGTCGGAACTTGCCAAGTGGATCGTCGCAAAGTCCAGGAGTTTTCCGGAAGTCCGCAGGAGCATCACCGAGGGTTCATCGGATGATCGATGGAAGTTCGCCGGAAACTCGTCGGAAGAAGCGATTGACGCACCGAAGCAAAGCTGCAGAAATTGTCTTAGATCTAATCGTAGTTAGCACGTTGATTAAGTTGGAAAATGGGAGGTGATCCCATTAGTTTAATCTTGGGGCAATTGGGCCCCTGAAAGACTGAAATTGGGCCGAATGGAGCTAACCATTCGGACCCTGATTGCACCAGGAGGTGCAACCGCCTAGGCCAGGAGGTGGCACCGCCTGGGCTAAGCCTCCCAGCGAGACTGGGCGGTGCAACCTCCCCAGCCGGGAGGTGGCACCGCCTGAGCTCAGTCTTCGAGCAAGACTGGGCGGTGCAACCTCCCTGACAGAGAGGTGGCACCGCCTGAGCTCAGTCTTCGAGCAAGACTGGGTGGTGCAACCTCCCTGACAGAGAGGTGGCACCGCCTGAGCTCAGTCTTCGAGCAAGACTGGGCGGTGCAACCTCCCTGACAGAGAGGTGGCACCGCCTAAGCTCGGTCTTCGAGCTCTGCCAGGCGGTGCAACCTCTCCAGTCAAGAGGTGCAACCGCCTGATCCCGGAATTCCGGGATTTGATCGTTTTGAGCTCCAAATTTGAATTGGATTGGGGCCTATAAATACCCCACCCATTCAGCACTGAAAAGATACAGACCTACACCGAAATCTTGATCTTTTCTGTGATTCTAAGAGCTCAAAAGTGTTGTAAAGCCTTTAAGTCTCCTCCTTCTGTTCTTCAAGTTTTTGAGTTGTAAAGTGAGGAGAGAAAGGTCTGTAAAGGTTGTCTCCTGAGCCTGTCAAAAGGAGAGAAACTGTAAAAGGGCAGTTGGCCTTCGCCTATTGAAGGAAGGCCTCTAGTTGACGTCGGTGACCTCGTCGGTGGAGGAAGCCAAAAGTGGAGTAGGTCAAGACTGACCGAACCACTCTAAATCTCTGGTTTGCGTTTATTTTTAGCACTTATCATTACTGCAAATCTCCTTCATAACTACTGCTCTCTGCGTTTTTACGAACAAATTTTAAGTGCTGTTCTTTCCGAATCTGCATTCAGACGTAAATCGGTGTTTTCGTACATTACAGTTTACGTTTACGTTTTAATTCTGCAAAACTGTCTTCTACGCCTTCACGAACAAGTTTTTAAGTGCTGATCTGTCCGAATCTGCTTTCAGACGTAAACCAGCATTTTCGTACAATATTTACATCGCAGTTTACGTTTACGCATTGATTCTGCAAAACTGTCTTCTGCGCTTTTACGAACGAGTTTCTAAAGTTCAGATCCCTTTGAAACTGCGTCTAGACGTAAAATTGCGTTTAGACGTAAAACTGCTCAAATTGTGTAAAGACGTTTTAGACGTAAACTGAGTTTAGACGTAAATCTACGTTTAGACGTAAAACTGCGTTTAGACGTAAATCTGCGTTTAGACGTAAAACTGCTCAAATTGTGTAAAGACGTTTTAGACGTAAACTGAGTTTAGACGTAAATCTACGTTTAGACATAAAACTGCGTTTAGACATAAATTTGCGTTTAGACGTAAAACTGCGTTTAGACATAAATCTGAGTTTAGACGTAAATCTGCGTTTAGACGTAAAACTGCGTTTAGACGTAAATCTGCGTTTAGACGTAAAACTGCGTTTAGACGTAAATCTGCGTTTAGACGTAAACTGCGCTTAGACGCAATCTGCGCTTAGACGCAAACTGTGTTTAGACGCAAACTGCGCTTAGACGCAATCTGCGCTTAGACGCAAACTGCACTTAGATACAAACTGAGAATTAGCTTTTGCATCATAATAGTTTTTATTGAACGAACGCAGCTTTTGGTTTTAATCGCTGTAAGATTTCCGCTGCACTAATTCACCCCCCCCCTCTTAGTGCTCTCGATCCTAACATGGTACTCCTGAATGGTGGAGGTTTGTTGGATCTTTGCTAGTTGTTCGTCAATATTCTCGTAATCGGTTGGTCTGAAGCGAATCAGCAGTCCTTCTTTGAATTGTCGCCATGAAAGGACTCCATAAGTATGTTCAAACCAGTCAAACCACTGTATAGCATCCCCTTCAAGATGTATAGCTGCAATTTTCACCATAGATACATCCGCGGTTTTGTGGTACCGAAAATATCGCTCCGCGCGCGAGATCCAACCAATCGGGTCTCCTTCTTCCCATCTAGGGAAGTCCACTCTCATGCATGGATAGTTGGGGTTGGTCATAGAGCTTCCCCTCTCTTGGAAGTCATATCTTTGGGGTTGGTGTGATTGGGCAAAGCTCTCTCCTTGATATGATTTCTTCGGGCTTAGTGGTCGGCCAAATCTGAGTTCGGTAAAGAGCATCCGAATCTTATCCTCCATTCGCGCCTCCAAGGCTTCGAATTTAGCATCGATTGCCTCCTTAGATGCCATAGTATATGCCTCCAAATCTATGATTTAAGATCTCTCTTTTGTTGTCAGGTTAAAGGCATGTATAGGTTGAGAGAAGTGATGGTCGAAAGGGTTGGTGGATCGGTGGATGTAGGCTACGATTTAGGCTTGTTTTGTGGCTGTTTTGGATGCAGTTTGAGGGTGTGGTTTGGTGGAGTTTTAGGGCTGTGGATGAAAGTTTTGGATCTATGGTAGATGGCAACAAAGGTTTGAGAGAAATCAGTGGAAGTTGCAGCAAGTATGTGCTGTCTTGTAAGAGCAGAATTGTCGTCGAAGAAACAGCGGTTTCTCGACGTAATTTCCACCAAAAACTTGAGAGAATTGAGGAGGGAATTGATAGCAAAATCATAGTTTATATGACAGCAAGGATGACTAATTTAATCAAGAAAATTTTGGCAGTATAACAGCAAGGAAATTGGTGCAAGTTGTGATAGCAGAATTCTCGTCGAAAAATTTCAGCAGTTTACGATGAAAATTTATAGCAACACAAAAATCAGTTTTAGAGATGAATTTCTTAATAGATCAATCTTAGATGGAAGCCAAGATGATCTATGAAGTGTATAAGAAATTTCATTAAAAAAAGATTGTAAATAGATGGGTTAAGGCAACGATATGCAGCTGCAATTTTCTGCAGCATAGATTTTCAAGTGCAGCAGATTGGACATAAAAGATTAGTAGTTTATATTGAGAATTTTTCGATGAAACCAAAGGGAAATCTACTGTTAGGAAGTGTCAAAGATGTCATAAAAATTTTGTAGAAATTTGGATAGAAAAAGCACAGTAGCAAGATCAAACAGATGGTGCTATGCGGCTTGAATTCTGCAATTCAAGTGCAGCAGATTGGACATAAAAGATCAGTAGTTTATATTGAGAATTTTTTGATGAAACCAAAGGGAAATCCACTGTTAAGAAGTGTCAAAGATGTCATAAAAATTTCGTAGAAATTTGGATAGAAAAAGCACAGTAGCAAGATCAAACAGATGGTGCTATGCGGCTGGAATTCTGCAATGTATCTTTCGTCGTAGAGATGAAAACTTTGTGACGAAAAGTTTATGCAGCAATATAGGAACGGTTTTTATTTTTTATTTTTTTTTGGATTTTCGAATAAGGATAACTAAATTGCAGCAGCAGTAAGGTAGGAAACCAGAACCTGTTGCAATTCACGGGGAGATCAAAGGATGATCCGTGGTGGTGGAGATGATGACGGAATTCGGTGACGATCTTTTAAGCAATTGTGGGAATTGCTTTGGATGGTTGTAGAGGGTTGATGGATGGCTGTGGAAGGGCAGCGAGACGCCAAGAATGCTGCTCTGATACTAGGTGTTAGAACCCTTGCAGATTCTAAACTTGGGGTTGATCTCTTTAGGGGATCAGCCTCCTTGGAACTCTATAGGGGTTCCTCCCTGCAAGTTGCTGCTCAAAGGCTGCAGAAAAGATTCATCTATTGCCTTTTAAAAGAGAAGGAATACATGGCTATTTATAGGGCTTCTAAACCCTAACTCCTAATAGGACTCCTACTTAAGACTCTTACTTCTAACCAACTCCTAATAGGACTCCTACTCAAGACTCCTATTCCCTTACAACTCCTAATTCTTCTCCAAGAAAAAACCTCCTACATGAATGCCCCTCACTATTAGGACTCTCCTAGCTAGAGTCCTAACAGAATGTCCCTCTCAATTAGGACTCTCCAAGCTAGAGTCCTAACATTAATCCTGCACACTTAACTCAATAATATGGATTAGATCAATTAACCCATCAATTGATTTCATCATCAAAATCCGAGATTCAACACGCGGAGCTCGCCGAGAAAGATCGGAGCTTGCCGAAGAAGCTCATTGGAACTCGCTAAGATCAAATCGTGAAGTCTAGGAGCTTGCCGGGAGTCCGTAGAATGGTTTCCGAGAGTTCGTCGGAAGACCGCCGGAAGTTCGTCGGAAGCTCGCCGGAAAAAGTCTTGACTTACGGACTTTGTAATAGCTTAGGAAATGTCTTTAAATTTATAGTTAGTACGTTAATTAGGATTAGGATTAAAAGATAATCCTATATCCTGGTTAGGGGGCAACTGGGCCCAAAATTAGACTTGGTTTGGGCTGAACTTAAAGCCCAACCAGTGAACCGAAGCACCGCCCAGCACCCGAGAGCCAAGCGGTGGCACCGCCTGGCTGGGTGGTGCCACCGCCCAGCACCCGAGAGATAAGCGGTGGCACCGCTTGGCTGGGCGGTGGCACCGCCAGTACACTGTTAGTGTCAGACACTGACAGGCGGTGGCACCGTCACTAACAAGCGGTGGCACCGTCACTAACAAGCGGTGGCACCGTCACTAACAAGCGGTGGCATCGCCAGCATCGGGAACCAAAGAGAATTCAAATTTTGGAGCCCAAATTTGAATCCTCTTGAGGCCTATAAATACTCCTCAATTCTCAGTTGAGATAACAACTTTTTAAGAAGCAATTGATTGAGAGAAAATTCTTAGAAAAGCCTTAGCAAGTCTTGTTTTCAATTTGCTAGAGTGTTCACCTCCTTCTTTCGTGCTGAAAATTTATAAGAGTGTGAACCGCTTGTAAAAAGTTGTAAGAGGGGTATTTGCCCTTTCCCTTCAAGAGATTTGCTAGTGGAAGGTGGGAGCCTCATCGAAGAGGGCCTCGCAAGTGGATGTAGGTCATTTGACCGAACCACTTTAAAATCGACGTGAGCTCTGGTTTGCATTTCATTATTGCTATTTACATTACTGCAAACCTTCTTACGTGCTTTATTTCCTCATTACCCTTGCTTCATACCTTTACGAACACGTGTTCAAGTTAAGCACTTCCGAGTTCGGTTTTTTATCGTATAAAATATTTTTCCAAAACATAAGTTTTAATCTGCTGCACTAATTCACCCCCCCCCCCCTCTTAGTGCCGCTCTGATCCTAACACCAAGTTGCTGCTCAAAGGCTGCAAAAAAGATTCATCTATTGCTTATGAAAAGAGGAGGAATACATGGCTATTTATAGGGCTTCTAAACCCTAACTCCTAATATGATTCCTACTCAAGACTCCTACTTCTAACCAACTCCTAATAGGACTCCTACTTAAGACTCATATTCCCGTACAACTCCTAATTCTTCTCTACGAAATAATCTCCTAACCCTAGCCGGCCTCTTCACCTCTTTAATAAGAGTCGGCTTAGGTAGGTTTTACATAAATGTCCCTCTCAATTAGGACTCTCCTAGCTAGAGTCCTAACAACAACCTACCTCTTACCCGTCGGCATGATCATTATATAACGATTCTTTCAGGTAAACCTCCAGCAAATACTCAGCCATATCAATATCTACATCTCCAGAAGGATGAAATAGAAATGATTGTAAAAGAGATGCTCAAAACATGAGTTATTCGGCCAAGTTGCAACCTCTACTCTTCACCGATGCTACTTGTACGCAAGAAGGACGGAACATAGTGAATATGCGTTGATTACCGAGCTCTCAATGGCATAACCATCAAGGACAAATATCTTATTCCAATAGTAGATGAATTGCTAGATGAAAGGGAGCATAAATCTTCACAAAGCTGGACCTTTGATCCAGGTATCATCAAATATGAGTGTGCGAAGAAGACATACCGAAAACCATCATTTGAACACACAACAACCACTACGAAATTTTGCTTTCTTCAACAGAAGGTGGAATATCTTGGGCATATCATATTAGAGGAAGGTGTGACAGTGGACCCCTTCAAAATTTAAGCAATGCAAAACTGGCCTACCCCGAGGAACATAAAAATTGCTACACGGCTTTCTGGGTTTAATAGGCTACTATCGTAAGTTCGTGAAAAACTATGGAAAGATCAATGCACCACTTACTTTCTTACTGGAAAAAGATGTCTTCCAATGGTTAGACAGAGCCTTCGCTGCCTTCGACAAACTTAAGACAGCCATGATGACGACGCCGGTGCTAACACTACCAGATTTCAACCGACCCTTCATTATTGAGGCCGACGCATCTGGAGTCGGAATTGGAGCCATTCTCATGCAAGATGGTCGACCACTCGCATATGCTAGTAAGGCATTATCTCCCTCCCATCAAAATAATTCAACATATGATACAGAGATGCGCGCCATTGTGCGCGCAGCAATGAGGTGGAGACCCTACTTGATTGGTTGACGATTTCGAATTAAAACCGATCATAAAAGCCTCAAGTACTTTTTGGAGCGAAAGATATCATCCCCTGAGCAGCAAAAATGGGTAACAAAACTTCTTGGATTTGATTATGAAATAACTTACAAAAAGGGGAGAGTGAATGTTCTTGCAGATGCGCTTTCGTAGCTACCCGAGCAAGCTGAAGTTTCGACCATTTCACTTCCAACCAGTGACTTCCTTAAGGATATTAAGATGGAATGACAGGAAGATTCAGAGACTAGTAAGATGATAAAAAAATTGGAGGAAGCACCAAGCTCCGTGGCTCATTACAATTGGGACTCAAAAGAATTACACTATAAGGGATGCATTGTGCTTATGATAAATTCTACTTGCATATTCACGAGCAGATTTTGGACAAAGTTATTTCATATGCAGGGTACTAAATTGAAAAGGAGTACGGCATATCACTCACAAATCAACGGTCAGACAAAAGTTGTAAATAGGTGCTTGGAGACAGTCCAAAGTCACCCACCAAATATGAGTATCCAAGGAGAACTCCAGCCCAGCCAAGTGCCATTATTGATCGACGGATCGTGACTCGATGACGACGACCCATTACTAACGTGCTAATACAGTGGGTGAACCTACCAACATAAGATGCCACTTGGGAGAACTATGACGACTTGAAGATCAAATTCCCAAAATTCATGAATCGTCGGCCTCGAGGACAAGGCTGATTTGAAAAGGGCGTGTCTGTTAGGACTCTAGCTAGGAGAGTCATAATTGAGAGGGACATTCATGTAAAACTTACCTAAGCCGACCCCTATTAAAGAGGTGAAGAGGCCGGCTAGGGTTAGGAGGTTGTTTCTTAGAGATGAATTAGGAGTTGTAAAGGAATAGGAGTCTTGAGTAGAAATCCTATTAGGAGTTGGTTAGAAATAAGAGTCTTGAGTATGAGTCATATTAGGAGTTAGGGTTTAGAAACCCTATAAATAGCCATGTATTCCTCCTCTTTTTATAAGCAATAGATGAATCTTTTCTACAGCCTTTGAGCGGCAACTTGGAGGGAGGAACCCCTATAGATTTCCAAGGAGGTCGATCCCCTAAAGAGATCAACCCCAAGTTTAGAATCTGCAAGGGTTCTAACATCTCGATGTCCCTCTCGAGTAACCTATGATCAAGATTATTTATGATCTATGTTTAAAGACGAATTAATCTCATTATCGTAATATCATCATAATTTGATTTTCATTGCATAGACCTATGGATATCATAATATATTCAAGCGACAGACAATATAAAGTGAAAAAATACTAAATAATAATAAGCAAAAAGACTACGTGTCAAGTCACATGTCATCAGTTAAGTGATTGGCTTACAGGGCACCTATAACTAGCAATCTCTTTTTTTTGGTAAGTAAAAGTAAATTGATTATGTGTAAAGATTCTACAAATAGCTTTATCTATACAAGTCATAGACAAAGCCAATTAACTCATAGAGTGCGAATGCGATAGTTATGACTACACATGCTGTAGACTATAACTACCTGTGGGTACATTATTTGACATCATTCCCAAGATCTTTAGCTAATAGCAAAATTAAATTTGATAAAAATATCTTTTTCTCTTCGGGTGAAGTGCTCGATTTTGAGATCATGCTCCATACAGGATCTTGAGTCTCTAATAATCTCTTTCAAGAGATGAGCATTGTTTGTGTGTTGACATTCAAAGATTCTATTACATCTCTCCTTCCACATCCACCAAATAGCGCATCTGAAAGTAACCTTTGCCAGTTGTGTAAGTGGCCCTTTTCTTGAGAAACATTGCATAAGGTCGCCTAGTTCTTGGTGCAAGTTTAGTTGCGGCAGTCTATTGAGTTCAAATCGCTGGAGAATCTCCTTCCATATCCATTTTGTATAATTACAAGCAAAATAAAGGTGGTCAACAGTTTCTTCTTGTTGCAAACAAAGGGAGCATCGGTTAACATGATAGATACCTCTTCTTTTCATATTGTCTATTGTAGGTAGTTTATTGAGAAGGGCCTGCCATGTACATAAGGAGTGTCTTTGTGATCCCGGTCGATCCCATGTCCAACTGCTTGGGACCCACTTGTTATTTCTTTGTCTAATTTGATTCCATACGGATGTGGCACTAAATTTACCATTGTCATGAGGCCAAATAAGTATATCTGAAGAGTTGTTCCTGATTGGAATAGCTACGATAGTCGGCCAAAGTGATAACATTTTGGGAGAAATAGGATTAGGGAGACACCAGGTACCGTTAGCAATGAACTCGTAAACGTTCCAATCTTTGGGAGCCCCAAGATCTTTTCGTATTCTGTCGCCATATAATTGAAATATACTCTTCCCATTCACCCAAGGATCGTACCACATATTAGTACTAGTTCCAGAAGAGATTGCATAAGAAATGTGTTTGATTAGCCAATTCCTTGCCTTTAAAATCGATCTCTTACTTGACCTAAAGTCAATCACCTATATGTTTAATCCTCATCAGACTCCTATGATGCTCAAAGATAATTTGAGATAATGGCTTTGTCAATAGATCTGCTATGTTATCTTCGGATAGAACTCTTTCCACTACTACATCTCCTCGGGCCACGATCTCTCTAATAAGCTAGAACCTCCTCAGAACACTTCTGATGAAACTTGGGTTCCCTTATTTGAGCAATCGCCCCATTGTTGTCGCAATATAAGAGAATCAGCTCCTCGCTACCTAGCACAACTCCCAGATTTGTCATGAACTTCTTTATCCAGACTCCCTCCTTTGCTGCCTCTGCTGCAGCAATGTACTATGCCTCTGTGGTCGAGTCAGGAGTAATATCTTGCTTGGAACTCTTTCAGCACATTGCTCCTCTATTTAGTGTGTACACATACCCCAAATTCGACTTACTAACATCGACATCGGACTAGAAACTTGAGTCTATATAGCCTTCAACCCAAAGGCTACTACCTCCATATACCAATACGAGATCCTTAGTCATTCTCAAGAACTTAAGGATACACTTTTACTTCTTTCTAGTGCTCCAAGCCTAGATACACTTGATACTTGCTCGTGACACTCAAAGTATGCATTATATCAGGCTTGGTACATAGCATGACATACATGATAGACCTTATCAATAAGGCATAGGGTATTATATCCATATTCATCTATTTTTCAAGAGTCTTTGGGGACATACTCTTAGAAAGTAATATCACATGTCTCATCGGTATGAGACCTCTCTTGGAATTTTTTATGCCAAACCTTTTGATAACGGTGTCTATGTACTTGGATTGGGACAAGCCAAGCATCCTCTTGGTTCTATCTCTATAGATCTGATCCCCAACATATAGGATGATTCCCCTAAGTCCTTCATGAAGAAATGTCTATATAACCAAGTCTTTACTGTGGATAGCTTTTATACATCATTCCCAATTATCAGGATGTCATCCACATATAATACCAAGAAGGTGATAGCACTCCCACTTATCTTTCTGAAAACACAAGCCTCATCTTCGTTCTTAACAAAGTCATAAGATCTAATTGCCTCATCAAATCTTATGTTGCAACTTCGGGAAGCTTGCTTTAGTCCATAAATGGATCTAAGCAACTTGCACACCTTATTTGGGCAGTACTTGGACATGAATCCCTAAGGTTATATCATATATACCACCTCCTTGAGGTTGCCATTGAGGAATGTGATTTTTACGTCCATTTGCCAGATCTCATAATCATAGTGTGCTGCAATAACCAATAGAATTCAGATGGATTTTAGCATGGTTATGGGTAAAAAGGTTTCGTCATAGTCAATACCTCGTCTTTGACGATACCCTTAGCCACTAGCATTGATTTATAGGTCTCTATCTTTTCATCTACTCCGATCTTCTTCTTGAAGATCCATTTGTAACCGATGGGTACAATACTCTCGGGTGCATCAATTAGATTCCAAACCTTGTTGGAGTATATGAAATTCATCTCAGAATTCATGGCTTCTTGCCACTTCCGAGATTCTATACTCATAATAGCCTCCTCGTTGATATGAGGATCAATATCCTCAATATCCTCTCCTTTAATATGTCTCACATATTAATATCCTTAACATCCTTTCCCACATATCTTTCCGACATAGTTTTTCATCGAATAAAAGTTTTCGAATCATTGAGGTTTTTATCAAAGCATTAATTCATCCCCCCCCCCCCCCTCTCGTGATTTCGATCCTAACATTTCAAAGTTTCACTAAAATATAATCTTAGCTCGCTACTAGAATCAAGTAAAAGAGGAGGCTGCTACCTTAAATAGATTTAAAGCATTTACACCAATCTCGAAGTTTTTTCAAAATATAATTTTAGATCTCAACAAGAATCAAGTGAATCAAGTGTAGAAGAGGAGGCTTGGTTTTCATTTCTTATCAAAGATTTAACTTTGATCCCAATAGCCCAAGCGATATATTGATCAAATGGAAAAAAAAAAAACATACAGAGTATTCTTGTATTCTAATCGAGACCAAATTGCTTGTATACTAACCGAGACTAAATCGTGGTTGGGACCAACTTCGACAAGTGCAACATCCAATGTGATGGGCACGCGATGACATGATGGTGAAGGATGCGTGAGGAGGACGTCAATGGGGAAGATCTCCTTTAGGTTGTTGAAGTACTCTTTAAATAGATGCTTGATGGAGAATAATAGAAACAAAGAGAGTATGGTTTCAACGCAAAAGTAGAAGTAGAAAGAAGAATAGTAGAGTGGATTCACCGTGAGCTCAAGTTGATGACACTATTCAGGCTGCACCTGTGTTTAAGAAACCGAAAATAGCATGTTTTAGAAAGTCATGGTTGTATACTACAAAACAGTAGGATGCTCCCATTTGATGATGAAACCACTTGATGTGTTTATCTTTTAATCTACGTTTTGAGTGACGCAAGATGCTTCGATCAGGATGAGACTGTTAGGATTGGAGCGGCACAAAAAGGGGGGGTTGAATTAGTGCAGTGGATTAAAACTTGTAAGTTTAAAAATAATTTCGTAAATGTGTAAAGATTTCAATTCATCAATGACTTGGAGAAAGTAGCTCGAGTAAAGTGAGAAGATGAAAACCGAAAGCTTGCTGCTATATAAATAATGGTTTCAAAAAGGTAAGAACTCACACACATTCAAGGAACGCACCAATTTAAAGTGGTTCGGTCAAAATGACCTACATCCACTTACGAAGCCTTCTTCAATGAGGCTCCCAACTTCCACTAAAAAATCACTTTGAAGGGGAACAAATATCCCTCTTACAACCTTTTACAAGTGGTTCACACTCTTACAAATTTTTAAAGAGAAAGAGGGAGGTGAACACTCAAGCTATTGAAAACAAAAACTTGCTAAAAACTTTGCTAAGACTTTGCTAAGACTTTTATCTCAATCTCTTGCTTCTCAAAGGTTGTGTTCTCTACTGAGAATTGAGGGGTATTTATAGGCCCCAAGAGGATTCAAATTTGGGCTCTAAATTTTGAATTATCTTGGGTTTCTGAGGCTGGTGGTGCCACCGCCTGTCGGTGGCGGTGCCACCGCCTATCAGTGTCTGACACTGACAGTGTACTGGTGGTGCCACCGCCCAGTCCGGCGATGCCATCGTCGGACCTCTCGGGTGTTGGGTGGTGCCACCGCTCAGTCCAGTGGTGCCACCGCTCGGTTCTTGGGTTATGGGCGGTGCCACCGCCTACACAATTTTAGCTCACTGGTTGGGCTCTAATCTTGGCCCAAACCAGTCCGAACTCGAGCCCAATTGGCCCCTACTTGGGTTATAAGATTAACACCAAATCCTAATCCTAATTAACATGCTAACCACTAATTTAAAGATATTTCCAAAGCTATTACAAAGTCCGCAAGTCAAGACCTTCTTCCGTCGAGCTTCCGGCGAACTTCCAACGATCTTCCAACGAACTCTCTAAAACCATTTTGCGGACTCCCGGCAAGCTCCTAGACTTCACGATTTGATCTTGGTGAGTTCCAATGAGCTTCTTCGGTAAGCTCCGATATTTCTCGGCGAGCTTCGCGAACTTCTCACGAACCTTCCGGCGAGCTTTCGAAAAACCCTTCGGCAAGCTCCCTACTCATTCTCGGCTAGTTCTGGTAGCATTCCCGACGAACCTTCGGACTTCCGTCGAACTCTCGAACTCCTAACGAATCCTTCATGCTTGACTCCGACACTTTGTTTTGCTTTATGTCTTCGTCGTTATCGTAGTTAATCTGTTAGGACTCTAGCTAGCAGAGTCCTAATTGAGAGGGACATTCTGTTAGGACTCTAGCTAGGAGAGTCCTAATTGAGAGGGACATTCTGTTAGGACTCTAGCTAGGAGAGTCCTAATTGAGAGGGACACTCTGTTTGGACTCTAACTAGGAGAGTCATAACTGAGAGAGACACTCTGTTAGGACTCTAACTAGGAGAGTCCTAATTGAGAGAGAGACATTCTGTTAGGAGGTTTTTCTTATAGAAGAATTAGGAGTTGTAAGGGAATAGGAGTCTTGAGTATGAGTCATATTAGGAGTTGGTTACAAGTAAGAGTCTGTTAGAACCCTTGCAGATTCTAAACTTGGGGTTGATCTCTTTAGGGGATCGGCCTCTTTGGAACTCTATAGGGGTTCCTCCCTCCAAGTTGCTGCTCAAAGGCTGCAGAAAAGATTCATCTATTGCTTGAGAAAAGAGGAGGAATACATGGCTATTTATAGGGCTTCTAAACCCTAACTCCTAAAAGGACTCCTACTTAAGACTCTTACTTCTAACCAACTCCTAATAGGACTCCTACTCAAGACTCCTATTCCCTTACAACTCCTAATTCTTCTATAAGAAAAAACCTCCTACATGAATGCCCCTCTCAATTAGGACTCTCCTAGCTAGAGTCCTAACAGAATGTCCCTCTCAATTAGGACTCTCCTAGCTAGAGTCCTAACAGTTTTACATGAATGTCCCTCTCAATTAAGACTCTCCAAGCTAGAGTCCTAACAGTCCTCTTCAAATCAGCCTTGTCCTCGAGGCTGATGATTCGTGAATTCTGGGAATTTGATCTTCAAGTCATCATAGTTCTCCCAAGTGGCATCTTCTATTGGTAGGTTCGCCCACTGTATTAGCACTTCATTAGTGGGTCGTCGTCGTCGAGTCATGATCCGTCGATCAACAATGGCACTTGGCAGGGTCTGGAGTTCTCTTTGGGTAGTCATATTTGGTGGGTGGCTTTGGGCTGTCTTCAAGCACCTATTTAAAACTTCCGTCTGGCCATCGGTTTTTGGGTGATATGCCATACTCCTTTTCAATTTAGTATCCTGCATATGGAATAACTTTGTCCAAAATCTGCTCGTGAAGATGCAAGTAGAATTTATCGTAAGCACAATACGTCCCTTATAGTGTAATTCTTTTGAGTCCCAATTGTAATGAGCCATGGGGCTTGGTGCTTCCTCCAATTTTTTTATAATCTTACTAGTCTCTGAATCTTCCTGCCATTCCATCTTAATATCCTTAAGAAAGTCGCTGGTTGGAAGTAAAACGACCGAAAATTCAGTTTGCTCAGGTAGCTATGAAAGCGCATCTGCAACAACATTCTCTTTCCACATTTTGTAAGTTATTTCATAATCAAATCCAAGAAGTTTTGTTACCCATTTTTGCTGCTTGGGGGAAGATATCTTCTGCACCAAGAGATATTTTAGGCTTTTATGGTCGATCTTGATTTGAAAGTATCGCCTGATCAAGTACAATCTCCACCTCGTTGCTGCGCGCACAATGGCGAGCATCTCCTTATCATATGTTGACTTATTTTGATAGGAGGGAGATAATGCCTTGCTAGTGTATGCGAGTGGTCGACCATCTTGCATGAGAATGACTCCAATTCTGACTCCAGATGTGTCGGCCTCAATAATGAAGGGTCGGTTAAAATCTGGTAGTGTTAGCACCGGCGTCGTCGTCATGGCTGCCTAAAGTTTGTCAAACGCAGCGGAGGCTCTGTCCAACCATTGGAAGACATCTTTTTCTAGTAAGGAAGTAAGTGGTGCACTGATCTTTCCATAGTTTTTCACGAACTTGCGGTAGTAGCCTGTTAAACCCAGAAAGCCATGTTGCAATTTTATGTTTCTCGAGGTCGGCCAGTTTTGCATTGCTCCAATTTTGAAGGGGTCCACTGCCACACCTTCCTCTGATATGATATGCCCAAGATATTCCACCTTTTGTTGAAGAAAGCAAAAATTCGTGGTTGTTGTGTGTTCAAAAGGTGGTTTTCCGTATGTCTTCTTCGCATGCTCATATTTGATGATACCCGGATCAAAGGTCCAGCTTTGTAAAGATTTGTGCTCCCTTTCATCTAGCAATTCATCTACTATTGGAATAAAGTATTTGTCCTTGATGATTATGCCATTGAGAGCTCGGTAATCAACACATATTCGCCTTATTCCGTCCTTCTTGCGTACAAGTAGCACCGGCGAAGAGTAGAGGTTGCAACTTGGCCAAATAACTCCTGTTTCGAGCATTTCTTTTATAATCCTTTCTATTTCATCTTTCTGGAGATGTGGATACTGATATGGCTGAGCATTTGCTGAAGATTTGCCTGGAAGAATCATTATACAATGATCATGCCGACAGGTAAGAGGTAGGTTGCGCGGTTCGTCAAATATATTTGAAAATTCAGTAAGCAAAGGAAGTAGATTTGGATCTTCAAATTCTGTTGGCTCTCCCTTAGTTTGCTGCTCAAGTTGTACCAAAAAGCCGCTGCATGCTTTATGCAAAACATTCTCCATTTGTTGTATGCAAATCGTTGTTATGTCGCCCCCACGTTTCCCGTGCAATCTCACTTGTTTCTCCTTACTGTAAAATTTCATAATTTGTTTCATAAAATTCCAAGAAATATCACCTAATGTCGTCAACCATTTAATTATGAGCATGGCCTCATGATTGTTAAGAGGGAGAAGGAAGAGATCTGCAATTATCTCTTGGTCCTGCAGCAATAGTTTCTCCTGCAAGCGCCTATGATCACAATTCAAAATCCGTCCGTCGGTGACCTTAACATCAAACCTGCAGCGATTCTCGATAGGTAATGATATCCGAACAGCAAGCTTACTATTTAGGAAGTTAGTAGTACTGCCCGTGTCGATGAGAACAGTGATTGGTTGTTGTTTGAGAAGGCCTCCAATTTTCATCGTTTGCGGGTTTGAGTAGCTAGCTAGTGTATGTACCGTAACTTCGGTCGATTGTGGCTCTTCTTCTGCATCTTCTTCTTCATATTCAAAGCTCTCTTTTGGATGTTCAATGACCTCTTCTTCTATCGGTTCAATCATAAGAAGTCCTCCTTTACTGCAGCGATGCTCACGGCTCCACGGCTCGTCACAATGCCAACATAACCCCTTCGCATATCGCTCCCGAAGCTCTTCTCCTGTTAACCTCTTTGGTGCAGGGACTTGGTCGACAGTAGGGGGGGCTGAGGGCTTCAATATTACTGGTTGAGGAGTGACCCTAGTCCTCCGAGCTTCATGGTTCAATTGCTCCTCTTAAACATCTAAACACAATCAATTAGTTTCATCTTCAAAATCTGAGATTCAATAGAGACAATTAAAGCAGGAAAAATCATGTTGGGTCGGAGGAATATGTTAGAAGATTGGACGTCGGGCCGGTGGATCGGTCGATGTATCGACATAAGGCTTCGGGCCATGGACTCGAGCATCGGGCTAAGAAGAGCGGGTATTGTGCCAAGGATATCGGAGTTGAAGAGTCAACTGACTGATTGGGCAATAGGCCGTAGGAGAGGACGATGCACCGAAGAATCGGACAAAGCGTCGAGGGACCAATGACATGCTGGACAACTTGGTTAATTACTTAGGATTAATTGTCTCGATCGAAGTTTTGTTTTACATGTGCAGGATTAACTACGATGGAAGTAAGACATGCAGTAGGAGTTGCGTCGGAGTCAAGACCATGATCACATTGGGGGTTCGAGAGTTTGACGGAAGTTTGGAAGGTCATCGGAGGTTCTGTGGGAACGAATATGAGAAGTCCAGGAGCTTGCCATAGAAGCTCATTGGAACTCACCAAGTGGATCGTCGCAAGTCCAGGAGTTTGTCGGAAGTCCGTCGGAGCATCGCCGAAGGTTCGTCGGATGTTTGTCGGAAGTTCGCCGGAAGAAGCGATTGATGCACCGGAGCAAGTTGCAGTAAATGTCTTAAGAAATATTATAGTTAGCATGTAGATTAAGTTAGGAATGGGAGGTGATACCATTAACTTAATCTGGGGGCAATTGTGTTAGGACTCTAGCTTGGAGAGTCCTAATTGAGAGGGACATTCATGTAAAAATGTTAGGACTCTAGCTAGGAGAGTCCTAATTGAGAGGGACATTCTGTTAGGACTCTAGCTAGGAGAGTCCTAATAGTGAGGGGCATTCATGTAGGAGGTTTTTTCCTAGAGAAGAATTAGGAGTTGTAAGGGAATAGGAGTCTTGAGTAGGAGTCCTATTAGGAGTTGGTTAGAAGTAAGAGTCTTACGTAGGAGTCCTATTAGGAGTTAGGGTTTAGAAGCCCTATAAATAGCCATGTATTCCTTCTCTTTTCTTAAGCAATAGATGAATCTTTTCTGCAGCCTTTGAGCAGCAACTTGGAGGGAGGAACCCCTATAGAGTTCCAAGGAGGCCGATCCCCTAAAGAGATCAACCCCAAGTTTAGAATCTGCAAGGGTTCTAACACCTGGTATCAGAGCAGCGTTCTTGGCGTCTCGCTGCCCTTCCATAGCCATCCATCAACCCTCTACAACCATCCAAAGCAATTCCCACAATTGCTTAAAAGATCATCACCGAATTCCGTTATCATCTCCACCACCACGGATCATCCTTTGATCTCCCCGTGAATTGCAACAGGTTCTGGTTTCCTACCTTACTGCTGCTGCAATTTAGTTATCCTTATTCGAAAATCCAAAAAAAAAAAAAATCGTTCCTATATTGCTGCATAAACTTTTCGTCACAAAGTTTTCATCTCTACGACGAAAGATACATTGCAGAATTCCAGCCGCATAGTACCATCTGTTTGATCTTGCTACTATGCTTTTTCTATCCAAATTTCTACGAAATTTTTATGACATCTTTGACACTTCTTAACAGTGGATTTCCCTTTGGTTTCATCAAAAAATTCTCAATATAAACTACTGATCTTTTATGTCCAATCTGCTGCACTTGAATTGCAGAATTCAAGCCGCATAGCACCATCTGTTTGATCTTGCTACTGTGCTTTTTCTATCCAAATTTCTACAAAATTTTTATGACATCTTTGACACTTCCTAACAGTAGATTTTCCTTTGGTTTCATCGAAAAATTCTCAATATAAACTACTGATCTTTTATGTCCAATCTGTTGCACTTGAAAATCTATGCTGCAGAAAATTTCAGCTGCATATCGTTGCCTTAACCCATCTATTTGCAATCTTTTTTGAATGAAATTTCTTATACACTGCATAGATCATCTTGGCTTCCATCTAAGATTGATCTATTAAGAAATTCATCTCTAAAAACGATTTTATGTTGCTGCAAATTTTCATCGTACCCCGCTGAAATTTTTCGACGATAATTCTGCAATTGTAACTTGCACCAATTTCCTTGCTGTTATACTGCCGAAATTTTCTTGATTAAATTAGATATCCTTGCTGTCATATAAACTGCGATTTTGCTATCAATTCCCTCCTCAATTCTCTCAAGTTTTTGGTGGAAATTACATCGAGAAACCGTTGTTTCTTCGACGACAATTCTACTCTTACAAGACAGCACATACTTGCTGCAACTTCCACGGATTTCTGTCAAACCTTTGCTACCATCTACCACAGATCCAAAACATTCAACCACAGCCCTAAAACTCTACTAAACCACACCCTGAAACTGCACCCAAAACTGCCACAAAACAAGCCTAAATCGTAGCCTACATCCACCAATCCACCAACCCTTTTGACCATCACTTCTCTCAACCTATACATGCCTTTAACCTAACAACAAAAGAGAGATCTTAACATCATAGATTTGGAGGCATATATTATGGTATCTAAGGAGGTAATCAATGCTAAATTCGAAGCCTTGGAGGCGCGAATGGAGGATAAGATTCGGATGCTCTTTACCGAACTCAGATTGGGCCGACCACTAAGCCCGAAGAAATCACATCAAGGAGAGAGCTTTGCCCAATCACACCAACCCCAAAGATATGACTTCCAAGAGAGGAGAAGCTCTATGACCAACCCCAACTATCCATGCATGAGAGTGGACTTCCCTAGATGGGAAGAAGGAGACCCGATTGGTTGGATCTCACGCGCGGAGCGATATTTTCGGTACCACAAAATCGCGGATGTATATATGATGAAAATTGCAGCTATACATCTTGAAGGGGATGCTATACAGTGGTTTGACTGGTTTGAACATACTTATGGAGTCCTTTCATGGCGACAATTCAAAGAAGGACTGCTGATTCGCTTCAAACCAACTGATTACGAGAATATTGATGAACAACTAGCAAAGATCCAACAAACCTCCACCATTCAGGAGTACCAAACCAGGTTTGAAAGGTTATCTAATCAAACTCATGATTGGTCTCAAAAACAGCTATTGTGGACCTTCATTGAGGGCTTGAAGCCGGAGATCCGAGGAGAAGTTAAAGCGCGACAACCGTATACGCTTATGGCAGCCATCTCTTTCGCACGACATCAAGAGGAACAATTGAACCATGAAGCTCGGAGGACTAGGGTCTCTCCTCAACCAGTAATATTGAAGCCCTTAGCCCCCCCTACTGTCGACCAAGTCCCTACACTAAAGAGGTTAACAAGAGAAGTGTTTCGGGAGCGATATGCGAAGGGGTTATGTTGGCATTGTGACAAGCCGTGGAGCCGTGAGCATCGCTGTAGTAAAGGGGGAATTCTTATGATTGAACCGATAGAAGAAGAGGTCATTGAACATCCAAAAGAGAGCCTTGAACATGAAGAAGAAGATGCAGAAGAAGAGCCACAACCGACCGAAGTTACGGTACATACACTAGGTAGCTACTCAAACCCGCAAACGATGAAAATTGGAGGCCTTCTCAAACAACAACCAATCACTGTTCTCATCGACACGGGCAGTACTACTAACTTTCTAAATAGTAAGCTTGCTGTTCGGATATCATTACCTATCGAGAATCGCTGCAGGTTTGATGTTAAGGTCACCGACGGACGGATTTTGAATTGTGATCATAGGCGCTTGCAGGAGAAACTATTGCTGCAGGACCAAGAGATAATTGCAGATCTCTTCCTTCTCCCTCTTAACAATCATGAGGCCATGCTCATAATTAAATGGTTGACGACATTAGGTGATATTTCTTGGAATTTTATGAAACAAATTATGAAATTTTACAGTAAGGAGAAACAAGTGAGATTGCACGGGAAACGTGGGGGCGACATAACAACGATTTGCATACAACAAATGGAGAATGTTTTGCATAAAGCATGCAGCGGCTTTTTGGTACAACTTGAGCAGCAAACTAAGGGAGAGCCAACAGAATTTGAAGATCCAAATCTACTTCCTTTGCTTACTGAATTTTCAAATATATTTGACGAACCGCGCAACCTACCTCTTACCTGTCGGCATGATCATTGTATAATGATTCTTCCAGGCAAATCTTCAGCAAATGCTCAGCCATATCAGTATCCACATCTCCAGAAAGATGAAATAGAAAGGATTATAAAAGAAATGCTCGAAACAGGAGTTATTTGGCCAAGTTGCAACCTCTACTCTTCGCCGGTGCTACTTGTACGCAAGAAGGACGGAATAAGGCGAATATGTGTTGATTACCGAGCTCTCAATGGCATAATCATCAAGGACAAATACTTTATTCCAATAGTAGATGAATTGCTAGATGAAAGGGAGCACAAATCTTTACAAAGCTGGACCTTTGATCCGGGTATCATCAAATATGAGCATGCGAAGAAGACATACGGAAAACCACCTTTTGAACACACAACAACCACGAATTTTTGCTTTCTTCAACAAAAGGTGGAATATCTTGGGCATATCATATCAGAGGAAGGTGTGGCAGTGGACCCCTTCAAAATTGGAGCAATGCAAAACTGGCCGACCTCGAGAAACATAAAATTGCAACATGGCTTTCTGGGTTTAACAGGCTACTACCGCAAGTTCGTGAAAAACTATGGAAAGATCAGTGCACCACTTACTTCCTTACTAGAAAAAGATGTCTTCCAATGGTTGGACAGAGCCTCCGCTGCCTTCGACAAACTTAAGGCAGCCATGACGACGACGCCGGTGCTAACACTACCAGATTTCAACCGACCCTTCATTATTGAGGCCGACACATCTGGAGTCAGAATTGGAGCCATTCTCGTGCAAGATGGTCGACCACTCGCATACACTAGCAAGGCATTATCTCCCTCCGATCAAAATATGTCAACATATGATAAGGAGATGCTCGCCATTGTGCGCGCAGCAACGAGGTGGAGATTGTACTTGATCAGGCGATACTTTCAAATCAAGACCGACCATAAAAGCCTAAAATATCTCTTGGAGCAGAAGATATCTTCCCCCGAGCAACAAAAATGGGTAACAAAACTTCTTGGATTTGATTTTGAAATAACTTACAAAAAGGGGAAAGAGAATGTTCTTGCAAATGCGCTTTCGCAACTACCCGAGCAAGTTGAAGTTTCGACCGTTTCACTTCCGACCAGCGACTTCCTTGAGGATATTAAGATGGAATGTCAGGAAGATTCAGATACTAGTAAGATTATAAAAAAATTGGAGGAAGCACCAAGCCCCATGGCTCATTACAATTGGGACTCAAAAGAATTACACTATAAGGGACGCATTGTGCTTGTGACAAATTCTACTTGCATCTTCAATAGCAGATTTTGGACAAAGTTATTCTATATGCAGGGTACTAAATTGAAAAGGAGTACGATATATCACCCACAAACCAACATCCAACTGAAAGTTTTAAACATGTGCTTGGAGACAGCCCAAAGCCACCCACCAAATATGACTACCCAAAGAGAACTCCAGACCCAGCCAAGTGCCATTATTGATCGACGGATCGTGACTCGACGATGACGACCCACTAATGAAGTGCTAATACAGTGGGCGAACCTACCAAAAGAAGATGCTACTTGGGAGAACTATGACGACTTGAAGATCAAATTCTCAGAATTCATGAATCATCAGCCTCGAGGACAAGGCTGATTTGAAGAGGGCGGGTCTGTTAGGACTCTAGCTTGGAGAGTCCTAATTGAGAGGGACATTCATGTAAAAATGTTAGGACTCTAGCTAGGAGAGTCCTAATTGAGAGGGACATTCTGTTAGGACTCTAGCTAGGAGAGTCCTAATAGTGAAGGGCATTCATGTAGAAGGTTTTTTCTTAGAGAAGAATTAGGAGTTGTAAGGGAATAGGAGTCTTGAGTAGGAGTCCTATTAGGAGTTGGTTAGAAGTAAGAGTCTTAAGTAGGAGTCCTATTAGGAGTTAGGGTTTAGAAGCCCTATAAATAGCCATGTATTCCTTCTCTTTTCTTAAGCAATCGATGAATCTTTTCTGTAGCCTTTGAGCAGCAACTTGGAGGGAGGAACCCCTATAGAGTTCCAAGGAGGCCGATCCCCTAAAGAGATCAACCCCAAGTTTAGAATCTGCAAGGGTTCTAACAAATTGGGCCCTTGATTGACCCAAATTGGGCCGAATGGATCAACTCATTCAGACTAGAATTTCTGCTAGGCGGTGGCACCGCTAGGGTCGGCGGTGGCACCGCCCAGGAGATAGTCTCCCAGGAAAGCTAGGTGGTGCAACCGCCCAGGTTAGGTGGTGGCACCGCCTGGGCTGAGTCTCCGAGCGAGACTAGGCGGTGCAACCGCCCCAATCAAGCGGTGGCACCGCTTGGGCTCAATCTTCGAGCGAGATTGGGCAGTGCAACCACCCCTGTCAAGCGGTGGCACTACCAGAGCTCGGTCTCCGAGCTCTGTCAGGTGGTTGTATCGCCCCAATCGGGAGGTAGTACCGCCATGACCTTGAAAATCCGCGATGTGACATTTTTGAGCTCCAAATTCAAACCAGTTTGGGGCCTATATATACCCCACCCTTTCCTACATGAAAGGGCAACCAAAAGGCACCAAAAATCCAATCTTACTCTGTGATTTTTAGAGCTCAAAAGTGTTGTAAATGCTAGAAGTTTTCCTCCCTCTTTTCTTCCAAGTTTTGATTTTTCAAGAGAGGAGAGAAATTTCTATAAGGGTTGTCTCCTAAGCCCGTTAAAAGGAGTGAAATTGTAAAAGGGTGGTTGGCCTTTGCCTATTGAAGGAAGGCCTATAGCGGACGTCGGTGATCTCATTGGAGGAGGAAGCCAAAAGTGGATGTAGGTCAAGATTGACCGAAACACTCTAAATCTCGGTTTGCATTTACTTTCTGTTCTCTATCTTAACTGCAAACTGCCTCCATAGCTTTACTTTCACTGCACTTCGCCTAATCTAAGTTAAAGCAACTTTCGAATCAGCTTTCATACCGAAATCGCTTTTATCGTACAAACATCGTATTTCGGTTTGCAATTACTTTCTATTCTCTATCTTAACTGCAAAATGCCACCATAGCTTTACTTTAATTGCACTTTGCCAAATCTAAGTTAAAGCAATTTCTGAATCGGCTTTCATATCAAAATCGCTTTTATCGTACGAACATCGTTTTAAATCGTCGAAAGTTTTCCGCTACACTAATTCACCCCCCCCCCCCTCTTAGTACTCTGATAAGACCCTAAAGTCTTATCGTAGGCTCTGATACAAAATGATAAGACCCTAAAGTCTTAACGTGGAAGAAAGGGGAGAAATGGGGATGATAATGATCGCTTCGAGGGGATCGGCCTCCTTGATCGCTTCAAGGGGATCGGCCCTCCTTGATCACTTCGAGGGGATCAGCCTCCTAGGGTTTGTCCAAAGATAGAATAGTATTTTTCATAGATTACTGAAAAGAAGCAGCTACATCCTTATTTATAGAGTTCCGCCCAAAGTCCATCAGGACTTGAACTCTAATAATAAATAAATATTAAATAAACCTCTACTTGACTCTAACTGAACCAAACCAACTCAATAAACAACTGGACTAAATAGACTCAATAAACATTATTCAAAAGCTTAGAAAAAGGGTCATAACATACTCTTGATACTAACAATTGGTATCAGAGCCCGATATTTCTCATTTCATATTTACACCCGAGAGAAATGTCTCTTCATGGCTTTCAAGAGGGCTTATCGGTTGTTCGTCCACCGTTGTTTAACGGATTGAACTACACTTATTGGAAAACTCGAATGAGAGTTTTCTTGATTTCTATGAATTTGGATTTATGGAATATTATTGAAAATAGTTTTCAACTTCCCTCGAAACCGATGAACGAATGGTCGGATTTGGAGAAATAGTATTTTTCTTTAAACGCAAAGGCTATGAATGCCTTATTTTGCGCTTTGGACAAAAATGAGTTTAATCACATTTCTACGTGCGAAATGGCTTTTAATATTTGGTGAATACTTGAAATCACGCACGAGGGAACTAGTAGAGTCAAAGACTCAAAAGTTAATATTTTATTACATAATTTTGAGCTTTTTCAAATGCAACCAAGCGAGACTATAGGTGACATGTACACCCGTTTCACGGATGTCGTCAATAATCTAAGAGTTCTTGGTAAATCTTTTTCAAATTTTGATCTCGTAAGTAAGATCTTAAGATTGTTAGGATCGGAGCGGCACTAAGAGGGGGGGGGGGTGAATGTTAGAACCCTTGCAGATTCTAAACTTGGGGTTGATCTCTTTAGGGGATCGGCCTCCTTGGAACTCTATAGGGGTTCCTCCCTCCAAGTTGCTGCTCAAAGGCTGCAGAAAAGATTCATCTATTGCTTGAGAAAAGAGGAGAAATACATGGCTATTTATAGGGCTTCTAAACCCTAACTCCTAATAGGACTCATACTTAAGACTCTTACTTCTAACCAACTCCTAATAGGACTCCTACTCAAGACTCCTATTTCCTTACAACTCCTAATTCTTCTCTAAGAAAAAACCTCCTACATGAATGTCCCTCTCAATTAGGACTCTCCTAACTAGAGTCCTAACAGAATGTCCCTCTCAATTAGGACTCTCCTAGCTAAAGTCCTAACAGTTTTACATGAATGTCCCTCTCAATTAGGACTCTCCTAGCTAGAGTCCTAACAAACCCGCCCTCTTCAAATCAGCCTTGTCCTCGAGGCTGACGATTAATGAATTTTGGGAATTTGATCTTCAAGTCATCATAGTTCTCCAAAGTGGCATCTTCTGTTAGTAGGTTTGCCCACTGTATTAGCAATTCAGTAGTGGATCATCGTCGTCGAGTCATAATCCATCGATCAATAATGGCACTTGGCTGAGTCTGAAGTCCTCCTTGGGTAGTCATATTTGGTGGGTGGCTTTGGGCTATCTCCAAGCACCTATTTACAACTTCTGTCTGGCCGTCAGTTTGTGAGTGATATGTCATACTCCTTTTCAATTTAGTACTCTTATAGTGTAATTCTTTTGAGTCCCAATTGTAATGAGCTACGGAGCTTTGTGCTTCCTCCAATTTTTTTATAATTTTACTAGTCTCTGAATCTTCCTGCCATTCCATCTTAATATCCTCAAGAAAGTCGTTGGTCGGAAGTGAAATGGCCAAAACTTCAGCGTGCTCGGGTAGCTGCGAAAGCGCATCTGCAAGAACATTCTCTTTCCCCTTTTTGTAAGTTATTTCGTAATCAAATCCAAGAAGTTTTGTTACCCAGTTTTGCTGCTCGGGGGAAGATATCTTCTGCTCCAAGAGATATTTTAGGCTTTTATGGTCGGTCTTGATTTGAAAGTATCGCCTGATCAAGTACAATCTCTACCTCGTTGCTGCGCGCACAATGGCGAGCATCTCCTTATCATATGTTGACATATTTTGATCGGAGGGAGATAATGTCTTGCTAGTGTATGCGAGTGGTCGACCATCTTGCATGAGAATGGCTCTAATTCTGACTCCAGATGTGTCGGCCTCAATAATGAAGGGTCGGTTGAAATCTGGTAGTGTTAGCACTGGCGTCATCGTCATGGCTGCCTTAAGTTTGTCGAAGGTAGCGGAGGCTCTGTCCAACCATTGGAAGACATCTTTTTCTAGTAAGGAAGTAAGTGGTGCACTGATCTTTCCATAGTTTTTCACGAACTTGCGGTAGCAGCCTGTTAAACCCAGAAAGCCATGTAGCAATTTTATGTTTCTCGAGGTCGACCAGTTTTGCTTTGCTCCAATTTTGAAGGGGTTCACTGCCACACCTTCCTCTGATATGATATGCCCAAGATATTCCACCTTTTGTTGAAGAAAGCAAAAATTCGTGGTTGTTGTGTGTTCAAAAGGTGGTTTTCCGTATGTCTTCTTCGCATGCTCGTATTTGATGATACCCGGATCAAAGGTCCAGCTTTGTAAAGATTTGTGCTCCCTTTCATCTAGCAATTCATCTACTATTGGAATAAAGTATTTGTCCTTGATGATTATGCCATTGAGAGCTCGGTAATCAACACATATTCGCCTTGTTCCGTCCTTCTTGTGTACAAGTAGCATTGGCGAAGAGTAGAGGTTGCAACTTGGCCGAATAACTCCTGTTTCGAGCATCTCTTTTATAATCCTTTCTATTTCATACTTCTGGAGATGTGGATACTGATATGGCTGAGCATTTGCTGAAGATTTGCCTGGAAGAATCATTATACAATGATCATGCCGACAGGTAAGAGGTAGGTTGCGCGGTTCGTCAAATATATTTGAAAATTCCGCAAGCAAAGGTAGTAGATTTGGATCTTCAAATTTTGTTGGCTCTCCCTTAGTTTGCTGCTCAAGTTGTACCAAAAAGCTTCTGCATGCTTTATGCAAAACATTCTCCATTTGTTTTGTGCAAATCGTTGTTATGTCGCCCCCACGTTTCCCATGCAATGTCACCTGTTTCTCCTTACTGTAAAATTTCATAATTAGTTTCATAAAATTCTAAGAAAAATCACCTAATGTTGTCAACCATTTAATTCTGAGCATGGCCTCATGATCATCAAAAGGGAGAAGGAAGAAATCTGCAATTATCTCTTGGTCCTGCAGCAATAGTTTCTCCTGCGGGCGCCTACGATCACACTTCAAAATCCGTCTGTCGGTGACCTTAACATCAAACCTGCAACGATTCTCGATAGGTAATGCCATTCGGATAGCAACCTTACTGTTTAGGATATTATTAGTGCTGCCCGTGTCGATGAAAACAGTGATCAGTTGTTGTTTGAGAAGGCCTCCAACTTTCATCATTTGCGGGTTTGAGTAGTCGGCTAGTGCATGTACCGTAACTTCGGTCGGTTGTGGCTCTTCTTCTGCATCTTCTTCTTTATGTTCAATGCTCTCTTCTGGATGTTCAATGACCTCTTCTTCTACTGGCTCAATGATAAAAAGTCTCCCTTTACTACAGTGATGCTCATGGCTCCACGGCTCGTCGCAATGCCAACATAACCCCTTCGCAGATCGCTCCTAAAGCTCTTCTCTTGTCAACCTTTTTGGTGCATGGACTTGGTCAACAGTAGGGGGGGCTAAGGGCTTCAATATTACTGGTTGAGGAGTGACCCTAGTCCTTCGAGCTTCATGGTTCAATTGCTCCTCTTGATGTCGTGCGAAAGAGATGGCTGCCATAAGCGTGTACGGTTGTCGCGCTTTAACTTCTTCTCGGATCTCCGGCTTCAAGCCCTCAATAAAGGTCCTCAATAGCTGTTTTTGAGACCAATCAAGAGTTTGATTAGATAACCTTTCAAACCTGGTTTGGTACTCCTGAATGGTGGAGGTTTGTCGGATCTTTGCTAGTTGTCCGTCAATATTCTCGTAATCGGTTGGTCTGAAGCGGATCAGCAGTCATTCTTTGAATTGTTGCCATGAAAGGACTCCATAAGTATGTTCAAACCAGTCAAACCACTGTATAGCATCCCCTTCAAGATGTATAGATGCAATTTTCACCATAGATGCATCCGCGGTTTTGTGGTACCGAAAATATCGCTCCGCGTGCAAGATCCAACCAATCGGGTCTCCTTCTTCCCATCTAGGGAAGTCCACCCTTATGCATGGATATTTGGGATCGATCATAGAGCCTCCTCTCCCTTGGAACTCATCTCTTCGGGCCTGGTGCGATTGGGCAAAGCTCTCTCCGTGATATGATTTTTTTGGGCTTAGTAGTCGGCCCAATCTGAGTTCGGTAAAGAGCGTCTGAATCTTATCCTCCATTCGCGCCTCCAAGGCTTCGAATTTAGCATCGATTGCCTCCTTAGATGCCATAGTATATGCCTCCAAATCTATGATGTTAAGATCTCTCTTTTGTTGTCAGGTTAAAGGCATGTATAGGTTGAGAGAAGTGATGGTCGAAAGGGTTGGTGGATCGGTGGATGTAGGCTACGATTTAGGCTTGTTTTGTGGCTGTTTTGGGTGCAGTTTGAGGGTGTGGTTTGGTGGAGTTTTAGGGCTGTGGATGAAAGTTTTGGATCTGTGGTAGATGGCAGCAAAGGTTTGAGAGAAATCAGTGGAAGTTGCAGCAAGTATGTGTTATCTTGTAAGAGCAGAATTGTCGTTGAAGAAACAGCGGTTTCTCGATGTAATTTCCACGAAAAACTTGAGAGAATTGAGGAGGGAATTGATAGCAAAATCACAGTTTATATGACAGTAAGGATGACTAATTTAATCAAGAAAATTTCGGCAGTATAACAGCAAGGAAATTGGTGCAAGTTGCGATAGCAGAATTCTCGTCGAAAAATTTCAGCAGTTTACGATGAAAATTTATAGCAACACAAAAATCTGTTTTAGAGATGAATTCCTCAATAGATAAATCTTAGATGGAAGCCAAGATGATCTATGAAGTATATAAAAAATTTCATTCAAAAAAGATTGCAAATAGATGGGTTAAGGCAACGATATGCAGCTGAAATTTTCTGCAGCATAGATTTTCAAGTGCAGCAGATTGGACATAAAAGATCAGTAGTTTATATTGAGAATTTTTCGATGAAACCAAAGGGAAATCTACTGTTAGGAAGTGTCACATATGTCATAAAAATTTCATAGAAATTTGGATAGAAAAAGCACAGTAGCAAGATCAAACAGATGATGCTATGCGGCTTGAATTCTGCAATTCAAGTGCAGCAGATTAGACATAAAAGATCAGTAGTTTATATTGAGAATTTTTTGATGAAACCAAAGGGAAATCCACTGTTAAGAAGTGTCAAAGATGTCATAAAAATTCCGTAGAAATTTGGATAGAAAAAGCACAGTAGCAAGATCAAACAGATGGTGCTATGAGGCTGGAATTCTGCAATGTATCTTTCGTCGTAGAGATGAAAACTTTGTGACGAAAAGTTTATGCAGCAATATAGGAACGATTTTTTTTTTTTTTTTTGGATTTTCGAATAAGGATAACTAAATTGCAGCAGCAGTAAGGTAGGAAACCAGAACCTGTTGCAATTCACGGGGAGATCAAAGGATGATCCGTGGTGGTGGAGATGATGACGGAATTCGGTGACGATCTTTTAAGCAATTGTGGGAATTGCTTTGGATTGTTGTAGAGGGTTGATGGATGGCTGTGGAAGGGCAGCGAGATGCCAAGAACGCTGCTCTGATACCAGGTGTTAGAACACTTGCAGATTCTAAACTTGGGGTTGATCTCTTTAGGGGATCGGCCTCCTTGGAACTCTATAGGGGTTCCTCCCTCCAAGTTGCTGCTCAAAGGCTGCAGAAAAGATTCATCTATTGCTTGAGAAAAGAGGAGGAATACATGGCTATTTATAGGGCTTATAAACCCTAACTCCTAATAGGACTCCTACTTAAGACTCTTACTTCTAACCAACTCCTAATAGGACTCCTACTCAAGACTCCTATTCCCTTACAACTCCTAATTCTTCTCTAAGAGAAAACCTCCTACATGAATGATACCGGGGAGGGAAAAATACAGAATGGATATCGATAGAAAATCGATATAACAGTTGTTCAGATAGAAAATGTCACAAAAGGCAAGGAACGCACTTTTGAAGAAACTTCGATAAAACGATATATAGCTCACCACCAAGTTTAAAAATCAAAAGGGATACAGAAGATTACCACCCTAATGATAATAAACAAGGATACAGAACTGAAAGCGAAAGACTCACCACTCAAGGACGCATCCAAGAGATACAGAGTTCAAAAGAGCACTCCAAGAGAGCTTCTGCCAATATCCTCAGTTTTCTGAAAATCCTTTCTAAGTCCTAAACACCAAAATAAATACTATTGCATGAAACAACCCTTTATGCATAGGGAATTTCGAAATTAAGTGTTTACAACTTCTAACCAACTATTTTAATGCACTCATTGGTAATGAAGAAATGTTCACAGCTGCCAACCAACTCCTTTAATGCATTCCTTTGTCTTGAAGAAAAGCACCTTGAAACAGCTTTAACTTTGTGCAGAGAATATGCTGATGAGCTGTCATTTTTTAGTGTGCTGAGATAAAGATTATGAGGCATCATTATTGACTGAAAAAGATACTAGATCATAATCAAGGCTCATATAATCAGATTGTAGTAAATTAGACACTCCCGTGTCAATCTCCCCTGGTTGAATGAGACTTGTCCTCAAGTCTTCGTTTGATTCATCAACATGATTATAAAAAGGACTCAAATCAGCCACATTAAATGTTGGGGATACTCCGTAATCTTCAGGTAGTTCTATCTCATAAGCATTTCTGCCAATTCTCTTAAGCACCTTGAATGGACCCTCAGCCTTTGGTTTCAATTTTTCAAATTTGCCCGGTGGAAACCTCTCCTTCCTTAGATGAATCCAGACCAAATCACCTGCATTAAACTTCACATGTTTTCTGTGTTTGTTGGCAGCATGCATGTACCTCTCATTTTGCTTCTCAATGGTTGCTTTCACACCCTCATGCAGCTTCTTTATCTGCTTAGCTCTTTCATCAGCATCTCCACTAAATTGCTTTGTTATAGAGTGAGGGATTAAGTCCAAAGGACCAGCAGGATTAGCACCATAAACTACCTCAAAAGGACTCTTACCAATACTATGATGCATAGAACGATTGTAAGCAAACTCAATTTGTGGAAGAATGACATCTCATTGCTTAATATTCTTGCCAACATAGCTTCTAAGTAAATTTCCCAAGCTTCGGTTTGTTACCTCAGTTTGCCCATCGGTTTGTGGATGATGCGAGCTACTGAAATTCAAAGAAGTACCCAGCTTCCTCCAAAGAGTTCTCCAAAAATGACTAACAAATTTTGAATCTCGATCAGACACCATAGTTTTTGGAATACCATGCAATTTAACAATCTCCTTAAAATATAAATCAGCAATATGAGATGCATCACTTGATTTATTGCATGGAACAAAGTGAGACATTTTTTTTTTTGGTAAGTAAAAGTAAATTGATTATGTGTAACGTTTCTACAAATAGCTTTGTCTATACAAGTCATAGACAAAGTCAGGTAACTCATTTAGTACACATGTGGTAGTTATGACTACACATGTTGTAGACTTTAACTCATAACTGTAACGAGCATGTTAAGATGTGCCAAGACTACCATTGGTTACAGCATTTAACATCGTTGCCAAGATCTTTAGCTAATAGTAAAATTGAATTTGATAAAAATATCTCTTTCTCTTCGTGTAAAGTGCTCCATTTTGAGATTATGCTCCATGCATGATCTTGAGTCTCTAATAATCTCTATCAAGAGCTGAGCATTGTTTGTGTGTTGACATTCAAAGATTCTGCTACATCTCTCCTTCCACATCCACCAAATAGCACATCTGAAAGTAACCTTTGCCAATTATGTAAGAGGTCCTTTTCTTGAGAAACTTTGTATGAGGTCGCCTAATTCTTGATGCAAGTTTGGTTGCGGCAGCCTATTGAGTTCAAATCGCTGGAGAATCTCCTTCCATATCCATTTAGTATATTCACAAGCAAAATAGAGGTGGTCAATAGTTTCTTCTTGTTGCAAACAAAGGGAGCATCGGTTAACATGATAGATACCTCTTCTCTTAATATTATCTATTGTAGGTAGTTTATTCAGAAGGGTCTGCCATGTACATAAGGAATGTCTCTGTGATCCCGGTCGATCCCATGTCCAACTGCTTGAGAGTCACTTGTTATTTATTTGCCTAATTTGATTTCATGCGGATGTGGCACTAAATTTACCATTGTCATGAAGCCAAATAAGTACATCTGAAGGGTTGTTCCTGATTGGAATAGCTGTGATAGTCGGCCAAAGTGATAACATTTTAGGAGAAATAGGAGTAGGGAGACACCAGGTACCATTAGCAATGAACTCGGAAACCTTCCAATCTTTGAGAGCCCCAAGATCTTTTCGTATTCTGTCACCATATAATTGAAATATACTTTTCCCATTCACCCAAGGATCGTACCACATATTAGTATTAGTTCCAGTAGAGATTGCATAAGAAATGTGTTTGATTATCCAATTCCTTGCCTTTAAAATTCCTTTCCAAGCTACAGAGTGGTATGTTCTTGTTGAAATTTCCCAAATCGATTCCTTCGAAAGGTACCTAGCAGAAACCCATTGTGACCATAAGGAACATTTGTTTTGCAAAAGGTCCCACAATTGTTGTACCAAACATGCTTTATTTCACTCTCTAATATTTCTCAAGTTCAGCCCCCCTTCATCTTTCGGTTTACAGATGTTGTCCCAATTTACCATATGCATTGCCTTATCATTTGTACCATTCCAGAAGAAGTTCATTAATAGCCGTTCAATATCTTGGATAAGTCCAACAGGCAGAAGAAAAGCATTAGACCAATATATAGAGTAAGAGTACAACACCGAACGGATGAGTTCAAGTCGTCCTGCTTTTGATAGAAGCCTATTTTTCCAGGAAGAAATTCTATTCTTTATTTTTTGTAGGATAGGTTGACAGTGGGTTTTATGAATGCCAGTGGATATGAGTGGGAGACCCAGATAAGGAACTGGCAGACTTCCCTCATTAACCCCCAGAGTGTGTGTAATAAAGTCCTTGTCCTCAATGCAAGGACCCATATAGACTTTACTTTTTGCATGATTTAACTGAAGGCCAGAAACCATACCAAAGTCATTTAGAATAGTAGCTAGGTTCCTCACTGAAGTTGGATCATTCTGGAGAAATATAAGTAAATCATCTGCAAATGTTATGTGTGATATGTGAATAGAACCAGCATTTGGTACCTTAATACCGCCATTCAAGACTGCTTGTTCCAACATACAGCTAAGTCCTTCCATTGCAATAGTAAAGAGATATGGAGAAAGTGGATCACCTTGTCGGATGCCATTCGTGCTGTCACGACCCTCAAATATATCCATGAATTTTAAAATTTTCAATTTCATCATCACAAACCAATCCAGGATCCAAACTAACGTTTGAGGACACTGAAAAACATTCTATTCAAATTCACATCTATAAAACCTGTGCAGTTTATAATCATATATCACATCACTCGATAATTCACATTCATGGCAACCCAAGCCAACTTGACAAACATGAACAACATTTATAAATCCACAAGCTAAATAAATTATACAATCAGAACTCCAACCATTTACCACAAGTTCATATCATCGTAAACTAGACTTAACATTCCGAAAATTCCAAATAAGAGAGATCTCCTAACACTTTTACACAGTATATCCATTTCGATTCATCGACAACATTTCATTACATACAAAACATACTTATACAACAATATCATAATAACCACCCAGACTTGCCCATAATTCTGAATAGCTATCCACTGCCTCAGCCCAAATCAGACATCTCGAAGAGTGACAAGCTGACCTGAAAGATTTATATAACAACGGAGTGAGCCAAAAACGGCTCAGCAAGTAACAAAGCATATTCAGAACAAAAGGAACGGTTTCAAATGAGTAAGGTATCATAATGCAAGGCAGAATACAAGAATTCTCAAGGATACCATCTCAATAGATACCAAATCATATGTATCAGGTCATTCAAAACATATTTGATCCATAACGAATGGAGCACAGAGTAATTGGAGCATATCAATGGCAGATAGGACATTTCAGAACATATCAGTTCATAGCAAATGGAGCACAGAGTAATTGGAGCATATCAGAAACAAATGAAACATATCGGAGCTTATCAATGGCATATGAAATGTTCCGGAGCATATCAACGGCATATGGAACATTTCGAAGCATATCAACAGTGAATGAACCATTTCAGAGCATATCAAACTCATATGTCGTACAGAAGCTCAAACGTCGTCCTTGACGTTGCAATCATATCATACTTATCCAGAGCATGAACAGAAATAACTCACCAAAACTCTGGATGTCATATCAAACATATAGAGGGTGTAGTGGGATCTCAGTCAGAATGTGATTCATCCATTTCTGAATGACCACCTGACAAAAGTCTCCCACGTCTGGGAGCTCCATCCACCCACGTCTAGGTGAAGTCAGAGGGGGCCGGCAGAGCATCGCAGGCTCTATGCATAACTCCCTTTACCATTTCTGGCAAAGGTTCACAACTCCCTTTACCATTTCTGGCAAAGGTTCACAACTCCCTTTACCATTTCTGGCAAAGGTTCACAACTCCCTTTACCATTTCTGGCAAAGGTTCACAACTCCCTTTACCATTTCTGGCAAAGGTTCACATTATCCCACAACACCAGAATACAAGAGGGCAGTTTAAACAATAAGTAGCATAATACGGAAGCACACGCGGAACAACCAAACGTACATGTGCCTTTTCAAAAAAGCAATGTGATGCAAGGAACAAATCTCTCACAAAAGTATTCATTTTAGGAAAGAAATGAAAACAAGAGTGTACAGGGATTCCAAGCAATCACATATAACTCAATGCAATAAGAAGATTTGATGAGTTCAATGTCCAAAGGAATAAAACTGGAATAGGCACATATCGAAAGCAAATGCGGAACAATAGGATATATATGTGCCTATATGAGTCAATACGATATAGCATAAACGTTACACAACAGTTTTCAAGAATGCAATAATTTTAAGGACAAGAGCAAACGAGAATTCAATGCAGTATTATAAAGCTCAATTGAATAAGAAAGCTAAAGGATATCAATTTCCAAATGAATGAAACCAGAATATGAGAAATCGACCAAAGCTCAATTTCTGGCAGAATACAGAAGGCACATTGAACAAATGATTCAAACTATCAATCGTGCTCCAATTTACTCAGAAGTAATAATTGGATTATACTTTCAGATAAGACAGGCTTCATATGAATTGAACTGTCCAACAGAGAGAGTTACAAATAATTTGGTAAGCAAGTGTCATAGAACAAAATCTCTGTTGGCAGAATTCATAATGTCAGATTCAACAGATAACTGGGCAGGTGTTTGGATTCCAAATCTTTCAATCCATATATCAAAGAAAGGTCTACGAGTCTAGTTTCCAATGAAATCAGTTTTGAACAAATCAGAGTTTCCAACAAAGACTTATAGGCAACTCGGTATCAAAAGGTCAGAATCTCAAAAGTTGCACAGATTCGAATCGTTATGTCTAAACAGGAGATATAACAAATGCAAGGCTAGAACAATTCAAAGTTCCTCATATTCAAAGCAAATGTAGAGATAAAATTGGCAGTGAGGAAAGATCAGGATACTTGCAATAAGACATATCAGAGCAATTATAGGAGAAACGATCAGGGGACTTGCAATAGAAAGGATCGAAACAAGCGGGAAACTTGCAAGAGAAAAGATTAGAAAGCTTGCAATAGAAAAGGTTAGAACACTTGCCTTTTGAAGGTTTTGATCCAAAGATTCGAAGAAGGTGTACGCTCGAATCCTTTTTCTACTTTTCCTCCGTGTCCTCTCTCTGTTTCATTTTGTGCTCCCGTTTTCTTCCTTTCTTCGCAACTACACCACCTGTCGAACATCGAGGCACAGTCACCTGCTCTCTCTTACTCTCATTCCTTCTTTTTCTTTCCCAAACACAGCTATCACAGCCGCCGCCGCTGCCGCTGCCACAATCGCAGCCCCTTCCACCGCACTAACTTCCTTCCTCCCTTCTCTCGCAGACATAACTACTGCATACGCAGTCGCTGCCGCTGCGGCCGCAATCCCGTCCACAGCCCCTTTTTCCCCCCTTTCCTTTCTTTTCTTTCCCAGCTGCAACTGCCGCAGTCGCAGTCGCAGTCGCAGCCATGGCCGCAGCCACCACAACCGCAGCCTCTTCTTCCTCTCCTTCTCTTCCAGCTGCTGCTGCCACCCCTTCTCCTCTTCCTCTCTTCTTCCTCTCCTTCCCTTTCTCTTCTCCTTCCTTTCCTTCTCTTTTTTCCCAGCTGCAACTACTGCAGTCGCGGCCGCAGCCACGACCACAACCTCTTCTTCCTCCCCTGCTCATCTTCCTCTCCTTCTTCTCTTCCAACTGCAGCTGCCATCGCCGCAGCCGCAGCCCCTTCTTTCCCTTCTCTTCTTCCTCTCCTTCCCTTCTTCCTTTCTTTTCTTCTTCTCCTCTTCTTCTTTTCCTCCCCAACGCCACACACCTCCTCGCTGCAGCCTTGCCTCTTCCTCTTCTCCTCTTCCCTTTTCCTCCCCAACGCCACACACCTCCTCTTCTTCTTCTTCTTTTTCTTCTTCCTCCCCTTCTTCCTCCCGGCGTCACACACACCCTCTCCTCTGTTTCCTCTGCAGGGAACAGAGGTATCACAACCTCTTCTCCTGCTTCCCCTTCTCCTTCTCTTCCTCTTCTTCTTCTTCTGCTCTTCTCCTACACGACACCCCACACGTCTCCTCTGTTTCCACCTGCAGGAAACAGAGGTGCTGCAGCCCTAGCTGCTGCCACCTCTCGCTCCACTCCGTCTTCCCTCTCTTTTCCCTCTTCTTCTCCTTCTCTTCTTTCTCTTCTTCCCTTTTTCCTCCCCAACGCCACGCACCTCCTCGCTGCAGCCTTGCCGCAGCTATCCTCCTCTCTTCTTCTTCTTCTTCTTCTTCTTCTTCTTCTTCTTCTTCTTCCCTTTTCATCCTCAACGCCCCACACATCCTCTCCTCTGTTTCCACCTGCGGAAAACAGAGGTGCTGCAGCCCTAGCTGCTGCAGCTGCCTCTCTTCCTCCTCTCCATCTTCCCTCTCTTCTACTTCTTCTTCTCCCCACGCCCCACCGCTTCTCTCTGTTTCTCGAAGAAACAGAGAGAGCGTGGGAGGCGGTGGGATAAAACCGAATTTTCGGTTTTCTTTATTTTCTTCTTTTTACAACTTAACAGTTTAGTCCTTGAAATTTCCATATTTACATATAGGTCCTCTGATTTATAAATAAATCTTTATTAATAATTTTCAAAAGCGAGGATATTACACTCTCCCCTCCTTAAAAGAAAATTTAGTCCTCTAAATTGATCATAGCTCAATCGATGAAAAGATGAGGATTGTGATATCTTTATTTCCTCCTCCTGCTCTTAAATAGTTTCGTCAATACAATACAATTACATAATTATCCACGAGTGATCGAAATATTCTCCTCCTTGATCCTCAATAGACGGTAACCCGACCATCAATCAATTTCTAAAAATACTTGCGCACCCCGCAGTTACTCAAGCAAGTCGTTACTCCAGAAAATACTCATTTTTGATGGTCACCTAATTCAACTGTCTATAATCATTACAAAGCCTCAATGTTCCATACATCTTTTTAACTAACACCGGAGCACCCAATGATGAAATATTAAGCCAAATAAAATCCTCATTTAATAATCCTTGTAGTTGCTTTTCCAATTCCACTTACTCAAATGATATCTTTCTGTAGAGAGGCTTAAATATTGGGATTGTCCCAAGGACCAAATCAAAAGTAAGATCACATTTTGAAGGTAAATCAAGTAAGTCATCCTGGGATACATTAGGCAAGGAGATAAATAATGTCCAATACTCTCAAAATAAAAGATCGGCTGATCAAATATGCAAAAAGTGATCATTGGTTATATACCAATCCATACTGGTATGATAGGAAGATAGCCAATCCATACCAAGTATAATAACAAAACTCCATATCTCTAGGAGAACTAAATCAGCAAAAAGTTCAAGTTCTCCAATGAGAATCAGACAAGAGGACCAGATTCAAGTTCGTTCTCAAAAAAAAATCTCCAATGATCGTATTTACATATAGCACATAATGTAGTGGTCTAGGTTGAATACCCTAGAGATTTGGAACATATTCCGAATCAAATCATAGATGGGACCCATGGTCAAACAAATATTTGCATTCTTTCATAAACATGCATAATACCTTTGACCACTAATTCAGAAGTTTCAGAATCATATTCAGTGATAGCATACACTCTGACATGGGCTGATGATTTATGAGGCAGTGACTCTTTCTTATTGTTCAAAGGGCAGTCTTTTATTTTATGATCCAACTTTCTACAAACAAAATAGACTCCAATCACCCGAAACACAAATTTATTTCATAATTTAACTTATAATTCACACATGATTGAGTCTTTTGTGATGACTTCCCATTTCAAATCCAAAGGTCTTGACCCTCTTGTTATTACTTTCTGATTCATTTCCAATCATATTTTTATTGCTAAACTTATCCTTATCATTCTTGCCACATATCTCCAAAAATTCTTTTCATTGTTGCCAATAATAATCAGCCTCTACTTCCAATATAAGGTAGCAAAAGAAATCTTTTGATCATTAGAACAATTTTGTATATCAAACATCTTCTCCATTTGCATCATCCATTTTTTTTTTTACCACCAATGAAATTAGGTTCATCATGCTTCTGCTACGCCACTCTGATTGAATATCCCCGATCAATCCTTTCATTCCCCTTAATTAATCAGAAACAAATGAAATAGGAGGACCAAATGTCCTCATCATCCTAGATTCCTAAAATGCACCAAAGAAAAATTTCCACCAATCACTAAAGTTCATTAGACCTCAATATATTTTGCATGTCAACATATCAAATATTTCAGTAATCCTCAAACAATGCTCTGATACCACCTCTGTCACGACCCTCAAATATATCCATGAATTTTAAAATTTTCAATTTCATCATCACAAACCAATCCAGGATCCAAACTAACGTTTGAGGACACTGAAAAACATTCTATTCAAATTCACATCTATAAAACCTGTGCAGTTTATAATCATATATCACATCACTCGATAATTCACATTCATGGCAACCCAAGCCAACTTGACAAACATGAACAACATTTATAAATCCACAAGCTAAATAAATTATACAATCAGAACTCCAACCATTTACCACAAGTTCATATCATCGTAAACTAGACTTAACATTCCGAAAATTCCAAATAAGAGAGATCTCCTAACACTTTTACACAGTATATCCATTTCGATTCATCGACAACATTTCATTACATACAAAACATACTTATACAACAATATCATAATAACCACCCAGACTTGCCCATAATTCTGAATAGCTATCCACTGCCTCAGCCCAAATCAGACATCTCGAAGAGTGACAAGCTGACCTGAAAGATTTATATAACAACGGAGTGAGCCAAAAACGGCTCAGCAAGTAACAAAGCATATTCAGAACAAAAGGAACGGTTTCAAATGAGTAAGGTATCATAATGCAAGGCAGAATACAAGAATTCTCAAGGATACCATCTCAATAGATACCAAATCATATGTATCAGGTCATTCAAAACATATTTGATCCATAACGAATGGAGCACAGAGTAATTGGAGCATATCAATGGCAGATAGGACATTTCAGAACATATCAGTTCATAGCAAATGGAGCACAGAGTAATTGGAGCATATCAGAAACAAATGAAACATATCGGAGCTTATCAATGGCATATGAAATGTTCCGGAGCATATCAACGGCATATGGAACATTTCGAAGCATATCAACAGTGAATGAACCATTTCAGAGCATATCAAACTCATATGTCGTACAGAAGCTCAAACGTCGTCCTTGACGTTGCAATCATATCATACTTATCCAGAGCATGAACAGAAATAACTCACCAAAACTCTGGATGTCATATCAAACATATAGAGGGTGTAGTGGGATCTCAGTCAGAATGTGATTCATCCATTTCTGAATGACCACCTGACAAAAGTCTCCCACGTCTGGGAGCTCCATCCACCCACGTCTAGGTGAAGTCAGAGGGGGCCGGCAGAGCATCGCAGGCTCTATGCATAACTCCCTTTACCATTTCTGGCAAAGGTTCACAACTCCCTTTACCATTTCTGGCAAAGGTTCACAACTCCCTTTACCATTTCTGGCAAAGGTTCACAACTCCCTTTACCATTTCTGGCAAAGGTTCACAACTCCCTTTACCATTTCTGGCAAAGGTTCACATTATCCCACAACACCAGAATACAAGAGGGCAGTTTAAACAATAAGTAGCATAATACGGAAGCACACGCGGAACAACCAAACGTACATGTGCCTTTTCAAAAAAGCAATGTGATGCAAGGAACAAATCTCTCACAAAAGTATTCATTTTAGGAAAGAAATGAAAACAAGAGTGTACAGGGATTCCAAGCAATCACATATAACTCAATGCAATAAGAAGATTTGATGAGTTCAATGTCCAAAGGAATAAAACTGGAATAGGCACATATCGAAAGCAAATGCGGAACAATAGGATATATATGTGCCTATATGAGTCAATACGATATAGCATAAACGTTACACAACAGTTTTCAAGAATGCAATAATTTTAAGGACAAGAGCAAACGAGAATTCAATGCAGTATTATAAAGCTCAATTGAATAAGAAAGCTAAAGGATATCAATTTCCAAATGAATGAAACCAGAATATGAGAAATCGACCAAAGCTCAATTTCTGGCAGAATACAGAAGGCACATTGAACAAATGATTCAAACTATCAATCGTGCTCCAATTTACTCAGAAGTAATAATTGGATTATACTTTCAGATAAGACAGGCTTCATATGAATTGAACTGTCCAACAGAGAGAGTTACAAATAATTTGGTAAGCAAGTGTCATAGAACAAAATCTCTGTTGGCAGAATTCATAATGTCAGATTCAACAGATAACTGGGCAGGTGTTTGGATTCCAAATCTTTCAATCCATATATCAAAGAAAGGTCTACGAGTCTAGTTTCCAATGAAATCAGTTTTGAACAAATCAGAGTTTCCAACAAAGACTTATAGGCAACTCGGTATCAAAAGGTCAGAATCTCAAAAGTTGCACAGATTCGAATCGTTATGTCTAAACAGGAGATATAACAAATGCAAGGCTAGAACAATTCAAAGTTCCTCATATTCAAAGCAAATGTAGAGATAAAATTGGCAGTGAGGAAAGATCAGGATACTTGCAATAAGACATATCAGAGCAATTATAGGAGAAACGATCAGGGGACTTGCAATAGAAAGGATCGAAACAAGCGGGAAACTTGCAAGAGAAAAGATTAGAAAGCTTGCAATAGAAAAGGTTAGAACACTTGCCTTTTGAAGGTTTTGATCCAAAGATTCGAAGAAGGTGTACGCTCGAATCCTTTTTCTACTTTTCCTCCGTGTCCTCTCTCTGTTTCATTTTGTGCTCCCGTTTTCTTCCTTTCTTCGCAACTACACCACCTGTCGAACATCGAGGCACAGTCACCTGCTCTCTCTTACTCTCATTCCTTCTTTTTCTTTCCCAAACACAGCTATCACAGCCGCCGCCGCTGCCGCTGCCACAATCGCAGCCCCTTCCACCGCACTAACTTCCTTCCTCCCTTCTCTCGCAGACATAACTACTGCATACGCAGTCGCTGCCGCTGCGGCCGCAATCCCGTCCACAGCCCCTTTTTCCCCCCTTTCCTTTCTTTTCTTTCCCAGCTGCAACTGCCGCAGTCGCAGTCGCAGTCGCAGCCATGGCCGCAGCCACCACAACCGCAGCCTCTTCTTCCTCTCCTTCTCTTCCAGCTGCTGCTGCCACCCCTTCTCCTCTTCCTCTCTTCTTCCTCTCCTTCCCTTTCTCTTCTCCTTCCTTTCCTTCTCTTTTTTCCCAGCTGCAACTACTGCAGTCGCGGCCGCAGCCACGACCACAACCTCTTCTTCCTCCCCTGCTCATCTTCCTCTCCTTCTTCTCTTCCAACTGCAGCTGCCATCGCCGCAGCCGCAGCCCCTTCTTTCCCTTCTCTTCTTCCTCTCCTTCCCTTCTTCCTTTCTTTTCTTCTTCTCCTCTTCTTCTTTTCCTCCCCAACGCCACACACCTCCTCGCTGCAGCCTTGCCTCTTCCTCTTCTCCTCTTCCCTTTTCCTCCCCAACGCCACACACCTCCTCTTCTTCTTCTTCTTTTTCTTCTTCCTCCCCTTCTTCCTCCCGGCGTCACACACACCCTCTCCTCTGTTTCCTCTGCAGGGAACAGAGGTATCACAACCTCTTCTCCTGCTTCCCCTTCTCCTTCTCTTCCTCTTCTTCTTCTTCTGCTCTTCTCCTACACGACACCCCACACGTCTCCTCTGTTTCCACCTGCAGGAAACAGAGGTGCTGCAGCCCTAGCTGCTGCCACCTCTCGCTCCACTCCGTCTTCCCTCTCTTTTCCCTCTTCTTCTCCTTCTCTTCTTTCTCTTCTTCCCTTTTTCCTCCCCAACGCCACGCACCTCCTCGCTGCAGCCTTGCCGCAGCTATCCTCCTCTCTTCTTCTTCTTCTTCTTCTTCTTCTTCTTCTTCCCTTTTCATCCTCAACGCCCCACACATCCTCTCCTCTGTTTCCACCTGCGGAAAACAGAGGTGCTGCAGCCCTAGCTGCTGCAGCTGCCTCTCTTCCTCCTCTCCATCTTCCCTCTCTTCTACTTCTTCTTCTCCCCACGCCCCACCGCTTCTCTCTGTTTCTCGAAGAAACAGAGAGAGCGTGGGAGGCGGTGGGATAAAACCGAATTTTCGGTTTTCTTTATTTTCTTCTTTTTACAACTTAACAGTTTAGTCCTTGAAATTTCCATATTTACATATAGGTCCTCTGATTTATAAATAAATCTTTATTAATAATTTTCAAAAGCGAGGATATTACACGTGCTCCCAAAAAAACCAATAGGTGAGCCATTAAAAAGTATCGAAAACTTTGGAGTTTCCAAGCAACTTTGAATCCAATTTACCCATTTCTGTGGGAAGTTCATATCGATGAGCATCTTATAGATAAAACTCCTATTAACTGAATCAAAGGCTTTCCGTAAATCAGCTTTAAAACATATTTTCGTCCCTCTTGCATTTGAGTGCAGGTCCTTTATCAAGTCATTAGCAAACAGAATATTATGATGTATACTTCTCTCTTTGATGAAAGCTGCCTGATTTGGACTAATGATCTTGTGTATTACCTTTTGCATTCTATCTGCCAACACTTTGGAGATGATCTTGTAAATAAAGTTGCATAATGATATGGGTCGATAGTTTTCTAGTGAATCAGCCCCTGCATTCTTGGGAATTAAAGAAATAAAAGTGCAGTTCATCTCTCTAAGAATACGGCCTGAAGAGAAAAAATGTTGGCATGCCTTAGACACATCATTTCCAATAATAGACCATGCAGTTTGGTAAAATTCAGCTGGAAATCCATCTGGACCAGGGCTTTTATCCTTCGGTGACTTAAAGACAACTCTTACAATTTCATCATCTGTAACTGGGGCACTGAGGATTGAAATGTCATCCGAATCAAGCTTTCTAGTTGGCTCCACATGAATGTTATTAGGTTGCACCGCTTGATTGAGTAAGGAATAAAAAAATCACTCAGTGTATGCTTTAACTTCATCTAAATTCTCAATAAGATTACCATATTTGTCTTTGCATTTTCTGATGCGATTAACGGCCCTTCGAGTAGCAATGGATGCATAGAAAAACTTAGTATTGGAATCTCCTAGAGTTAGCCAATGTTGTCGAGACTTCTGCTTTGCAAAACTTTCCTCCTGCTTTAAGGCTTGCATGAAGTTACTTCTGGCTTCTGTCTCTTTGTAGATAAGATTCTCATCTTGGGGCTGAAGTTGAAGCTCATATTGTATCGCCATTAGTTCCTTTCTGTAAATTTGAACCCGAGTGGTAATATTTCCAAAGGTGTTTGTATTCCACTCCTTCAGTGCCGCTTTGCAAACTTTGAGCTTTTGGCATAAGATGTAAAGTGGCGAACCATGTATATTAATATTCCAAGCCGATCTGATAATATCAAGGAACTGAGGATGAGTACTCCACATATTAAAGAATCTAAATGGTTTCTTGCCTCTAGGTGTTGCTTTCTCTGCGTGTATATACATTAAGGAATGATCAGAAAATAATGGTGCATCATACTCAAGAAGTGAATCAGGGTAAACTGTTAACCATTCTTGGTTAATCAAACATCTGTCTAGTCGAGCCATTATTTTTCTGTTACCATCGCCTTGATTACTCCAGGAAAGCCAATTGCCCACAGATTTCATATCAATCAATGCGGCAGTGTTTATATAATCATTAAATCTTTGAAGCTGACTTTCAGAATGCTGTCTACCCCCCACTTTTTCATTTGTGTATCGAACAGTATTAAAGTCACTAAGAACAATCCACGGCATATTAAGACAGTTATTTGCAATGTTAGTCAGATCGGTCCAAAGTGTATTTCTTTCTTGCATACTATTTGAAGCATATATACTAATAAAATTGAATTGACAGCCATTCTTTTTGTCCTCCACCTTAAGATGAATGAATTGATCGGTAGCAGAAATAAACCAAGCATTAATGGAGTTAGGATGCCATAAAACCCATATTCTGCCAAATGTTTTACTAGAGTCATTGGTAAACAGTTCTGCGTCCGGCCATATTAAATTCTTTTGAGCAAGAATGAGCGATTTTTTAATTTTTGTTTCTACGAGAATAGCAATATCACATGCGGCAGACTTGATTATTCTGTTGAGCTCCCGACATTTTTCAGGCTTATTAAGTCCACGAACATTCCAGCAAATTATCTTCATCAGAAAAAGAAAGTAAGGTATTCATTCTACGACTTTGAATGGATAGTACCATCCTTTTTCTTATCCTTAGGTTTTGCATTTTCCTCCCGCACAATATCTTTACCTTTTAAGGCCTTATTTCTATATTTATCCACTTCATCCACAGCTATCAAATTTTTAAACTTTATACCTTGAGTCAAGTAGTCTGATTGTTGAGGCGCAATATCCTGGTTAGTATGATTTATTGATGCTTGAGATAGTTGAGGCAGAATATCCTTACTAACAAGGTTTGTTGGGGCCTGTGTTTGTTGTGGCAGAATATCCTTGCTGGCGATGTTTGTTGGTGCTTGAGTTTGTTGAGTCACAATGTCTTGGTTGGCATGTTGAGTGGATATTGGAATTCCTGTTGTGGATGGATCCAGTAATATAGTAAGAGATGAAGTTTCCAACTTCTGCTTCTCTTGTCCATGAGTACCATGGGCTGTTGTGGAAAGCTCCGACATAATAGGGAGAGATAAAGTTCCTGATTTGTCTTGTCTATGGCGCTGTCCCTGCGAGTCGAAATGTTCACACGTCTGCGTCACCACCGGTTCTACTACCATTAGAGGAGGTTCGCCTTGTTGCTGAGGCATCTGACGTGGCCTGTAGATCTTATTAATTAGTTTCGGGGTTTGTTGACAGGCTCCATTTGTATGACCAAAAGATAAGCAACTCTTGCATCGTTGTGGCTTCCAAGAATATGAGACATGTACCTTACGAGTGTTCCCTTCAAGATCTCGATAAAAAACCTCATTAGGGAGATCTTCGTCAGAGGAAACCAGTACACATGCTCGGGCAAATGTTAATCTCGTCTGCGCAGCTGTTGCTTTATCAATATAGAGTGGCTGTCCCAAAGTACTGCATAACTTTGTAATAAAACGTCGACTCCAAAGATGTAGAGGGAGACCTTGAAACGATACCCATAAGGGAATAGACTGTAGACTGTCTAACTCCAAACGGACATTAGGGGACCAGCGTCGTAGAATCATTGGATGGCCACGAATAGTCCAGAACCCTTCAAGGACCCGTTGCAAATCTTCTTCAGAGTATAGCTTGCAAACAAAGAAACCGTTCTCCAGCATATGAAGGTCAAATGCCGATGTTCCCCATCTAGTTGTTATAAATAACGATAGTGGGAAATATGATGTTTTGAGACCTACCACATAACCAACAATCGCCATAGACCATGTCTCAATTAAATATGCGGAATCATCTATCTCATACACAGCAATCTTCTTTTCAGCCAGAACTTCTGGAGCAAAGAATTCCAAACTGAGGTCCGGGCTTCCGATTGGAGCCTTGAAGAGGCTAGTCCATGGCCGAGGTTCATTGGAAATAAGAGCAGGAGGTCGCGATCTAGAGCGTGACCTACTTTGATGCTGCTTCGTCAAAGGAACATCTCGCCGAAAAGAAGGTATTGGACGAGCAACTTGAGAAGGGAGCCTCGTCGTCGAATCTACCCTCTCGCCGCCGTCACCAGACCCAGGGACCATCGCTGCCATGTCTCGGCCGTTTTTTTTTTTTTTTTTCACCGAGCAGAGCAGGAGAGAAAGGTTCGATTTCAGCCTTCCCGTTGCTACCAATCAGAGAGGAAAGAAGAACTGAAAATTTTCCTCTGTTCCATTCCTTTCTGCGAAGAACAGAATTCTCCCACTCTGTTCCCGTTTCAGTTTCAAGAACCGATCTCGATCTTGAAAGAGCAGAGCGTCCCTCACCTCCGCTGGAAGGAATCAGCCTCCGAGCCGCTTTTCCCCGATGAGAAGCAGATGAAAGGGGGCGGTGCAGAGAACCTCTCTTCTTCCTTCTCAGATCTCGCTGGAAGAGCAGATCTCCTCTGTTCGGGCTCCTTTCCCGATTGGAAGAGGAAGAAGGAGACCCCTCCTCTGTTCAAGAGAAACAGAGTAGATCTCCCACCTTCTTCGATCTCGCTGAAAGAAGAGAGCAGAACAGGTTCCGTTTTGTTAGGACTCTAACTTGGAGAGTCCTAATTGAGAGGGACATTCATGTAAAAATGTTAGGACTTTAGCTAGGAGAGTCCTAATTGAGAGGGACATTCTGTTAGGACTCTAGCTAGGAGAGTCCTAATTGAGAGGGACATTCTGTTAGGACTCTAGTTAGGAGAGTCCTAATTGAGAGGGACATTCATGTAGGAGGTTTTTTCTTAGAGAAGAATTAGGAGTTGTAAGGGAATAGGAGTCTTGAGTAGGAGTCCTATTAGGAGTTGGTTAGAAGTAAGAGTCTTAAGTAGGAGTCCTATTAGGAGTTAGGGTTTAGAAGCCCTATAAATAGCCATGTATTCCTCCTCTTTTCTCAAGCAATAGATGAATCTTTTCTGCAGCCTTTGAGCAGCAACTTGGAGGGAGGAACCCCTATAGAGTTCCAAGGAGGCCGATCCCCAAAAGAGATCAACCCCAAGTTTAGAATCTGCAAGGGTTCTATCACCTGGTATCAGAGCAGCGTTCTTGGCGTCTCGCTGCCCTTTCACAGCCATCCATCAACCCTCCACAACCATCCAAAGCAATTCCCACAATTGCTTAAAAGATCGTCACCGAATTCCGCCATCATCTCCACCACCACGGATCATCCTTTGATCTCCCCGTGAATTGCAACAGGTTCTGGTTTCCTACCTTACTGCTTCTGCAATTTAGTTATCCTTATTCGAAAATCCAAAAAAAAAAAAAAAAAAAATCGTTCCTATATTGCTGCATAAACTTTTCGTCACAAAGTTTTCATCTCTACGACGAAAGATATATTGCAGAATTCCAGCCGCATAGCACCATCTGTTTGATCTTGCTACTATGCTTTTTCTATCCAAATTTCTACGAAATTTTTATGATATCTTTGACACTTCTTAACAGTGGATTTCCCTTTGGTTTCATCAAAAAATTCTCAATATAAACTACTGATCTTTTATGTCCAATCTGCTGCACTTGAATTGCAGAATTCAAGCCGCATAGCACCATCTGTTTGATCTTGCTACTTTGCTTTTTCTATCCAAATTTCTACGAAATTTTTATGACATCTTTGACACTTCCTAACAGTAGATTTCCCTTTGGTTTCATCGAAAAATTCTCAATATAAACTACTGATCTTTTATGTCCAATCTGCTACACTTGAAAATCTATGCTGCAGAAAATTTCAACTGCATATCGTTGCCTTAACCCATCTATTTGCAATCTTTTTTGAATAAAATTTCTTATAGACTTCATATATCATCTTGGCTTCCATCTAAGATTGATCTATTAAGAAATTCATCTCTAAAAACGATTTTATGTTGCTGCAAATTTTCATCGTAACCCGCTGAAATTTTTCGACGATAATTCTGCAATTGCAACTTGCACCAATTTCTTTGCTGTTATACTGCCGAAATTTTCTTGATTAAATTAGATATCCTTGCTGTCATATAAACTGTGATTTTGCTATCAATTCCCTCCTCAATTCTCTTAAGTTTTTGGTGGAAATTACGTCGAGAAACCGTTGTTTCTTCGACGACAATTCTACTCTTACAAGACAGCACATACTTGCTGCAACTTCCACGGATTTCTGTCAAACCTTTGCTACCATCTACCACAGATCCAAAACTTTCATCCACAGCCCTAAAACTCTACCAAACCACACCCTCAAACTGCACCCAAAACAGCCACAAAACAAGCCTAAACCGTAGCCTACATCCACCAATCCACCAACACTTTTGACCATCACTTCTCTCAACCTATACATGCCTTTAACCCAACAGCAAAAGAGAGATCTTAACATCATTGATTTGGGGCCATATACTATGGCATCTAAGGAGGCAATCAATGCTAAATTCGAAGCCTTGGAGGCGCGAATGGAGGATAAGATTCGGACACTCTTTACCGAACTCAGATTGGGCCGACCACTAAGCCCGAAGAAATCATATCAAGGAGAGAGCTTTGCCCAATCACACCAAGCCCGAAGAGATGACTTCCAAGAGAGGGGAAGCTCTATGACCAACCCCAACTATCCATGCATGAGAGTGGACTTCCCTAGATGGGAAGAAGAAGACCCGATTGGTTGGATTTCGCATGCGGAGCGATATTTTCGGTACCACAAAACCGCAGATGTATCTATGGTGAAAATTGCAGCTATACATCTTGAAGGGGATGCTATTCAATGGTTTGACTAGTTTGAACATACTTATGAAGTCCTTTCATGGTGACAATTCAAAGAAGAACTGCTGATTCGCTTCAGACCAACCGATTACGAGAATATTGACAAACAACTAGCAAAGATCCGACAAACCTCCACCATTCAGGAGTACCAAACCAGGTTTGAAAGGTTATCTAATCAAAATCATGATTGGTCTCAAAAACAGCTATTGAGGACCTTCATTGAGGGCTTGAAGCCGGAGATCCGAGGAGAAGTTAAAGCGCGACAACCGTATACGCTTATGGCAGCCATCTCTTTCGCACGACATCAAGAGGAGCAATTGAACCATGAAGCTCGGAGGACTAGGGTCACTCCTCAACCAGTAATATTGAAGCCCTCAGCCCCCCCTACTGTCGACCAAGTCCCTGCACCAAAGAGGTTAACAGGAGAAGAGCTTCGGGAGCGATATGCGAAGGGGTTATGTTGGCATTGTGACGAGCCGTGGAGCCGTGAGCATCGCTGCAGTAAAGGAGGACTTCTTATGATTGAACCGATAGAAGAAGAGGTCATTGAACATCCAAAAGAGAGCTTTGAATATGAAGAAGAAGATGCAGAAGAAGAGCCACAACCGACCGAAGTTACGGTACATACACTAGCTAGCTACTCAAACCCGCAAACGATGAAAATTGGAGGTCTTCTCAAACAACAACCAATCACTGTTCTCATCGACACGGGCAGTACTACTAACTTCCTAAATAGTAAGCTTGCTGTTCGGATACCATTACCTATCAAGAATCACTGCAGGTTTGATGTTAAGGTCGCCGACGGACGGATTTTGAATTGTGATCATAGGCGCTTGCAGGAGAAACTATTGCTGCAGGACCAAGAGATAATTGCAGATTTCTTCCTTCTCCCTCTTAACAATCATGAGGCCATGCTCAGAATTAAATGGTTGACGACATTAGGTGATATTTCCTGAAATTTTATGAAACTAATTATGAAATTTTACAGTAAGGAGAAACAGGTGACATTGCACGGGAAACGTGGGGGCGACATAACAACGATTTGCACACAACAAATGGAGAATGTTTTGCATAAAGCATGCAACGGCTTTTTGGTACAACTTGAGCAGCAAACTAAGGGAGAGCTAACAGAATTTGAAGATCCAAATCTACTTCCTTTGCTTGCTGAATTTTCAAATATATTTGACGAACCGCGCAACCTACCTCTTACCTGTCGGCATGATCATTGTATAATGATTCTTCCAGAAAAATCTTCAGTAAATGCTCAGCCATATCAGTATCCACATCTCCAGAAGGATGAAATAGAAAGGATTATAAATGAGATGCTCGAAACAGGAGTTATTCGGCCAAGTTGCAACCTCTACTCTTCGCCGGTGCTACTTGTATGCAAGAAGGACGGAACAAGGCGAATATGTGTTGATTACCGAGCTCTCAATGGCATAATCATCAAGGACAAATACTTTATTCCAATAGTAGATGAATTGCTAGATGAAAGGGAGCACAAATCTTTACAAAGCTGGACCTTTGATCCGGGTATCATCAAATACGAGCATGCGAAGAAGACATACGGAAAACCATCTTTTGAACACACAACAACCATAAATTTTTGCTTTCTTCAACAAAAGGTGGAATATCTTGGGCATATCATATCAGAGGAAGGTGTGGCAGTGGACCCCTTCAAAATTGGAGCAATGCAAAACTGGCCGACCTCGAGAAACATAAAATTGCTACATGGCTTTCTGGGTTTAACAGGCTACTACCGCAAGTTCGTGAAAAACTATGGAAAGATCAGTGCACCACTTACTTCCTTACTAGAAAAAAATGTCTTCCAATGGTTGGACAGAGCCTCCGCTGCCTTCGACAAACTTAAGGCAGCCATGACGACGACGCTGGTGCTAACACTACCAGATTTCAACCGACCCTTCATTATTGAGGCCGACACATCTGGAGTCAGAATTGGAGCCATTCTCATGCAAGATGGTCGACCACTCGCATACACTAGCAAGGCATTATCTCCCTCCGATCAAAATATGTCAACATATGATAAGGAGATGCTCGCCATTGTGCGCGCAGCAACGAGGTGGAGATTGTACTTGATCAGGCGATACTTTCAAATCAAGACCGACCATAAAAGCCTAAAATATCTCTTGGAACAGAAGATATCTTCCCCCGAGCAGCAAAAATGGGTAACAAAACTTCTTGGATTTGATTTTGAAATAACTTACAAAAAGGGGAAAGAGAATGTTCTTGCAGATGCGCTTTCGCAGCTACCCGAGCAAGTTGAAGTTTCGACCGTTTCACTTCCGACCAGCGACTTCCTTGAGAATATTAAGATGGAATGGCAAGAAGATTCAGATACTAGTAAGATTATAAAAAAATTGGAGGAAGCACCAAGCCCCATGGCTCATTACAATTGGGACTCAAAAGAATTACACTATAAGGGACGCATTGTGCTTGTGACAAATTCTACTTGCATCTTCAATAGCAGATTTTGGACAAAGTTATTCTATATGTAGGGTACTAAATTGAAAAGGAGTACGACATATCACCCACAAACCAACAGCCAACCGGAAGTTTTAAACAGGTGCTTGGAGACAGCCCAAAGCCACCCACCAAATATGACTACCCAAAGAGAACTCCAGACCCAGCCAAGTGCCATTATTGATCGACGGATCGTGACTCGACGACGGCGACCCACTAATGAAGTGCTAATACAGTGGGCGAACCTACCAAAAGAAGATGCCACTTGGGAGAACTATGACGACTTGAAGATCAAATTCCCAGAATTCATGAATCATCAGCCTCGAGGACAAGGCTGATTTGAAGAGGGCGGGTCTGTTAGGACTCTAGCTTGGAGAGTCCTAATTGAGAGGGACATTCATGTAAAAATGTTAGGACTTTAGCTAGAAGAGTCCTAATTGAGAGGGACATTCTGTTAGGACTCTAGCTAGGAGAGTCCTAATTGAGAGGGACATTCTGTTAGGACTCTAGTTAGGAGAGTCCTAATTGAGAGGGACATTCATGTAGGAGGTTTTTTCTTAGAGAAGAATTAGGAGTTGTAAGGGAATAGGAGTCTTGAGTAGGAGTCCTATTAGGAGTTGGTTAGAAGTAAGAGTCTTAAGTAGGAGTCCTATTAGGAGTTAGGGTTTAGAAGCCTTATAAATAGCCATGTATTCCTCCTCTTTTCTCAAGCAATAGATGAATCTTTTCTGCAGCCTTTGAGCAGCAACTTGGAGGGAGGAACCCCTATAGAGTTCCAAGGAGGCCGATCCCCTAAAGAGATCAACCCCAAGTTTAGAATCTGCAAGGGTTCTATCACGTTTCTCCCTCTTTCTTCCGTTCCCTTCTGCGAGGAAGAACCAAGGCGCCGCTTTCTTTCCTTGACAGCACAGCTGGTCAATCGCTCCTTTGGAGCAGAAACCTCAGCCCCTTTCCTCGTCTTCGCCCTCCTCTATTTTCACAATGCAAGAAGAACGCCGACCGCTAGGGTTCCGTTCCCTTCTGCAAAGAAGAAGAAGAAGAAGGAGACCAGATAGCGGAGTTGATGACCGTCCACTTCCTCCCTTCGCCGATGGAGAGGAAAGAGGGATCTCCCTCCTTCGATTTCGCCCAAGAGGAAAAGAATTCTCCCAACGGCAAGCTTCTGTTCGTTCTTCTTGCAGATCTCTCCTTCTTGCAGAAGAACGAAGAGGCCGATGGAGAGGAAAGAGGGATCTCCCTCCTTCGATTTCGCGCAAGAGGAACAGAATTCTCCCAACGGCCTCTTCAAATATAATAACATCAATAATGCTTCCTAGAACAAATTATGCTATTAAAGATCAACCAAATTCCCAGGATGAAAAAGATCAACCAAAGTGAGACATTTTTGAAAATCTATCAACAACAACCATGATAGAATCCTTGTTCCTTTGAGTTCTTGGCAGTCCCAAAACGAAATCAAGACTCACATCCTCCCATGGAGCATTTGGCACTGGCAATGGAGTGTACAACCCAGAATTTTGACTTCTTATTTTTGCCAAATGACATAATCGGCATTGCTTCACATGTCTATCCACATCTCTGAACATTTTAGGCCAGTAGAAATTTGATTGAACAAGAGCTAGAGTCTTATCCCTACCGAAATGTCCTCTCAAAACACCCCCATGAGCTTCAGTTAGAATTATTTGTCTCAAAGAACAAGATGGAACACACAAAGCATTAGCTCGAAAAAGAAAACCATCAAAGATCGAAAATTGTTGAAAGGAACCTGATTTGCAATTCTGCCATATTAAGCCGAAATCCACATCATTCTCATAGAGATCTTTGAACATCTCAAATCCAACAACTTTGACTTCCATTGCTGATAATAAAGAATGCTTTCTGCTCAATGCATCAGCAACCACATTTTGAACACCAGATTTGTGCTTAATTGTAAAGTTATAAGATTGCAAAAACTCCACCCAAGATGCATGCCTCTTGTTTAGCTTGTGCTGGTGATTAATGAACTTTAATGCCTCGTGATCAGAATATAGAACAAATGGCTTGGCGAGAAGATATTGACTCCAATGAGACAAAGCTCGATAAATCGCATAAAACTCCTTATCATAAGTAGAGTATTTTTTTCTTGTATCATTCAGCTTTTCACTAAAAAATGCAATGGGCCTTCCGTCTTGACTCAAAACAGCACCAATTCCCACATTAGATGCATCACATTCAACTTCAAACACATTATCAAAATTTGGTAGAACTAAGATAGGAGCCTTAGTAACCTTTCTTTTCAAAAGCTCAAAAGCATCGTTAGCCTCACTAGTCCATTTGAATTTGTCACATTTCAGACATTCGGTGATTGGAGCGACAATAGAGCTGAAACTCTTGATGAATCTTCTATAAAAAGATGTTAAGCCATGGAAACTCCTCACATCATGTAATGAAGCAGGTGTTGGCCATTTGAGAATAGCTTCCACCTTACTTTGATCCATCATGATTCCATCTTTTGAAACAACATACCCCAAAAACACCACACTAGAAGTAAATAAATCACATTTGTTTATATTAGCATAAAGTTTTTGCTGCCTCAAAATAAGAAAGATTTCTTTCATATGACTCATATGCTCCTCTTCACTTTTGCTATACACCAATATATCGTCAAAATAAACAACAACAAATATTCCAATGAATGGCTTAAGTATGTGATTCATAAATCTCATGAATGTGCTAGGAGCATTAGATAGTCCAAATGGCATAACCAACCATTCATATAAGCCTTCTCTAGTTTTAAACGCTGTTTTCCACTCATCTCCGGGCCTCATTCTTATTTGGTGATAGCCACTCCTCAAATCAATTTTAGAGAAAATATAAGCACCACACAATTGATCAAGTAAATCATCTAACCTTGGAATAGGAAAGCGATAGTCCACTGTGATTTTGTTGATGGTGCGACTGTCCACGCACATTCTCCAAGAACCATCTTTCTTAGGCACCAATAAGGCTGGAACTGCACAGGGACTCATGCTCTTCCGAATTAACCCCTTTTTCACTAATTCATCAACTTGCCTTTGAAGTTCTTCATGTTCTTTAGGACTCATTCTGTACGCAGCCTTATTAGGTAGAACAGCCCCCGGAATAAGATCAATGTGATGTTGAATGTCTCTCAAAGGTGGAAGGCCATGTGGAATCTCTTCCGGTATAACATCTTGAAATTCTTCTACGATTGGTTGCATGATTTTCGGTGTCTCCTTATGTTGTTCGTTCTCCTCTACTACCATTAGGGCCAAAACATGACCGCCCTTGTCCAATTCATATCTGCATTCTCTATAAGAAATAAAAGCACTAACTTCCTTCTTTGGCGCACTGATTTCGGAAGGTTGTAATGGAGCTAAGATAATCTTCTTTTCATTCACTTTAAAAGAATAAGTATGTTTATAACCATCATACAACACTCTTCTATCATAATGCCAAGGTCTTCCCAATAGTAAATGACAAGCATCCATAGGGGCAACATCACACCACACTTTATCTTTATAATACTTGCCAATAGAAAATGAAACTAAACATCTTTTAGTTACCTTGATGTCATTTCCTTTTTGCAACCAACATAATTGGTATGGATGTGGATGAGGGATCGTATCCAACTTCAGCTTCTGCACCATTTCCAAAGAAACCACGTTCTCAAAACTGCCACTGTCTATGATCACCAAGCACACCTTGCCAAGAGAAGTGCATTTAGTGTGAAACACATTTTTTCTCACCCAACTTTCATCGTCGGCCACATATGACACTTGTAAACTACGTTGCAATACAATAGACAAACCATGATCAGCATAAGTAATCTCTTCCTCATCATCATCGTATTTAGGTTCGTTGTCAGTTTCATCTTCTCCTCCATCATTATGATCTTCAACCAAAGTTACAATCCTCCTATTTGGACAATCTGATGCGATATGCCCAAAACCATGACATTTGAAGCATTTTCGACCACTTGGGGTAGAAGAATTAGGTGTTTTTTTGCTGCCAGCAGATTCTTCACCCTTTTCTTGCACCTTCGATATCACCTTGCTTTGGACAGTAGGCTTGGAACTTCCTCCTTTTGTGTAGCCTTCTTTTGAGCTATACCGAAAACTCTTTTCAACTTTTAATGCCAGCTTGCTCACATCATTTAAAGACCATTATGGCTGTAGCTGAACAACTTTAGCAAACTCATACTTCAAACCTCCCAAGTATCTTGCAATTGTTTGCTCTTCCGGTTCCACAAGCTCTCCTTTTAACATCAAATTATCAAATTCTGCAGTGTACTCCTCCACACTAAGATCTTTTTGCTTGAAATCATGTATTTTGAGAAAGATCTCTTGTCTATAATTATGAGGTAAATATTTTCTCTTTAGCTCCCTTTTCATTTTCTCCCATGTAACGATCTTACTCTTCCCCTCACGTTCTCTTTGTTTCTTCAGATTTTCCCACCAAAAAGATGCATTCCGCCTGAGTTTGAGTGCCACAAGTTTGACCTTCTTTTGTTCCGGTGGTTCATGAAAATCGAAAATTCTTTCTACTGTATTAAGCCAATCGATAAAGTCATCAACATTTATTTTGCCTTCAAATTCAGGAATATCAAATCTGGGGTTATATTTATTCTGCCACTCGTCTTGGACTTCATTTCTTCTCCGACATCTTCTCGACTCCCTTGGAAGAAGTGTATCATCATCAGAAGTAAACTCTCGAGCTTCATTTTCATATTTGTTATGTCTACTCTGAAGTTCATCGATTATCTCATTTTTTTTTTTTTGTAAGTAAAAGTAAATTGATTATGTGTAAAGTTTCTACAAATAGCTTTATCTATACAAGTCATAGACAAAGTCAAGTAACTCATAGAGTGCGAATGCGATAGTTATGACTACACATGCTGTAGACTATAACTACCTGTGGGTACATTATTTGGCATCATTCCCAGGATCTTTTGCTAATAGCAAAATTAAATTTGATAAAAATATCTTTTTCTCTTCGGGTGATGTGCTCGGTTTTGAGATCTTGCTCCAAACAGGATCTTGAGTCTCTAATAATCTCTTTCAAGAGCTGAGCATTGTTTGTGTGTTGACATTCAAAGATTCTATTACATCTCTCCTTCCACATCCACCAAATAGCGCATCTGAAAGTGACCTTTGCCAGTTGTGTTAGAGGCCCTTTTCTTGAGAAACATTGCATAAGGTCGCCTAGTTCTTGGTGCAAGTTTGGTTGCGGCAGCCTATTGAGTTCAAATCACTGGAGAATCTCCTTCCATATCCATTTTGTATAATCACAAGCAAAATAGAGGTGGTCAACAGTTTCTTCTTGTTGCAAACAAAGGGAGCATCGGTTAACTTGATAGATACCTCTTCTTTTCATATTGTCTATTGTAGGTAGTTTATTGAGAAGGGCCTGCCATGTACATAAGGAGTGTCTTTGTGATCCCGATCGATCCCATGTCCAACTGCTTGGGACCCACTTGTTATTTTTTTGCCTAATTTGATTCCATGCGGATGTGGCACTAAATTTGCCATTGTCATGAGGCCAAATAAGTATTTCTGAAGAGTTATTCCTGATTGGAATAGCTATGATAGTCGGCCAAAGTGATAACATTTCGGGAGAAATAGGATTAGGGAGACACCAGGTACCGTTAGCAATGAACTCGGAAACCTTCCAATCTTTGGGAGCCCCAAGATCTTTTCGTATTCTATCGCCATATAATTGAAATATACTCTTCCCACTCACCCAAGGATCGTACCACATATTAGTACTAGTTCCAGAAGAGATTGCATACGAGATGTGTTTGATTAGCCAAGATCTCATTTTTTTCTTGTAGGCTACGCAGCAATTTTCGTAGCTGCAGCCTCAACGACTCAACGTCATCTTCGTGATCGCTACCTTCACCAACTACATCTTTTCCATTCCGCCTTGCCATGATCTCTAGCCTTTAGCTCTGATACCAAACTGATACCGGGGAGGGAAAAATGCAGAATGGATGTCGATAGAAAACCGATATAACAGTTGTTCAGATAGAAAATATCACAAAAGGCAAGGAACGCACTTTTGAAGAAACTTCGATAAAACGATATATAGCTCACCACCAAGTTTAAAAATCAAAAGGGATACAGAAGATCACCACCCTAATGATAATAAACAAGGATACAGAACTGAAAGCGAAAGATTCACCACTCAAGGACGTATCCAAGAGATACAGAGTTCAAAAGAGCACTCCAAGAGAGCTTCTACCAATATCCTCAGTTTTCTGAAAATCCTTTCGAAGTCCTAAACACCAAAATAAATACTAGTGCATGAAACAACCCTTCATGCATAGGGAATTTCGAAATTAAGTGTTTACAGCTTCTAACCAACTATTTTAATGCACTCATTGGTAATGAAGAAATGTTCACAGTTGCCAACCAACTCCTTTAATGCATTCCTTTGTCTTGAAGAAAAGCACCTTGAAACAGCTTTAACTTTGTGCAGAGAATATGCTGATGAGCTGTCATTTTTTAGTGTGCTGAGATAAAGATTATGAGGCATCATTATTGACTGAAAAAGATACTAGATCATAATCAAGGCTCATATAATCAGATTGTAGTAAATTAGACACTCCCGTGTCAATGAATGTCCCTCTCAATTAGGACTCTCCTAACTAGAGTCCTAACAGAATGTCCCTCTCAATTAGGACTCTCCTAGCTAAAGTCCTAACAGTTTTACATGAATGTCCCACTCAATTAGGACTCTCCTAGCTAGAGTCCTAACAGTGAATTAGTGCAGCAGATTAAAACTTTGGTTTCGACAAATCTTTTGATATGATAAAAACCGAACTTGAAAAGTTTAACTTGAACGTGTGTTCGTAAAGGTATGCAGCAAAGGTAATAAGGAAATAAAGCACGTAAGAAGGTTTGCAGTAATGTAAATAGCGATAATAAAATGCAAACCAGAGATCACACCGATTTTAAAGTGGTTCGGTCAAATGACCTACATCCACTTGCGAGGCCCTCTTCGATGAGGCTCCCACCTTCCACTAGTAAATCTCTTGAAGGGGAAGAGCAAATACCCCTCTTACAACTTTTTACAAGCGGTTCACACTCTTACAAATTTTTAGCAAGAAAGAAGGAGGTGAACACTCTAGCAAATTGAAAACAAGACTTGCTAATAAAATTGAAAATAAGAACTGTTTACCAATGACTCAAATGAAACTTTTGGTAGAATATGGGTCTTATGGCATCCTAACTCTATTAATGCTTGGTTTATTTCTGCTACTGATCAATTCATTCAACTTAAGGTAGAGGACAAAAAGAATGGCTGTCAATTCAATTTCATTGGTATATATGCTTCAAATAGTATGCAAGAAAGAAATACTCTTTGGTCTGACCTGACTAATATTGCAAATGGCTGTCTCAATGTACCTTGGATTGTTCTTGGAGACTTTAATACTGTTCGGTACACAAATGAAAAAGAGGGGGGTAGACAACTTTCAGAAAGTCAGCTTCAAAGTTTTAATGATTACATTGACACTGCAGCTTTGTTTGATATGAAATCTGTGGGTAATTGGCTCTCCTGGAGTAATCAAGGTGCTGCTAACAGAAAAATAATGGCTCGACTTGATAGGTGTTTGATTAATCATGAATGGTTAACAGTTTACCCAGATTCACTTCTTGAGTATGGTGCTCCTTTGTTTTCTGACCATTCTTTAATGTATATACACGCAGACAAAGCGACACCAAGAGGCAAGAAACCGTTTAGATTCTTTAACATGTGGAGTACTCATCCTCAATTTCTTGATGTTATCAGATCTGCTTGGAATGTTAATGTGCATGGATCTCCCCCTTACATCTTATGTCAAAAGCTCAAAGCCTGTAAAGCAGCACTAAAGGAGTGGAATACAAATACCTTTGGCAATATTACCACCACAGTTCAATTTTGCAGGAAGGAACTAATGTCATTGCAACATGAGCTGCAACTTCAGCCAAATAATGAGAATATTATCTACAAAGAGACAAAAGCCAGAAATAACTTCATGCAAGCCTTAAAACAGGAGGAAAGTTTTGTAAAGCAGAAGTCTCGATAGCATTGGCTTACACTAGGAGATTCCAATACTAAATTTTTCTATGCTTCAATTGCTATTCGAAGGGCTGTTAACCGTATCAGCAAATGCAGAGACAAAGATGATAATCTTATTGAGAATTTAGAAGAGGTTAAAGCACACACAGAGCAATTTTTTTATTCCTTACTCAATCAAGCTGGGAAAACTAATAACATTCATGTGGAGCCGACTAGAAAACTTGATTCGGAAGCTATTTCAATCCTCAATGCCCCAATTACTGACGACGAAATTGTATGTGTTGTCTTTAAGTCACCAAAGCACAAAAGCCCAGGTCCAGATGGATTTCCAACTGAATTTTACCAAACTGCTTGGTCTATTATTGGAAATGATGTGATCAAGGCTTGCCAACATTTTTTCTCTTCAGGTCATATTCTTAGAGAGATGAATTGCACCTTTATTTCTTTAATTCCGAAGAATGCAGGGGCTGATTCACTAGAGAACTATCGACCCATATCATTATGCAACTTTATTTACAAGATCATCTCCAAAGTATTAGCAAATAGAATGCAAAAGGTAATACACAAGATCATTAGCCCAAATCAAGCTGCTTTCATCAAAGGGAGAAGTATACATCATAACATTTTGCTTGCTAATGACTTGGTCAAAGATTTGCATTCAAAAGCAAGAGGGACAAAAATATGTTTTAAAGCTGATTTACGGAAAGCCTTTGATTCAGTTAATAGGAAATTTATCTATAAGATGCTCCTCGATATGAACTTCCCACAGCAATGGGTTAATTGGATTCAATCTTGCCTGGAAACTCCAAAGTTTTCGATACTCTTTAATGGCTCACCTATTGGTTTTTTTGGGAGCACGAATGGCATCCGACAAGGTGATCCGCTCTCTCCGTATCTCTTTACTATTGCGATGGAAGGACTTAGCTGTATGTTGGAACATGCAGTCTTAAATGGCAGCATAAAGGTATCCAATGCTGGCTCTATTCATATATCACATATAACATTTGCAGATGATTTACTTATCTTTCTCCAAAATGATCCAACTTCAGTAAAGAACCTGGCTACTATTATGAATGACTTTGGTATGGTTTCTGGACTTCAGTTAAATCATTCGAAAAGTAAAGTATATATGAGCCCTTACGTTGAGAATAAGGTCTTTATTGCACAAACTTTTGGGGTTAGTGAGGGAAGCCTGCCAGTTCCTTATTTGGGTCTCCCGCTCATATCCACAAGCATTCACAAAACACATTGTCAGCCTATCCTACAAAAAATAAAGAATAGAATTTCTTCTTGGAAAAATAGGCTTCTATCAAAAGCAGGACGACTCGAACTCATCCGTTCTGTATTGCACTCCTACTCTATATATTGGTGTAATGCATTTCTTCTGCCAGCTGGACTTCTCCAAGATATTGAACGGTTATTAATGAACTTCTTCTGGAATGACACAAATGATAAGGCAATGCATATGGTAAATTGGGATAGCATTTGCAAACCGAAAGATGAAGGGGGGCTAAACTTGAGAAATACTAGAGATTGGAATCAAGCATGCCTGGTACAACAATTGTGGGATCTTTTGCAAAACAAATGTTCCTTATGGTCACAATGGGTTTCTGCTAGGTATCTTTCAAAGGAATCAATCTGGAAAATTTCAACAAGAACATACCACTCTTCAGCTTGGAAAGGAATTTTAAAGGCAAGGAATTGGCTAATCAAACACATTTCTTATGCAATCTCTTCTGGAACTAGTACTAATATGTGGTACGATCCTTGGGTGAATGGGAAGAGTATATTTTAATTATATGACGACAGAATACGAAAAGATCTTGGGGCTCCCAAGGATTGGAAGGTTTCCGAGTTCATTGCTAACGGTACCTGGTGTCTCCCTAATCCTATTTCTCCCAAAATGTTATCACTTTGGCCGACTATCATAGCTATTCCAATCAGGAACAACTCTTCAGATATACTTATTTGGCCTCATGACAATGGCAAATTTAGTGCCACATCCGTATGGAATCAAATTAGACAAAGAAATAACAAGTGGGTCCCAAGCAGTTGGACATGGGATCGACCGGGATCACAAAGACACTCCTTATATACATGGCAGGCCCTTCTCAATAAACTACCTACAATAGACAATATGAAAAGAAGAGGTATCTATCATGTTAACCGATGCTCCCTTTGTTTGCAACAAGAAGAAACTGTTGACCACCTTTATTTTGCTTGTAATTATACAAAATGGATATGGAAGGAGATTCTCCAGCGATTTGAACTCAATAGACTGCCGCAACCAAACTTGCACCAAGAACTAGGCGACCTTATGCAATGTTTCTCAAGAAAAGGGCCACTTACACAACTGGCAAAGGTTACTTTCAGATGCGCTATTTGGTGGATGTGGAAGGAGAGATGTAATAGAATCTTTGAATGTCAACACACAAACAATGCTCAGCTCTTGAAAGAGATTATTAGAGACTCAAGATCCTGTATGGAGCATGATCTCAAAATCGAGCACTTCACCCGAAGAGAAAAAGATATTTTTATCAAATTTAATTTTGCTATTAGCTAAAGATCTTGGGAATGATGTCAAATAATGTACCCACAGGTAGTTATAGTCTACAGCATGTGTAGTCATAACTATCGCATTCGCACTCTATGAGTTAATTGGCTTTGTCTATGACTTGTATAGATAAAGCTATTTGTAGAATCTTTACACATAATCAATTTACTTTTACTTACCAAAAAAAAAAAAATTTTCTTGAATGGACATTTATAAGTTTTATGTCCATATTTGCAACAAAAGTTGTAATTGCTTTGGTGCCGAACATGTAAGATAGGGCCTTTAATGAAGGTGGTTGGATTTTGGTGAGGACTTCTCACAAATCCGATTCCACTTCTTTTAGGAACGTGACCCTTATTTGTAAGGATCATGTTCAAAGACTTGCTACCAACCTCGAATTTCTTCAAGGTGTCCTTAAGTAACAAGTTCTCTATTTGGAGAGTTTCTAGATCATGACATTTTATACATCGAGCTAAACTATCATGATATTTAGTCTTTAATTTATCGACATTACAAGTGAGACTATCATGCTCCTTTTTTAGCAATTTGTATTTTCTACTAATTGTCTTACATTCATCAAATAACTCATGGAAGGCATTTGATAATTCATGATAAGGTAAATCTGCATCAATTAAATCCGTTACCTCTTCTCCGATGGCCATTAGGGCGTAATGAGCAACTTGCTTGGTGTTGGACTCCTCTTCTTCGGACGCACTTGAATCATCCCACGTTGCCTTGAGCGCCTTCTTTTTTGATGTTCTCTTTTTGGCTTGAGGACAATCGTTCTTGTAGTGTCCCGGTTTTTTGCACTCATAGCAAATCACTTGGTCCTTCTTATGTTCGAATTTATTTTTTATATTATTTTTAAATTTGTTCTTTCTTAAATATTTTTTAAATTTTTGAGTCAAAAGTGCAATGTCATTGTCACTGTTCTCATCACTTGATGTTCCTTTCAAGTGATCTTCTTGTGATGTGAGTGCCATATCCTTCCTGTTCTTTGGAAGGGGGTTCTCGAGCTCGTCATGAGCTTGACATATCATTTCGTAGGTCATTAGAGACCCAATAAGTTCTTCAAGAGGGAATGTTTTAAGGTATTTGGCCTCTTGAATGGCCGTAACTTTTGGATCCCAACTTTTAGGGAGGGATCTTAAGATTTTAGTTACTAGTTCAAAGTTAGTAAAATCTTTACCAAGAGCTTTGAGTCCATTGATGACATCCGTGAACCGGGTGTACATGTCTCCGATGGACTCACTTGGTTTCATTCGGAAGAGTTCGTAAGAGTGCACAAGGATGTTGATTTTGGACTCTTTCACTCGGCTAGTGCCTTCATGAGTGACCTCAAGAGTTCTCCAAATATCAAAAGCCGAATCACAAATTGAAACACGATTAAATTTATTTTTGTCTAGTGCACAAAACAAGGCATTCATAGCCATTGCGTTTAAAGCAAAAACCTTCTTCTCTGATTCATTCCATTCGCTCATCGGAAGAGAAGATTTTTGAAATCCGTTTTCAACAATAGTCCAAAGCTTGAAATCCATGGAAATGAGGAAGATCCTCATACGAGTCTTCCAATAAGTATAATCCGACCCATTAAACATGGGTGGACGTGTGATAGAATGACCCTCATGTATGCCCGAGTAAGCCATCTCTCTTGGGTATCAAACCAAATATGAGAGTGGGCCTAGCTCTGATACCAATTGTTAGGATCGGAGCGGCTTAAAACTTTGGTTTCGACAAATCTTTTGATATGATAAAAACCGAACTTGAAAAGTTAAACTTGAACGTGTGTTCGTAAAGGTATGCAGCAAAGGTAATGAGGAAATAAAGCACATAAGAAGGTTTGCAGTAATGTAAATAGCGATAATAAAATGCAAACTAGAGATCACGCCAATTTTAAAGTGGTTCGGTCAAATGAGCTACATCCACTTGTGAGGCCCTCTTCGATGAGGCTCCCACCTTCCACTAGCAAATCTCTTAAAGGGGAAGGGCAAATACCCCTCTTACAACTTTTTACAAGCGGTTCACACTCTTACAAATTTTTAGCAAGAAAGAAGGAGGTGAACACTCTAACAAATTGAAAACAAGACTTGCTAAGACTTTTCTAAGACCATTCTCTCAATCAATTGCTTCTCAAAAAGTTGTAATCTTAGTTGAGATTTGAGGGGTATTTATAGGCCTCAAGAGGATTCAAATTTGGGCTCCAAAATTTGAATTCTCTTTGGTTCCCGATGTTGGCGGTGCCACCGCCTGTCAGTGTCTGACACTTACAGTGGATTGGCAGTGCCACCGCCCAGCCAAGCGGTGCCAACGCCCAGCTCTCGGGTGCTGGGCGGTATCACCGCCTGGCTCTCGGGTGCTGGGTGGTGCAACCGCCTAGTCTGGCGGTGCCACCGCCAGACCCTTCGGTTCACTGGTTGGGCTTTAAATTTAGCCCAAAACAAGTCTAATTTTGGGCCCAATTGGCCCCTAACCAAGATATAGGATTATCTCTTAGTCCTAATCCTAATTACATGTGAACTACATAACTAAAAACATCCTAAGCAAGTTTTCAACCGCAAACGTCGAGTCTTGTTCCGGCGAGCTTTTCGACGGACTCCCACCAAGCTCTTGATTTTGTGATGACTTTAACGAGTAGCCGAGTGTTAGAACCCTTGCAGATTCTAAACTTGGGGTTGATCTCTTTAGGGGATCGGCCTCCTTGGAACTCTATAGGGGTTCCTCCCTCCAAGTTGCTGCCCAAAGGCTGTAGAAAAGATTCATCTATTCCTTATGAAAAGAGGTGGAATACATGACTATTTATAGGGCTTCTAACCAACTCCTAATAGGACTCCTACTCAAGACTCCTACTTCTAACCAACTCCTAATAGGACTCCTACCCAAGACTCATATTCCTTTACAACTCCTTATTCTTCTCTAAGAAATAACCTCCTAACCCTAGCCGGCCACTTCACCTCTTTAATAGGGGTCGACTTAGGTAGGTTTTACATGAATGTCCTTCTCAATTATGACTCTCCTAGCTAGAGTCCTAACAAACCTGCCCTCTTTAAATCAGCCTTGTCCTCGAGGTTGACGATTCATGAATTTTGGGAATTTGATCTTCAAGTCATCATAGTTCTCCCAAGTGGCATCTTCTATTAGTAGGTTTGCCCACTGTATTAGCAATTCAGTAGTGGATCATCGTCATCGAGTAACGATCCGTCGATCAACAATGGCACTTGGTTGAGTCTGAAGTTTTCCTTGGGTAGTCATATTTGGTGGGTGGCTTTGGGATGTCTCCAAGCACCTATTTACAACTTCCGTCTAGCCATCGGTTTGTGGGTGATATGTCATACTCCTTTTCAATTTAGTACCCTGCATATGGAATAACTTTGTCCAAAATCTGCTCATGAAGATGCAAGTAGAATTTATCATAAGCACAATGTGTCCCTTATAGTGTAATTCTTTTGAGTCCCAATTGTAATGAGCCATGGGGCTTGGTGCTTCCTCTAATTTTTTTATAATCTTACTAGTCACTGAATCTTCCTGCCATTCCATCTTAATATCCTTAAGAAAGTCGCTGGTCGAAAGTGAAACAGCCGAAACTTCAACTTGCTCGGGTAGCTGCGAAAGCGCATTCACAAGAACATTCTCTTTCCCCTTTTTGTAAGTTATTTCATAATCAAATCCAAGAAGTTTTGTTATCCATTTTTGCTGCTCAGGGGATGATATCTTTCACTCTAAAAAGTACTTGAGGCTTTTATGGTCGGTTTTAATTTGAAATCGTCGACCAATCAAGTAGGGTCTCCACCTCGTTGCTGCGCGCACAATGCCGAGCATCTCCTTATCATATGTTGATTTATTTTGATGGGAGGGAGATAATGCCTTACTAGTGTATCCGAGTGGTCGACTATCTTGCATGAGAATGGCTCCAATTCCGACTCTAGATGCTTCGGCCTCAATAATGAAGGGTCTGTTGAAATCCGGTAGTGTTAGCACCAGCGTCGTCATCATGACTGCCTTAAATTTGTCGAAGGCAGCGGAGGCTTTGTCCGACCATTGGAAGACATCTTTTTTCAGTAAGGAAGTAAGTGGTGCACTGATCTCTCCATAGTTTTTCACGAACTTGCAGTAGTAGCCTGTTAAACCCAGAAAGCCATGTAGCAATTTTATGTTCCTCGGGGTCAGCCAGTTTTGCATTGCTCCAATTTTGAAGGGGTCTACTACCACACCTTCCTCTGATATGATATGCCCAAGACATTCCACCTTCTTTTGAAGAAAGCAAAAATTCATAGTGGTTGTTGTGTGTTCAAAAGGTGGTTTTCGGTATGTCTTCTTCGCATACTCGTATTTGATGATACCCGGATCGAAGGTCCAGCTTGGTGAAGATTTGTGCTCCCTTTCATCTAGCAACTCATCTACTACTGGAATAGGGTATTTATCCTTGATGGTTATACCATTGAGAGCTCGGTAATCAACACATAATCGCTATATTCCATCCTTCTTTCGTATGAGGAGCACCGGTGAAGAGTAGGGGCTGCTACATGGCCGAATAACTCCAGTTTTGAGCATCTCTTTTACAATCCTTTCTATTTTCTGAAGATGTGGATACTGATATGGCTGAGCATTTGCTGGAGATTTGCTTGGATGAATCATTATATAATGATCATGCCGACGGGTAAGAGGTAGGTTGTGCGGTTCGTCAAATATATCTGAAAATTCAGCAAGCAAAGGAAGTAGATTTGGATCTTCAAATTTTGTTGGTTCTCCCTTAGTTTGCTGCTCAAGTTGTACCAAAAAGCCGCTGCATGCTTTATGCAAAACCTTCTCCATTTGTTGTGTGCAAATCGTTGTTATGTCGCCCCCACGTTTCTCGTGCAATGTCACCTGTTTCTCCTTACTATAAAATTTCATAATTAGTTTCATAAAATTTCAGGAAACATCTCCTAATGTCATCAACCATTTAATTCTGAGCATAGCCTCATGATTGTTAAGAGGGAGAAGGAAGAAATCTGCAATTATCTCTTGATCCTGCAGTAACAGTTTCTCCTACGGGCGCCTACGATCACAATTCAAAATCCATCCATCGGCGACCTTAACGTCAAACCTGCTACAATTCTCGATAGGTAAAGCCATCTGGACAGCAACCTTACCGTTTAGAAAGTTATTAGTACTGCCCATGTTGATGAGAACAGTGATCGGTTGTTGTTTGAGAAGGCCTCCAACTTTCATCGTTTGCGGGTTTGAGTAGCCGGCTAGTGCATGTACCGTAACTTCAGTCGGATGTGGCTCTTCTTCTGCATCTCCTTCTTCATGTTCAAGGCTCTCTTCTGGATATTCAATGACCTCTTCTTCTATTGGTTCAATCATAAGAAGTCTCCCTTTACTACAGCGATGCTCATGGCTCCACGGCTCGTCGCAATGCCAACATAACTCCTTCGCATATCACTCCCGAAGCTCTTCTCTTGTTAACCTCTTTAGTGTAGGGACTCGGTCGACAGTAAGGGGGGCTGAGGGCTTCAATATTGCTGGTTGAGGAGTGACCCTAGTCCTCCGAGCTTCTGTTAGGACTTTAGCTAGGAGAGTCCTAATTGAGAGGGATATTCATGTAAAACCAACCTAAGCCGACCCCTATTAAAGAGGTGAAGAGGCCGGCTAGGGTTAGGAGGTTATTTCTTAGAGAAGAATAGGGAGTTGTAAAGGAATAGGAGTCTTGAGTAGGAGTCCTATTAGGAGTTGGTTAGAAGTAGGAGTCTTGAGTAGGAGTCCTATTATGAGTTGGTTAGAAGTAGGAGTCTTAAGTAAGAGTCCTATTAGGAGTTAAGGTTTAGAAGCCCTATAAATAGTCATGTATTCCACCTCTTTTCATAAGCAATAGATGAATCTTTTCTATAGCTTTTGAGCAGCAACTTGGAGGGAGGAAACCCCTATAGAGTTCCAAGGAGATCGATCCCCTAAAGAGATCAACCCCAAGTTTAGAATTTACAAGGGTTCTATCACCTGGTATCAGAGCAGCGTTCTTGGCGTCTCGTTGCCCTTCCACAGCCATTTATCAACCCCCCACAACCATCCAAAGCAATTCCCACAATTGCTTAAAAGATCGTCGCCGAATTCCGGCATCATCTCCACCACCGCGGATCATCCTTTGATCTCCCCGTGAATTGCAATAGTTTCTTCGACGACAATTCTACTCTTACAAGACAGCACATACTTGCTGCAACTTCCACTAATTTCTATCAAACCTTTGCTACCATCTATCACAGATCTAAAACTTTCATCCACAGCCCTAAAACTCTACTAAACCACACCCTCAAACTGTACCCAAAACAGCCACAAAACAAGCCTAAACCGCAGCCTACATCCACCAATCCACCAACCCTTTCGACCATCACTTCTCTCAACCAATACATGACTTTAACCTGACAACAAAAGAGAGATCTTAACATCATAGATTTGGAGGCATATACTATGGCATCTAAGGAGGCAATCAATGCTAAATTCGAAGCCTTGGAGGTGCGAATGGAGGATAAGATTCAGACGCTCTTTACCGAACTCAGATTGGGCTGACCACTATGCTCGAAAAACTCATATCACGGAGAGAGCTTTGCCCAATCGCACCAGGCCTGAAGAGATGAGTTCCAAGGGAGGGGACGCTCTATGACTGACCCCAACTATCCATGCATGTGAGTGGACTTCCTTAGATGGGAAGAAGAAGAGCCGATTGGTTGGATCTCGCGTGCGGAGCGATATTTTCGGTACCACAAAACCGCGGATGCATCTATGGTGAAAATTATAGCTATACATCTTAAAGGGGATGCTATACAGTGGTTAGACTGGTTTGAACATACTTATGGAGTCCTTTCATGGCAACAATTCAAAGAAGGACTGCTGATCCGCTTCAGACCAACCGATTACGAGAATATTGACGGACAACTAGCAAAGATCCAACAAACCTCCACCATTCAGGAGTACCAAGCCAGGTTTGAAAGGTTATCTAATCAAACTCATGATTGGTCTCAAAAACAGCTATTGAGGACCTTCATTGAGGGCTTGAAGCCGGAGATCCGAGGAGAAGTTAAAGCGCGACAACCGTATACGCTTATGGCAGCCATCTCTTTCGCACGACATCAAGAGGAGCAATTGAACCATGAAGCTCGGAGGACTAGGGTCGCTCCTCAAATAGTAATATTGAAGCCCTCAGCCTCCCCTACTATCGACCAAGTCCCTACACCAAAGAGGTTAACAAGAGAAGAGCTTCGGGAGCGATATGCGAAGGGGTTATGTTGGTATTGCGATGAGCCGTGGAGCTGTGAGCATCGTTGTAGTAAAGGGAGACTTCTTATGATTGAACTAGTAGAAGAAGAGGTCATTGAACATCCAGAAGAGATCTTTGAACATAAAGAAGAAGATGCAGAAGAAGAGTCACAACCGACCAAAGTTACTGTACATGCACTAGTCGACTACTCAAATCTACAAACGATGAAAGTTGGAGGCCTTCTTAAACAACAACCGATCACTGTTCTCATCGACACGGGCAGTACTAATAACTTCCTAAACAGTAAGATTGTTGTCTGGATGGCCTTACCTATCAAGAAATGCAGCAGGTTTGATGTTAAGGTCGCCGACTGATGGATTTTGAAGTATGATCGGAGGCACCCACAAGTGAAACTATTGCTGATCATAAGGCCTTACCAAGAGATAATTGCATATTTCTTCCTTCTCCCTCTTGATGATCATAAGGCCATCCTCATAATTAAATAGTTGATGACATCAGGTGATATTTCTTGGAATTTTATGCAACTAATTATGAAATTTTACAGTAAGGAGAAACAGGTGATACTGAATGGGAAACGGGGGGCCGACGTAACAACGATTTGCATACAACAAATGGAGAAGGTTTTGCATAAAGCATGCAGTGCCTTTTCGGTACAACTTGAGCAGCAAACTAAGGGAGAGCCAACCAAATTTGAAGATCCAAATCTACTTCCTTTGCTTACAGAATTTTCAGATATATTTGACGAACCGCGCAACCTACCTCTTACCCGTCGGCATGATCATTGTATAATGATTCTTCCAGGCAAATCTTCAGCAAATGCTCAACCATATCAGTATCCACATCTCCAAAAGGATGAAATAGAAATGATTGTAAAAGATATGCTCAAAACAGGAGTTATTCGGCCATGTTTGATACCGGGAGGGTAAAAATGCAGAATGGATGTCGATAGAAAACCGATATAACAGTTGTTCAGATAGAAAATGTCACAAAAGGCAAGGAACACACTTTTGAAGAAACTTCGATAAAACGATATATATAGCTCACCACCAAGTTTAAAAATCAAAAGGGATACAGAAGATCACCACCCTAATGATAATAAACAAGGATACAGAACTGAAAGCGAAAGACTCACCACTCAAGGATGCATCCAAGAGATACAGAGTTCAAAAGAGCACTCCAAGAGAGCTTCTGCCAATATCCTCAGTTTTCTCAAACCCTCTTCTAAGCCCTAAACCCCAAAATAAATACCAGTGCATGAAACAACCCTTCATGCATAGAAAATTTCGAAATTAAGTGCTTTACAGCTGCCAACCAACTCCATTAATGAATTCCTTAGCCATGAAGAAAAGTACCATGATACAACTTTACAGCTGCCAACCAACTCCTTTAATGTATTCCTTTGTGCTGGGAATATGCTGATGAGCTGTCTTATATGAGTAGGCTGAGTTGAAGATTATGTAGCAACATTGTTGGCTGAAAAAAATATCATATTATCAGTATGATCCATATGAGCAGATTGTAGCAAATTAGACACTCCCGTGTCAATCTCCCCTGGTTGAAAAAGACTTGTCCTCAAGTTCTTGTTTGTTTCGTCATCATGATTATAAAAAGGACTTAAGTCAGCCACATTAAATGTTGGGGATACTCCGTAATCTTTAGGTAGCTCAATCTCATAAGCATTTTTGCCAATTCTCTTAAGCACCTTGAATGGACCATCAGCCTTAGGTTTCAGTTTTCCAAATTTTCCCAGCGGAAACCTCTCCTTCCTTAGATGAATCCAAACCAAATCACCTGCATTAAACTCCACAAGTTTTTTGTGTTTGTTAGCAGCTTGCATGTACCTCTCATTTTGTTTCTCAATGGTTGCTTTCACACCCTCATGTAGCTTCTTTATCTGCTTAGCTCTTTCATCAGCATCTCCACTAAATTGCTTTGTTGTAGAATGAGGGATTAAGTCCAAAGGACCAGCAGGATTAGCACCATAAACTACCTCAAAAGGACTCTTACCAATACTATGATGCATAGAACGATTGTAGGCAAACTCAATTTGTGGAAGAATGACATCTCATTGCTTAATATTCTTGCCAACATAGCTTCTAAGTAAATTTCCCAAGCTTTGGTTTGTTACCTCAGTTTGCCCATCAGTTTGTGGATGATGCGAGCTACTGAAATTCAAAGAAGTACCCAGCTTCCTCCAAAGAGTTCTCCAAAAATGACTAACAAATTTTGAATCTCGATCAGACACCATAGTTCTTGGAATACCATGCAATTTAACAATCTCCTTCAAATATAAATCAGCAATATGAGATGCATCATTTGATTTATTGCATGGAACAAAATGAGACATTTTTGAAAATCTGTCAACAACAACCATGATAGAATCCTTGTTCCTTTGAGTTCTTGGCAGTCCCAAAACGAAATCAAGACTCACATCCTCCCATGGAGCATTTGGCACTGGCAAGGGAGTGTACAAACCAGAATTTTGACTTCTTATTTTTGCCAAATGACACATTCGGCATTGCTTCACATGTCTATCCACATCTCTGAACATTTTAGGCCAGTAGAAATTTGATTGAACAAGAGCTAGAGTCTTATCCCTACCGAAATGTCCTCTCAAAACACCCCCATGAGCTTCAGTTAGAATTATTTGTCTCAAAGAACAAGATGGAACACACAAAGCATTAGCTCGAAAAAGAAAACCATCAAAGATCGAAAATTGTTGAAAGGAACCTGATTTGCAATTCTGCCATATTAAGCCGAAATCCACATCATTCTCATAGAGATCTTTGAACATCTCAAATCCAACAACTTTGACTTCCATTGCTGATAATAAAGAATGCTTTCTGCTCAATGCATCAGCAACCACATTTTGAACACCAGATTTGTGCTTAATTGTAAAGTTATAAGATTGCAAAAACTCCACCCAAGATGCATGCCTCTTGTTTAGCTTGTGCTGGTGATTAATGAACTTTAATGCCTCGTGATCAGAATATAGAACAAATGGCTTGGCGAGAAGATATTGACTCCAATGAGACAAAGCTCGATAAATCGCATAAAACTCCTTATCAAGAGTAGAGTATTTTTTTCTTGTATCATTCAGCTTTTCACTAAAAAATGCAATGGGCCTTCCGTCTTGACTCAAAACAGCACCAATTCCCACATTAGATGCATCACATTCAACTTCAAACACATTATCAAAATTTGGTAGAACTAAGATAGGAGCCTTAGTAACCTTTCTTTTCAAAAGCTCAAAAGCATCGTTAGCCTCACTAGTCCATTTGAATTTGTCACATTTCAGACATTCGGTGATTGGAGCGACAATAGAGCTGAAACTCTTGATGAATCTTCTATAAAAAGATGTTAAGCCATGGAAACTCCTCACATCATGTAATGAAGCAGGTGTTGGCCATTTGAGAATAGCTTCCACCTTACTTTGATCCATCATGATTCCATCTTTTGAAACAACATACCCCAAAAACACCACACTAGAAGTAAATAAATCACATTTGTTTATATTAGCATAAAGTTTTTGCTGCCTCAAAATAAGAAAGATTTCTTTCATATGACTCATATGCTCCTCTTCACTTTTGCTATACACCAAAATATCGTCAAAATAAACAACAACAAATATTCCAATGAATGGCTTAAGTATGTGATTCATAAATCTCATGAATGTGCTAGGAGCATTAGATAGTCCAAATGGCATAACCAACCATTCATATAAGCCTTCTCTAGTTTTAAACGCTGTTTTCCACTCATCTCCGGGCCTCATTCTTATTTGGTGATAGCCACTCCTCAAATCAATTTTAGAGAAAATATAAGCACCACACAATTGATCAAGTAAATCATCTAACCTTGGAATAGGAAAGCGATAGTCCACTGTGATTTTGTTGATGGTGCGACTGTCCACGCACATTCTCCAAGAACCATCTTTCTTAGGCACCAACAAGGCTGGAACTGCACAAGGACTCATACTCTCCCGAATTAACCCCTTTTTCACTAATTCATCAACTTGCCTTTGAAGTTCTTCATGTTCTTTAGGACTCATTCTGTACGCAGCCTTATTAGATAGAACAGCCCCCGGAATAAGATCAATGTGATGTTGAATGTCTCTCAAAGGTGGAAGGCCATGTGGAATCTCTTCCGGTATAACATCTTGAAATTCTTCTAGGATTGGTTGCATGATTTTCGGTGTCTCCTTATGCTATTCGTTCTCCTCTACTACCATTAGGGCCAAAACATGACCGCCCTTGTCCAATTCATATCTGCATTCTCTATAAGAAATAAAAGCACGAACTTCCTTCTTTGGCGCACTGATTTCGGAAGGTTGTAATGGAGCTAAGATAATCTTCTTTTCATTCACTTTATTTTTTTGGTAAGTAAAAGTAAATTGATTATGTGTAAAGATTCTACAAATAGCTTTATCTATACAAGTCATAGACAAAGCCAATTAACTCATAGAGTGCGAATGCGATAGTTATGACTACACATGCTGTAGACTATAACTACCTGTGGGTACATTATTTGACATCATTCCCAAGATCTTTAGCTAATAGCAAAATTAAATTTGATAAAAATATCTTTTTCTCTTCGGGTGAAGTGCTCGATTTTGAGATCATGCTCCATACAGGATCTTGAGTCTCTAATAATCTCTTTCAAGAGCTGAGCATTGTTTGTGTGTTGACATTCAAAGATTCTATTACATCTCTCCTTCCACATCCACCAAATAGCGCATCTGAAAGTAACCTTTGCCAGTTGTGTAAGTGGCCCTTTTCTTGAGAAACATTGCATAAGGTCGCCTAGTTCTTGGTGCAAGTTTGGTTGCGGCAGTCTATTGAGTTCAAATCGCTGGAGAATCTCCTTCCATATCCATTTTGTATAATTACAAGCAAAATAAAGGTGGTCAACAGTTTCTTCTTGTTGCAAACAAAGGGAGCATCGGTTAACATGATAGATACCTCTTCTTTTCATATTGTCTATTGTAGGTAGATTATTGAGAAGGGCCTGCCATGTATATAAGGAGTGTCTTTGTGATCCCGGTCGATCCCATGTCCAACTGCTTGGGACCCACTTGTTATTTCTTTGTCTAATTTGATTCCATACGGATGTGGCACTAAATTTACCATTGTCATGAGGCCAAATAAGTATATCTGAAGAGTTGTTCCTGATTGGAATAGCTATGATAGTCGGCCAAAGTGATAACATTTCGGGAGAAATAGGATTAGGGAGACACCATGTACCGTTAGCAATGAACTCGTAAACCTTCCAATCTTTGGGAGCCCCAAGATCTTTTCGTATTCTGTCGCCATACAATTGAAATATACTCTTGCCATTCACCCAAGGATCGTACCACATATTAGTACTAGTTCCAGAAGAGATTGCATAAGAAATGTGTTTGATTAGCCAATTCCTTGCCTTTAAAATTCCTTTCCAAGCTGAAGAGTGGTATGTTCTTGTTGAAATTTCCCAGATTGATTCCTTTGAAAGATACCTAGGTATCTTTCAGGTATCTTTCTTTTCATTCACTTTAAAAGAATAAGTATGTTTATAACCATCACACAACACTCTTCTATCATAATGCCAAGGTCTTCCCAATAGTAAATGACAAGCATCCATAGGGGCAACATCACACCACACTTTATCTTTATAATACTTGCCAATAGAAAATGAAACTAAACATCTTTTAGTTACCTTGATGTCATTTCCTTTTTGCAACCAACATAATTGGTATGGATGTGGATGAGAGATCGTATCCAACTTCAGCTTCTGCACCATCTCCAAAGAAACCACGTTCTCAAAACTGCCACTATCGATGATCACCAAGCATACTTTGCCAAGCGAAGTGCATTTAGTGTGAAACACATTTTTTCTCACCCAACTTTCATCGTCGGCTACATGACACTTATAAACTACGTTGCAATACAATAGACAAACCATGATCAGCATAAGTAATCTCTTCCTCATCATCATCGTATTTTGGTTCATCGTCAGCTTCATCTTCGCCTCCATCACTATGATCTTCAACCAAAGTTACAATCCTCCTATTTGGACAATCCGAAGCAATATGCCCAAAACCATGACATTTGAAGCATTTTCGGCCACTTGGGGTAGAAGAATTAGGTGTTTTTTTGTTGCCAGCAGACTCTTCACCCTTTTCTTGCACCTTTGATATCACCTTGCTTTGGATAGTAGGCTTGGAACTTCCTCCTTTTGTGTAGCCTTCTTTTGAGCCATACCGAAAACTCTTTTCAAACTTCTGTTGCTTTTCAACTTTTAATGCCAGCTTGCTCACATCATTTAAAGACCAATATGGCTGTAGCTGAACAACTTTAGCAATCTCATACTTCAGACCTCCTAAATATCTTGCAATTGTTTGCTCTTCCGGTTCTGCAAGCTCTCCTTTTAACATCAAATTATCAAATTCTGCAGTGTACTCCTCCACACTAAGATCTTTTTGCTTGAAATCATGTATTTTGAGAAAGATCTCTTGTCTATAATTATCAGGTAAATATTTTCTCTTTAGCTCCCTTTTCATTTTCTCCCATGTAACGATCTTACTCTTCCCCTCACGTTCTCTTTGTTTCTTCAGATTTTCCCACCAAAAAGATGCATTCCGCCTGAGTTTGAGTGCCACAAGTTTGACCTTCTTTTGTTCTGGTGGTTCATGAAAATCGAAGATTCTTTCTACTGTATTAAGCCAATCGATAAAGTCATCAACATTTATTTTCCCTTCAAATTCTGGAATATCAAATCTGGGATTATATTTATTCTGCCACTCGTCTTGGACTTCATTTCTTCTCCGACATCTTCTTGACTCCCTTGGAAGAAGTGTATCATCATCAGAAGTAAACTCACGAGCTCTATTTTCATGTTTGTTATGTCTACTTTGAAGTTCATCGATTATCTCATTTTTTTCTTGTAGGCTATGCAGCAATTTTTGTATCTGCAGCCTCAACGACTCAACGTCATCTCCATGGTCGCTACCTTCACCAACTACACCTTTTCCATTCCGCCTTGCCATGATCTCTAGCCTTTAGCTCTGATACCAAACTGATACCGGGAGGGTAAAAATGCAGAATGGATGTCGATAGAAAACCGATATAATAGTTGTTCAGATAGAAAATGTCACAAAAGGCAAGGAACGCACTTTTGAAGAAACTTCGATAAAACGATATATATAGCTCACCACCAAGTTTAAAAATCAAAAGGGATACAGAAGATCACCACCCTAACGATAATAAACAAGGATACAGAACTGAAAGCGAAAGACTCACCACTCAAGGACGCATCCAAGAGATACAGAGTTCAAAAGAGCACTCCAAGAGAGCTTCTGCCAATATCCTCAGTTTTCTCAAACCCTCTTCTAAGCCCTAAACCCCAAAATAAATACCAGTGCATGAAACAACCCTTCATGCATAGGAAATTTCGAAATTAAGTGCTTTACAGCTGCCAACCAACTCCATTAATGAATTCCTTAGCCATGAAGAAAAGTACCATGATACAGCTTTACAGCTGCCAACCAACTCCTTTAATGTATTCCTTTGTGCTGGGAATATGCTGATGAGCTGTCTTATATGAGTAGGCTGAGTTGAAGATTATGTAGCAACATTGTTGGCTGAAAAAAATATCATATTATCAGTATGATCCATATGAGCAGATTGTAGCAAATTAGACACTCCCGTGTCAATGTTGCAGCCCCTACTCTTCACCGGTACTCCTCATACGAAAGAAGGATGGAATATGGCGATTATGTGTTGATTACAGAGCTCTCAATGGCATAACCATCAAGGATAAATACCCTATTCCAGTAGTAGATGAGTTGGCAGATGAAAGGGAGCACAAATCTTCACAAAGCTGGACCTTCGATCCGGGTATCATCAAATACGAGTATGCGAAGAAGACATACCGAAAACCACCTTTTGAACACACAACAACCACTATGAATTTTTGCTTTCTTTAAAAGAAGGTGGAATATCTTGGGCATATCATATCAGAGAAAGGTGTGGCAGTAGACCCCTACAAAATTGGAGCAATGCAAAATTGGCTGACCCCGAGGAACATAAAATTGCTACATGGCTTTATGGGTTTAACAGGCTACGATTGCAAGTTCGTGAAAAACTATAGAGAGATCAGTGCACCACTTACTTTCTTACTGAAAAAAGATGTCTTCCAATGGTCGGACATGTTGAATCTCGGATTTTGATGATGAAGTCAATTGTCATTTGTTGTCTAATCTATGTGTTGAGATAGGTGTGCAGGATTAACTACGATGAAAGTTAGACATGCAGCAGGAGTTGCGTCGGAGTCAAGACAATGATCACGTTGGGAGTTCGAGAGTTCGACGGAAGTTCGGACAGTCGTCGGAGGTTCTGCGGAATAAATCTGAGAAGTCCATAAGCTTGCCAAAAGAAGCTGTTAGGACTCTAGCTAGGAGAGTCCTAATTGAGAGGGATATTCTGTTAGGACTCTAGCTAGGAGAGTCCTAATTGAGAGGGACACTCTATTAGGACTCTAACTAGGAGAGTCCTAATTGAGAGGGACATTCTGTTAGGAGATTTTTTCTTAGAGAAGAATTAGGAGTTGTAAGGGAATAGGAGTCTTGAGTATGAGTCATATTAGGAGTTGGTTAGAAGTAAGAGTCCTAAGTAGGAGTCCTATTAGGAGTTAGGGTTTAGAAGCCCTATAAATAACCATGTATTCCTTCTCTTTTCATAAGCAATAGATGAATCTTTTCTGCAGCCTTTGAGCAGCAACTTGGAGGGAGGAACCTCTATAGAGTTCCAAGGAGGCCGATCCCCTAAAGAGATCAACCCCAAGTTTAGAATCTGCAAGGGTTCTATCACCTGGTATCAGAGCAGCGTTCTTGGCATCTCGCTGCCCTTCCACTGCCATCCATCAACCCTCGACAACCGCCCAAAGCAATTCCCATAATTGCTTAAGAGATCATTGCCAAATTCCACCATCATCTCCACCACCGCAGATCATCCTTTGATCTCCCTGTGAATTGCAACAGGTTCTGGTTTCCTACCTTACTGCTGCTGCAATTTAGTTATCCATATTCGAAAATCCAAAAAAAAAAAAAAAAATTCGTTCCTATATTGCTGCAAATTTCATCGTAAGTTGCTGAAATTTTTCGACGAGAATTCTGCTATCGCAACTTACACCAATTTTCTTGCTGTTACTGCCGAAATTTTCTTGATTAAATTGGACATCCTTGCTGTCATATAAACTGAGATATTGCAGTCAATTCCCTCCTCAAATCTCTCAAATTTTTTGTGGAGATTTCATCGAGAAACCGCTGTTTCTTCGACGTTAATTCTGCTCTTACAAGACAACACAATTCTGCAGCAAACTTTCACTGATTTCTATCAAACCTATACATGCCTTTAACCCGTCAACAAAAGAGAAATCTTAACATCACAGATTTGGAGTCATATACTATGGCATCTGAGGACGCAATCAATGCTAAATTTGAAGCCTTTGAGGCACGAATGGAGGATAAGATTCGGACTCTCCTTACCGAATTCAGTTTGGGCCGACCACCAAGCCCGAAGAAATCACATCAAGGAGAGAGCTCTAATCAATCAAATCATGCCCAAAGAGATGACTTCCAAGAGAGGGGAGGTTCTATGACCGACCCCAACTATTCGCGCATGAGAGTGGACTTCCCTAGATGGGAAGAAGGAGACCCAATTGGTTGGATCTCGCGCGCGGAGAGATATTTTCGGTACCATAAAACTGCAGATGCATCCATGGTGGAAATTGCAGCTATACATCTTGAAGGGGATGCCATACAATGGTTTGACTGGTTTGAACACACTTATGGAGCCCTTTCATGGCGACAATTCAAAGAAGGACTACTGATCCGCTTCGGACCAACTTATTACGAGAACATTGACGGACAACTAGCAAAGATCCGACAAACCTCCACCATTCAGGAGTACCAAACCAGGTTTGAAAGGTTATCTAATCAAACTCGTGATTGGTCTGAAAAACAGTTATTGGGTACTTTTATTGAGGGTTTAAAGCCGGAGATCCGGGGAGAAGTTAAGGCACGACAACCATACACGCTTATGGCAGCCATCTCTTTCGCACGACTTCAAGAAGAGCGATTGAACCACGAAGCCCGGAGGACTAGGATCACTCCACGACCTACAATACTAAAGCCCTCAGCCCCCCCTACTATCAACCGAGTCCCTGCACCGAAAAGGTTAACAAGAGAAGAACTTCGGGAGCGATCTGCGAAGGGGTTATGTTGGCATTGCGACGAGCCGTGGAGCCGCGAGCATCGCTGTAAAAAAGGTAGACTTCTTATGATTGAACCAGTAGAAGAAGAGGTCTTTGAACATTTAGAAGAGAGCCTTGAACATGAAGAAGAAGATATGGAAGAAGAGTCACAGCCGACCGACATTATGGTACATGCACTAGCCGGCTACTCAAATCCGCAAACGATGAAAGTTGGAGGCCTTCTCAAACAACAGCCGATCACTGTTCTCATCGACACGGGTAGCACTAATAACTTCCTGAATAGTAAGGTTGCTGCTCGGATGGCACTGCATATTGAAGGTTGCAGCAAGTTCGATGTAAAGGTTGCCGACGGCAGAATCCTAAAGTGCGACCAAAGATGCCCGCAGGTGAAACTATTACTACAAGACCAAGAAATTATCACCGATTTCTTCCTCCTACCAATCGATGACTATGAGGCAGTGCTTGGTATAGAATGGCTAACTACACTAGGTGATGTCTCTTGGAACTTTTCTAAATTAATTATGAAATTCTACTGTAAGGGCAAACAGATCATCCTACGCGGGAAGCGCGGAAGCAACGTTACCACTGTTTCGACCCAACGAATGGAGAAAGTTTTACACAAGGTAAATGGTGGCTTTTTGATGCACCTCCAGCAGCAACCAGAGGGGAAGAAAATAGAAATTGAAGATCAAAATCTTGCCCAATTGCTTACTGAATTTGCCGACATATTTGCTGAACCGCGCGGTCTTCCTCCTTCTCGGCAACATGACCATCGAATTCCAATCCTTCCGGGCAAGCCACCAGCGAACACTCGACCGTACCGATATCCTCACCTCCAGAAAGATGAAATTGAAAAGATCGTAAAGGAGATGCTTGAAACAAGGGTGATTCGGCCAAGTTGCAGCCCCTATTCCTCACCGGTGCTACTTGTACGCAAGAAGGACGGAACTTGGCGGATGTGCATCGACTACCGAGCTTTAAATGGCATCACCGTCAAGGACAAATACCCAATACCAGTGGTGGATGAACTTCTTGATGAATTGAAAGGAGCTCGAGTCTTCACGAAGTTGGACCTCCGATCCGGTTACCACCAAATTCGGGTATGTAACGATGACATTCCAAAAACTGCATTTCGCACACATGATGGCCATTATGAATTCTTGGTAATGCCTTTTGGACTCACTAATGCTCCTTCAACCTTTCAAAGTCTCATGAATGATATATTTCGGAGCTTTCTTCGTAAATTTGTGCTGGTATTTTTCGATGATATTCTCGTTTACAGCCCTTCTCTCGAGACTCACTTTCAGCATTTACGGATTGTTTTGACGATCCTTCGGGAGAATACTCTTTTTGTTAAGCAACCAAAGTGCAGCTTTCTCCAGCAAAAAGTAGAGTACCTTGGGCATATAATATCAGAAGAAGGAGTGGCGGTAGACCCAACAAAAATTGAGGCAATGCAAGGCTGGCCGAAACCTACAAACGTGAAATTACTGCGGGGGTTCCTTGGACTAACGGGTTACTACCGAAAATTTGTTAAGGACTATGGGAAGATCAGTGCACCACTCACTTCTTTACTGAAAAAAGATGCTTTCCAATGGTCGGACAAAGCCTCTGCTGCCTTCGACAAACTTAAAGCAGCCATGACAACGACGCCGGTGCTTGCGCTACCAGATTTCAATATACCCTTCATCATTGAGGCCGACGCATCTGGAGTCGGAATTGGAGCTGTTCTCATGCAAAATGGTCGACCACTCGCATACACTAGCAAGGCATTATCTCCCTCCCATCAAAATATGTCAGTATATGATAAGGAGATGCTTGCCATTGTACACGCAGTAACGAGGTGGAGACCCTACCTGATCGGCCGGCGATTTCAAATTAAAACTGACCATAAAAGCCTCAAGTACTTTTTGGAGCAAAAGATATCATCCCCTGAGCAGCAAAAATGGGTAACCAAACTTCTTGGATTTGATTATGAAATTATTTACAAAAAGGGGAAAGAAAACGTTGTTGCAGATGCACTCTCACGGCTACCTGAACAAGCTAAGGTTTCAGCCATCTCCCTTCCTACCACCGGTCTCCTCGAGGACATTAGGGAAAAATGGAAGAAGGATCCAGAGATCAGTAAGATCATAAAAAAATTGGAGGAGGATCCAAGTGCAATAGCCCACTACACTTGGGATTCGAGGAATTTACGCTACAAAGGTCGCATTGTGCTTATACCTGACTCCCCTTGCATCGCAATCATCTTGCATGAAATGCACTCTATACCTTCACCAGGGCACTCTGGATTCCTAAGAACCTACAAAAGAGTGAAGCAAAATTTTTATTGGAGAGGGATGAAAAAAATTATTACTGAATATGTGGCACAATGTGATGTATGTCAACAGCACAAGGGTGAAACTGTGGCAAATCCAGAGAAGCTACAACCACTACCCATACCAGACTCAGTGTGGACTGACATCTCCATGGACTTCATTGAAGGGCTGCCATCTTCCAAAGGTAAAAGCACGATTCTCGTGGTGGTTGATCGACTTACGAAATATGCTCATTTTTGTGCTGTGAGAAATCCCTACACTGCTGCTAGTATTGCTCAGATTTTCATAGAAAATATTGTTAAACTGCATGGGATGCCAAGGTCCATCGTAAGTGATCGTGACAGGATCTTCACTAGTAAATTTTGGACCGAGTTATTTCAGTTACAAGGCACCAAACTCAAGATGAGCACAGCATATCATCCACAAACTGACGGCCAAACAGAGGTGGTAAATAGGTGCTTAGAGACGTACCTCCGGTGTTTCGCTAGCGACCGACCAAAAGAGTGGGCGAAATGGCTTCCTTGGGCCGAATGGTGGTATAATACTACATATCATTCATCTACAAAATGTGCCCCTTATGAAGCATTGTATGGTCGACCAGCACCTGTGATTCCAAAGTATGTAATTGGCTCGGCCAAGGTAGATCAGGTTGACCAAGAATTGATTGATAGGGACAAACTCTTACAACTGTTAAAAGATAATCTCTCTACCGCTCAAGCCAGAATGAAGCAGCAAGCCGACACACGACGAAGTGAAAGAGAATTTTCAGTGGGAGATTGGGTTTATCTTCGCCTACAACCGTACAAGCAACTCTCTATCAACACTCGAGCCTCCATGAAGCTATCCCCACGTTTTTATGGGCCCTATCAGATCACAGAGCGTATTGGAGCCGTGGCATACAGACTTAAATTACCTGAAGATGCCAAAATTCACCCTGTCTTCCACGTATCATGCCTAAAGCCCAAGTTGGGAGAACACGAGTCACCCCAGATCCAACTGCCCAACACAACTGAGGATGGAGTTATTCAAGCCCAACCACAGGCCATCCTCGATCGCAGGATCGTGATGCGTCGCCGACATCCCTCTACTGAAGTACTAGTGTATTGGAATAATCTACCACTTGAAGACGCCACATGGGAACCATATGAGGAGATGAAGACCCGGTTCCCTGAGTTCATGGAATCTCAGCCTTGAGGACAAGGCTGATTTGAAGAGGGCGGGTCTGTTAGGACTCTAGCTAGGAGAGTCCTAATTGAGAGGGATATTCTGTTAGGACTCTAGCTAGGAGAGTCCTAATTGAGAGGGACACTCTGTTAGGACTCTAACTAGGAGAGTCCTAATTGAGAGGGACATTCTGTTAGGAGATTTTTTCTTAGAGAAGAATTAAGAGTTGTAAGGGAATAGGAGTCTTGAGTATGAGTCATATTAGGAGTTGGTTAGAAGTAAGAGTCCTAAGTAGGAGTCCTATTAGGAGTTAGGGTTTAGAAGCCCTATAAATAACCATGTATTCCTTCTCTTTTCATAAGCAATAGATGAATCTTTTCTGCAGCCTTTGAGCAGCAACTTGGAGGGAGGAACCCCTATAGAGTTCAAAGGAGGCCGATCCCCTAAAGAGATCAACCCCAAGTTTAGAATCTGCAAGGGTTCTAACACCTGGTATCAGAGCAGCGTTCTTGGCATCTCGCTGCCCTTCCATTGCCATCCATCAACCCTCTACAACCATCCAAAGCAATTCCCACAATTGCTTAAAAGATCGTCGCCGAATTCCACCATCATCTCCACCACCGCAGATCAACCTTTGATCTCTCCGTGAATTGCAACAGGTTTTGGTTTCCTACCTTACTGCTGCTGCAATTTATTTATCCCTATCCAAAAATCCAAAAAAAAAAAAAATGCGTTCCTATATTGCTGCAAATTTTCATCGTAAGTTACTGAAATTTTTCGACGAGAATTCTGCTATCGCAACTTACACCAATTTTCTTGCTGTTACTGTCGAAATTTTCTTGATGGACATCCTTGCTATCATATAAACTGAGATGTTGCTGTCAACTCTCTCCTCAAATCTCTTAAATTTTTTGTGGAGATTTCGTCGAGAAACCGCTGTTTCTTCGACGATAATTCTGCTCTTACAAGACAACACAATTCTGCAGCAAACTTTCACTGATTTCTATTAAACCTATACATGCCTTTAACTCGTCAACAAAAGAGAGATCTTAACATCACAGATTTGGAGTCATATACTATGGCATCTGAGGAGGCAATCAATGCTAAATTTGAAGCCTTTGAGGCAGGAATGGAGGATTAGATTCGGACTCTCCTTACCGAATTCAGTTTGGGCCGACCACCAAGCCCGAAGAAATCACATCAAGGAAAGAGCTCTAACCAATCACATCATGCCCAAAGAGATGACTTCCAAGAGAGGGGAGGCTCTATGACCGACCCCAACTATTCGCGTATGAGAGTGGACTTCCCTAGATGGGAAGAAAGAGACCCAATTGGTTGGATCTCGCGCGCTGAGCGATATTTTCGGTACCATAAAACTGCGGATGCATCCATGGTGGAAATTGCAGCTATACATCTTGAAGGGGATGCCATACAATGGTTTGACTAGTTTGAACACACTTATGGAGCCCTTTCATGGCGACAATTCAAAGAAGGACTACTGATCCGCTTCGGACCAACTTATTACGAGAACATTGACGGACAACTAGCAAAGATCCGACAAACCTCCACCATTCAGGAGTACCAAACCAGGTTTGAAAGGTTATCTAATAAAACTCGTGATTGGTCTGAAAACAGTTATTGGGGACTTTTATTGAGGGCTTAAAGCCGGAGATCCGGGGAGAAGTTAAGGCGCGACAACCATACACACTTATGGCAGCCATCTCTTTCGCACGACTTCAAGAGGAGCGATTGAACAATGAAGCCCGGAGGACAACGATCACTCCACGACCTACAATACTAAAGCCCTCAGCCCCCCATACTATCAATCGAGTCCCTGCACCGAAAAGGTTAACAAAAGAAGAACTTCGGGAGCGATCTGCGAAGGGGTTATGTTGGCATTGCGACGAGCCGTGGAGCCGCGAGCATCGCTGTAAAAAAGGTAGACTTCTTATGATTGAACCAGTAGAAGAAGAGGTCATTGAACATCTAGAAGAGAGCCTTGAACATGAAGAAGAAGATATGGAAGAAGAGCCATAGCCGACCGACATTATGGTACACGCACTAGCCGGCTATTCAAATCCGCAAACGATGAAAGTTGGAGGCCTTCTCAAACAACAGCCGATCACTGTTCTCATTGACACGGGTAGCACTAATAACTTCCTGAATAGTAAGGTTGCTGCTCGGATGGCACTGCATATTGAAGGTTGCAGCAAGTTCGATGTAAAAGTTGCCGACGGTAGAATCCTAAAGTGCGACCAAAGATGCCCGCAAGTGAAACTATTACTGCAAGACCAAGAAATTATCACCGATTTCATCCTCCTACCAATCGATGACTATGAGGCAGTGCTTGCTATAGAATGGCTAACTACACTAGGTGATGTCTCTTCAAACTTTTCTAAATTAATTATGAAATTCTACTGTAAGGGCAAACAGATCATCCTACGCGGGAAGCGCGGAAGCAACGTTACCACTGTTTCGACCTAACGAATGGATAAAGTTTTACATAAGGTAAATAGTACCTTTTTGATGCACCTCCAGTAGCAACCAGAGGGGAAGAAAATAGAATTTGAAGATCAAAATCTTGCCCAATTGCTTACTGAATTTGCCGACATATTTGCTGAACCGCGCGGTCTTCCTCCTTCTCGGCAACATGACCATCGAATTCCAATCCTTCCGGGCAAGCCACCAGCGAACACTCGACCATACCGATATCCTCACCTCCAGAAAGATGAAATTGAAAAGATCGTAAAGGAGATGCTTGAAACAGGGGTGATTCGACCAAGTTGCAGCCCCTATTCCTTACCGGTGCTACTTGTACGCAAGAAGGACGGAACTTGGCGGATGTGCATCGACTATCGAGCTTTAAATGATATCACCGTCTAGGATAAATACCCAATACCAGTGGTGGATGAACTTCTTGATGAATTGAAAGGAGCTCGAGTCTTCACGAAGTTGGACCTCCGATCCGGTTACCACCAAATTCGGGTATGTAACGATGACATTCCAAAAACTGCATTTCGCACACATGATGGCCATTATGAATTCTTGGTAATGCCTTTTGGACTCACTAATGCTCCTTCAACCTTTCAAAGTCTCATGAATGATATATTTCGGAGCTTTCTTCGTAAATTTGTGCTGGTATTTTTCGATGATATTCTCGTTTACAGCCCTTCTCTTTTTTTTTTGGTAAGTAAAAGTAAATTGATTATGTGTAAAGTTTCTACAAATAGCTTTATCTATACAAGTCATAGACAAAGCCAAGTAACTCATAGAGTGCGAATGCGATAGTTATGACTACACATGCTGTAGACTATAACTACCTGTGGGTATATTATTTGGCATCATTCCCAAGATCTTTAGCTAATAGCAAAATTAAATTTGATAAAAATATCTTTTTCTCTTCGGGTGAAGTGCTCGATTTTGAGATCATGCTCCATACAGGATCTTGAGTCTCTAATAATCTCTTTCAAGAGCTGAGCATTGTTTGTGTGTTGACATTCAAAGATTTTATTACATCTCTCCTTCCACATCCACCAAATAGCGCATCTGAAAGTAACCTTTGCCAGTTGTGTAAGTGGCCCTTTTCTTGAGAAACATTGCATAAGGTCGCCTAGTTCTTGGTGCAAGTTTGGTTGCGGCAGTCTATTGAGTTCAAATCGCTGGAGAATCTCCTTCCATATCCATTTTGTATAATTACAAACAAAATAAAGGTGGTCAACAGTTTCTTCTTGTTGCAAACAAAGGGAGCATCGGTTAACATGATAGATACCTCTTCTTTTCATATTGTCTATTGTAGGTAGTTTATTGAGAAGGGCCTGCCATGTACATAAGGAGTGTCTTTGTGATCCCGGTCGATCCCATGTCCAACTGCTTGGGACCCACTTGTTATTTCTTTGCCTAATTTGATTCCATACGGATGTGGCACTAAATTTGCCATTGTCATGAGGCCAAATAAGTATATCTGAAGAGTTGTTCCTGATTGGAATAGCTATGATAGTCGGCCAAAGTGATAACATTTCGGGAGAAATAGGATTAGGGAGACACCAGTGTTAGGACTCTAGCTTGGAGAGTCCTAATTGAGAGGGATATTCATGTAAAACTGTTATGACTCTAGCTAAGAGAGTCCTAATTGAGAGGGACATTCTATTAGGACCCTAGCTAGGAGAGTCCTAATTGAGAGGGCATTCATGTAGGAGGTTTTTTCTTAGAGAAGAATTAGGAGTTGTAAGGGAATAGGAGTCTTGAGTATGAGTCCTATTAGGAGTTGGTTAGAAGTAAGAGTCTTAAGTAGGAGTCCTATTAGGAGTTAGGGTTTAGAAGCCCTATAAATAGTCATGTATTCCTTCTCTTTTCATAAGCAATAGATGAATCTTTTCTGCAGCCTTTGAGCAGCAACTTGGAGGGAGGAACCCCTATAGAGTTCCAAGGAGGCCGATCCCCTAAAGAGATTAACCCTAAGTTTAGAATCTGCAAGGGTTCTAACACCTGGTATCAGAGCAGCGTTCTTGGCGTCTCGCTGCCCTTTCACAGCCATCCATCAACCCTCCACAACCATCCAAAGCAATTCCCACAATTGCTTAAAAGATCGTCACTGAATTCCGCCATCATCTCCACCACCACGGATCATCCTTTGATCTCCCCGTGAATTGCAACAGGTTCTGGTTTCCTACCTTACTACTGCTGCAATTTAGTTATCCTTATTCGAAAATCCAAAAAAAAAAAATCGTTCCTATATTGCTGCATTAACTTTTCGTCACAAAGTTTTCATCTCTACGACGAAATATACATTGCAAAATTCCAGCCGCATAGCACCATCTGTTTGTTCTTGCTACTGTGCTTTTTCTATCTAAATTTCTACGAAATTTTTATGACATCTTTGATACTTCTTAACAGTGGATTTCCCTTTGGTTTCATCAAAAAATTCTCAATATAAACTACTGATCTTTTATGTCCAATCTGCTGCACTTGAATTGCAGAATTCAAGCCGCATAGCACCATCTGTTTGATCTTGCTACTGTCCTTTTTCTATCCAAATTTCTACGAAAATTTTATGACATCTTTGACACTTCCTAACAGTAGATTTCCCTTTGGTTTCATCGAAAAATTCTCAATATAAACTACTGATCTTTTATGTCCAATCTGCTGCACTTGAAAATCTATGCTGCAGAAAATTTCAGCTGCATATCGTTGCCTTAACCCATCTATTTGCAATCTTTTTTGAATGAAATTTCTTATAGACTTCATATATCATCTTGGCTTCCATCTAAGATTGATCTATTAAGAAATTCATCTCTAAAAACGATTTTATGTTGCTGCAAATTTTCATCGTAACCCACTGAAATTTTTCGACGATAATTCTGCAATTGCAACTTGCACCAATTTCTTTGCTGTTATACTGCCGAAATTTTCTTGATTAAATTAGATATCCTTGCTGTCATATAAACTGTGATTTTGCTATCAATTCCCTCCTCAATTCTCTTATGTTTTTGGTGGAAATTACGTCGAGAAACCGTTGTTTCTTCGACGACAATTCTACTCTTACAAGACAGCACATACTTGCTGCAACTTCCACGGATTTCTGTCAAACCTTTGCTACCATCTACCACAGATCCAAAACATTCATCCACAGCCCTAAAACTCTACCAAACCACACCCTCAAACTGCACCAAAAACAGCCACAAAACAAGCCTAAACCGTAGCCTACAACCACCAATCCACCAACAATTTCGACCATCACTTCTCTCAACCTATACATGCCTTTAACCCAACAGTAAAAGAGAGATCTTAACATCATTGATTTGGGGCCATATACTATGGCATCTAAGGAGGCAATCAATGCTAAATTCGAAGCCTTGGAGGCGCGAATGGAGGATAAGATTCGAACGCTCTTTACCGAACTCAGATTGGGCCGACCACTAAGCCCGAAGAAATCATATCAAGGAGAGAGCTTTGCCCAATCACACCAAGCCCGAAGAGATGACTTCCAAGAGAGGGGAAGCTCTATGACCAACCTCAACTATCCATGCATGAGAGTGGACTTCCCTAGATGGGAAGAAGGAGACCCGATTGGTTGGATTTCGCATGCGGAGCGATATTTTCGGTACCACAAAATCGCGGATGTATCTATGGTAAAAATTGCAGCTATACATCTTGAAGGGGATGCTATTCAGTGGTTTGACTGGTTTGAACATACTTATGAAGTCCTTTCATGGCGACAATTCAAAGAAGAACTGCTGATTCGCTTCAGACCAACCGATTACGAGAATATTGACGAACAACTAGCAAAGATCCGACAAACCTCCACCATTCAGGAGTACCAAACCAGGTTTGAAAGGTTATATAGTCAAAATCATGATTGGTCTCAAAAACAGCTATTGAGGACCTTCATTGAGGGCTTGAAGCCGGAGATCCGAGGAGAAGTTAAAGCGCGACAACCGTACACGCTTATGGCAGCCATCTCTTTCGCACGACATCAAGAGGAGCAATTGAACCATGAAGCTCGGAGGACTAGGGTCACTCCTCAACCAGTAATATTGAAGCCCTCAGCCCCCCCTACTGTCAACCAAGTCCCTGCACCAAAGAGGTTAACAGGAGAAGAGCTTCGGGAGCGATATGCGAAGGGGTTATGTTGGCATTGTGACGAGCCGTGGAGCCGTGAGCATCGCTGTAGTAAAGGAGGACTTCTAATAATTGAACCGATAGAAGAAGAGGTCATTGAACATCCAAAAGAGAGCTTTGAACATGAAGAAGAAGATGCAGAAGAAGAGCCACAACCGACCGAAGTTACGGTACATACACTAGCTAGCTACTCAAACCCGCAAACGATGAAAATTGGAGGCCTTCTCAAACAACAACCAATCACTGTTCTCATCGACACGGGCAGTACTACTAACTTCCTAAATAGTAAGCTTGCTGTTCGGATATCATTACCTATCGAGAATCGCTGCAGGTTTGATGTTAAGGTCACCGACAGACGGATTTTGAATTGTGATCATAGGCGCTTGCAGGAGAAACTATTGCTACAGGACCAAGAGATAATTGTAGATTTCCTCCTTCTCCCTCTTAACAATCATGAGGCCATGCTCAGAATTAAATGGTTGACGACATTAGGTGATATTTCCTGGAATTTTATGAAACTAATTATGAAATTTTACAGTAAGGAGAAACAGGTGACATTGCACGGGAAACGTGGGGGCGACATAACAACGATTTGCACACAACAAATGGAGAATGTTTTGCATAAAGCATGCAGCGGCTTTTTGGTACAACTTGAGCAGCAAACTAAGGGAGAGCCAATAGAATTTGAAGATCCAAATCTACTACCTTTGCTTGCTGAATTTTCAAATATATTTGACGAACCGCGCAACCTACCTCTTACCTGTCGGCATGATCATTGTATAATGATTCTTCCAGGCAAATCTTCAGCAAATGCTCAGCCATATCAGTATCCACATCTCCAGAAGGATGAAATAGAAAGGATTATAAAAGAGATGCTCGAAACAGGAGTTATTCGGCCAAGTTGCAACCTCTACTCTTCGCCGGTGCTACTTGTACGCAAGAAGGACGGAACAAGGCGAATATGTGTTGATTACCGAGCTCTCAATGGCATAATCATCAAGGACAAATACTTTATTCCAATAGTAGATGAATTGCTAGATGAAAGGGAGCACAAATCTTTACAAAGCTGGATCTTTGATCCGGGTATCATCAAATACGAGCATGCGAAGAAGACATACGGAAAACCACATTTTGAACACACAACAACCATGAATTTTTGCTTTCTGCAACAAAAGGTGGAATATCTTGGGCATATCATATCAGAGGAAGGTGTGGCAGTGGACCCCTTCAAAATTGGAGCAATGCAAAACTGGCCGACCTCGAGAAACATAAAATTGCTACATGGCTTTTTGGGTTTAACAGGCTACTACCGCAAGTTCGTGAAAAACTATGGAAAGATCAGTGCACCACTTACTTCCTTACTAGAAAAAGATGTCTTTCAATGGTTGGACAGAGCCTCCGCTGCCTTTGACAAACTTAAGGCAGCCATGACGACGACGCCGGTGCTAACACTACCAGATTTCAACCGACCCTTCATTATTGAGGCCGACACATCTGGAGTCAGAATTGGAGTCATTCTCATGCAAGATGGTCGACCACTCGCATACACTAGCAAGGCATTATCTCCCTCCTATCAAAATAAGTCAACATATGATAAGGAGATGCTCGCCATTATGCGCGCAGCAACGAGGTGGAGATTGTACTTGATCAGGCGATACTTTCAAATCAAGACCGACCATAAAAGCCTAAAATATCTCTTGGAGCAGAAGATATCTTCCCCCAAGCAGCAAAAATGGGTAACAAAACTTCTTGGATTTGATTATGAAATAACTTACAAAATGTGGAAAGAGAATGTTGTTGCAGATGCGCTTTCGCAGCTACCTGAGCAAGCTGAATTTTCGGTCGTTTTACTTCCAACCAGACTTCCTTGAGGATATTAAGACGGAATGGCAGGAAGATTCGGAGACTAGTAAAAAAAAAAAAAAAAATTTGGAGGAAGCACCAAGCTCCGTGGCTCATTACAATCGGGACTCAAAAGAATTATGCTATAAGGGACGCATTATGCTTGTGACAAATTCTACTTGCATCTTCAAGAGCAGATTTTGGACAAAGTTATTCCATATGTAGGGTACTAAATTGAAAAGGAGTACGACATATCACCCACAAACCAACAACCAGATAGAAGTTTTAAATAGGTGCTTGGAGACAGCCCAAAGCCATCCACCAAATATGATTACCCAAAGAGAACTCCAGACCCAGCCAAGTGCCATTATTGATCGACGGATCATGACTCGACGACGACGACCCACTAATGAAGTGCTACTACAGTGGGCGAACCTACCAATAGAAGATGCCACTTGGGAGAACTATGACGACATGAAGATCAAATTTCCAGAATTCATGAATCATCAGCCTCGAGGACAAGGCTGATTTGAAGAGGGCGGGTCTGTTAGGACTCTAGCTTGGAGAGTCCTAATTGAGAGGGATATTCATGTAAAACTGTTAGGACTCTAGCTAAGAGAGTCCTAATTGAGAGGGACATTCTATTAGGACCCTAGCTAGGAGAGTCCTAATTGAGAGGGCATTCATGTAGGAGGTTTTTTCTTAGAGAAGAATTAGGAGTTGTAAGGGAATAGGAGTCTTGAGTATGAGTCCTATTAGGAGTTAGTTAGAAGTAAGAGTCTTAAGTAGGAGTCCTATTAGGAGTTAGGGTTTAGAAGCCCTATAAATAGTCATGTATTCCTTCTCTTTTGATAAGCAATAGATGAATCTTTTATGCAGCCTTTGAGCAGTAACTTGGAGGGAGGAACCCCTATAGAGTTCCAAGGAGGCCGATCCCCTAAAGAGATCAACCCCAAGTTTAGAATCTGCAAGGGTTCTATCATGTCGCCCCTAAATTTCCCAACATCATCATTATCATCATCATCATCATCATCATCACTTCAGTTTTTACCCAAGTGGCTCTCTTTGGTTTTAAGTACCATGTCTTTCCTATTCTTTGGAAGGTTGTTCTCAAGTTCATCATATGTTATACACGTCATTTTATAGGTTATTAAGGACCCGATAAGTTCTTCAAGCAAAAAGTTATTTAGATCTTTTGCTTCTTGTATTACCACTACTTTAGAATTCTAACATTTTAGAAGGGATCTCAATATCTTGGTAACAAGTTCAAAATTAGAAAAACTTTTACTAAGTGTTTTTAGACCATTAATGACAACCGTAAAATGCGTGTACATGTCTCCAATAGTCTCACTTGGTTTCATGCGAAATAACTTATAGATATGAACAAAAAGATTAATTTTTGACTCTTTAACCCTATTGTGTCTCCATGTGTGACTTCATGTGTGTACCAAATATCACATATAGAAACCCGATTAAATTTGTTTTAATCAAAAACACAAAACAAAGCATTCATCGCTTTAGCAATCAAGGAGAAAGTATTCTTTTCCAAATCATTTCATTCGTTCATTGGTTTGAAAGACTTCTCAAAATCGCTTTCAAAAATGTTTCATATCTCAAAATCTGTTGAGAGTAAGAAAATCCTCATTCAAGTTTTCCAATATGTGTAGTCCATCCCTTTGAACATAGGAGGACAAGTGATAGAATGACCCTCTTGATTACTGGTAAAAGTCATCTCTATTGGGTTTTAAACCAAATAGGGAGTAACCTTGCACTAATATCAATTATTAGGATCAAGTCGGCACTAAGAGGGGGGGTGAATACTGCTTTCGATAAAAACATCGATTTTAGAAAATCTTCATTCGATGAAAACGATAATGAAAGAGTGATTGACTTAGAGTAAATGAACTAAGCAATTAACTTAGAATATAATAGCAATGAAACATAGAAAGTAAGTATAAACTAGATTTATAGTGGTTCGATCATCATAACATACGTCCACTCCCGATTCCTCCTCTATTGAGGCTACCGGCGTCTACTAATGGTCTTCTTTCAATGGGCGAAGACCAACTATCCTCTTACAACTCTTTCTCTTTTTTAGAGGTTTAAGAGACAACCTTTACAAGCCTCACACCCCTCTTAGAATGATCACAAAGCTAAAGAAGAAGGAGGACACTTAGCACTTTTTCAACACTTTTACAATCCAAAATCTCAAGACTTTTGTTCACACTTTCGTGCTCTTTCATGCAAGAAAGATGAGGGTATTTATAGGTCCCAATGGCTTAAAAAATGAAGCCAAAAAGTATCTCATCATAGGTTTCCGAGGTACTAGTGGTACCACCGCCATTACAAGGTGGTACCATCGCTTACAAACTAGCACTGTGCAGTACTACTGCCTAGTTTGGGTGGTAACACCGCTTGACAAAGCCTCGAAGACTTGGCTTTGGCGGTACCACTCCTTGGTAGTATTAACAATTGATAGTATGTTAGGACTCTAGCTAGGAGAGTCCTAATTGAGAGGGACATTCATGTAAAACCTACCTAAGCCGACCCCTATTAAAGAGGTGAAGAGGCCGGCTAGGGTTAGGAGGTTGTTTCTTAGAGATGAATTAGGAGTTGGTTAGAAGTAGGAGTCTTGAGTAGGAGTCCTATTAGGAGTTAGGGTTTAAAAACCCTATAAATAGCCATGTATTCCTCCTCTTTTGATAAGCAATAGATGAATCTTTTCTGCAGCCTTTGAGCAGCAACTTGGAGGGAGGAACCCCTATAGAGTTCCAAGGAGGCCGATCCCCTAAAGAGATCAACCCCAAGTTTAGAATCTGCAAGGGTTCTATCATAGTACCACCACGTAGTCTAAGACCTATGTATAGTCGGAACTTACATGCTAGGTACCTGAATAGACTCATGCTATGGAATGGTGCTAGAGCTAGGTTCTCCAACCTCACTTAACTCTATCATGCTCCCATTATCTTTACCAAGAATGTGTTCTTTCTAAAAGAATACCACTCTCTTAGCTACAAATACCTTTTGGTCATCGGGATAATAGAAATAATACCCTTAAGTTTCTTTGGGATATCCCATGAACTTACATCTCTCTGTTCACATTTCTAACTTATTAGGGTTGTATCTTTTAACATGGGCAGCGTAGCCCAAATCTTAACAACCTTAAGATCGGGCTTCTTCTATTTCCATATCTCATTTGGTGTAGACACTACCGACTTAGTTGGAACTCTGTTTAGAAGGTAAGCTGCGATCTCTATGACGTGTATCTCGAATGCGATGGGTAGGTTGATGAAGCTCATCATGGATAACACAATATCTAATAGTGTAGGATTCCTCCTTTTCGATACACCATTGAGCTAAGGTGTACAAGGAGGTGTCCATTGGGATAGAATCCCATGGCCCTTAAGGAACTGTGTGAACTCTGTACTCAAGTACTCACCTCCTCGATCTGATCGAAGAGCCTTGATACTCTTTCTAGTCTGGTTCTTCACTTTATTCTTATACTCTCTGAATTTCTCAAAGGCCTCAGACTTGTACTTTATCAAGTACATGTATCCATACCTTGAGAAATCATTAGTAAAAGTAATAAAGTATGGGTAACCACCTATGACATTAGTTGACATGAGTCCACATACATCACTATGTATGAGTTCCAACAACTCAGTGGTTCTCTCTCTAGTTTCACTAAAAGAAGAGTTGGTCAGCTTTCCACGAAGGCAAGGCTCGCAAGTTGCATACGACTCATAGTCGAATAGATCTAGATATCCATCCTTTAGCAACTTTTGAATCATTCCCTTATGGATGTGACATATTCTACAATGCCACAGGTATGCACTATTCACCTTGTCTCGTTTCCTCTTGGACACACTTACATTCGTGATATGTAGAGCAGTGTCTAGTATAAACAAACCATTATGCAATATTCCTCTCGTGATAATTGCATCATCTAATATTATTGAATAACTATTGTTCTGAAAAATTAATTTATATCCACTAACTGTTAAACATGAAATAGAAATAATATTTTTGATAATTGAAGGAAAAAATAACATGCATCCAATGCAATAATAGCTACACAAGGCAGATGTAGGGTCACCTCGCCAACAGCTGTTGCAGCAACTTTTGCTCCATCGCCCATCTTGAGGTTCATATCATCTCTTGCCAATCTCCTAGATCTTTCCAGAACCTGCAATAAATTACAAATATGATAAGTACTACTAGTATCTAATACCTGTTAGGAACGAGTCGGAACTAAGAGGGAGGGATGAATTAGTGCAGTGGTAAAATCATGGATTCAAATTGTTTTGTTTCGATTAACACAAATTCTGACAAAAACCGTTATGTAAAGATCTTAACTTTAAACACGTTTGTAAATGTATTGAAAACAGTAAGCAAGTAAAGTGGTTTGTAGTTAAAGTAAATTTCTCAAGATAAAATGCAAACCAGATTTTATAATGGTTCAATCGTCATGACGTACATCCACTCTGCTGATTCCTCTTCCGTCGTGGCCACCGGCATCCACTATAGATCTTCCTTTAATAGGTGAAGATCAACCTCCTTCTTACAACTCGATTCTTCTTTTACCAGGTCTAGGAGATAACCCTTACACCCCCACTCACTCCTCTCTCAAGCTATACTAACACTTAGATCTTTTGAGAGGAGTCCACACAAGATTACTATAGCGTTTCTTTTCTTTTTCACTCTTAATACTTATGTGTTTTAACTAGGGATGAGAGGGATATTTATAGGCTTCAAGTTGATTCAAACTTGAAGTCTAAAAATATCTCATCTCGGGTTTTTTGGGTACGGGCGGTCCTAATTGAGAGGGACATTCTGTTAGGACTCTAGCTAGGAGAGTCCTAATTGAGAGGGAAATTCATGTAGGAGGTTTTTTCTTAGAGAAGAATTATGAGTTGTAAGGGAATAGGAGTCTTGAGTAGGAGTCCTATTAGGAGTTGGTTAGAAGTAGGAGTCTTAAGTAGGAGTCCTATTAGGAGTTAGGGTTTAGAAGCCCTATAAATAGCAATGTATTCCTCCTCTTTTCTCAAGCAATATATGAATCTTTTCTGCAGCCTTTGAGCAGCAACTTGGAGGGAGGAACCCCTATAGAGTTCCAAGGAGGCCGATCCCCTAAAGAGATCAACCCCAAGTTTAGAATCTGCAAGGGTTCTAACACCTGGTATCAGAGCAGCGTTCTTGGTGTCTCGCTGCCCTTCCACAGCCATCCATCAACCCTCCACAACCGTCCAAAGCAATTCCCACAATTGCTTAAAAGATCATCGCCGAATTCCGCCATCATCTCCACCACCACGGATCATCCGTTGATCTCCCCGTGAATTGCAACAGGTTCTGGTTTTCTACCTTACTGCTGCTGCAATTTAGTTATCTTTATTTGAAAATCCTAAAAAAATTATTCTTATATTGCTGCATAAACTTTTCGTCATAAAGTTTTCATCTCTACGACGAAAGATACATTGCAGAATTCCAACCGTATAGCACTGTTTGTTTGATCTTGCTACTATGTTTTTTCTATCCAAATCTCCACAAAATTTTATGACATCTTTGACACTTCCTAACAGTAGATTTCCCTTTGATTTTGTAAAAAAATTCTCAAATTAACCATTGATATTTTACATCTAATCTGTTATACTTGAAAATCTGCACCGTAAAATTTCAGTCGCATAGCACTGATTGTTTGATCTTGATACTACGTTGTTTCTATCCAAATCTCTACGAATTTTTTATGATAGCTTTGACACTTCCTAATAGTGGATTTCCCTTTGGTTTCATCAAAAAATTCTCAATATAAACTTCTGGATTTCCCTTTGGTTTCGTCCAATCTGCTATACTTAAAAATCTATGCTGCAGAAAATTTCAGCCGCATATTATTGCCTTAACCCATCTATTTGCAATCTTTTTTGAATGAAATTTCTTATACACTTTATAGATCATCTTGGCTTCCATCTAAGATTGATCTACTGAGGAATTCATCTCTAAAACCAATTTTTGTGTTGCTATAAATTTTCATCGTAAACTGCTGAAATTTTTTGACGAGAATTCTGCTATCGCAACTTGCACCAATTTCCTTGCTATTATACTGCCGAAATTTTCTTGATTAAATTAGTCATCCTTGCTGTCATATAAACTGTGATTTTTCTATCAATTCCCTCCTCAATTCTCTCAAGTTTTTGGTGGAAATTACAACAAGAAACCGTTGTTTCTTCGACGACAATTCTGCTCTTACAAGACAGCACATACTTGCTGCGACTTCCACTGATTTCTCTCAAACCTTTGCTGCCATCTACCACAGATCCAAAACTTTCATCCACAGCCCTAAAACTCCACCAAACCACACCCTCAAACTGCACCCAAAACAGCCACAAAACAAGCCTAAATCGTAGCCTACATCCACCGATCCACCAACCCTTTCGACCATCACTTCTCTCAACCTATACATGCCTTTAACCTGACAATAAAAGAGAGATCTTAACATCATAGATTTGGAGGCATATACTATGGCATCTAAGGAGGCAATCGATGCTAAATTCGAAGCCTTGGAGGCACGAATGGAGGATAAGATTCGGACGCTCTTTACCGAACTCAGATTGGGCCGACTACTAAGCCCGAAAAAATCATATCACGGAGAGAGCTTTGCCCAATCGCACCAGGCCCGAAGAGATGAGTTCCAAGGGAGGGGAGGCTATATGATCGATCCCAACTATCCACGCATAAGGGTGGACTTCCCTAGATGGGAAGAAGGAGACCCGATTGGTTGGTTCTTCCACGCGGAGCGATATTTTCGGTACCACAAAACCGCGGATGCATCTATGGTGAAAATTGCAGCTATACATCTTGAAGGGGATGCTATACAGTGGTTTGATTGGTTTGAACATACTTATGGAGTCCTTTCATGGCAACAATTCAAAGAAGGACTGCTGATCCGCTTCAGACTAACCGATTACGAGAATATTGACGGACAACTAGCAAAGATCCGACAAACCTCCACCATTCAGGAGTACCAAACCAGGTTTGAAAGGTTATCTAATCAAACTCTTGATTGGTCTCAAAAACAGCTATTGAGGACCTTTGTTGAGGGCTTGAAGCCGGAGATCCGAGGAGAAGTTAAAGTGCGACAACCGTACACGCTTATGGCAGCCATCTCTTTCGCACGACATCAAGAGGAGCAATTGAACCATGAAGCTCGAAGAACCAGGGTCACTCCTCAACCAGTAATATTGAAGCCCTTAGCCCCCCCTACTGTTGACCGAGTCCCTGCACCAAAAAGGTTGACAAGAGAAGAGCTTCAGGAGCGATCTGCGAAGGGGTTATGTTGGCATTGCGACGAGCCATGAGCATCGCTGTAGTAAAGGGAGACTTTTTATCATTGAACCAGTAGAAGAAGAGGTCATTGAACATCCAGAAGAGAGCAATGAACATAAAGAAGAAGATACAGAAGAAGAGCCACAACCGACCAAAGTTACGGTACATGCACTAGCCGGCTACTCAAACTCGCAAATGATGAAAGTTGGAGGCCTTCTCAAACAACAACTGATCACTGTTTTCATCGACACGGGCAGCACTAATAATATCCTAAACAGTAAGGTTGCTATCCGAATGGCATTACCTATCGAGAATCGTTGTAGGTTTGATGTTAAGGTCACCGACAGACGGATTTTGAAGTGTGATCGTAGGCGCCCGCAGGAGAAACTATTGCTGCAGAACCAAGAGATAATTGCAGATTTCTTCCTTCTCCCTCTTGATGATCATGAGGCCATGCTCAGAATTAAATGGTTGACAACATTAGGTGATTTTTCTTGAATTTTATGAAACTAATTATGAAATTTTACAGTAAGGAGAAACAGGTGATACTGCACGGGAAACGTGGGGGCGACGTAACGATGATTTGCATACAACAAATGAAGAAGGTTTTGCATAAAGCATGCAGTGGCTTTTTGGTACAACTTGAGCAGCAAACTAAGGGAGAGCCAACAAAATTGGAATATCCAAATCTACTTCCTTTGCTTGCTGAATTTTCAGATATATTTGACGAACTACGCAACCTACCTCTTACCCGTCGGCATGATCATTGTATAATGATTCTTCCAGGCCAATCTCCAGCAGGCCAATCTCTAACAAATGCTCAGCCATATCAGTATCCACATCTCCAGAAGGATGAAATAGAAAGGATTGTAAAAGAGATACTCAAAACATGAGTTATTCGGCCATGTTGTAGCCCCTACTCTTCACCGGTGCTCCTCATACGAAAGAAGGATGGAATATAGCGATTATATGTTGATTACCGAACTCTCAATGGCATAACCATCAAGGATAAATACCCTATTCCAGTAGTAGATGAGTTGCAAGATGAAAGGGAGCACAAATCTTCACAAAGCTGGACCTTCGATCCGGATATCATCAAATACGAGTATGCGAAGAAGACATACCGAAAACCACCTTTTGAACACACAATAACCACTATGAATTTTTGCTTTCTTCAAAAGAAGGTGGAATATCTTGGGCATATCATATCAGAGGAAGGTGTGGCAGTAGACCCCTTCAAAATTGGAGCAATGCAAAATTGGCTGACCCCGAGGAACATAAATTTGCTACATGGCTTTCTGGGTTTAACAGGCTACTACTGCAAGTTCGTGAAAAACTATAGAGAGATCAGTGCACCACTTACTTCCTTTCTGAAAAAAGATGTCTTCCTTTTTGCATAAAGCATGCAGTGGCTTTTTGGTACAACTTGAGCAGCAAACTAAGGGAGAGCCAACAAAATTGGAAGATCCAAATCTACTTCCTTTGTGTTAGAACCCTTGCAGATTCTAAACTTGGGGTTGATCTCTTTAGGGGATCGGCCTCCTTGGAACTCTATAGGGGTTCCTCCCTCCAAGTGCTACTCAAAGGCTGCAGAAAAGTTTCATCTATTGCTTAAGAAAAGAGAAGGAATACATGGCTATTTATAGGGCTTCTAAACCCTAACTCCTAATAGGACTCCTACTTAAGACTCTTACTTCTAACCAACTACTAATATGACTCATACTCAAGACTCCTATTCCCATACAACTCCTAATTCTTCTCTAAGAAAAAACCTCCTAACAGAGTGTCCCTTTCAATTAGGATAATCCTAGTTAGTCCTAACAGAGTGTCCCTCTCAATTAGGACTCTCCTAGCTAGAGTCCTAACAGAATGTCCCTCTCAATTAGGACTCTCCTAGCTAGAGTCCTAACAGACCCGCCCTCTTCAAATCAGCCTTGTCCTCAAGGCTGAGATTCCATGAACTCAGGGAACCAGGTCTTCAGCTCCTCATATGGTTCCCATGTGGCATCTTCAAGTGGTAGATTATTCCAATGCACTAGTACTTCAGTAGAGGGATGTCGGCGACGCATCACGATCCTGCGATCGAGGATGGCCTGTGGTTGGGCTTGAATAACTCTATCCTAAGTTGTGTTGGGCAGTTGGATCTGGGGTGACTAGTGTTCTCCCAACTTGGGCTTTAGGCATGATACGTGGAAGATAGGGTGGATTTTGGCATCTTCGGGTAATTTAAGTCTGTATGCCACGGCTCCAATACGCTCTGTGATCTGATAGGGCCCATAAAAACGTGGGGATAGATAGCTTCATGGAGGCTCGAGTGTTGATAGAGAGTTGCTTGTATGGTTGTAGGCGAAGATAAACCCAATCTCCCACTGAAAATTCTCTTTCACTTCGTCGTGTGTCGGCTTGCTGCTTCATTCTGGCTTGAGCGGTAGAGAGATTATCTTTTAACAGTTGTAAGAGTTTGTCCCTATCAATCAATTCTTGGTCAACCTGATCTACCTTGGCCGAGCCAATTACATACTTTGGAATCACAGGTGCTGGTCGACCATACAATGCTTCATAAGGGGCACATTTTGTAGATGAATGATATGTAATATTATACCACCATTCGGCCCAAGGAAGCCATTTTGCCCACTCTTTTGGTCGGTCGCTAGCGAAACACCGGAGGTACGTCTCTAAGCACCTATTTACCACCTCTGTTTGGCCGTCAGTTTGTGGATGATATGCTGTGCTCATCTTGAGTTTGGTGCCTTGTAACTGAAATAACTCGGTCAAAAATTTACTAGTGAAAATCCTGTCACGATCACTTACGATGGACCTTGGCATCCCATGCAGTTTAACAATATTTTCTATGAAAATCTGAGCAATACTAGCAGCAGTGTAGGGATTTCTCACAGCATAAAAATGAGCATATTTCGTAAGTCGATCAACCACCACGAGAATCGTGCTTTTACCTTTGGAAGATGGCAGCCCTTCAATGAAGTCCATGGAGATGTCAGTTCACACTAAGTCTAGTATGGGTAGTGGTTATAGCTTCCCTGGATTTGCCACAGTTTCACCCTTGTGCTGTTGACATACATCACATTGTGCCACATATTCAGCAATAATTTTTTTCATCGCTCTCCAATAAAAATTTTGCTTCACTCTTTTGTAGGTTCTTAGGAATCCAGAGTGCCCTGTTGAAGGTATAGAGTGCATTTCATGCAAGATGATTGCGATGCAAGGGGAGTCAGGTATAAGCACAATGCGACCTTTGTAGCGTAAATCCCTCGAATCCCAGGTGTAGTGGGCTATTGCACTTGGATCCTCCTCCAATTTTTTTATGATCTTGCTGATCTCTAGATCCTTCTTCCATTCTTCCCTAATGTCCTCAAGGAGACCGGTGGTAGGAAGGGAGATGGCTGAAACCTTAGCTTGTTCAGGTAGCCGTGAGAGTGCATCTGCAACAACGTTTTCTTTCCCCTTTTTATAAATAATTTCATAATCAAATCCAAGAAGTTTGGTTACCCATTTTTGCTGCTCAGGGGATGATATCTTTTGCTCCAAAAAGTACTTGAGGCTTTTATGGTCAGTTTTAATTTGAAATCGCCGGCCGATCAGGTAGGGTCTCCACCTCGTTACTGCGTGTACAATGGCAAGCATCTCCTTATCATATACTGATATATTTTGATGGGAGGGAGATAATGCCTTGCTAGTGTATGCGAGTGGTCGACCATTTTGCATGAGAACAGCTCCAATTCCGACTTCAGATGCGTCGGCCTCAATGATGAAGGGTTTATTGAAATCTGGTAGCGCAAGCACCGGCGTTGTTGTCATGGCTGCTTTAAGTTTGTCGAAGGCAGCAGAGGCTTTGTCCGACCATTGGAAAGCATATTTTTTCAGTAAAGAAGTGAGTGGTGCACTGATCTTCCCATAGTCCTTAACAAATTTTCGGTAGTAGCCCGTTAGTCCAAGGAACCCGCGCAGTAATTTCACGTTTGTAGGTTTCGGCCAGCCTTGCATTGCCTCAATTTTTGTTGGGTCTACCGCCACTCCTTCTTCTGATATTATATGCCCAAGTACCGTCGCCCTAGGGAGATCTGGTCGCCGCTATAGTATCGTCGCCCTTGGGGAGAAGCCGACGCTGTAGGAGATCCGATCACCACTACAGTAAGGGAGATCAGATCGTTGCTATAGTATCGTCGCCCGTGGGAGAAAGCCAACGCTGTAGGAGTCAAATCGCCCTAGGGAGATCTCGTCGCCGCTACAATGTCGTCGCCGCTACAGTATCGCCGCCGCTACAGTTCGTCGCCCTTGGGAAACAGTCGACGCTGCAGGAAATCAGATCGTCGCTATAGCGTCATCGCCTGTCGCCCGTGGGAGAAAGCTGACGCTGCAGGAGTCAGATCGCCCTAGGGAGATCTGGCCGCCGCTACAGTGGTCACCCTAGATCTGTTCGCCGCTACAGTGTCGTCGCCCTAGATCTGGTCGTAGCTACAGTGTCGTCGCCGCTGCAGGAGTCAGATCGCCCTAGGGAGATCTGGCCGCCGCTACAGTGTCATCGCCGCTACAGTGGTCGCCCTAGATCTGGTCGCCGCTACAGTGTCGTCGCCGCTACTTAGCTGTATGTTGGAACATGCAGTCTTAAATGGCAGCATCCAATGATCCTACGACGCTGGTCTTAAATGGCAGCATCCAATGATCCTACGTCGCGGGAGCAGTTTTCAACATAGTAGCGGCGGCCAGATCCAGGGCGACCACTGTAGCGGCGACGACACTGTAGCGGCGGCCAGATCTCCCTAGGGTGATCTAACTCCTGCAGCGGCGATGACACTGTAGCGGCGACCAGATCTAGGGCGACCACTGTAGCGGCGACGACACTTTAGCGGCGAACATATCTAGGCGACCACTGTAGCGGCGGCCAGATCTCCCTAGGGCGATCTGACTCCTGCAGCGTCGGCTTTCTCCCACGGGCGACAGGCGACGACACTGTAGCGGCGATCTGATTTCCTGCAGCGTCGATTGTTTCCCAAGGGCGACGTACTGTAGCGGTGGCGACGACACTGTAGCAGCGACAGTACTGTAACGGCGACGACACTATAGCGGCGACGATATCTCCCTAGGGCGATCTAACTCCTGCAGCGTTGGCTTTCTCCCACGGGCGACGATACTATAGCAACGATCTGATCTCCCTTACTGTAGTGGTGATCGGATCTCCTGCAGCGTCGGCTTCTCCCCAAGGGCGACGATACTATAGCGGCGACCAGATCTCCCTAGGGCGACGGTACTGTAGCGGCGATCTGATATACTGCGACGGTGGTTTTTCCCTATGGAGATGATTCTATAGCCGCGACCAGAAGAGGGATCAAACATGGCAGCGACAGCCCCTAGGGCTGGCGATGGTGGCGGGAGAGTTGATACGATGGTAAGACTCCCTACCGTTACCCCTCAATTGGCTCCTCCTCCATATCCTCTCTAGAGAGAAACTCCTTCGACGAAACAGCATCGAAGTAGATCGTGCTCTAGATCGCGGCAGCCTGCCCTCATTTCCAGTGACCCTAGGCCTTGGACTAGCCTCTTCAAGGCTCCGGTTGGAAGTCCGGATCTAAGCTTGGAATTCTTTACTCCAGAAGTTCAGGCTGATAAGAAGATTGCTGTATACGAGACTGCTGATTCAGCAGAGCTTATTGAGACATGGTCTATGGCGATTGTTGGCTATGTGGTAGGTCTCAAAACATCTTATTTCCCACTATCCTCATTTATCAAAACTCGATGGGGAATATCGTCATTTGATCTTCATATGCTGGAGAACGGATTCTTTGTTTGCAAGCTATACTCTGAAGAAGATTTACAACGAGTCCTCGAAGGATTCTGGACTATTCGCAGCCATCCAATGATTCTACGACGCTGGTCTCCTGATGTCCGTTTGGAGTTAGATAGCCTACAGTCTATTCCATTATGGGTATCCTTTCAAGGTCTTCCTCTACATCTTTGGAGTCGACGTTTTATTGCAAAGTTATGCAGCACTCTGGGACAGCCACTCTACATCGACAAAGCAACAGCTGCTCAGACGAGATTAGCATTTGCACGAGCATGTGTACTGGTTTCTTCTGACGAAGGTCTTCCAAATGAGGTTTTCTATCGTGATCTTGACGGGAACACTCGGAAGGTACATGTCTCATATTCTTGGAAGCCACAACGATGTCAGCATTGCTTATCTTTTGGTCATGCAAATGGAGCTTGTCAGCAAACTCCAAAACAAATCACAAAGGTCTATCGACCACGTCAAGCGCCTCCGCAACAAAGCAAGTCTTCTCTAATGGCAGTAGCACCGATGGTGGCGAAGACTATTGAGCATTCCGACTCACAAGGACAGCACCGCGGACAGAAGGACAAATCCAAAATTATATCTCTTCCTATAATGTCGGAGCCTTCCACAACAGAGGTTTCCCTTGGTACTAGTGGACAGGAGAAACATAAGTCAGGAACTTCATCTCTTCCAATATCATTGGATTCGTCCACAATAACTCAACAAACTCAGGCCCAAACAAATCTCGCCAGCAAGGATATTCTTCCTCAACAAACTCAAGCCACAACAAACATCGCCAACAAGGATATTCTGTCTCAACAAACTCATGCCCCAACAAACCTCTCTAGCCAAGCTACTCCAACAAGTACTATCCAGGAAATTGTGCTGCAACAATCTTATCGTGCTTCAACAAACCCTGCCAATCAAGACCACATGATTCAAGGTATTTTAAAGTTTAAAAATCTGCAAGCTGTAGATGAAGTGGATAAATATAGAAATAAAGTCATAAAAGGTAACGATATTGTGCAGGAGGAAAATACAAAACCGAAGGATAAGAAAAAGGATGGTACAGTCCATCCAAAGTCGTAGGATGAATACCTTACCACCTTTTCATTTCTTTATTACTGATGAAGATAACATGTTGGAATGTTCGCGGACTTAATAAGCCGGAAAAATGTCGGGAGCTCAATAGAATAATCAAGTCTGCCGCATGTGATATTGTTATTCTAGTAGAAACGAAAATTAAACAATCGCACGTTCAAGCTCAAAAGAATTTAATATGGCCGGACGCAGAACTGTTTACCAATGACTCAAATGAAACTTTTGGTAGAATATGGGTCTTATGGCATCCTAACTCTATTAATGCTTGGTTTATTTCTGCTACTGATCAATTCATTCAACTTAAGGTAGAGGACAAAAAGAATGACTGTCAATTCAATTTCATTGGTATATATGCTTCAAATAGTATGCAAGAAAGAAATACTCTTTGGTCTGACCTGACTAATATTGCAAATGGCTGTCTCAATGTACCTTGGATTGTTCTTGGAGACTTTAATACTGTTCGGTACACAAATGAAAAAGAGGGGGGTAGACAACTTTCAGAAAGCCAGCTTCAAAGTTTTAATGATTATATTAACACTGCAGCTTTGTTTGATATGAAATCTGTGGGTAATTGGCTCTCCTGGAGTAATCAAGGTGCTGCTAACAGAAAAATAATGGCTCGACTTGATAGGTGTTTGATTAATCATGAATGGTTAACAGTTTACCCAGATTCACTTCTTGAGTATGGTGCTCCTTTGTTTTCTGACCATTCTTTAATGTATATACACGCAGACAAAGCGACACCAAGAGGCAAGAAACCGTTTAGATTCTTTAACATGTGGAGTACTTATCCTCAATTTCTTTATGTTATCAGATCTGCTTGGAATGTTAATGTGCATGGATCTCCCCCTTACATCTTATGTCAAAAGCTCAAAGCCTGTAAAGCAGCACTAAAGGAGTGGAATACAAATACCTTTGGCAATATTATCACCACAGTTCAATTTTGCAGGAAGGAACTAATGTCATTGCAACATGAGCTGCAACTTTAGCCAAATGATGAGAATATTATCTACAAAGAGACAGAAGCCAGAAATAACTTCATGCAAGCCTTAAAACAGGAGGAAAGTTTTGTAAAGCAGAAGTCTCGACAGCATTGGCTTACACTAGGAGATTCCAATACTAAATTTTTCTATGCTTCAATTGCTACTCGAAGGGCTGTTAACCGTATCAGCAAATGCAGAGACAAAGATGATAATCTCATTGAGAATTTAGAAGAGGTTAAAGCACACACAGAGCAATTTTTTTATTCCTTACTCAATCAAGCTGGGAAAACTAATAACATTCATGTGGAGCCGACTAGAAAACTTGATTCGGAAGCTATTTCAATCTTTAATGCCCCAATTACTGACGACGAAATTGTATGTATTGTCTTTAAGTCACCAAAGCACAAAAGCCCAGGTCCAGATGGATTTCCAGCTGAATTTTACCAAACTGCTTGGTCTATTATTGGAAATGATGTGATCAAGGCTTGCCAACATTTTTTCTCTTCAGGTCATATTCTTAGAGAGATGAATTGCACCTTTATTTCTTTAATTCCGAAGAATGCAGGGGCTGATTCACTAGAGAACTATCGACCCATATCATTATGCAACTTTATTTACAAGATCATCTCCAAAGTATTTGCAAATAGAATGCAAAAGGTAATACACAAGATCATTAGCCCAAATCAAGCTGCTTTCATCAAAGGGAGAAGTATACATTATAACATTTTGCTTGCTAATGACTTGGTCAAAGATTTGCATTCAAAAGCAAGAGGGACAAAAATATGTTTTAAAGCTGATTTACGGAAAGCCTTTGATTCAGTTAATAGGAAATTTATCTATAAGATGCTCCTCGATATGAACTTCCCACAGCAATGGGTTAATTGGATTCAATCTTGCCTGGAAACTCCAAAGTTTTCGATACTCATTAATGGCTCACCTATTGGTTTTTTTGGGAGCACGAATGGCATCCGACAAGGTGATCCACTCTCTCCGTATCTCTTTACTATTGCGATGGAAGGACTTAGCTGTATGTTGGAACATGCAGTCTTAAATGGCAGCATAAAGGTACCCAATGCTGGCTCTATTCATATATCACATATAACATTTGTAGATGATTTACTTATCTTTCTCCAAAATGATCCAACTTCAGTAAAGAACCTTGCTACTATTATGAATGACTTTGGTTTGGTTTCTGAACTTCAGTTAAATCATGCGAAAAGTAAAGTATATATGAGCCCTTACGTTGAGAATAAGGTCTTTATTGCACAAACTTTGGGGGTTAGTGAGGGAAGACTGCCAGTTCCTTATTTGGGTCTCCCGCTCATATCCACAGGTATTCACAAAACTCACTGTCAGCCTATCCTACAAAAAATAAAGAATAGAATTTCTTCTTGGAAAAATAGGCTTCTATCAAAAGCAGGATGACTCGAACTCATCCGTTCTGTATTGCACTCCTACTATATATATTGGTGTAATGCATTTCTTCTGCCTGCTGGACTTCTCCAAGATATTGAACGGTTATTAATGAACTTCTTCTAGAATGGCACAAATGATAAGGCAATGCATATGGTAAATTGGGATAGCATTTGCAAACCGAAAGATGAAGGGGGGCTAAACTTGAGAAATACTAGAGATTGGAATGAAGCATGCCTGGTACAACAATTGTGGGATCTTTTGCAAAACAAATGTTCCCTTATGGTCACAATGGGTTTCTGCTAGGTATCTTTCAAAGGAATCAATCTGGGAAATTTCAACAAGAACATACCACTCTTCAGCTTGGAAAGAAATTTTAAAGGCAAGGAATTGGCTAATCAAACACATTTCTTATGCAATCTCTTCTGGAACTAGTACTAATATGTGGTACGATCCTTGGGTGAATGGGAAGAGTATATTTCAATTTTATGACGACAGAATACGAAAAGATCTTGGGGCTCCCAAAGATTGGAAGGTTTCCGAGTTCATTGCTAACGGTACCTGGTGTCTCCCTAATCCTATTTCTCCCGAAATGTTATCACTTTGGCCGACTATCATAGCTATTCCAATCAGGAACAACTCTTCAGATATACTTATTTGGCCTCATGACAATGGCAAATTTAGTGCCACATCCGTATAGAATCAAATTAGACAAAGAAATAACAAGTGGGGCCCAAGCAGTTGGACATGGGATCGACCTGGATCACAAAGACACTCCTTATGTACATGGCAGACCCTTCTCAATAAACTACCTACAATAGACAATATGAAAAGAAGAGGTATCTATCATGTTAACCGATGCTCCCTTTGTTTGCAACAAGAAGAAACTGTTGACCACCTTTATTTTGCTTGTAATTATACAAAATGGATATGGAAGGAGATTCTCCAGCGATTTGAACTCAATAGACTGCCACAACCAAACTTGCACCAAGAACTAGGCGACCTTATGCAATGTTTCTCAAGAAAAGGGCCACTTACACGACTGGCAAAGGTTACTTTCAGATGCGCTATTTGGTGGATGTGGAAGGAGAGATGTAATAGAATCTTTGAATGTCAACACACAAACAATGCTCAACTCTTGAAAGAGATTATTAGAGACTCAAGATCCTGTATGGAGCATGATCTCAAAATCGAGCACTTCACCCGAAGAGAAAAAGATATTTTTATCAAATTTAATTTTGCTATTAGCTAAAGATCTTGGGAATGATGTCAAATAATGTACCCACAGGTAGTTATAGTCTACAGCATGTGTAGTCATAACTATCGCATTCGCACTCTATGAGTTAATTGGCTTTGTCTATGACTTGTATAGATAAAGCTATTTGTAGAATCTTTACACATAATCAATTTACTTTTACTTACCAAAAAAAAAGAAATCCATCTGGACCTGGGCTTTTGTGCTTTGGTGACTTAAAGACAACACATACAATTTCGTCATCAGTAATTGGGGCATTGAGGATTGAAATAGCTTCCGAATCAAGTTTTCTAGTCTGCTCCACATGAATGTTATTAGTTTTCCCAGCTTGATTGAGTAAGGAATAAAAAAATTGCTCTGTGTGTGCTTTAACCTCTTCTAAATTCTCAATAAGATTATCATCTTTGTCTCTGCATTTGCTGATACGGTTAACAGCCCTTCGAGTAGCAATTGAAGCATAGAAAAATTTAGTATTGGAATCTCCTAGTGTAAGCCAATGCTGTCGAGACTTCTGCTTTACAAAACTTTCCTCCTGTTTTAAGGCTTGCATGAAGTTATTTCTGGCTTCTGTCTCTTTGTAGATAATATTCTCATCATTTGGCTGAAGTTGCAGCTCATGTTGCAATGACATTAGTTCCTTCCTGCAAAATTGAACTGTGGTGGTAATATTGCCAAAGGTATTTGTATTCCACTCCTTTAGTGCTGCTTTACAGGCTTTGAGCTTTTGACATAAGATATAAGGGGGAGATCCATGCACATTAACATTCCAAGCAGATCTGATAACATCAAGAAATTGAGGATGAGTACTCCACATGTTAAAGAATCTAAACGGTTTCTTGCCTCTTGGTGTCGCTTTGTCTGCGTGTATATACATTAAAGAATGGTCAGAAAACAAAGGAGCACCATACTCAAGAAGTGAATCTGGGTAAACTGTTAACCATTCATGATTAATCAAACACCTATCAAGTTGAGCCATTATTTTTCTGTTAGCAGCACCTTGATTACTCCAGGAGAGCCAATTACCCACAGATTTCATATCAAACAAAGCTGCAGTGTCAATGTAATCATTAAAACTTTGAAGCTGACTTTCTGAAAGTTGTCTACCCCCCTCTTTTTCATTTGTGTACCGAACAGTATTAAAGTCTCCAAGAACAATCCAAGGTACATTGAGACAGCCATTTGCAATATTAGTCAGGTCAGACCAAAGAGTATTTCTTTCTTGCATACTATTTGAAGCATATATACCAATGAAATTGAATTGACAGCCATTCTTTTTGTCCTCTACCTTAAGTTGAATGAATTGATCAGTAGCAGAAATAAACCAAGCATTAATAGAGTTAGGATGCCATAAGACCCATATTCTACCAAAAGTTTCATTTGAGTCATTGGTAAACAGTTCTGCGTCCGGCCATATTAAATTCTTTTGAGCTTGAACGCGCGATTGTTTAATTTTCGTTTCTACTAGAATAACAATATCACATGCGGCAGACTTGATTATTCTATTGAGCTCCCGACATTTTTCCGGCTTATTAAGTCCGCGAACATTCCAACATGTTATCTTCATCAGTAATAAAGAAATGAAAAGGTGGTAAGGTATTCATCCTACGACTTTGGATGGACTGTACCATCCTTTTTCTTATCCTTCGGTTTTGTATTTTCCTCCCGCACAATATCCTTACCTTTTATTACTTTATTTCTATATTTATCCACTTCATCTACAGCTTGCAGATTTTTAAACTTTAAAATACCTTGAATCATGTGGTCTTGATTGGCAGGGTTTGTTGAAGCACGATAAGATTGTTGCAGCACAATTTCCTGGATAGTACTTGTTGGAGTAGCTTGGCTAGAGAGGTTTGTTGGGGCATGAGTTTGTTGAGACAGAATATCCTTGTTGGCGATGTTTGTTGTGGCTTGAGTTTGTTGAGGAAGAATATCCTTGCTGGCGAGATTTGTTTGGGCCTGAGTTTGTTGAGTTATTGTGGACGGATCCAATGATATTGGAAGAGATGAAGTTCCTGACTTATGTTTCTCCTGTCCACTAGTACCAAGGGAAACCTCTATTGTGGAAGGCTCCGACATTATAGGAAGAGATATAATTTTGGATTTGTCCTTCTGTCCGCGGTGCTGTCCTTGTGAGTCGGAATGCTCAATAGTCTTCGCCACCATCGGTGCTACTGCCATTAGAGTAGACTCGCTTTGTTGCGGAGGCGCTTGACGTGGTCGATAGACCTTTGTGATTTGTTTTGGAGTTTGCTGACAAGCTCCATTTGCATGACCAAAAGATAAGCAATGCTGACATCGTTGTGGCTTCCAAGAATATGAGACATGTACCTTCCGAGTGTTCCCATCAAGATCACGATAGAAAACCTCATTTGGAAGATCTTCGTCAGAAGAAACCAGTACACATGCTCGTGCAAATGCTAATCTCGTCTGAGCAGCTGTTGCTTTGTCGATGTAGAGTGGCTGTCCCAGAGTGCTACATAACTTTGCATTAAAACGTCGACTCCAAAGATGTAGAGGAAGACCTTGAAAGGATACCCATAATGGAATAGATTGTAGGCTATCTAACTCCAAACGGACATCAGGAGACCAGCGTCGTAGAATCATTGGATGGCCGCGAATAGTCCAGAATCCTTCGAGGACTCGTTGTAAATCTTCTTCAGAGTATAGCTTGCAAACAAAGAATCCGTTCTCCAGCATATGAAGATCAAATGACGATATTCCCCATCGAGTTTTGATAAATGAGGATAGTGGGAAATAAGATGTTTTGAGACCTACCACATAGCCAACAATCGCCATAGACCATGTCTCAATAAGCTTTGCTGAATCAGCAGTCTCGTATATAGCAATCTTCTTATCAGCCTGAACTTCTGGAGTAAAGAATTCCATGCTTAGATCCGGACTTCCAACCGGAGCCTTGAAGAGGCTAGTCCAAGGCCTAGGGTCACTGGAAATGAGGGCAGGCTGCCGCGATCTAGAGCGCGATCTACTTCGATGTTGTTTCGTCGAAGGAGTTTCTCTCTGGAGAGGATATGGAGGAGGAGCCAATTGAGGGGTAACGGTAGGGAGTCTTACCATCGTATCAACTCTCCCGCCACCATCGCCAGCCCTAGGGGCCGTCGCTGCCATGTTTGATCCCTCTTCTGGTCGCGGCTATAGAATCATCTCCATAGGGAAAAACCACCGTTGCAGTCGCAGTATATCAGATCGCCGCTACAGTACCGTCGCCCTAGGGAGATCTGGTCGCCGCTATAGTATCGTCGCCCTTGGGGAGAAGCCGACGCTGCAGGAGATCCGATCACCACTACAGTAAGGGAGATCAGATCGTTGCTATAGTATCGTCGCCCGTGGGAGAAAGCCAACGCTGCAGGAGTCAGATCGCCCTAGGGAGATCTCGTCGCCGCTACAGTGTCGTCGCCGCTACAGTACTGTCGCTGCTACAGTGTCGTCGCCGCCGCTACAGTACGTCGCCCTTGGGAAACAGCCGACGCTGCAGGAAATCAGATCGCCGCTACAGTGTCGTCGCCTGTCGCCCGTGGGAGAAAGCCGACGCTGCAGGGGTCAGATTGCCCTAGGGAGATCTGGCCGCCGCTACAGTGGTCGCCCTAGATATGTTCGCCGCTACAGTGTCGTCGCCGCTACAATGGTCGCCCTAGATCTGGTCGCCGCTACAGTGTCATCGCCGCTGCAGGAGTCAGATCGCCCTAGGGAGATCTGGCCGCCGCTACAGTGTCGTCGCCGCTACAGTGGTCGCCCTAGATCTGGCCGCCGCTACAGTGGTCGCCGCTACAGTGTCGTCGCCGCCCTAGATCTGGTCGTCGCTACAGTGTCGTCGCCGCCGCTATAGTGGTCGCCCCTAGATCTGGTCGCTACAGTGTCGTCCAATCAGGAACAACTCTTCAGATATACTTATTTGGCCTCATGACAATGGCAAATTTAGTGCCACATCCGTATGGAATCAAATTAGACAAAGAAATAACAAGTGGGTCCCAAGCAGTTGGACATGGGATCGACCGGGATCACAAAGACACTCCTTATGTACATGGCAGGCCCTTCTCAATAAACTACCTACAATAGACAATATGAAAAGAAGAGGTATCTATCATGTTAACCGATGCTCCCTTTGTTTGCAACAAGAAGAAACTGTTGACCACCTTTATTTTGCTTGTAATTATACAAAATGGATATGGAAGGAGATTCTCCAGCGATTTGAACTCAATAGACTGCCGCAACCAAACTTGCACCAAGAACTAGGTGACCTTATGCAATGTTTCTCAAGAAAAGGGCCACTTACACAACTGGCAAAGGTTACTTTCAGATGCGCTATTTGGTGGATGTGGAAGGAGAGATGTAATAGAATCTTTGAATGTCAACACACAAACAATGCTCAACTCTTGAAAGAGATTATTAGAGACTCAAGATCCTGTATGGAGCATGATCTCAAAATCGAGCACTTCACCCGAAGAGAAAAAGATATTTTTATCAAATTTAATTTTGCTATTAGCTAAAGATCTTGGGAATGATGTCAAATAATGTACCCACAGATAGTTATAGTCTACAGCATGTGTAGTCATAACTATCGCATTCGCACTCTATGAGTTAATTGGCTTTGTCTATGACTTGTATAGATAAAGCTATTTGTAGAATCTTTACACATAATCAATTTACTTTTACTTACCAAAAAAAAAAAGTTGTGTAAGTGACCAATAATTGATTGATAGGGACAAACTCTTACAACTATTAAAGGATAATCTCTCTACCGCTCAAGCTACTATTAGAGAGTAGCGGCAGCCAGATCTCCCTAGGGCGATCTGACTCCTACAGCGGCGACGACACTGTAGCGGCGACCAGATCTAGGGCGACCACTGTAGCGGCGACGACATTGTAGCGGCGAACAGATCTAGGGCGACCACTGTAGCGGCGGCCAGATCTCCCTAGGGCGATCTGACTCCTGCAGCGTCGGCTTTCTCCCACGGGCGACAGGCGATGACGCTATAGCGGCGATCGGATTTCCTACAGCGTCGACTGTTTCCCAAGGGCGATGTACTGTAGCGGCGGCGACGACACTGTAGCAGCGACGGTACTGTAGCGGCGACGACACTGTAGCGGCGACGAGATCTCCCTAGGGCGATCTGACTCCTGCAGCGTTGGCTTTCTCCCACGGGCGACGATACTATAGCAACGATCTGATCTCCCTTACTGTAGTGGTGATCGGATCTCCTGCAGCGTCGGCTTCTCCCTAAGGGCGACGATACTATAGCGGCGACCAGATCTCCCTAGGGCGACGGTACTGTAGCGGCGATCTGATATACTGCGATGGTGGCTTTTCCCTATGGAGATGATTCTATAACCGCGACCAGAAGAGGGATCAAACATGGCAGCGACGGCCCCTAGGGCTGGCGACGGTGGCGGGAGGGTTGATACGATGGTAAGACTCCCTACCGTTACCCCTCAATTGGCTCCTCCTCCATATCCTCTCCAGAGAGAAACTTCTTCGACGAAACAGCATCGAAGTAGGTCACGCTCTAGATCGCGGCAGCCTGCCCTCATTTCCAGTGACCCTAGGCCTTGGACTAGCCTCTTCAAGGCTCCGGTTGGAAGTCCGGATCTAAGCTTGGAATTCTTTACTCCAGAAGCTCAGGCTGATAAGAAGATTGCTGTATACGAGACATGGTCTATGGCGATTGTTGGCTATGTGGTAGGTCTCAAAACATCTTATTTCCCACTATCCTCATTTATCAAAACTCGATGGAGAATATCGTCATTTGATCTTCATATGCTGGAGAACGAATTCTTTGTTTGCAAGCTATACTCTGAAGAAGATTTACAACGAGTCCTCGAAGGATTCTGGACTATTCGCGGCCATCCAATGATCCTACGATGCTGGTCTCCTGATGTCCGTTTGGAGTTAGATAGCCTACAGTCTATTCCATTATGGGTATCCTTTCAAGGTCTTCCTCTACATCTTTTGACACGGGAGTGTCTAATTTACTACAATCTGATTATATGAGCATTGATTATGATCTAGTATCTTTTTCAGTCAATAATGATGCCTCATAATCTTTATCTCAGCACACTAAAAAATGACAGCTCATCAGCATATTCTCTGCACAAAGTTAAAGCTGTTTCAAGGTGCTTTTCTTCAAGACAAAGGAATGCATTAAAGGAGTTGGTTGGCAGCTGTGAACATTTCTTCATTGCCAATGAGTGCATTAAAATAGTTGGTTAGAAGCTGTAAACACTTAATTTCGAAATTCCCTATGCATGAAGGGTTGTTTCATGCACTAGTATTTATTTTGGTGTTTAGGACTTAGAAAGGACTTTAGAAAACTGAGGATATTGGCAGAAGCTCTCTTGGAGTGCTCTTTTGAACTCTGTATCTCTTGGATGCGTCCTTGAGTGGTGAGTCTTTCGCTTTCAGTTATGTATCCTTGTTTATTATCATTAGGGTGGTGATCTTCTGTATCCCTTTTGATTTTTAAACTTGGTGGTGAGCTATATATCGTTTTATCGAAGTTTCTTCAAAAGTGCGTTCCTTGCCTTTTGTGACATTTTCTATCTGAACAACTGTTATATCGGTTTTCTATCGACATCCATTCTGCATTTTTCCCTCCCCGGTATCAGTTTGGTATCAGAGCTAAAGGCTAGAGATCATGGCAAGGCGGAATGGAAAAGATGTAGTTGGTGAAGGTAGCGATCACGAAGATGACGCTGAGTCGTTGAGGCTGCAACTACGAAAATTGCTGCGTAGCCTACAAGAAAAAAATGAAATAATCGATGAACTTCAGAGTAGACATAACAAATATGAAAATGAAGCTCGAGAGTTTACTTCTGATGATGATACACTTCTTCCAAGGGAGTCGAGAAGATGTCGGAGAAGAAATGAAGTCCAAGACGAGTGGCAGAATAAATATAACCCCAGATTTGATATTCCTGAATTTGAAGGCAAAATAAATGTTGATGACTTTATCGATTGGCTTAATACAGTAGAAAGAATTTTCGATTTTCATGAACCATCGGAACAAAAGAAGGTCAAACTTGTGGCACTCAAACTCAGGCGGAATGCATCTTTTTTGTGGGAAAATCTGAAGAAACAAAGAGAACGTGAGGGGAAGAGTAAGATCGTTAAATGGGAGAAAATGAAAAGGGAGCTAAAGAGAAAATATTTACCTCATAATTATAGACAAGAGATCTTTCTCAAAATACATGATTTCAAGCAAAAAGATCTTAGTGTGGAGGAGTACATTACAGAATTTGATAATTTGATGTTAAAAGGAGAGCTTGTGGAACCGGAAGAGCAAACAATTGCAAGATACTTGGGAGGTCTGAAGTATGAGATTGCTAAAGTTGTTCAGCTACAGCCATATTGGTCTTTAAATGATGTGAGCAAGCTGGCATTAAAAGTTGAAAAGCAACAGAAGTTTGAAAAGAGTTTTCGGTATAGCTCAAAAGAAGGCTACACAAAAGGAGGAAGTTCCAAGCCTACTGTCCAAAGCAAGGGTGAAGAAAAGGGTGAAGAATCTGCTGGCAGCAAAAAAACACCTAATTCTTCTACCCCAAGTGGTCGAAAATGCTTCAAATGTCATGGTTTTGGGCATATCGCATCAGATTGTCCAAATAGGAGGATTGTAACTTTGGTTGAAGATCATAGTGATGGAGGAGAAGATGAAACTGACAACGAACCAAAATACGATGATGATGAGGAAGAGATTACTTATGCTGATCATGGTTTGTCTATTGTATTGCAACGTAGTTTACAAGTGTCATATGTGGCCGACGATGAAAGTTGGGTGAGAAAAAATGTGTTTCACACTAAATGCACTTCTCTTGGCAAGGTGTGCTTGGTGATCATCGACAGTGGCAGTTCTGAGAACGTGGTTTCTTTGGAGATGGTGCAGAAGCTGAAGTTGGATACGATCCCTCATCCACATCCATACCAATTATGTTGGTTGCAAAAAGGAAATGACATCAAGGTAACTAAAAGATGTTTAGTTTCATTTTCTATTGACAAGTATTATAAAGATAAAGTGTGGTGTGATGTTGCCCCTATGGATGCTTGTCATTTACTATTGGGAAGACCTTGGCATTATGATAGAAGAGTGTTGTATGATGGTTATAAACATACTTATTCTTTTAAAGTGAATGAAAAGAAGATTATCTTAGCTCCATTACAACCTTCCGAAATCAGTGCGCCAAAGAAGGAAGTTAGTGCTTTTATTTCTTATAGAGAATGCAGATATGAATTGGACAAGGACGGTCATGTTTTGGCCCTAATGGTAGTAGAGGAGAACGAACAACATAAGGAGACACCGAAAATCATGCAACCAATCCTAGAAGAATTTCAAGATGTTATACCGGAAGAGATTCCACATGGCCTTCCACCTTTGAGAGACATTCAACATCACATTGATCTTATTCCGGGGGCTGTTCTACCTAATAAGGCTAGGTACAAAATGAGTCCTAAAGAACATGAAGAACTTCAAAGGCAAGTTGATGAATTAGTGAAAAAGGGGTTAATTCGGGAGAGCATGAGTCCCTGTGCAGTTCCAGCCTTGTTGGTTCCTAAGAAAGATGGTTCTTGGAGAATGTGCGTGGACAGTCGCACCATCAACAAAATCACAGTGGACTATCGCTTTCCTATTCCAAGGTTAGATGACTTACTTGATCAATTGTGTGGTGCTTGTATTTTCTCAAAAATTGATTTGAGGAGTGGCTATCACCAAATAAGAATGAGGCCCGGAGATGAGTGGAAAACAGCGTTTAAAACTAGAGAAGGCTTATATGAATGGTTGGTTATGCCATTTGGACTATCTAATGCTCCTAGCACATTCATGAGATTTATGAATCACATATTTAAGCCATTCATTGGAATATTTGTTGTTGTTTATTTTGACGATATATTGGAGGAGCATATGAGTCATCTGAAAGAAATCTTTCTTATTTTGAGGCAGCAAAAACTTTATGCTAATCTAAACAAATGTGATTTCTTTACTTCTAGTGTGGTATTTTTGGGGTATGTTGTTTCAAAAGATGGAATCATGATGGATCAAAGTAAGGTGGAAGCTATTCTCAATTGGCCAACACCTGCTTCATTAAATGATGTGAGGAGTTTCCATGGCTTAACATCTTTTTATAGAAGATTCATCAAGAGTTTCAGCTCTATTGTCGCTCTAATCACCGAATGTCTGAAATGTGACAAATTCAAATGGACTAGTGAGGCTAACGATGCTTTTGAGCTTTTGAAAAGAAAGGTTACTGAGGCTCCTATCTTAGTTCTACCAAATTTTGATAATGTGTTTGAAGTTGAATGTGATGCATCTAATGTGGGAATTGGTGCTGTTTTGAGTCAAGACGGAAGGCACATTGCATTTTTTAGTGAAAAGCTGAATGATACAAGAAAGAAATACTCTACTTATGATAAGGAGTTTTATGCGATTTATCGAGCTTTGTCTCATTGGAGTCAATATCTTCTCGCCAAGCCATTTGTTCTATATTCTGATCACGAGGCATTAAAGTTCATTAATCATCAGCACAAGCTAAACAAGAGGCATGCAGCTTGGGTGGAGTTCTTACAATCTTACAACTTTACAATCAAGCACAAATCGGGTGTTCAAAATGTAGTTGCTGACGCATTGAGCAGAAAGCATTCTTTATTATCAGCAATGGAAGTCAAAGTGGTTGGATTTGAAACATTCAAAGATCTATATGAGAATGATGTGGATTTTGGCTCGATATGGCAGAATTGCAAATCAGGTTCCTTTCAACAATTTTCGATCTTTGATGGTTTTCTTTTTCGAGCTAATGCTTTATGTGTTCCAACTTGTTCTTTGAGACAAGTAATTCTAGCTGAAGCTCATGGTGGTGTTTTGGGAGGACATTTCGGTAGAGACAAGACTCTAGCTCTTGTTCAATCAAATTTCTACTGGCCTAAAATGTTCAGAGATGTGGATAGACATGTGAAGCAATGCCGATTATGTCATTTGGCAAAAACAAGAAGTCAAAATTCTGGGTTGTACACTCCATTGCCAGTGTCAAATGCTCCATGGGAGGATGTGAGTCTTGATTTCGTTTTGGGACTGCCAAGAACTCAAAGGAACAAGGATTCTATCATGGTTGTTGTTGATAGATTTTCAAAAATGTCTCACTTTGTTCCTTGCAATAAATCAAATGATGCATCTCATATTGCGGATTTATATTTTAAGGAGATTGTTAAATTGCATGGTATTCCAAGAACTATGGTGTTTGATCGAGATTCAAAATTTGTTAGTCATTTTTGGAGAACTCTTTAGAGGAAGCTGGGTACTTCTTTGAATTTCAGTAGCTCGCATCATCCACAAACCAATGGGCAAACTGAGGTAACAAACCGAAGCTTGGGAAATTTACTTAGAAGCTATGTTGGCAAGAATATTAAGCAATGGGATGTCATTCTTCCACAAATTGAGTTTGCTTACAATCGTTCTATGCATCATAGTATTGGTAAGAGTCCTTTTGAGGTAGTTTATGGTGCTAATCCTGCTGGTCCTTTGGACTTAATCCCTCACTTTATAACAAAGTAATTTAGTGGAGATGCTGATGAAAGAGTTAAGCAGATAAAGAAGCTGCATGAGGGTGTGAAAGCAACCATTGAGAAGCAAAATGAGAGGTACATGCATGCTGCCAACAAACACAGAAAACATGTGGAGTTTAATGCAGGTGATTTGGTCTGGATTCATCTAAGGAAGGAGAGGTTTCCACCGGGCAAATTTAGAAAATTGAAACCAAAGGCTGATGGTCCATTCAAGGTGCTTAAGAGAATTGGCAGAAATGCTTATGAGATAGAACTACCTGCAGATTACGGAGTATCCCCAACATTTAATGTGGCTGATTTGAGTCCATTTTATAATCATGTTGATGAATCAAACGAAGACTTGAGGACAAGTCTCATTCAACCGGGGGAGATTGACACGGGAGTGTCTAATTTACTACAATCTGATTATATGAGCCTTGATTATGATCTAGTATCTTTTTCAGTCAATAATGATGCCTCATAATCTTTATCTCAGCACACTAAAAAATGACAGCTCATCAGCATATTCTCTGCACAAAGTTAAAGCTGTTTCAAGGTGCTTTTCTTCAAGACAAAGGAATGCATTAAAGGAGTTGGTTGGCAGCTATGAACATTTCTTCATTGCCAATGAGTGCATTAAAATAGTTGGTTAGAAGCTGTAAACACTTAATTTCGAAATTCCCTATGCATGAAGGGTTATTTCATGCACTAGTATTTATTTTGGTGTTTAGGACTTAGAAAGGACTTTAGAAAATTGAGGATATTGGCAGAAGCTCTCTTGGAGTGCTCTTTTGAACTCTGTATCTCTTGGATGCGTCCTTGAGTGGTGAGTCTTTCGCTTTCAGTTCTGTATCCTTGTTTATTATCATTAGGGTGGTGATCTTCTGTATCTCTTTTGATTTTTAAACTTGGTGGTGAGCTATATATCGTTTTATCAAAGTTTCTTCAAAATTGCGTTCCTTGCCTTTTGTGACATTTTCTATCTGAACAACTGTTATATCGGTTTTCTATCGACATCCATTCTGCATTTTTCCCTCCCCGGTATCATCTTTTGAGTCGACGTTTTATTACAAAGTTATGCAGCACTCTGGGACAGCCACTCTACATCGACAAAGCAACAGCTGCTCAGACGAGATTACCATTTGCACGAGCATGTGTACTGGTTTCTTCTGACGAAGATCTTCCAAATGAGGTTTTCTATCGTGATCTTGACGGGAACACTCGGAAGGTACATGTCTCATATTCTTGGAAGCCACAACGATGTCAGCATTGCTTATCTTTTGGTCATGCAAATGGAGCTTGTCAGCAAACTCCAAAACAAATCACAAAGGTCTATCGACCACGTCAAGCGCCTCCGCAACAAAGCGAGTCTTCTCTAATGGCAGTAGCACCGATGGTGGCGAAGACTATTGAGCATTCCGACTCACAAGGACAGCACCGCGGACAGAAGGACAAATCCAAAATTATATCTCTTCCTATAATGTCGGAGCCTTCCACAATAGAGGTTTCCCTTGGTACTAGTGGACAGGAGAAACATAAGTCAGGAACTTCATCTCTTCCAATATCATTGGATCCGTCCACAATAACTCAACAAACTCAGGCCCAAACAAATCTCGCCAGCAAGGATATTCTTCCTCAACAAACTCATGCCACAACAAACATCGCCAACAAGGATATTCTGTCTAAACAAACTCATGCCCCAACAAACCTCTCTAGCCAAGCTACTCCAACAAGTACTATCCAGGAAATTGTGCTGCAACAATCTTATCATGCTTCAACAAACCCTGCCAATCGAGACCACATGATTCAAGGTATTTTAAAGTTTAAAAATCTGCAAGCTGTAGATGAAGTGCATAAATATAGAAATAAAGCCATAAAAGGTAAGGATATTGTGCGGGAGGAAAATACAAAACCGAAGGATAAGAAAAAGGATGGTACAATCCATCCAAAGTCATAGGATGAATACCTTACCACCTTTTCATTTCTTTATTACTGATGAAGATAACATGTTGGAATGTTCGCGGACTTAATAAGCCGGAGAAATGTCGGGAGCTCAATAGAACAATCAAGTCTGCCACATGTGATATTGTTATTCTAGTAGAAACGAAAATTAAACAATCGCGCGTTCAAGCTCAAAAGAATTTAATATGGCCAGACGCAGAACTGTTTACCAATGACTCAAATGAAACTTTTGGTAGAATATGGGTCTTATGGCATCCTAACTCTATTAATGCTTGGTTTATTCCTTACTCTATTATGGCATCCAATGACACACAGAGCAATTTTTTTATTCCTTACTCAATCAAGCTGGGAAAACTAATAACATTCATTTGGAGCCGGCTAGAAAACTTGATTCGGAAGCTATTTCAATCCTCAATGCCCCAATTACTGACGACGAAATTGTATGTGTTGTCTTTAAGTCACCAAAGCACAAAAGCCCAGGTCCAGATGGATTTCCAGCTGAATTTTACCAAACTGCTTGGTCTATTATTGGAAAAGATGTGATCAAGACTTGCCAACATTTTTTCTCTTCAGGTCATATTCTTAGAGAGATGAATTGCACCTTTATTTCTTTAATTCCGAAGAATGCAGGGGCTGATTCACTAGAGAACTATCGACCCATATCATTATGCAACTTTATTTAGAAGATCATCTCCAAAGTATTAGCAAATAGAATGCAAAAGGTAATACACAGGATCATTAGCCCAAATCAAGCTGCTTTCATCAAAGGGAGAAGTATACATCATAACATTTTGCTTGCTAATGACTTGGTCAAAGATTTGCATTCAAAAGCAAGAGGGACAAAAATATGTTTTAAAGCTGATTTACGGAAAGCCTTTGATTCAGTTAATAGGAAATTTATCTATAAGAGGCTCCTCGATATGAACTTCCCACAGCAATGGGTTAATTGGATTCAATCTTGCCTGGAAACTCCAAAGTTTTCGATACTCTTTAATGGCTCACCTATTGATTTTTTTGGGAGCACGAATGGCATCCGACAAGGTGATCCACTCTCTCCGTATCTCTTTACTATTACGATGGAAGGACTTAGCTGTATGTTGGAACATGCAGTCTTAAATGGCAGCATTAAGGTACCTAATGCTGGCTCTATTCATATATCACATATAACATTTGCAGATGATTTACTTATCTTTCTCCAAAATGATCCAACTTCAATAAAGAACCTGGCTACTATTATGAATGACTTTGGTATGGTTTCTGGACTTCAGTTAAATCATGCGAAAAGTAAAGTATATATGAGCCCTTACGTTGAGGATAAGGTCTTTATTGCACAAACTTTGGGGGTTAGTGAGGGAAGCCTGCCAGTTCCTTATTTGGGTCTCCCGCTCATATCCACAGGCATTCACAAAACCCACTGTCAGCCTATCTTGCAAAAAATAAAGAATAGAATTTCTTCTTGGAAAAATAGGCTTCTATCAAAAGCAGGACGACTCGAACTCATCCGTTCTGTATTGCACTCCTACTCTATATATTGGTGTAATGCATTTCTTCTGCCTGCGGGACTTCTCCAAGATATTGAACGGTTATTAATGAACTTCTTCTGGAATGGCACAAATGATAAGGCAATGCATATGGTAAATTGGGATAGCATTTGCAAACCGAAAGATGAAGGGGGGCTAAACTTGAGAAATACTAGAGATTGGAATCAAGCATGCCTGGTACAACAATTGTGGGATCTTTTGCAAAACAAATGTTCCTTATGGTCACAATGGGTTTCTGCTAGGTATCTTTCAAAGAAATCAATCTGGGAAATTTCAACAAGAACATACCACTCTGCAGCTTGGAAAGGAATTTTAAAGGCAAGGAATTGGCTAATCAAACACATTTCTTATGCAATCTCTTCTGGAACTAGTACTAATATGTGGTACGATCCTTGGGTGAATGGAAAGAGTATATTTCAATTATATGGCGACAGAATACGAAAAGATCTTGGCGCTCCCAAAGATTGGAAGGTTTCCGAGTTCATTGTTACTGGTACTTGGTGTCTCCCTAATCCTATTTCTCCCGAAATGTTATCACTTTGGCCGACTATCATAGCTATTCCAATCAGGAACAATTCTTCAGATATACTTATTTGGCCTCATGACAATGGCAAATTTAGTGCCACATCCGCATGGAATCAAATTAGGCAAAGAAATAACAAGTGGGTCCCAAGCAGTTGGACATGGGATCGACCGGGATCACAAAGACACTCCTTATGTACATGGCAGGCCCTTCTCAATAAACTACCTACAATAGACAATATGAAAAGAAGAGGTATCTATCATGTTAACCGATGCTCCCTTTGTTTGCAACAAGAAGAAACTGTTGACCACCTCTATTTTGCTTGTAATTATACAAAATGGATATGGAAGGAGATTCTCCAGTGATTTGAACTCAATAGACTGCCGCAACCAAACTTGCACCAAGAACTAGGCGATCTTATGCAATGTTTCTCAAGAAAAGGGCCACTTACACAACTGGCAAAGGTTACTTTCAGATGCGCTATTTGGTGGATGTGGAAGGAGAGATATAATAGAATCTTTGAATGTCAACACACAAACAATGCTCAGCTCTTGAAAGAGATTATTAGTGACTCAAGATCCTGTATTGAGCATGATCTCAAAACCGAGCACTTCACCCGAAGAGAAAAAGATATTTTTATCAAATTTAATTTTGCTATTAGCTAAAGATCTTGGGAATGATGCCAAATAATGTACCCACAGGTAGTTATAGTCTACAGCATGTGTAGTCATAACTATCGCATTCGCACTCTATGAGTTACTTGGCTTTGTCTATGACTTGTATAGATAAAGCTATTTGTAGAAACTTTACACATAATCAATTTACTTTTACTTACCAAAAAAAAAAATGCTTGGTTTATTTCTGCTACTGATCAATTCATTCAACTTAAGGTAGAGGACAAAAAGAATGGCTGTCAATTCAATTTCATTGGTATATATGCTTCAAATAGTATGCAAGAAAGAAATACTCTTTGGTCTGACCTGACTAATATTGCAAATGGCTGTCTCAATGTACCTTGGATTATTCTTGGAGACTTTAATACTGTTCGGTACACAAATGAAAAAGAGGGGGGTAGACAACTTTCAGAAAGCCAGCTTCAAAGTTTTAATGATTACATTGACACTGCAGCTTTGTTTGATATGAAATCTGTGGGTAATTGGCTCTCCTGGAGTAATCAAGGTGCTGCTAACAGAAAAATAATGGCTCGACTTGATAGGTGTTTGATTAATCATGAATGGTTAATAGTTTACCCATATTCACTTCTTGAGTATGGTGCTCCTTTGTTTTCTGACCATTCTTTAATGTATATACACGTAGACAAAGCGACACCAAGAGGCAAGAAACCGTTTAGATTCTTTAACATGTGGAGTACTCATCCTCAATTTCTTTATGTTATCAGATCTGCTTGGAATGTTAATGTGCATGGATCCCCCCCTTACATCTTATGTCAAAAGCTCAAAGCCTGTAAAGCAGCACTAAAGGAGTGGAATACAAATACCTTTGGCAATATTACCACCACAGTTCAATTTTGCAGGAAGGAACTAATGTCATTGCAACATGAGCTGCAACTTCAGCCAAATGATGAGAATATTATCTACAAAGAGACAGAAGCCAGAAATAACTTCATGCAAGCCTTAAAACAGGAGGAAAGTTTTGTAAAGCAGAAGTCTTGACAACATTGGCTTACTCTAGGAGATTCCAATACTAAATTTTTCTATGCTTCAATTGCTACTCGAAGGGCTGTTAACCGTATCAGCAAATGCAGAGACAAAGATGATAATCTTATTGAGAATTTAGATGAGGTTAAAGCACAAACAGAGTAATTTTTTTATTCCTTACTCAATCAAGCTGGGAAAACTAATAATATTCAATCGGAGCCGACTAGAAAACTTGATTCGGAAGCTATTTCAATCCTCAATGCCCCAATTACTGACGACGAAATTGTATGTGTTGTCTTTAAGTCACCAAACCACTAAAGCCCAGGTCCAGATGGATTTCCAGCTGAATTTTACCAAACTGCTTGGTCTATTATTGGAAATGATGTGATCAAGGCTTGCCAACATTTTTTCTCTTCAGGTCATATTCTTAGAGAGATGAATTGCACCTTTATTTCTTTAATTCCGAAGAATGCAGGGGCTGATTCACTAGAGAACTATCGACCCATATCATTATGCAACTTTATTTACAAGATCATCTCCAAAGTATTAGTAAATAGAATGCAAAAGGTAATACACAAGATCATTAGCCCAAATCAAGCTGCTTTCATCAAAGGGAGAAGTATACATCACAACATTTTGCTTGCTAATGACTTGGTCAAAGATTTGCATTCAAAAGCAAGAGGGACAAAAATATGTTTTAAAGCTGATTTACGGAAAGCCTTTGATTCAGTTAATAGGAAATTTATCTATAAGATGCTCCTCGATATGAACTTCCCACAGCAATGGGTTAATTGGATTCAATCTTGCCTGGAAACTCCAAAGTTTTCGATACTCTTTAATGGCTCACCTATTGGTTTTTTTGGGAGCACGAATGGCATCCGACAAGGTGATCCACTCTCTCCGTATCTCTTTACTATTGCGATGGAAGGACTTAGCTGTATGTTGGAACATGCAGTCTTAAATGGCAGCATTAAGGTACCCAATGCTGGCTCTATTTATATATCACATATAACATTTGCAGATGATTTACTTATCTTTCTCCAAAATGATCCAACATCAGTAAATAACCTGGCTACTATTATGAATGACTTTGGTATGGTTTCTGGACTTCAGTTAAATCATGCGAAAAGTAAAGTATATATGAGCCCTTACGTTGAGGATAAGGTCTTTATTGCACAAACTTTGGGGGTTAGTGAGGGAAGCCTGCCAGTTCCTTATTTGGGTCTCCCGCTCATATCCACAGGCATTCACAAAACCCACTGTCAGCCTATCCTGCAAAAAATAAAGAATAGAATTTCTTCTTGGAAAAATAGGCTTCTATCAAAAGCAGGACGACTCGAACTCATCCGTTCTGTATTGCACTCCTACTCTATATATTGGTGTAATGCATTTCTTCTGCCTGTTGGACTTCTCCAAGATATTGAACGGTTATTAATGAACTTCTTCTGGAATGGCACAAATGATAAGGCAATGCATATGGTAAATTGGGTTAGCATTTGCAAACCGAAAGATGAAGAGGGGCTAAACTTGAGAAATACTAGAGATTGGAATCAAGCATGCCTGGTACAACAATTGTGGGATCTTTTGCAAAACAAATGTTCCTTATGGTCACAATGAGTTTCTGCTAGGTATCTTTCAAAGGAATCAATCTGGGAAATTTCAACAAGAACATACCACTCTGCAGCTTGGAAAGGAATTTTAAAGGCAAGGAATTGGCTAATCAAACACATTTCTTATGCAATCTCTTCTGGAACTAGTACTAATATGTGGTATGATCCTTGGGTGAATGGAAAGAGTATATTTCAATTATATGGCGACAGAATACGAAAAGATCTTGGGGCTCCCAAAGATTGGAAGGTTTCCGAGTTCATTGCTAACGGTACCTGGTGTCTCCCTAATCCTATTTCTCCCGAAATGTTATCACTTTGGCCGACTATCATAGCTATTCCAATCAGGAACAACTCTTCAGATATACTTATTTGGCCTCATGACAATGACAAATTTAGTGCCACATCCGCATGGAATCAAATTAGGCAAAGAAATAACAAGTGGGTCCCAAGCAGTTGGACATGGGATCGACCGGGATCACAAAGACACTCCTTATGTACATAGCAGGCCCTTCTCAATAAACTACCTACAATAGACAATATGAAAAGAAGAGGTATCTATCATGTTAACCGATGCTCCCTTTGTTTGCAACAAGAAGAAACTGTTGACCACCTCTATTTTGCTTGTGCTTATACAAAATGGATATGGAAGAAGATTCTCCAGCGATTTGAACTCAATAGACTGCCGCAACCAAACTTGCACCAAGAACTAGGCGACCTTATGCAATGTTTCTCAAGAAAAGGGCCACTTACACAACTGACAAAGGTTACTTTCAGATGCGCTATTTGGTGGATGTGGAAGGAGAGATGTAATAGAATCTTTGAATGTCAACACACAAACAATGCTCAGCTCTTGAAAGAGATTATTAGAGACTCAAGATTCTGTATGGAGCATGATCTCAAAACCGAGCACTTCACCCAAAGAGAAAAAGATATTTTTATCAAATTTAATTTTGCTATTAGCTAAAGATCTTGGGAATGATGCCAAATAATATACCCACAGGTAGTTATAGTCTATAGCATGTGTAGTCATAACTATCGCATTCGCACTCTATGAGTTACTTGGCTTTGTCTATGACTTGTATAGATAAAGCTATTTGTAGAAACTTTACACATAATCAATTTACTTTTACTTACCAAAAAAAAGAATGAAGCAGCAAGCCGACACACGATGAAGCGAAAGAGAATTTTCAATCGGAGATTAGGTTTATCTTTGCCTACAGCCATATAAGTAACTCTCCATCAATACTCGAGCCTCCATGAAGCTATTCCCATGTTTTTATGGGCCCTATCAGATCACATAGTGTATTGGAGCCATGGAGTTCTGATTTAAATTACTTGAGGATGCCAAAATTCACCCTGTCTTCTACGTTTCATGCTTGAAGCCCAAGATGGGGGAACACAAGTCACCCCAGATCCAACTGGCCAACACCACTGAGGATGGAGTTATTCAAGCCCAACCACAAGCTATCCTCAACCATAGGATCGTGATTCATCGCCGACGTCCTTCTACTGAAGTACTAGTGCATTAGAATAATTTACCACTTGAAGACACCACATGAGAATCATATGAGGAGCTAAAGACTTGGTTCCCTGAGTTCATAGAATCTCAGCATTGAGAATAAGGCTGATTTGGAGAGGGCGGGCTTGATAGTACCCTAGTAGGGTTGGGTCCTACTCAACCAAGAAGTAGCTAATAAAACCCTGTGAGATTGTAATAAACCCCACCTAACCGCCTCTATCCTATAAAGAGAGTGGCTAGGGTTTATATTTGGGCCTTTGGGCTTCCTAACCGTCGCCCCCTTTTACTAGGCTGGTTGGTTAGGGTTGAGGGCAAAAGGGGTTACTCACTTAGGAAGCAGCCCCTAGGGCTAGGTTTTTGAGTCCTATATAAGCATGTAGCCTCCATCATTTTGAGAATAAGATTCATCTATAATTATAGCCATTTGGCCGACTTCTATAAGGGTGGAACCCCTATAGTGTTCTAAGGGTTGATCCCCCTTAAAGATCAATCTACATACCAAGAGCGGATGATCCTCTATCGACACTCAATAGCCCTTATAAGGATGATTGCCAATTCCGATGACCGGTTGTGCTAGATTTAGAATATCCAAAAACTATAAGTCTAGTATCAACGAGTGGAGTACTCACACAGGACATCATTAGTGTCTCAAGTCTAAGGACTAGGTACTTCACTAGGACTATAGAATCGTTGTTTGACAATAAGGCATCATCAACCATCTAGTATTTAATGAATATATTCTCTAATGAGCACTTGTACTATATCCCTAGTATCCCCACACGAGCAGGAGACTAGCTGCATCCATCATATGGATGGGTATACATCACACTAGTATGTTTGGTTATCTCGTGTTAGGACTCTAGCTAGGAGAGTCCTAATTGAGAGGGACATTCATGTAAAACCTACCTAAGCCAACCCCTATTAAAGAGGTGAAGAGGCCGGCTAGGGTTAGGAGGTTGTTTCTTAGAGATGAATTAAGAGTTGTAAAGGAATAGGAGTCTTGAGTAGAAGTCCTATTAGGAGTTGGTTAGAAGTAGGAGTCTTGAGTAGGAGTCCTATTAGGAGTTAGGGTTTTGAAACCCTATAAATAGCTATGTATTTCTCCTCTTTTGATAAGCAATAGATGAATCTTTTCTACAGCCTTTGAGCAGCAACTTGGAAGGAGGAACCCCTATAGAGTTCCAAGGAGGCCGATCCCCTAAAGAGATCAACCCCAAGTTTAGAATTTGCAAGGGTTCTAACACCTGGTATCAGAGCAGCATTCTTGGCATCTCGTTGCCCTTCCACAGCCATCCATCAACCCTCCACAACCGCCCAAAGTAATTCCCATAATTGCTTAAGATATTGTTGCCAAATTCTGCCGTCATCTCCACCACCACGGATCATCCTTTGATCTCCCCATGAATTACAATAGGTTCTGGTTTTCTACATTACTGCTGCTGCAATTTAGTTATCCTTATTTAAAATTCCTAAAAAAATAATTCCTATATTGCTGCATAAACTTTTTGTTATAAAGTTTTCATCTCTACGACGAAAGATACATTGCAGAATTCCAACTATATAGCACCGTCTGTTTGATCTTGCTACTGTATTTTTTCTATCCAAATCTCAACGAAATTTTTATGACATCTTTGACATTTCTTAACAGCAGATTTTCTTTGGTTTTGTTAAAATATTCTCAATATAAACCATTGATATTTTACGTCTAATCTGCTATACTTGAAAATCTGCACGGTAAAATTTTAGCCGCATAGCACTATTTGTTTGATCTTGATACTATGTTGTTTCTATCCAAATATCTACGAAATTTTTATGATAGCTTTGACACTTCATAACAGTGGAATTCCCTTTGGTTTCATCAAAAAATTCTTAATATAAACCACTGATCTTCTACGTCCAATCTGCTATACTTAAAAATCTGTACTGCAGAAAATTTCAGCCGCATTTTGTTGCCTTAACCCATCTATTTGTAATCTTTTTTGAATGAAATTTCTTATACACTTCATAGATCATCTTGGCTTCCATCTAATATTGATTTATTAAGAAATTCATCTCTAAAAATGATTTTGTGTTGTTGTAAATTTTTGTCGTAGCCCGCTGAAATTTCTCGACGAGAATTCTGCAATCGCAACTTGCACCAATTTCCTTGCTGTTATACTGCCAAAATTTTCTTGATTAAATTAGATATCCTTGCTGTCATATAAACTGTGATTTTGCTATCAATTCCCTCAATTCTCTCAAGTTTTTGGTGGAAATTACGTCGAGAAACCGTTGTTTGTTCGATGATAATTCTACTCATACAAGACAGCACATACTTACTGCAACTTCCACTTATTTCTATCAAACCTTTGCTACCATCTACCATAGATCCAAAACTTTCATCTACAGCCCTAAAACTCCACCAAACTACACCCTCAAACTACACCCAAAATAGCCACAAAATAAGCCTAAACCGTAGCCTACATCCACCGATCTACCAACCCTTTCGACCATCACCTCTCTCAATCAATACATGCCTTTAACCCGATAACAAAAGAGAGATCTTAACATCACAGATTTGGCGGCATATACTATGGCATCTGAGGAGGTAATCAATGCTAAATTCAAAGCCTTCGAGGCGCAAATGGAGGATAAGATTCAGATGCTCTTTACCGAACTCAGATTGGGCTGACCACTAAGCTTGAAGAAATCACATCAAGGAGAGAGCTTTGCCCAATTGCACCAAGCCCAAAGATATGGCTTCCATGAGAGGGGAAGCTCTATGACCAACCCCAATACTTACCAAAAAAAAAAATCTATGACCAACCCCAACTATCCATGTATGAGAGTGGACTTCCCTAGATGGGAAGAAGGAGACCCGATTGGTTGGATCTCGCGCACGGAGCGATATTTTCGGTACCATAAAACCGCGGATGCATCTATGGTTAAAATTACAGCTATACATCTTGAAGGGGATGCTATATAGTGGTTTGACTAGTTTGAACATACTTATGGAGTCCTTTCATGGTGACAATTCAAAGAAGGACTGTTGATCCGCTTCAAACCAACCGATTACGAGAATATTGACGAACAACTAGCAAAGATCCGATAAACCTCTACCATTCAGGAGTACCAAACTAGGTTTGAAAGGTTATCTAATCAAAGTCATGATTGGTCTTAAAAACAGCTATTGAGGACCTTCATTGAGGGCTTGAAGCCGGAGATCCGAGGAGAAGTTAAAGCGCGACAACCATATACGCTTATGGCAGCCATCTCTTTCGCACGATATTAAGAGGAGCAATTGAACCATGAAGCTCAGAGGACTAGGGTCGCTCCTCAACTAGTAATATTGAAGCCCTCAGCCCCCCCTACTATCGACCAAGTCCCTACACCAAAGAGGTTAAAAAGAGAAGAGCTTCGGGAGTGATATGCGAAGGGGTTATGTTGACATTGTGACGAGCCGTGGAGCCGTGAGCATCACTGTAGTAAAGGGAGACTTCTTATGATTGAAATAATAGAAGAAGAAGTCATTGAACATCCAGAAGATAGCCTTAAACATGAAGAAGAAGATGCAGAAGAAGAGCCACGACCGACCGAAGTTACGGTACATACACTAGCCGGGCTACTCAAACCCGCAAACGATGAAAGTTGGAGGCCTTCTCAAACAACAACCGATCACTGTTCTCATCGACATGGGCAGTACTAATAACTTTCTGAACAGTAAGGTTACTATCCAGATGGCCTTACCTATTGAGAATTGCAACAGGTTTGACGTTAAGGTCGCTGATTGATGGATTTTGAAGTATGATCGTAGGCGCCCGCAAGTGAAACTGTTGCTGATCATGAGGCCATGCTCATAATTAAATGGTTGACGACATTATGTGATATTTCTTGGAATTTTATGCAACTAATTATGAAATTTTATAGTAAGGAGAAACAGGTGATACTGAACGGGAAACGTGGGGGCGACGTAACGACGATTTGCACACAACAAATGGAGAAGGTTTTGCATAAAGCATGCAGCAGATTTTTGGTACAACTTGAGCAGCAAGCTAAGGGAGAGCCAATAGAATTTGAAGATCTAAACCTACTTCCTTTGCTTGCTGAATTTTCAAATATATTTGACGAACCGTACAACTGTTAGAACCCTTGCAGATTCTAAACTTGGGGTTGATCTCTTTAGGGGATCGGCCTCCTTGGAACTCTATAAGGGTTCCTCCCTCCAAGTTGCTGCTCAAAGGCTACAAAAAAGATTCATCTATTGCTTATGAAAAGAGGAGGAATACATGGCTATTTATAGGGCTTCTAAACCCTAACTCCTAATAGGATTCCTACTCAAGACTCCTACTTCTAACCAACTCCTATTACAACTCCTACTTAAGGCTCATATTCCCTTACAACTCCTAATTCTTCTCTAAGAAACAAACTCCTAAGCCTAGCCGGCCTCTTCACCTCTTTAATAAGAGTCGGCTTAGGTAGGTTTTACATGAATGTCTCTCTCAATTATGACTCTCCAAGCTAGAGTCCTAACAGACCCGCCCTCTTTAAAATCAGTCTTGTCCTTAAGGCTGAGATTCCATGAACTCAGGGAACCGAGTCATCAGCTCCTCATATGGTTCCCATGTGGCGTCTTCAAGTGGTAGATTATTCCAATGCACTAGTACTTTAGTAGAGGGATGTCGGCGATGCATCACGATCCTGCGATCGAGGATGGCTTGTGGTTGGGCTTGAATAACTCCATCCTCAGTTGTGTTGTGCAGTTGGATCTGGGGTGACTCGTGTTCTCCCAACTTGGGCTTTAGGTATGATACGTGGAAGACAGTCTGTATGCCACGGCTCCAATACGCTCTGTGATCTGATAGGGCCCATAAAAACGTGGGGATAGCTTCATGGAGGCTCGAGTGTTGATAGGGAGTTGCTTGTATGGTTTTAGGCGAAGATAAACCCAATCTCCCACTGAAAATTCTCTTTCACTTCGTCGTGTGTCGGCTTACTGCTTCATTCTTGCTTGAGCAGTAGAGAGATTATCTTTTAACAGTTGTAAGAGTTTGTCCCTATCAATCAATTCTTGGTCAACCTAATCTACCTTGGCTGAGCTAATTACATACTTTTGAATCACAAGGGCTGGTCGACCATACAATGCTTCATAAGGGGCACATTTTGGTGCCTTGTAACTGAAATAACTCGGTCCAAAATTTACCAGTGAAGATCCTGTCACGATCACTTACGATGGACCTTGGCATCCCATACAATTTAACAATATTTTCTATGAAAATCTGGGCAATACTAGTAGTAGTGTAGGGATTTCTCACAGCACAAAAAATGAGCATATTTCGTAAGTCGATCAACCACCACGAGAATCGTGCTTTTACCTTTGGAAGATGGTAGCCCTTCAATGAAGTCCATGGAGATGTCTTTTTGTTAAGCAACTCTTTGGGCATGATGTGATTGGTTAGAGCTCTCTCCTTGATGTGATGTTTTCGGGCTTGGTGGTCGGCCCAAATTGAATTCGGTAAGATGTGATTGAATTCGGTAAGACATTCATATCCCCTCTCTTGGAAGTCATCTCTTTGGGCATGATGTGATTGGTTAGAGCTCTCTCCTTGATGTGATGTTTTCGAGCTTGGTGGTCGGCCCAAATTGAATTCGGTAAGAAGAGTCCGAATCTTATCCTCCATTCGTGCCTCAATGGCTTCAAATTTAGCATTGATTGCCTCCTCAGATGCCATAGTATATGACTCCAAATCTGTGATATTAAGATCTCTCTTTTGTTGACGGGTTAAAGGCATGTATAGGTTGAGAGAAGTGATGGTTTAAAGGGTTGGTGGATTGGTAGATGTAGGCTGCGGTTTAGGTTTATTTTGTGGCTTTTTTGGGTGCAGTTTGAGGGTGTGGTTTGGTGGAGTTTTAGGGCTGTGGATGAAAGTTTTCGATCTGTGGTGGATGGCAACAAAGGTTTGATAGAAATCAATGCAAGTTTGCTACAGAATTGTGTTGTCTTGTAAGAGCAGAATTGTCGTCGAAGAAACAGCGGTTTCTCGACGAAATCTCCACCAAAAATTTGACAGATTTGAGGGGGGAATTCACAGTAATATCTTAGTTTATATGACAGAGAAAATATAGTATCAAGATCAAACAAACAGTGCTATGCGGTTGAAATTCTGCGATGTATTTTTCGTTGTAGAGATGAAAACTTTGTGACGAAAAGTTTATGCAGCAATATAGGAACAATTTTTTTTTTTTTTTGGATTTTCGGATAGGGATAACTAAATTGCACCAGCAGTAAGGTAGGAAACCAGAACCTGTTGCAATTCATGGGATGATCCGCGGTGGTGGAGATGATGGCGGAATTTGGCGACGATCTTTTAAGCAATTGTGGGAATTGCTTTGGACAGTTGTGGAGGGTTGATGGATGGCTGTGAAAGGGCAGCGAGACACCAAGAAAGCTGCTCTAATACCAAGTGTTAGAACCCTTACAGATTCTAAACTTGGGGTTGACTTCTTTAGGGGATCGGCCTCCTTGGAACTCTCTAAGAGTTCCTCCCTCCAAGTGTTGAATCTCGTATTTTGATGATGAAACCACTTGATATATGTTTATGATTTAATCTACGTAGGTCTACTCGATCAGAATTAGATAGTTAACGCAGGAGGAATTGACGTTGCGTCGGAGCAGGTCACGTTAGGATATTGGATGGCAGAAGGCTTCGGACATCGGGCATCAGGCCAACCAATGACGTGCCGGGCAACAGAATGTCAATTCACATTGTAATAATTGTCTAGATCGGAGTAGAGTTTTGGCTTGTGTGTGCAGGATTAACTATGATAATGATGAAGACATAAAGCGAAAAAAGTGTCGGAGTCAAGCGCGAAGGATTTGTTGCGAGTTTGAGAGTTCGACGGAAGTCCGAAGTTCATCAGGAATGCTGCCGGAACTTGCCGAGAATGAGTAGGGAGCTTGCCGAAGGGTCTTTTGGAAGCTCCCTGGAAGGTTCAATGGAAGTTTGCGGAGCTCGCCGAGAAAGATCGGAGCTTGCCAAAGAAGCTCGTTGGAACTCGCCAAGATCAAATCGTGAAGTCTAGGAGCTTGCCGGAAGTCTGCAGAATGGTTTTCGAGAGTTCGTCGGAAGACCGCCGGAAGTTCACCGGAAGTTCACCGGAAGCTCGCCGGAAAACGTCTTGACTTGCGGACTTTGTAATAGCTTAGGAAATATCTTTAAATTCGTAGTTAGCACGTTAATTAGGATTAGGATTAAAAGATAATCCTATATCCTGGTTAGGGGCCAACTGGACCCAAAATTAGACTTGGTTTGGGCTGAACTTAAAGCTCAACCAGTGAACCGAAGGGTCTGGCGGTGGCACCGCCCAGCACCCGAGAGCCAGGCGGTGGCACCGCCCAGCACCCAAGAGCCATGCAGTGGCACCGCTTGGTTGGGCGGTGGCACCGCCAGTACACTGTCAGTGTCAGACACTGACAGGCGATGGCACCGCCACTAACAGGCGGTGGCACCGCCAGCATCGGGAACCAAAGAGAATTCAAATTTTGGAAACCAAATTTGAATCCTCTTGAGGCCTATAAATACCCCTCAATTCTCAACTGAGATAACAACTTTTTGAGAAGCAATTGATTGAGAGAAAAGTCTTAGAAAAGTCTTAGCAAGTCTTGTTTTTAATTTGCTAGAGTGTTCACCTCCTTCTTTCGTGCTGAAAATTTGTAAGAGTGTGAACCGCTTGTAAAAAGTTGTAAGAGGGGTATTTGCCCTTCCCCTTCAAGAGATTTGCTAGTGGAAGGTGGGAGCCTCATCGAAGAGGGCCTCGCAAGTGGATGTAGGTCATTTGACCGAACCACTTTAAAATCGGCATGATATATGGTTTGCATTTCATTATTGCTATTTACATTACTACAAACCTTCTTACGTGCTTCATTTCCTCATTACCCTTGCTGCATACCTTTACGAACACGCGTTCAAGTTAAGCACTTCCGAGTTCGATTTTTTATCGTACGAAAGATTTTTCCAAAACTTAAGTTTTAATCCGCTGCACTAATTCACCCCCCCTCTTAGTGCCGCTCCGATCCTAACAATTGGTATCAGAGCCCGGTATTTCTCATTTTGGATTTACACCCGAGAGAAATGGCTCTTCATGGCTTTCAAGAGGGTTTATCGGTTTTTCGTCCACCGTTGTTTAACGGATTGGACTACACTTATTGGAAAACTCGAATGAGAGTTTTCTTGATTTCTATGAATTTGGATTTTATGGAATATCGTTGAAAACGGTTTTTAACTTCCCTCTAAATCGATGAACGAATGGTCGGATTTGGATAAGAAGTATTTTTCTTTAAACGCAAAGGCTATGAATGCCTTATTTTATGCTTTGGACAAAAATGAGTTCAATCAGATTTCAACGTGCGAAACGGCTTTTGATATTTGGTGAACACTTGAAATCACGCACGAGGGAACTAGTTGAGTCAAAGACTCGAAAGTTAACATTTTAATGCATGATTTCGAACTTTTTCGAATGAAGCCGAGCGAAACCATTGTTGACATGTACACCCATTTTACGGATGTCGTCAATGGTTTACAAGCTCTTGGCAAATGTTTCTTGAATTTTGAACATGTTAGTAAAGTTTTACGATCACTTTCTAAAGCTTGGGACTCGAAAGTAACGGCAATACAAGAAACAAAAGATTTAAATATTTTTTCACTTGAAGAACTTATCGGCTCATTGATGACATATGAAATGGTGGACAATGCACATGATAAACACAATCAACACTTGAACCACCTTCCAAAGAATAGGAAGGATTTGGAACTCCGGACAAATAAATACCACTTGAGCGATGACTCAAGTGATGAGGACAATGATGAACTTGAACTTCGGACACTAAATCTTAATAAGTTCATTAAACAAAAATTTAAAATAAACAATGAACTTGAACGGAGGAAGAGGCCAAAGAAGAGGAAGGCAACCAAGGATCAATCAAAAACTTCCAAAGGTGAAACGACAAATTGGGCTTTGACGAACTTCGACTACAAGGTAAGTAACTCAACTCTCTTGAATTATTTTGAAATTACACAATACTTTTCATGAGTTATTTTTAATTTAGTTTAGGATTAATTACATGAAAATAAAAAAATTTAGAAATCATGCTTATCATTCTAGTAATTTTGAAAATAATCATGAAAATTGTATGTTTATTATAAACAAAATGATTTTGATTAAAAATGCCTTATGAAATTTGATATCATGCCTAATAAATTTATTTTTTGAAGCTATGCATGATGATGATGATGAGTTTTGGGTAATTTATAGTTTATTGATTATTGATGATTTCCATAATGATCTTTTACGATTTATGGATTATCAATTTATACCATGATGAAAGTTGCTTTCGAAAATGATGCACTGCTTTTGTATGCAAACTAAGCATGAAAAGTTAAATTCACCTAAAAAGAAAAATGTATGACTACAACAAATAACAAATGATTTTGGTTGAAAATACTTTATACTCAATGAAACCATCATTGATGAATATGCTTTATGTTTAATAGTTTCTTTGGCTTATATGCTCTATCATGATAAATATTTTGAAAATAAATGAAATCATGTTTGATTTGAAGTAATGCATAATGATCATGCTTAATGATGCATTTTTTGATTTGACATAAAAGTGGTTTTAAAAAATGATGTATGTTTTGATTTGACATAAATGAAAAAGGCATGCTTATATGAAATAGTGAAGTGTCATGCTTGACAATTGTATACTTAATGATGCATAAAGTTGTAATGAAAATATTAATATTTTAATACTACGATTTGATGATTTTATGCATGACATTGTAAAGTTATAACTTACCAAAAAAAGACATTGTAAAGTTATAGATAATGATGCATAATGATGAAATTATGTAATAAAAATATTAAACATTTTGAAACCATGTTTTAGTGTCATGCATATTGATCATGCTTAATAAATCTCGAAATTATGCATGATGAACCTTACGATTTATGGATTATTGATTTTTACCATAATGAAAGTACCTTATTGATCTTTGTTGAAATAAAACTCTTTCGGTTTTAAACATGATACATGTTTTTATTTGGCATAAATGAAACAAAATCATATGTTTTGAAATAATCGAAAAGAGGAAAACATTCTTGAAAATTATTTTGCTCAATCTTATTTATTTTGATGAATCCATTTGTATCATCTTTGTGAATCTCTTGGATTTTGATAATGATTTTGATGATTTAAATTTGAATAAATTTTTATTGAAATCACGATCTTGATTTCTTGAAATTTATAGCATGAAATCCTTTATGAATCAAGATTGTTTTCTATTTAAAAGGAGATTTGTCGAAATGTTTCATAGTCTTTTAGTATTCATGATCTTGATAATTATGTTTTGAAACTTTATGTAAACCAAGAATGTTCATCATGATTCTCTCTTTGAATATTTAAAGAGGAGAATGTTCTAGATGAATCATGATTTTGATGATTGAATATTTGATGTGCATGAATTGAGATCTTGCTCTCCTACTATTCCTTTTGCTATTCACCAAAAGGAAGACTAATTCTAATAAACCATGATATGCTATATGAATTTAATTGTATTCATGAAGTAATATCTCATCACTAATTTTTGTTTATATTCTTTCATGTGATGATATGAATGTATGAAACACTTATGATATGATTTTTTATACAATTCCATGTATTCGTGAAATATTTATCTCATCACCCAATTAATTCCTCTTGATACTCCTAATGTGATGAAGTGAAATTATGCATGAAATACAAATGGGGAGAAGTTTTGATCATGCATGATAGGATATAATTTGACAAATTGATACCATTATGATATGAAACATTTATGATTTGCAATGATGTATGCAATACTTGTGCTTTCTAATTATGATGTGATGTATTACATATGATGTAAATCATGATTTAAAATACTATGAGTTGTTGCTAAAATGATGTATTATAAATATTGATTTAATGTTTTGTATCATGAATACTCTAAATGATGAATGTTTGGTATCATGATCAAAATGTTGACAAATAGTTAAAAATTTTAGTTTCATGTATGATATCCTCATAATGTTGATCGATTTATTCAATATCGTGCATAAATGAATATAAGGTTTTTGAAAATGTGCATATTCTAATTTGAAAATATGATGATGCACAAATAAGATTGATACTTACCTTTGTCATAATTGATGTAAAGGGTCTTCCCTTCTTTTTGACAATGACAAAGGGGGAGATAGCTAGCTTGCACAAGTCAAGAAGATGCAAAAACTTAATTGCTAGCTTGCCTATCTTAAGTAGCAAAGATTGCTAACTTGCTTATTTCAAGAAGTAAAAGTTGTCTTCTTGAAAATCACTATCTTGCCTATCTCAAGAAGCAAGACTTGCAACCTGCACATTACAATAGGAGGCAAGAATCGATAGCTTACACACTTCAACAAGAAAGCTATCTTGTATTTGTTTTCGAAATTTTTGCCAGCTTGTATGTTGCAAAACTTGATCACTTTTTCAAACACTATGCTAGCTTACACTTTGTAAAGGAAGCGAAAATAGCACTTCTCAAAAGAGAAGAAAGAACTTACTATCTTGAACATCACAAAAATTTGCTACCTTGCATGATGTAAAATTTGCTAAGATCACTATCTCAAAAGAGTTGCTATCTCAAAAAAAAGCAAATGCGCTATCTTGCCTATCTCAAAATACAAAACATGCTAACTTGTTACGGAAGCAAAATTGCTAGCTCAAACATTGCAATGGAAGCAAAAATTTGCTAGCTTGCAACTTGCATATCATGAAAATTGCTAGCTTGTAGTCTAAAGAGAAGCAATTAGTTGTTATCTCAAGAAAAGCAAACATGCTAAACTTACACATCTTTAATTGCTAGATTGTATGACGATAAAATTTGATACTATGTTTTTCATGCAATGTATGGAACTTTTTATCTCTAAACACATGAGAGTAGGAACTTCTCCTTTTTGTTGATGATAAAGGGGGAGAAGTATGATGACTTGACATGTTATGCATAAGTTTATGATGACATATTGCTTGGATTCTTGAATCCAAGGGTTTCTATCAATAAACTATATTGATAGGGGGAGTTTGTTTAAACTCCAGGAGTTAAGGTTAACTCTGTCATCAAGTGGTTGTCATCATCAAAAAGGGGGAGATTGTTGAATCTCGTATTTTGATGACGAAACCACTTGATATGTGTTTATGATTTAATCTACGTTTTGAGTGATACAGGTTTACTCGATCAGAATAAGATAGTTAACGCAGGAGGAATTGATGTTGCGCCGGAGGAGATAACGTTAGGATATTGGATGGCAGAAGGCTTCGGACTTCGGGCATCGGGCCAACCAATGATGTGCCGGGCAACAGAATGTCAATTTGCATTGTAATAATTGTCTAGATCGGAGTAGAGTTTTGGCTTGTGTGTGCAGGATTAACTATGATAACGATGAAGACATAAAGCGAAAAAAAGTGTCGGAGTCAAACGTGAAGGATTTGTGGCGAGTTCGAGAGTTCGACGGAAGTCCGAAGGTTCGTCAGGAATGCTGCCGAAACTAGCCGAGAATGAGTAGCGAGCTTGCTAAAGGGTCTTTCGGAAGCTCGCCGGAAGGTTCGTTGAAAGTTCGCAGTGTTAGGATCGGAGCGGCACTAAGAGGGGGGGGGGTGAATTAGTGCAGCGGATTAAAACTTCGATTTTAACAAAATCTTTCGTACGATAAGAACGGAACTTGAAAAGTTTAACTTGAAAGCGTATTCTTAAAGTTCCGCAGCAAGGGTAATAAGGAACTAAAGCAGTAAGAAGATTTGCAGTAATGTAAATGACAATAATAAAATGCAAACCAGAGATTACGCCGATTTTTAGAGTGGTTCGGTCAAATGACCTACTCCACTTGCGATGCCCCTCTTCGATGAGGCTCCCACCTTCCACTAGCAAATCTCTTGAAATGGAAGGGTAAACACCCCTCTTACAATCTTTTACAAGCAGTTCAACCTCTTACAAATTTTCAATAAGAAAGAAGGAGGAGAACTCTCTAGCAAATTGAAAACAAGACTTGCTAAGACTTTCTAAGACTTTTCTCTCAATCAAAATGCTTCTCAAAAGTTGTTACCTCAGCTGAGATTTGAGGGGTATTTATAGGCCTCAAGAGGATTCAAATTTGGGCTCCAAAATTTGAATTCTCTTTAGGTTCCCGAATGCTGGAGGTGCCACCGCCCAGCCAGGCGGTGCCACCGCCCAGCGCTCGGGTGCTGGACGGTGCAACCGCCCAGCCAAGGAGGTGTCACCGCCCAGCTCTCGAGTGCTGGGCGGTGCGACCGCCCAGCCAGGATGTGCCACCGCCTGGCATTCGGATTTCACTGGTTTGGCTTAATTTAAGTCCAAACCATATCTGACTTTGGGCCCAGTTGGCCCCTAACTAGGATATAGGATTATCTCTTAATCCTAATCCTAATTACAAGTTAACTACATAACAAAAACACATCCTAAGCAAGCTTTCAACCGCGAACGTCGAGTCTTGTTTCGGCGAGCTTTCCGATGAGCTTCTTCCGACGTACTCCCATCAAGCTCCCGATCTTGTGATGACTTTAACGAGTAGCCGAGCCTTCTCGGTGATCTCCGTGAACCTCCGACGATCTCTTCGGCGAACTTCCGAAAATTCCGATAGGTTCCCGATTTCTTCTCGGTTGGTTCCGGCAGCATCTCCGACGATTCTTCGGACTCTTAAATGTCCATCGATCTTGACTCCGGTTCTCTTACTTTGTGTTTTCTGGTTATCGTAGTTAATCTTGCACACTTAACTCAATAATATGGATTAGATCAATTAACCCATCAATTGATTTCATCATCAAAATCCGAGATTCAACAATCTCTCCCTTTTTGATGATGACAATCAATTGATGACGGAGTTAAACATAACTCCCCCTATCTATATGCCATATTATGAGAAGATGAAAACACTTGAATTTCATCCATTGAATTCAAGCATAAACCGATAAGTTCTAACCGTAGAGCTTATCGTTATTCTCATTAAGTAATAGTAAATGCGAAACTTCGATGAAAATCATAAGTCAAATGATATGGGACAATTTTTACTACGATAGGAGATAAAGATTTTCAACATGAATTTCATGATATCGATGTAAGGCATGCTTTCAATATGATCAATCAATCTTGTGATATTCTCAAGGATTTTGCAAGGCATATAAGACATTCATATCACACAAGCTTTTGCAATTCATATAAGTCATGCTATTAAAATGATACAAGTCATCACTTTTCTCCCCCTTTGTCATCAACAAAAAGGGAATGAGACTTGAAGCACATAATTTATCATACAAAGATTTTATCATTGATCATACATCACTCATCTATATTATCATTGATCATACAAAGATTTTATCATTCAAAATTAAGTATGCTAAAATATTTACGCAGAGTTCATCTTAAAGGAAAATTCAGCATTCATCCATATTATCAAATCTCTTCTTTTTATAAATAACAAAAATTGTAGATGTACAAAGAAGAGATTGGGATAAGAAAAAAATTTTAAGTAGTAACTCCAATAAGTCAAGATCATAATTCGAATACAAATCCATTCAAATTCAATTCATCAACTTGAAACTCATAATCAAGCCATCAAAATCAATTTCGAGATTCAAAATATCATAAAATCATTAATCTTGATCAGATGGAAGCGGTGTTTGAATCAAGATAGGATAAGATAATTTAACAAGTCACCGAGGAACGGAAAGAGAATGAAAAATTTTACGGAAAATCCATTCAAACAAGTTTATTCTTAGGAACAATTTAACATACCTAATTCCCTTCTAATGAATTCAAATTGGTCTTCATTCAAAGCTTTTGTAAATATATCTGCTAATTGATGCTTTGTGTCAATGAATTCTAGAACAACATCATTGTTAAGGACATGATCGCGTATGAAATGATGCCTAACATCGATGTGCTTAGTTCTAGAGTGCTGAATTGGATTTTTAGTAAGACATATGGCACTAGTATTATCACATTTTATGGGAATATTTTTAAAGTGAATTCCATAGTCTTCTAATGTATTTTTCATCCAAATGACTTGTGCACAACATGCACTTGCAGCAATGTATTCGGCTTCCGCCGTAGATAGTGCAACTGAATTTTGTTTCTTGGAAGTCCAAGAAACAAGTGCATGTCCTAAAAATTGGCATGTTCCGGATGTACTTTTTCTATCTATCCTGCATCTGCCAAAATCGGCATCTGCATAAGCTATTAGATCGAATTTTTCAGATTTTGGATACCACAATCCTAAATTTGGAGTTCCTTTAAGATACCTAAATATTCTTTTAACACTCTTTAGATGAGATAATTTAGGATTAGATTGAAACCTAGCGCAAAGTCCTACACTAAACATAATATCTGGTCTAGTCGCGGTGAGGTAGAGTAGACTACCTATCATTTCCCTATATGTTTTTTGATCGAAATTTTCACTATTTTCATCCATATCTAACTTAGTCGCAGTACTCATAGGGGTGTTTATTGCTTTTGAATTATCCATGTTAAATCGTTTTAACAATTCTAATGTATATTTGGATTGGTTAAGAAATATACCATCACTAAGTTGTTTGATTTGTAATCCTAAAAAGAAAGTTAATTCACCCATTAAACTCATTTCAAATTCATGACTCATACATTTGGCAAATGATTCACATAGTGATTCATCCGAAGAGCCAAAAATAATATCGTCAACATAAATTTGCACAATAAGAAAATTATTTTCAAAATGTTTAATAAACAATGTAGTATCAACCTTGCCTTTGGTAAAATTATTTAAAATAAGAAAGGAACTAAGCCTTTCATACCAAGCTCTAGGAGCTTGTTTCAAGCTATAGAGAGCTTTAGTCAATTTGAATACATGATTAGGAAGAAGAGAATTTTCAAATCTGGGAGGTTGTTCGACATATACTTCTTCGGAAATAAAACCATTCAAGAAAGTACTTTTGACATCCATTTGAAATAGTTTAAAATTATTACTACTAGCATAGGCAAGGAGCATCCTTATGGCTTCTAATCGAGCCACGGGAGCGAAGGTTTCTTCGTAATCGATACCTTCTTCTTGGTTGAAACCTTTGGCCACTAATCTAGCCTTGTTTCTAACCACGATACCATTTTCGTCTTGTTTGTTTCTAAAGACCCACTTAGTACCTATGACTAAGTGGTCACTTGGTCTAGGAACAAGCTTCCATATATTCCTCTCAAATTGGTTCAATTCTTCTTGCATTGCAATGACCCAAAAATCATCTTTTAAGGCTTCGTCAATGCATTTAGGTTCAATTTGAGAAAGGAAAGCGGCGTAAGCACAAAAATTCTTGAAAGAAGAATGAGTTTGAACCCGTTTTGTTGTATCTCCTATAATTAGCTCTTTTGGATGAGCATCTACATACTTCCATTCTTTGGGTAAAGAAATTTCGGAAGAAGATGCATTCAAATGGCTATTTTGAGGAGGGGGTTCGTTTAAATTCAAATTATCAAAACCAAGATTATCATCAAAATCATTTTTCTTTAAATCAGAAATTTCATTAAAAACTACATGAATAGACTCTTCTATTACTAAGGTCCTTTTGTTAAAGACACGAAAGGCCTTAGAAACGGAGGAGTAACCAAGAAAAATGCCTTCATCGGATTTAGCATCAAATTTACCTAGGGCATCCTTTTCATTTAAAATGAAGCATTTACAACCAAAAACTTTAAAATAAGAAATATTTGGTTTTTTGTTATTCCATAATTCAAAGGGAGTTTTTGATAGAGATGGTCTTATTAGGACCCTATTCATGATGTAACAAGCCGTATTTACGGCTTCGGCCCAAAAATATTTGGGTAAACTATGTTCATTTAACATAGTTCTTTTCATTTCTTGTAGGTTTCTATTTTTCCTTTCAACTACTCCATTTTGTTGAGGATTTCTTTTAGTTGAGAAGTTATGATTGTACCCATTAACTTCGCAAAAATTTTGAAAGTCACGATTTTGGAATTCACCACCGTGATCACTCCGAATTGATGAAATCATGAAGCCTTTTTCGTTTTGAGTGAGTTTACAAAACTTAGAGAAACACTTGAAGCAATCACTTTTGTGAGCTAAGAAATAGGTCCAAGTGTGTATCTAGAGTAGTCATCCACAATCACAAAAGCATATTTGCTTCCACCTAGACTTGTTGTATCAATTGATCCAAATAAGTCCAAATGGATCAATTGTAATAGTCTAGTGGTGCTAATTTGATTTTTTGGTTTGAAGCTTGTTTTTATTTGTTTGCCTAGTTGACATGCATCGCATACCTTATCCTTAATAAACTTCATATTCGGAATCCCTCGTACTAATTCTTGAGATGAGATTTTAGATATTGTTTTCATGCTTGCATGACCTAATCTCCTATGCCAAATCCAAGCATCATCATTTACGGCGGAGAAACACATTTCATTACCTAGTTCATCAAGATTGATGGTATAGACATTATTTTGTTTTAAGGCAATCATAGTCATGTTATGATTTGGTTTTTCAATAATGCACATATTTGATTCAAATCTAACGATATAACCTTTATTGCATAGTTGACTAATACTTAAGAGATTGTGTTTCAATCCATCAACTAGTAAAACATCATCAATGGAAAAACTAAATTTGTTACCAATAGTTCCCTTGCCAATGATTTTACCTTTGTTGTTGTCTCCGAAGGTGACGTACCCTTCTTCTTTGCTAGTGAGCATAGAGAAATGAGATGGATCTCCAGTCATATGTCTTGAGCATCCACTATCGAGATACCATCTCTTGCTCCTAGCTTGTGGGTTTGTCTACAAAAGAGGATGATTTTTAGGTACCCATTTGATTTTGGGTGCCTCAAAAATTGACCCACTAATTTTGTTATTTATTATTGAATCCTTTATAGTTCCTTTAGGAACCCATATTAATTTTCGTGAACTAATTTTCCTAAATGGACATTTATAGGCAATATGTCCGGATTTGCAACAGAAGTTGCATTTCATATAAGAGGAAACATGTAATGAGCGATTGACCAGCTGTGCTGTCAAGGAAAGAAAGCGGCGCCTTGGTTCTTCCTCGCAGAAGGGAACGGAAGAAAGAGGGGGAAACGGAACCTGTTTTGCTCTCTTCTTTCAACGAGATCGAAGAAGGTGGGAGATCTACTCTGTTTCTCTTGAACAGAGGAGGGGTCTCCTTCTTCCTCTTCTAATCGGGAAAAAAGGAGCCCGAACAGAGGAGATCTGCTCTTCCAGCGAGATCTGAGAAGGAAGAAGAGAGGTTCTCTGCACCGCCCCCTTTCATCTGCTTCTCATCGGGGAAAAGGGGCTCGGAGGCTGATTCCTTCCAGCGGAGGTGAGGGATGCTTTGCTCTTTCAAGATCGAGATCGTTTCTTGAAACTGAAACGGGAACAGAGTGGGAGAATTCTGTTCTTCGCAGAAAGGAATGGAACAGAGGAAAAATTTCAGTTCTTCTTTCCTCTCTGATTGGTAGCAACGGGAAGGCTGAAATCGAATCTTTCTCTCCTGCTCTGCTCGGTGAAACAGAGTTCCTTACCGGGGTGGCAGTTGCATAAAGGAGAGTTCCTTCTTTAAAATAAAAAAAAATAAAAAAAAAAAAGGCCGACACATGGCAGCGATGGTCCCTGGGTCTGGTGACGGTGGCGAGAGGGTAGATTCGACGACAAGGCTCCCTTCTCAAGTTGCTCGTCCAATACCTTCTTTTCGGCGAGATGTTCCTTTGACGAAGCAGCATCAAAGTAGGCCGCGCTCTAGATCGCGACCTCCTGCTCTTATTTCTAATGAACCTCGGCCATGGACTAGCCTCTTCAAGGCTCCAATTGGAAGCCCGGACCTCAGTTTGGAATTCTTTGCTCCAGAAGTTCAGGCTGAAAAGAAGATTGCTGTGTATGAGATAGATGATTCCGCAGAGTTAATTGAGACATGGTCTATGGCGATTGTTGGTTATGTGGTGGTCTCAAAACATCATATTTCCCACTATCGTCATTTATAAAAACTAGATGGGGAACATCGGCATTTGACCTTCATATGTTGGAGAACGGTTTCTTTGTTTGCAAGCTATACTCTGAAGAAGATTTGCAACGGGTCCTTGAAGGGTTCTGGACTATTCGTGGCCATCCAATGATTCTACGACGCTGGTCCCCTGATGTCCGTTTGGAGTTAGACAGTCTACAATCTATTCCCTTATGGGTATTGTTTCAAGGTCTCCCTCTACATCTTTGGAGTCGACGTTTTATTGCAAAGTTATGCAGTACTTTGGGACAGCCACTCTATATTGATAAAGCAACTGCTGCGCAGACGATATTAACATTTGCTCGAGCATGTGTATTGGTTTCCTCTGACGAAGATCTCCCTAATGAGGTTTTTTATCGAGATCTTGAAGGGAACACTCGTAAGGTACATGTCTCATATTCTTAGAAGCCACAACGATGCAAGAGTTGCTTATCTTTTGGTCATGCAAATGGAGCCTGTCAACAAACCCCGAAACCAATTAATAAGATCTATAGGCCACGTTAGATGCCTCAGCAACAAGGCGAACCTCCTCTAATGGTAGTAGAACCGGTGGTGACGCAGACGTGTGAGCATTTCGACTCGCAGGGACAGCGCCATAGACAAGACAAATCAGGAACTTTATCTCTCCCTATTATGTCGGAGCTTTCCACAACAGCCCATGGTACTCATGGACAAGAGAAGCAGAAGTTGGAAACTTCATCTCTTACTATATTACCGGATCCATCCACAACAGGAATTCCAATATCCACTCAAAATGCCAACCAAGACATTGTGACTCAACAAACTCAAGCACCGACAAACATCGCCAGCAAGGATATTCTGCCACAACAAACACAGGCCCCAACAAACCTTGTTAGTAAGGATATTCTGCCTCAACTATCTCAAGCATCAATAAATCATACTAACCAGGATATTGCGCCTCAACAATCAGACTACTTGACTCAAGGTATAAAGTTTAAAAATTTGATAGCTGTGGATGAAGTGGATAAATATAGAAATAAGGCCTTAAAAGGTAAAGATATTGTGCGGGAGGAAAATGCAAAACCTAAGGATAAGAAAAAGGATGGTACTATCCATTCAAAGTCGTAGAATGAATACCTTACTTTCTTTTTCTGATGAAGATAATTTGCTGGAATGTTCGTGGAATTAATAAGCCTGAAAAATGTCGGGAGCTCAACAGAATAATCAAGTCTGTCGCATGTGATATTGCTATTCTGGTAGAAACAAAAAATTAAAAAATCACTCGTTCTTGCTCAAAAGAATTTAATATGGCCGGACTGTGCTATTTGGTGGATGTGGAAGGAGAGATGTAATAGAATCTTTGAATGTCAACACACAAACAATGCTCAGCTCTTGAAAGAGATTATTAGAGACTCAAGATCCTGTATGGAGCATGATCTCAAAATCGAGCACTTCACCCGAAGAGAAAAAGATATTTTTATCAAATTTAATTTTGCTATTAGCTAAAGATCTTGGGAATGATGTCAAATAATGTACCCACAGGTAGTTATAGTCTACAGCATGTGTAGTCATAACTATCGCATTTGCACTCTATGAGTTAATTGGCTTTGTCTATGACTTGTATAGATAAAGCTATTTGTAGAATCTTTACACATAATCAATTTACTTTTACTTACCAAAAAAAAATATGGCCGGACGCAGAACTGTTTACCAATGACTCTAGTAAAACATTTGGTAGAATATGGGTCTTATGGCATCCTAACTCCATTAATGCTTGGTTTATTTCTGCTACCGATCAATTCATTCATCTTAAGGTGGAGGACAAAAAGAATGGCTGTCAATTCAATTTTATTGGTATATATGCTTCAAATAGTATGCAAGAAAGAAATACACTTTGGACCGATCTGACTAACATTGCAAATAACTGTCTTAATATGCCGTGGATTGTTCTTGGTGACTTTAATACTGTTCGATACACAAATGAAAAAGTGGGGGGTAGACAGCATTCTAAAAGTCAGCTTCAAAGATTTAATGATTATATAAACACTGCTGCATTGATTGATATGAAATCTGTGGGCAATTGGCTTTCCTGGAGTAATCAAGGCGATGGTAACAGAAAAATAATGGCTCGACTAGACAGATGTTTGATTAACCAAGAATGGTTAACAGTTTACCCTGATTCACTTCTTGAGTATGATGCACCATTGTTTTCTGATCATTCCTTAATGTATATACACGCAGAGAAAGCAACACCTAGAGGCAAGAAACCATTTAGATTCTTTAACATGTGGAGTACTCATCCTCAGTTCCTTGATATTATCAGATCGGCTTGGAATATTAATATACATGGTTCGCCACTTTACATCTTATGCCAAAAGCTCAAAGTTTGCAAAGCGGCACTGAAAGAGTGGAATACAAACACCTTTGGAAATATTACCACTCGGGTTCAAATTTACAGAAAGGAATTAATGGCGATACAATATGAGCTTCAACTTCAGCCCCAAGATGAGAATCTTATCTACAAAGAGACAAAAGCCAGAAGTAACTTCATGCAAGCCTTAAAGCAGGAGGAAAGTTTTGCAAAGCAGAAGTCTCGACAACATTGGCTAACTCTAGGAGATTCCAATACTAAGTTTTTCTATGCATCCATTGCTACTCGAAGGGCCGTTAATCGCATCAGAAAATGCAAAGACAAATATGGTAATCTTATTGAGAATTTAGATGAAGTTAAAGCATACACTGAGCGATTTTTTTATTCCTTACTCAATCAAGCGGTGCAACCTAATAACATAAGCTTGATTCGGATGACATTTCAATCCTCAATGCCCCAGTTACATATGATGAAATTGTAAGAGTTGTCTTTAAGTCACCGAAGGATAAAAGCCCTGGTCCAGATGGATTTCCAGCTGAATTTTACCAAACTGCATGGTCTATTATTGGAAATGATGTGATTAAGGCTTGCCAACATTTTTTCTCTTCAGGTCGTATTCTTAGAGAGATGAACTGCACTTTTATTTCTTTAATTCCCAAGAATGCAGGGGCTGATTCACTAGAAAACTATCGACCCATATCATTATGCAACTTTATTTACAAGATCATCTCCAAAGTGTTGGCAGATAGAATGCAAAAGGTAATACACAAGATCATTAGTCCAAATCAGGCAACTTTCATCAAAGGGAGAAGTATACATCATAATATTCTGCTTGCTAATGACTTGATAAAGAACCTGCACTCAAAAGCAAGAGGGACGAAAATATGTTTTAAAGCTGATTTACGGAAAGCCTTTGATTCAGTTAATAGGAGTTTTATCTATAAGATGCTCATCGATATGAACTTCCCACATAAATGGGTAAATTGGATTCAAAGTTGCTTGGAAACTCCAAAGTTTTCGATACTTTTTAATGGCTCACCTATTGGTTTTTTTGGGAGCACGAATGGCATCCGACAAGGTGATCCACTTTCTCCATATCTCTTTACTATTGCAATGGAATGACTTAGCTGTATGTTGGAACAAGCAGTCTTGAATGGCGGTATTAAGGTACCAAATGCTAGTTCTATTCACATATCACACATAACATTTGCAGATGATTTACTTATATTTCTCCAGAATGATCCAACTTCAGTGAGGAACCTAGCTACTATTCTAAATGACTTTGGTATGGTTTCTGGCCTTCAGTTAAATCATGCAAAAAGTAAAGTCTATATGGGTCCTTGCATTGAGGACAAGGACTTTATTACACACACTCTGGGGGTTAATGAGGGAAGTCTGCCAGTTCCTTATCTGGGTCTCCCACTCATATCCACTGGCATTCATAAAACCCACTGTCAACCTATCCTGCAAAAAATAAAGAATAGAATTTCTTCCTGGAAAAATAGGCTTCTATCAAAAGCAGGACGACTTGAACTCATTCGTTCGGTGTTGTACTCTTACTCTATATATTGGTCTAATGCTTTTCTTCTGCCTGTTGGACTTATCCAAAATATTGAACGACTATTAATGAACTTCTTCTGGAATGGTACAAATGATAAGGCAATGCATATGGTAAATTGGGACAACATCTGTAAACCGAAAGATGAAGGGGGGCTGAACTTGAGAAATATTAGAGAGTGGAATAAAGCATGTTTGGTACAACAATTGTGGGACCTTTTGCAAAACAAATGTTCCTTATGGTCACAATGGGTTTCTGCTAGGTATCTTTCGAAGGAATCGATTTGGAAAATTTCAACAAGAACATACCACTCTGTAGCTTGGAAAGGAATTTTAAAGGCAAGGAATTGGATAATCAAACACATTTCTTATGCAATCTCTACTGGATCTAATACTAATATGTGGTACGATCCTTGGGTGAATGGGAAAAGTATATTTCAATAATATGGTGACAGAATACGAAAAGATCTTGGAGCTCCCAAAGATTGGAAGGTTTCCGAGTTCATTGCTAATGGTACCTGGTGTCTCCCTACTCCTATTTCTCTTGAAATGTTATCACTTTGGCCGACTATCACAGCTATTCCAATCAGGAACAACCCTTCAGATGTACTTATTTGGCTTCATGACAATGGTAAATTTAGTGCCACATCCGCTTGGAATCAAATTAGGTAAAGAAATAACAAGTGGCACCCAAGCAGTTGGACATGGGATCGACCGGGATCACAGAGACATTCCTTATGTACATGGCAGGCCCTTCTGAATAAACTACCTACAATACATAATATTAAGAAAAGAGGTATCTATCATGTTAATCGATGCTCCCTTTGTTTGCAACAAGAAGAAACTATTGACCACCTTTATTTTGCTTGTGAATATACTAAATGGATATGGAAGGAGATTCTCCAGCGATTTGAACTCAATAGGCTGCCGCAACCAAACTTGCATCAAGAATTAGGCGACCTCATACAAAGTTTCTCAAGAAAAGGACCTCTTACACAATTGGCAAAGGTTACTTTTAGATGTGCTATTTGGTGGATGTGGAAGGAGAGATGTAACAGAATCTTTGAATGTCAACACACAAACAATGCTCAGCTCTTGACAGAGATTATTAGAGACTCAAGATCATGCATGGAGCATAATCTCAAAATGGAGCACTTTACACGAAGAGAAAGAGATATTTTTATCAAATTCAATTTTACTATTAGCTAAAGATCTTGGCAACGATGTTAAATGTTGTAACCAATGGTAGTCTTGGCACATCTTAACATGCTCGTTACAGTTAGGAGTTAAAGTCTACAACATGTGTAGTCATAACTACCACATGTGTACTCAATGAGTTACCTGACTTTGTCTATGACTTGTATAGACAAAGCTATTTGTAGAAACGTTACACATAATCAATTTACTTTTACTTAACAAAAAAAAAAAGAAACATGTAATGTAGGTCCTTTTATGAAAGTGGTAGGATTTTGATGTAATCCTTTTACAAATCCAATTCCATTTCTATTTGCGATGTGACCCTTATGTGCAAGGATCATATCTAATCCTTTGCTACCAACCTTAAACTTGTTTAAGGTTTCCTTAAGAAGCAAATTTTTATTTTTTATTGCTTCTAAATGCTCACACTTAGAGCATGGAGGAGTTTGAAGACTATCAAACTTTCTTGTAGCAAAGCATGCTCTTTCTTTAAGATACTTAACTTCTTGCTAACAGTTCTACACTCATCAAATAATTCATGAAAAGCGATAGAGAGTTCTTCAAAAGATAAATCTTCATTAAATAAATCACATACCTCTTCTTCTAAAGCCATTAGCGCGTAATGAGCAACTTGCTCGGTGTTGGACTCCTCTTCTTCGGACGCGCTTGAATCATCCCATGTTGCCTTGAGCGCCTTCTTCTTTGATGTCCTCTTTTTGGCTTGAGGACAATCGTTCTTGTAGTGTCCCAATTTTTTGCATTCATAGCAAATCACTTGGTCCTTCTTTTGTTCAAATTTATTTTTTATATTATTTTTAAGTTTGTTCTTTCTTAAATATTTTTTAAATTTTTGAGTCAAAAGTGCAATGTTATTGTCACTGTCCTCATCACTTGATGTTCCTTTCAAGTGGTCTTCTTGTGATTTGAGTGTCATATCCTTCCTGTTCTTTGGAAAGGGGTTCTCGAGCTCGTAATGAGCTTGACATGTCATTTCGTAGGTCATTAGAGACCCAATGAGTTCTTCAAGAGGGAATGCTTTAAGGTCTTTGGCCTCTTGAATGGCCGTAACTTTTGGATCCCAACTTTTAGGGAGGGATCTTAAGATTTTAGTTACTAGTTCAAAGTTAGTAAAATCTTTACCAAGAGCTTTGAGTCCATTGATGACATCCGTAAACCGGGTGTACATATCTCCGATGGACTCACTTGGTTTCATTCGGAAAAGTTCGTAAGAGTGCACAAGGATGTTGATTTTGGACTCTTTCACTCGGCTAGTGCCTTCATGAGTGATCTCAAGAGTTCTCCAAATATCAAAAGCCGAATCACACATTGAAACACGATTAAATTCGTTTTTTATCTAATGCACAAAACAAGGCATTCATAGCCTTTGCATTTAAAGCAAAAACCTTCTTCTCCGATTCATTCCATTCGCTCATCGGAAGAGAAGATTTTTGAAATCCATTCTCAACAATAGACCAAAGCTCAAAGTCCATAGAAATGAGGAAGATCCTCATGCGAGTCTTCCAATATGTGTAATCCGACCCATTAAACAAAGGTGGTCGTGCAATAGAGTGGCCCTCTTGCATGCTGGAGTAAGCCATCTCTCTTGGGTATTAAACCAAATATGAGAGATAACCTCGCTCTGATACCACTTGTTAGGATCGGAGCGGCACTAAGAGGGGTGGGGGTGAATTAGTGCAACGGATTAAAACTTCGATTTTAACAAAATCTTTCGTACGATAAGAACGGAACTTGAAAAGTTTAACTTGAAAGCGTATTCTTAAAGTTCCGCAGCAAGGGTAATAAGGAACTAAAGTAGTAAGAAGATTTGCAGTAATGTAAATGACAATAATAAAATGTAAACCAGAGATTACGCCGATTTTTAGAGTGGTTCGGTCAAATGACCTACTCCACTTGCGATGCCCCTCTTCGATGAGGCTCCCACCTTCCACTAGCAAATCTCTTGAAATGGAAGGGTAAACACCCATCTTACAACCTTTTACAAGCAGTTCAACCTCTTACAAATTTTCAATAAGAAAGAAGGAGAACTCTCTAGCAAATTGAAAACAAGACTTGCTAAGACTTTCTAAGACTTTTCTCTCAATCAAAATGCTTCTCAAAAGTTGTTACCTCAGTTGAGATTTGAGGGGTATTTATAGGCCTCAAGAGGATTCAAATTTAGGCTTCAAAATTTGAATTCTCTTTAGGTTCCCGAATGCTGGAGGTGCCACCGCCCAGCCAGGCGGTGCCACCGCCCAGCGCTCGGGTGCTGGACGGTGCAACCGCCCAGCCAAGGAGGTGTCACCGCCCAGTTCTCGGGTGCTGGGCGGTGCCACCGCCCAGCCAGGCGGTGGCACCGCTTGGCACTCCGATTTCACTGGTTTGGCTTAATTTTTTTTTTTGGTAAGTAAAAGTAAATTGATTATGTGTGGTTTGGCTTAATTTAAGTCCAAACCATATCTGACTTTGGGCCCAGTTGGCCCCTAACCAGGATATAGGATTATCTCTTAATCCTAATCCTAATTACAAGTGAACTACATAATAAAAACACATCCTAAGCAAGCTTTCAACCGCGAACGTCGAGTCTTGTTTCGGCGAGCTTTCTGACGAGCTTCTTCCGACGGACTCCCATCAAGCTCCCGATCTTGTGATGACTTTAACGAGTAGCCGAGCCTTCTCGGTGATCTCCGTGAACCTCCGACGATCTCTTCGGCGAACTTCCGAAAGTTCCGATAGGTTCCCCATTTCTTCTCGGTTGGTTCCGACAGCATCTCCGACGATTCTTCGGACTCTTAAACGTCCATCGATCTTGACTCCGGTTCTCTTGCTTTGTGTTTTCTGGTTATCGTAGTTAATTGTTAGAACCCTTGCAGATTCTAAACTTGGGGTTGATCTCTTTAGGGGATCGGCCTCCTTGGAACTCTATAGGGGTTTCTCCCTCCAAGTTGCTGCTCAAAGGCTGGGTCCTACTTAAGACTCTCCAAGCTAGAGTCCTAACAGACCCGCCCTCTTCAAATCGGCCTTGTCCTCGAGACTGATGATTCATGAATTCTGGGAATTGGATCTTCAAGTTGTCATAGTTCTCCCAAGTGGCATCTTCTTTTGGTAGGTTCGCCCACTGTATTAGCACTTCATTAGTGGGTCGTCGTCGTCGAGTCACGATCCGTTGATCAATAATGGCACTTGGCTGGGTCTGGAGTTCTCTTTGGGTAGACATATTTGGTGGGTGGCTTTGGGCTGTCTCCAAGCACCTGTTTAAAACTTCCGGTTGGCTGTTGGTTTGTGGGTGATATGTCGTACTCCTTTTCAATTTAGTACCCTGCATATAGAATAACTTTGTCCAAAATCTGCTATTGAAGATGCAAGTAGAATTTGTCACAAGCACAATGCGTCCCTTATAGTGTAATTCTTTTGAGTCCCAATTGTAATGAGCCATGGGGCTTGGTGCTTCCTCCAATTTTTTTATAATCTTACTAGTATATGAATCTTCCTGCCATTCCATCTTAATATCCTCAAGGAAGTCGCTGGTCGGAAGTGAAACGGTCGAAACTTCAACTTGCTCAGGTAGCTGCGAAAGCGCATCTGCAAGAACATTCTCTTTCCCCTTTTTGTAAGTTATTTCAAAATCAAATCCAAGAAGTTTTGTTACCCATTTTTGCTGCTCGGGGGAAGATATCTTCTGCTCCAAGAGATATTTTAGGCTTTTATGGTCGGTCTTGATTTGAAAGTATCGCCTGATCAAGTACAATCTCCACCTCGTTGCTGCGCGCACAATGGCGAGCATCTCCTTATCATATGTTGACATATTTTGATCGGAGGGAGATAATGCCTTGCTAGTGTATGTGAGTGGTCGACCATCTTGCATGAGAATGGCTCCAATTCTGACTCCAGATGTGTCGGCCTCAATAATGAAGGGTCGGTTGAAATCTGGTAGTGTTAGCACCGGCATCGTCATCATGGCTGCCTTAAGTTTGTCGAAGGATGTTTCGAAAATCTGGTAGTGTTAGCACCGGCATCGTCGTCATACTTCCAATCCTTGGATAAGGATGTTTCGGAAGTGGATGTATCCAAGTTGCTAGTTGGAGACGGGGTTTCATTTAAATTTAAGGAATCAAAATTAACATCATCATCAAAATCGTTTTAGGACCAGATCTAGGGCGACCACTATAGCGGCGAACAGATCTAGGGCGACCACTGTAGCGGCGGCCAGATCTCCCTAGGGCGATCTGACTCCTGCAGCGTCGGCTTTCTCCCACGGGCGACAAGCGACGACACTGTAGCGGCGATCTGATTTCCTGCACCGTCGGCTATTTCCCAAGGGCGACGTACTGTAGTGGCGGCGACGACACTGTAGCAGCGACAGTACTATAGCGGCGACGACACTGTAGCGGCGACGAGATCTCCTTAGGGCGATCTGACTCCTGTAGCGTTGGCTTTCTCCCACGGGCGACGATACTATAGCAACGATCTGATCTCCCTTACTGTAGTGGTGATCGGATCTCCTGCAGCGTCGGCTTCTCCTCAAGGGTGACGATACTATAGTGGCGACCAGATCTCCCTAGGGCGACGGTACTGTAGCGACAATCTGATATACTGCGATGGTGGTTTTTCCCTATGGAGATGATTCTATAGCCGCGACCAGAAGAGGGATCAAACATGGCAGCGACGGCCCCTAGGGCTGGCGACGGTGGCGGGAGAGTTGATACGATGGTAAGACTCCCTACCGTTACCCCTCAATTGGCTCCTCCTCCATATCCTCTCCAGAGAGAAACTCCTTCGACGAAACAGCATCGAAGTAGATCGCGCTCTAGATCGCGGCAGCCTGCCCTCATTTCCAGTGACCCTAGGCCTTGGACTAGCCTCTTCAAGGCTCCGGTTGGAAGTCCGGATCTAAGCTTGGAATTCTTTACTCCAGAAGTTCTGGCTGATAAGAAGATTGCTGTATACGAGACTGCTGATTCAGCAGAGCTTATTGAGACATGGTCTATGGCGATTGTTGGCTATGTGGTAGGTCTCAAAACATCTTATTTCCCACTATCCTCATTTATCAAAACTCGATGGGGAATATCATCATTTGATCTTCATATGCTGGAGAACAGATTCTTTGTTTGCAAGCTATACTCTGAAGAAGATTTACAACGAGTCCTCGAAGGATTCTGGACTATTCGCGACCATCCAATGATTCTACGACGCTGGTCTCCTGATGTCCATTTGGAGTTAGATAGCCTACAGTCTATTCCATTATGGGTATCCTTTCAAGGTCTTCCTCTACATCTTTGGAGTCGACGTTTTATTGCAAAGTTATGCAGCACTCTAGGACAGCCACTGTACATCGACAAAGCAACAGCTGCTCAGACGAGATTAGCATTTGCACGAGCATGTGTACTGGTTTCTTCTGACGAAGATCTTCCAAATGAGGTTTTCTATCGTGATCTTGACGGGAACACTCGGAAGGTACATGTCTCATATTCTTGGAAGCCACAACGATGTCAGCATTGCTTATCTTTTGGTCATGCAAATGGAGCTTGTCAGCAAACTCCAAAATAATTGGTATTTTAAAGTCCAAGAGTAAGTCCAAGGGGCGACGACACTGTAGCGGCGACCACTGTAGCGGCGGCCAGATCTAGGGCAACCACTGTAGCGGCGACGACATTGTAGCGGCGGCCAGATCTCCCTAGGGCGATCTGACTCCTGCAGCGGCGACGACACTGTAGCGGCGACCAGATCTAGGGCGACCACTGTAGCGGCGACGACACTTTAGCGGCGAACATATCTAGGGCGACCACTGTAGCGGCGGCCAGATCTCCCTAGGGCGATCTGACTCCTGCAGCGTCGGCTTTCTCCCACGGGCGACAAGCGACGACACTGTAGCGGCGATCTGATTTCCTGTAGCGTCGGCTGTTTCCCAAGGGCGACGTACTGTAGCGGCGGCGACGACACTGTAGCAGCGACAGTACTGTAGCGGCGACGAGATCTCCCTAGGGCGATCTGACTCCTGCAGCGTTGGCTTTCTCCCACGGGCGACGATACTATAGCAACGATCTGATCTCCCTTACTGTAGTGGTGATCGGATCTCCTGTAGTGTCGGCTTCTCCCCAAGGGCGACGATACTATAGCGGCGACCAGATCTCCCTAGGGCGACGGTACTGTAGCGGCGATCTGATATACTGCGACGGTGGTTTTTCCCTATGGAGATGATTCTATAGCCGCGACCAGAAGAGTGATCAAACATGGCAGCGATGGCCCCTAGGGCTGGCGATGGTGGCGGGAGAGTTGATACGATGGTAAGACTCCCTACCGTTACCCCTTAATTCGCTCCTCCTCCATATCCTCTCCAGAGAGAAACTCCTTCGACGAAACAGCATCGAAGTAGATCGCGCTCTAGATCGCGGCAGCCTGCCCTCATTTCCAGTGACCCTAGGCCTTGGACTAGCCTCTTCAAGGCTCCGGTTGGAAGTCCGGATCTAAGCTTGGAATTCTTTACTCCAGAAGTTCAGGCTGATAAGAAGATTGCTGTATACGAGACTGCTGATTCAGCAGAGCTTATTGAGACATGGTCTATGGCGATTGTTGGCTATGTAGAGTAAAGAAACATCTTATTTCCCACTATCCTCATTTATCAAAACTCGATGGGGAATATCGTCATTTGATCTTCATATGCTGGAGAACGGATTCTTTGTTTGCAAGCTATACTCTGAAGAAGATTTACAACGAGTCCTCGAAGGATTCTGGACTATTCGCGGCCATCCAATGATTCTACGACGTTGGTCTCCTGATGTCCGTTTGGAGTTAGATAGCCTACAGTCTATTCCATTATGGGTATCCTTTCAAGGTCTTCCTCTACATCTTTGGAGTCGACGTTTTATTGCAAAGTTATGCAGCACTCTGAGACAGCCACTCTACATCGACAAAGCAACAGCTGCTCAGACGAGATTAGCATTTGCACGAGCATGTGTACTGGTTTCTTCTGACGAAGATCTTCCAAATGAGGTTTTCTATCGTGATCTTGACGGGAACACTCGGAAGGTACATGTCTCATATTCTTGGAAGCCACAACGATGTCAGCATTGCTTATCTTTTGGTCATGCAAATGGAGCTTGTCAGCAAACTCCAAAACAAATCACAAAGGTCTATCGACCACGTCAAGCGCCTCCGCAACAAAGCGAGTCTTCTCTAATGGCAGTAGCACCGATGGTGGCGAAGACTATTGAGCATTCCGACTCACAAGGACAGCACCGCGGACAGAAGGACAAATCCAAAATTATATCTCTTCCTATAATGTCGGAGCCTTCCACAACAAAGGTTTCCCTTGGTACTAGTGGACAGGAGAAACATAAGTCAGGAACTTCATCTCTTCCAATATCATTGGATCCGTCCACAATAACTCAACAAACTCAGGCCCAAACAAATCTCGCCAGCAAGGATATTCTTCGTCAACAAACTTTTTTTTTGGTAAGTAAAAGTAAATTGATTATGTGTAAAGATTCTACAAATAGCTTTATCTATACAAGTCATAGACAAAGCCAATTAACTCATAGAGTGCGAATGCGATAGTTATGACTACACATGCTGTAGACTATAACTACCTGTGGGTACATTATTTGACATCATTCCCAAGATCTTTAGCTAATAGCAAAATTAAATTTGATAAAAATATCTTTTTCTCTTCGGGTGAAGTGCTCGATTTTGAGATCATGCTCCATACAGGATCTTGAGTCTCTAATAATCTCTTTCAAGAGCTGAGCATTGTTTGTGTGTTGACATTCAAAGATTCTATTACATCTCTCCTTCCACATCCACCAAATAGCGCATCTGAAAGTAACCTTTGCCAGTTGTGTAAGTGGCCCTTTTCTTGAGAAACATTGCATAAGGTCGCCTAGTTCTTGGTGCAAGTTTGGTTGCGGCAGTCTATTGAGTTCAAATCGCTGGAGAATCTCCTTCCATATCCATTTTGTATAATTACAAGCAAAATAAAGGTGGTCAACAGTTTCTTCTTGTTGCAAACAAAGGGAGCATCGGTTAACATGATAGATACCTCTTCTTTTCATATTGTCTATTGTAGGTAGTTTATTGAGAAGGGCCTGCCATGTACATAAGGAGTGTCTTTGTGATCCCGGTCGATCCCATGTCCAACTGCTTAGGACCCACTTGTTATTTCTTTGTCTAATTTGATTCCATACGGATGTGGCACTAAATATGCCATTGTCATGAGGCCAAATAAGTATATCTGAAGAGTTGTTCCTGATTGGAATAGCTATGATAGTCGGCCAAAGTGATAACATTTCGGGAGAAATAGGATTAGGGAGACACCAGGTACCGTTAGCAATGAACTCGGAAACCTTCCAATCTTTGGGAGCCCCAAGATCTTTTCGTATTCTGGCGCCATATAATTGAAATATACTCTTCCCATTCACCCAAGGATCGTACCACATATTATTACTAGTTCCAGAAGAGATTGCATAAGAAATGTGTTTGATTAGCCAATTCCAAGGATCGTACCCAATGATATTCTTCGTCAACAAACTCAAGCCACAACAAACATCGCCAACAAGGATATTCTGTCTCAACAAACTCATGCCCCAACAAACCTCTCTAGCCAAGCTACTACAACAAGTACTATCCAGGAAATTGTGCTGCAACAATCTTATCGTGCTTCAACAAACCCTGCCAATCAAGACCACATGATTCAAGGTATTTTAAAGTTTAAAAATCTGTAAGCTGTAGATGAAGTGGATAAATATAGAAATAAAGTCATAAAAGGTAAGGATATTGTGCGGGAGGAAAATACAAAACCGAAGGATAAGAAAAAGGATGGTACAGTCCATCCAAAGTCGTAGGATGAATACCTTACCACCTTTTCATTTCTTTATTACTGATGAAGATAACATGTTGGAATGTTCGCGGACTTAATAAGTCGGAAAAATGTCGGGAGCTCAATAGAATAATCAAGTCTGCCGCATGTGATATTGTTATTCTAGTAGAAACGAAAATTAAACAATCGCGCGTTCAAGCTCAAAAGAATTTAATATGGCCGGACGCAGAACTGTTTACCAATGACTCAAATGAAACTTTTGGTAGAATATGGGTCTTATGGCATCCTAACTCTATCAATGCTTGGTTTATTTCTGCTACTGATCAATTAATTCAACTTAAGGTAGAGGACAAAAAGAATGGCTGTCAATTCAATTTCATTGGTATATATGCTTCAAATAGTATGCAAGAAAGAAATACTCTTTGGTCTGACCTGACTAATATTGCAAATGGCTGTCTCAATGTACCTTGGATTGTTCTTGGAGACTTTAATACTGTTCGGTACACAAATGAAAAAAAGGGGGGTAGACAACTTTCAGAAAGCCAGCTTCAAAGTTTTAATGATTACATTGACACTGCAGCTTTGTTTGATATGAAATCTGTGGGTAATTGGCTCTCCTGGAGTAATCAAGGTGCTGCTAACAGAAAAATAATGGCTCGACTTGATAGGTGTTTGATTAATCATGAATGGTTAACAGTTTACCCAGATTCACTTCTTGAGTATGGTGCTCCTTTGTTTTCTGACCATTCTTTAATGTATATACACGCAAACAAAGCGACACCAAGAGGCAAGAAACCATTTAGATTCTTTAACATTTGGAGTACTCATCCTCAATTTCTTGATGTTATCAGATCTGCTTGGAATGTTAATGTGCATGGATCTCCCCCTTACATCTTATGTCAAAAGCTCAAAGCCTGTAAAGCAGCACTAAAGGAGTGGAATACAAATACCTTTGGCAATATTACCACCACAGTTCAATTTTGCAGGAAGGAACTAATGTCATTGCAACATGAGCTGCAACTTCAGCCAAATGATGAGAATATTATCTACAAAGAGACAGAAGCCAGAAATAACTTGAGAAATACTAGAAGGGGGGCTAAACTTGAGAAATACTAGAGATTGGAATCAAGCATGCTTGGTACAACAATTGTGGGATCTTTTACAAAACAAATGTTCCTTATGGTCACAATGGGTTTCTGCTAGGTATCTTTCAAAGGAATCAATCTGGGAAATTTTAACAAGAACATACCACTCTTCAGCTTGGAAAGGAATTTTAAAGGCAAAGAATTGGCTAATCAAACACATTTCTTATGCAATCTCTTCTGGAACTAGTACTAATATGTGGTACGATCCTTGGGTGAATGGGAAGAGTATATTTCAATTATATGGCGACAGAATACGAAAAGATCTTAGGGCTCCCAAAGATTGGAAGGTTTCCGAGTTCATTGCTAACGGTACTTGGTGTCTCCCTAATCCTATTTCTCCCGAAATGTTATCACTTTGGCCGACTATCATAGCTATTCCAATTAGGAACAACTCTTCAGATATACTTATTTGGCCTCATGACAATGGCAAATTTAGTGCCACATCCGTATGGAATCAAATTAGACAAAGAAATAACAAGTGGGTCCCAAGCAGTTGGACATGGGATCGACCGGGATCACAAAGACACTCCTTATGTACATGGCAGGCCCTTCTCAATAAACTACCTACAATAGACAATATGAAAAGAAGAGGTATCTATCATGTTAACCGATGCTCCCTTTGTTTGCAACAAGAAGAAACTGTTGACCACCTTTATTTTGCTTGTAATTATACAAAATGATTATGGAAGGAGATTCTCCAGCGATTTGAACTCAATAGACTGCCGCAACAAAACTTGCACCAATAACTAGGCGACCTTATGCAATGTTGCTCAAGAAAAGGGCCACTTACACAACTGGCAACCTTTCAGATGCGCTATTTGGTGGATGTGGAAGGAGAGATGTAATAGAATCTTTGAATGTCAACACACAAACAATGCTCAGCTCTTGAAAGAGATTATTAGAGACTCAAGATCCTGTATGGAGCATGATCTCAAAATCGAGCACTTCACCCGAAGAGAAAAAGATATTTTTATCAAATTTAATATTGCTATTAGCTAAAGATCTTGGGAATGATGTCAAATAATGTACCTACAGGTAGTTATAGTCTACAGCATGTGTAGTCATAACTATCGCATTCGCACTCTATGAGTTAATTGGCTTTGTCTATGACTTGTATAAATAAAGCTATTTGTATAATCTTTACACATAATCAATTTACTTTTACTTACAAAAAAAAAATCACAAAGGTCTATCGACCACGTCAAGCGCCTCCGCAACAAAGCGAGTCTTCTCTAATGGCAGTAGCACCGATGGTGGTGAAGACTATTGAGCATTCCGACTCACAAGGACAGCACCGCGGACAGAAGGACAAATCCAAAATTATATCTCTTCCTATAATGTCGGAGCCTTCCACAACAGAGGTTTCCCTTGGTACTATGGACAGGAGAAACATAAGTCAGGAACTTCATCTCTTCCAATATCTTTGGATCCGTCCACAATAACTCAACAAACTCAGGCCCAAAAAAATCTCGCCAGCAAGGATATTCTTCCTCAACAAACTCAAGCCACAACAAACATCGCCAACTATGATATTCTATCTCAACAAACTCATGCCCCAACAAACCTCTCTAGCCAAGCTACTCCAACAAGTACTATCCAGGAAATTGTGCTGCAACAATCTTATCGTGCTTCAACAAACCCTGCCAATCAAGACCACATGATTCAAGGTATTTTAAAGTTTAAAAATCTACAAACTATAGATGAAGTGGATAAATATAGAAATAAAGTCATAAAAGGTAAGGATATTGTGCGGGAGGAAAATACAAAACCGAAGGATAAGAAAAAGGATGGTACAGTCCATCCAAAGTCGTAGGATGAATACCTTACCACCTTTTCATTTCTTTATTACTGATGAAGATAACATGTTGGAATGTTCACGGACTTAATAAGCCGGAGAAATGTCGGGAGCTCAATAGAATAATCAAGTCTGCCGCATGTGATATTGTTATTCTAGTAGAAACGAAAATTAAACAATCGCGCGTTCAAGCTCAAAAGAATTTAATATGGCCGGACGCAGAACTGTTTACCAATGACTCAAATGAAACTTTTGGTAGAATATGGGTCTTATGGCATCCTAACTCTATTAATGCTTGGTTTATTTCTGCTACTGATCAATTAATTCAACTTAAGGTAGAGGACAAAAAGAATGGCTGTCAATTCAATTTCATTGGTATATATGCTTCAAATAGTATGCAAGAAAGAAATACTCTTTGGTCTGACCTGACTAATATTGCAAATGGCTGTCTCAATGTACCTTGGATTGTTCTTGGAGACTTTAATACTGTTCGGTACACAAATGAAAAAGAGGGGGGTAGACAACTTTCAGAAAGCCAGATTCAAAGTTTTAATGATTACATTGACACTGCAGCTTTGTTTTATATGAAATCTGTGGGTAATTGGCTCTCCTGGAGTAATCAAGGTGCTGCTAACAGAAAAATAATGGCTCGACTTGATAGGTGTTTGATTAATCATGAATGGTTAACAGTTTACCCAGATTCACTTCTTGAGTATGGTGCTCCTTTGTTTTCTGACCATTCTTTAATGTATATACACGCAGACAAAGCGACACCAAGAGGCAAGAAACCGTTTAGATTCTTTAACATGTGGAGTACTCATCCTCAATTTCTTGATGTTATCAGATCTGCTTGGAATGTTAATGTGCATGGATCTTCCCCTTACATCTTATGTCAAAAGCTCAAAGCCTGTAAAGCAGCACTAAAGGAGTGGAATACAAATATCTTTGGCAATATTACCACCACAGTTCAATTTTGCAGGAAGGAACTAATGTCATTGCAACATGAGCTGCAACTTCAGCCAAATGATGAGAATATTATCTACAAAGAGACAGAAGCCAGAAATAACTTAATGCAAGCCTTAAAACAGGAGGAAAGTTTTGTAAAGCAGAAGTCTCGACAGCATTGGCTTACACTAGGAGATTCCAATACTAAATTTTTCTATGCTTCAATTGCTACTCGAAGGGCTGTTAACCGTATGAGCAAATACAGAGACAAAGATGATAATCTTATTGAGAATTTAGAAGAGGTTAAAGCACACACAGAGCAATTTTTTTATTCCTTACTCAATCAAGCTGAGAAAACTAATAACATTCATGTGGAGCCGACTAGAAATTTTGATTCGGAAGCTATTTCAATCCTCAATGCCCCAATTACTGACGACGAAATTGTATGTGTTGTCTTTGAGTCACCAAAGCACAAAAGCCCAGGTCCAAATGGATTTCCAGCTGAATTTTACCAAACTGCTTGGTCTATTATTGGAAATGATGTGATCAAGGCTTGCCAACATTTTTTCTCTTCAGGTCATATTCTTAGAGAGATGAATTGCACCTTTATTTCTTTAATTCCGAAGAATGCAGGGGCTGATTCACTAGAGAACTATCGACCCATATCATTATGCAACTTTATTTACAAGATCATCTCCAAAGTATTAGCAAATAAAATACAAAAAGTAATACACAAGATCATTAGCCCAAATCAAGCTGCTTTCATCAAAGGGAGAAGTATACATCATAACATTTTGCTTGCTAATGACTTGGTCAAAGATTTGCATTCAAAAGCAAGAGGGACAAAAATATGTTTTAAAGCTGATTTACGGAAAGCCTTTGATTCAGTTAATAGGAAATTTATCTATAAGATGCTCCTCGATATGAACTTCCCACAGCAATGGGTTAATTGGATTCAATCTTGCCTGGAAACTCCAAAGTTTTCGATACTCTTTAATGGCTCACCTATTGGTTTTTTTGGGAGCACGAATGGCATCCTGATACCGGGGAGGGTAAAAATGCAGAATGGATTTCGAAAGAATACCAATAGAACAGTTGTAAAGATAGAAAATATCTTCATTTTTTTTTTTTTTTTTTTTTTTCGAAAGAATACCAATAGAACAGTTGTACAGACAGATAGAAAATATCACAGAAGGCAATGAACGAACTCTTGAAGAAACTTCGGTAAAACGAAATATAGCTCACCACCAAGTTTAAAATCGCAATGGGATACAGAAAGTTCACCACCCAACGGAAATTAAACGAGGACACAGAACTAGAAAATAAAAGACTCACCACTCAATGACGCATCCAAGAGATACAGAGTTTAAGGGGTTCTCTAAGAGCTTATGCCCATATATCATCAGTTTCTAAAGTCCTTTCTAAGACCTAAACACCAAAATAAATACTAGTGCATGAAACAACCCTTCATGCATAGGGAATTTCGAAATTAAGTGTTTACAGCTTCTAACCAACTATTTTAATGCACTCATTGGTAATGAAGAAATGTTCACAGCTGCCAACCAACTCCTTTAATGCATTCCTTTGTCTTGAAGAAAAGCACCTTGAAACAGCTTTAACTCCTTTAATGCTGATGAGCTGTCATTTTTTAGTGTGCTGAGATAAAGATTATGAGGCATCATTATTGACTGAAAAAGATACTAGATCATAATCAAGGCTCATATAATCAGATTGTAGTAAATTAGACACTCCCGTGTCAATCTCCCCAGGTTGAATGAGACTTGTCCTCAAGTCTTCGTTTGATTCATCAACATGATTATAAAAAGGACTCAAATCAGCCACATTAAATGTTGGGGATACTTCGTAATCTTCAGGTAGCTCTATCTCATAAGCATTTCTGCCAATTCTCTTAAGCACCTTGAATGGACCATCAGCCTTTGGTTTCAATTTTCCAAATTTGCCCGGTGGAAACCTCTCCTTCCTTAGATGAATCCAAACCAAATCACCTGCATTAAACTCCACATGCTTTCTGTGTTTGTTGGCAGCATGCATGTACCTCTCATTTTGCTTCTCAATGGTTGCTTTCACACCCTCATGCAGCTTCTTTATCTGCTTAGCTCTTTCATCAGCATCTCCACTAAATTGCTTTGTTATAGAGTGAGGGATTAAGTCCAAAGGACCAGCAGGATTAGCACCATAAACTACCTCAAAAGGACTCTTACCAATACTATGATGCATAGAACGATTGTAAGCAAACTCAATTTGTGGAAGAATGACATCCCATTGCTTAATATTCTTGCCAACATAGCTTCTAAGTAAATTTCCCAAGCTTCGGTTTGTTACCTCAGTTTGCCCATCGGTTTGTGGATGATGCTAGCTACTAAAATTCAAAGAAGTACCCAGCTTCCTCCAAAGAGTTCTCCAAAAATGACTAACAAATTTTGAATCTCGATCAGACACCATAGTTCTTGGAATACCATGCAATTTAACAATCTCCTTAAAATATAAATCAGCAATATGAGATGCATCATTTGATTTATTGCATGGAACAAAGTGAGACATTTTTGAAAATCTATCAACAACAACCATGATAGAATCCTTGTTCCTTTGAGTTCTTGGCAGTCCCAAAACGAAATCAAGATTCACATCCTCCCATGGAGCATTTGGCACTGACAATGGAGTGTACAACCCAGAATTTTGACTTCTTGTTTTTGCCAAATGACATAATCGGCATTGCTTCACATGTCTATCCACATCTCTGAACATTTTAGGCCAGTAGAAATTTGATTGAACAAGAGCTAGAGTCTTGTCCCTACCGAAATGTCCTCCCAAAACACCACCATGAGCTTCAGCTAGAATTACTTGTCTCAAAGAACAAGTTGGAACACATAAAGCATTAGCTCGAAAAAGAAAACCATCAAAGATCGAAAATTGTTGAAAGGAACCTGATTTGCAATTCTGCCATATCGAGCCAAAATCCACATCATTCTCATATAGATCTTTGAATGTTTCAAATCCAACCACTTTGACTTCCATTGCTGATAATAAAGAATGCTTTCTGCTCAATGCGTCAGCAACTACATTTTGAACACCAGATTTGTGCTTGATTGTAAAGTTGTAAGATTGTAAGAACTCCACCCAAGCTGCATGCCTCTTGTTTAGCTTGTGCTGATGATTAATGAACTTTAATGCCTCGTGATCAGAATATAGAACAAATGGCTTGGCGAGAAGATATTGACTCCAATGAGACAAAGCTCGATAAATCGCATAAAACTCCTTATCATAAGTAGAGTATTTCTTTCTTGTATCATTCAGCTTTTCACTAAAAAATGTAATGGGCCTTCCGTCTTGACTCAAAATAGCACCAATTCCCACATTAGATGCATCACATTCAACTTCAAACACATTATCAAAATTTGGTAGAACTAAGATAGGAGCCTCAGTAACCTTTCTTTTCAAAAGCTCAAAAGCATCGTTAGCCTCACTAGTCCATTTGAATTTGTCACATTTCAGACATTCGGTGATTGGAGCGATAATAGAGCTGAAACACTTGATGAATCTTCTATAAAAAGATGTTAAGCCATGGAAACTCCTCACATCATGTAATGAAGCAGGTGTTGGCCAATTGAGAATAGCTTCCACCTTACTTTGATCCATCATGATTCCATCTTTTGAAACAACATACCCCAAAAACACCACACTAGAAGTAAAGAAATCACATTTGTTTAGATTAGCATAAAGTTTTTGCTGCCTCAAAATAAGAAAGATTTCTTTCAGATGACTCATATGCTCCTCTTCACTCTTGCTGTACACCAATATATCGTCAAAATAAACAACAACAAATATTCCAATGAATGGCTTAAGTATGTGATTCATAAATCTCATGAATGTGCTAGGAGCATTAGATAGTCCAAATGGCATAACCAACCATTCATATAAGCCTTCTCTAGTTTTAAACGCTGTTTTCCACTCATCTCCGGGCCTCATTCTTATTTGGTGATAGCCACTCCTCAAATCAATTTTTGAGAAAATACAAGCACCACACAAATGATCAAGTAAGTCATCTAACCTTGGAATAGGAAAGCGATAGTCCACTGTGATTTTGTTGATGGTGCGACTGTCCACACACATTCTCCAAGAACCATCTTTCTTAGGCACCAACAAGGCTGGAACTGCACAGGGACTCATGCTCTCCCGAATTAACCCCTTTTTCACTAATTCATCAACTTGCCTTTGAAGTTCTTCATGTTCTTTAGGACTCATTCTGTACGCAGCCTTATTAGGTAGAACAGCCCCCGGAATAAGATCAATGTGATGTTGAATGTCTCTCAAAGGTGGAAGGCCATGTGGAATCTCTTCCGGTATAACATCTTGAAATTCTTCTAGGATTGATTGCATGATTTTCGGTGTCTCCTTATGCTGTTCGTTCTCCTCTACTACCATTAGGGCCAAAACATGACCGCCCTTGTCCAATTCATATCTGCATTCTCTATAAGAAATAAAAGCACTAACTTCCTTCTTTGGCGCACTGATTTCGGAAGGTTGTAATGGAGCTAAGATAATCTTCTTTTCATTCACTTTAAAAGAATAAGTATGTTTATAACCATCATACAACACTCTTCTATCATAATGCCAAAGTCTTCCCAATAGTAAATGACAAGCATCCATAGGTGCAACATCACACCACACTTTATCTTTATAATACTTGCCAATAGAAAATGAAACTAAACATCTTTTAGTTACCTTGATGTCATTTCCTTTTTGCAACCAACATAATTGGTATGGATGTGGATGAGGGATCGTATCCAACTTCAGCTTCTGCACCATCTCCAAAGAAACCATGTTCTCAAAACTGCCACTGTCGATGATTACCAAGCATACTTTGCCAAACGAAGTGCATTTAGTGTGAAACACATTTTTTCTCACCCAACTTTCATCGTCGGCTACATATGACACTTGTAAACTACGTTGCAATACAATAGACAAACCATGATCAGCATAAGTAATCTCTTCCTCATCATCATCGTATTTTGGTTCATCGTCAGCTTCATCTTCGCCTCCATCACTATGATCTTCAACCAAAGTTACAATCCTCCTATTTGGACAATCCGAAGCAATATGCCCAAAACCATGATATTTGAAGCATTTTCGGCCACTTGGGGTAGAAGAATTAGGTGTTTTTTTGTTGCCAGCAGACTCTTCACCCTTTTCTTGCACCTTTGATATCACCTTGCTTTGGACAGTAGGCTTGGAACTTCCTCCTTTTGTATAGCCTTCTTTTGAGCCATACCGAAAACTCTTTTCAAACTTCTGTTGCTTTTCAACTTTTAATGCCAGCTTGCTCACATCATTTAAAGACCAATATGGCTGTAGCTGAACAACTTTAACAATCTCATACTTCAAACCTCCTAAATATCTTGCAATTGTTTGCTCTTCCGGTTCCGCAAGCACTCCTTTTAACATCAAATTATCAAATTCTGCAGTGTATTCCTCCACACTAAGATCTTTTTGCTTGAAATCATGTATTTTGAGAAAGATCTCTTGTCTATAATTATCAGGTAAATATTTTCTCTTTAGCTCTCTTTTCATTTTCTCCCATGTAACGATCTTACTCTTCCCCTCACGTTCTCTTTGTTTCTTCAGATTTTCCCACCAAAAAGATGCATTCCGCCTGAGTTTGAGTGCCACAAGTTTGACCTTCTTTTGTTTTGGTGGTTCATGAAAATCGAAGATTCTTTCTACTGTATTAAGCCAATCGATAAAGTCATCAACATTTATTTTCCCTTCAAATTCTGGAATATCAAATCTGGGATTATATTTATTCTGCCACTCGTCTTGGACTTCATTTCTTCTCCGACATCTTCTTGACTCCCTTGGAAGATGAGGTGTTTCATCATCAGAAGTAAACTCTCGAGCGTCATTTTCATGCTGGTTGTGTCTACTTTGAAGTTCGTCGATTATTTCATTTTTTTCTTGTAGGCTACGTAGCAATTTTTGTAGCTGCAGCCTCAACGACTCAGCGTCATCTCCATGGTCGCTACCTTCACCAACTACACCTTTTCCATTCCGCCTTGCCATGATCTCTAGCCTTTAGCTCTGATACCAAACTGATACCGGGGAGGGAAAAATGCAGAATGGATGTCGATAGAAAACCGATATAACAGTTGTTCAGATAGAAAATGTCACAAAAGGTAAGGAACGCACTTTTGAAGAAACTTCGATAAAACGATATATAGCTCACCACCAAGTTTAAAAATCAAAAGGGATATAGAAGATCACCACCCTAATGATAATAAACAAGGATCCAGAACTGAAAGCGAAAGACTCACCACTCAAGGACGCATCCAAGAGATATAGAGTTTAAAAGAGCACTCCAAGAGAGCTTCTGCCAATATCCTCAGTTTTCTAAAAGTCCTTTCTAAGTCCTAAACACCAAAATAAATACTAGTGCATGAAACAACCCTTCATGCATAGGGAATTTCAAAATTAAGTGTTTACAGCTTCTAACCAACTATTTTAATGCACTCATTGGTAATGAAGAAATGTTCACAGCTGCCAACCAACTCCTTTAATGCATTCCTTTGTCTTGAAGAAAAGCACCTTGAAACAGCTTTAACTTTGTGCAGAGAATATGCTGATGAGCTGTCATTTTTTAGTGTGCTGAGATAAAGATTATGAGGCATCATTATTGACTGAAAAAGATACTAGATCATAATCAAGGCTCATATAATCAGATTGTAGTAATTTAGACACTCCCGTGTCACATCCGACAAGGTGATCCACTCTCTCCGTATCTCTTTACTATTGCGATGGAAGGACTTAGCTGTATGTTGGAACATGCAGTCTTAAATGGCAGCATAAAGGTACCCAATGCTGGCTCTATTCATATATCACATATAACATTTGCAGATGATTTACTTATCTTTCTCCAAAATGATCCAACTTCAGTAAAGAACCTGGCTACTATTATGAATGACTTTGGTATGGTTTCTGGACTTCAGTTAAATCATGCGAAAAGTAAAGTATATATGAGCCCTTACGTTGAGAATAAGGTCTTTATTGCACAAACTTTGGGGGTTAGTGAGGGAAGCCTGCCAGTTCCTTATTTGGGTCTCCCGCTCATATCCACAGGCATTCACAAAACCCACTGTCAGCCTATCCTACAAAAAATAAAGAATAGAATTTCTTCTTGGAAAAATAGGCTTCTATCAAAAGCAGGACGACTCGAACTCATCCGTTCTGTATTGCACTCCTACTCTATATATTGGTGTAATGCATTTCTTCTGCCTGCTGGACTTCTCCAAGATATTGAACGGTTATTAATGAACTTCTTCTGGAATGGCACAAATGATAAGGCAATGCATATGGTAAATTGGGATAGCATTTGCAAACTGAAAGATGAAGGGGGGCTAAACTTAAGAAATACTAGAGATTGGAATCAAGCATGCCTGGTACAACAATTGTGGGATCCTTATGGTCACAATGGGTTTCTGCTAGGTATCTTTCAAAGGAATCAATCTGGGAAATTTCAACAAGAACATACCACTCTTCAGCTTGGAAAGGAATTTTAAAGGCAAGAAATTGGCTAATCAAACACATTTCTTATGCAATCTCTTCTGGAACTAGTACTAATATGTGGTACGATCCTTAGGTGAATGGGAAGAGTATATTTCAATTATATGGCGACAGAATATGAAAAGATCTTGGGGCTCCCAAAAATTGGAAGGTTTCTGAGTTCATTGCTAACGGTACCTGGTGTCTCCCTAATCCTATTTCTCCCGAAATGTTATCACTTTGGCCGACTATCATAGCTATTCCAATCAGGAACAACTCTTCAGATATACTTATTTGGCCTCATGACAATGGCAAATTTAGTGCCACATCCGTATGGAATCAAATTAGACAAAGAAATAACAAGTGGGTCCCAAGCAGTTGGACATGGGATCGACCGGGATCACAAAGACACTCCTTATATACATGGCAGGCCCTTCTCAATAAACTACCTACAATAGACAATATGAAAAGAAGAGGTATCTATCATGTTAACCGATGCTCCCTTTGTTTGCAACAAGAAGAAACTGTTGACCACCTTTATTTTGCTTGTAATTATACAAAATGGATATGGAAGGAGATTCTCCAGCGATTTGAACTCAATAGACTGCCGCAACCAAACTTGCACCAAGAACTAGGCGACCTTATGCAATGTTTCTCAAGAAAAGGGCCACTTACACAAATGGCAAAGGTTACTTTCAGATGCGCTATTTGGTGGATGTGGAAGGAGAGATGTAATAGAATATTTGAATGTCAATACACAAACAATGCTCAGCTCTTGAAAGAAATTATTAGAGACTCAAGATCCTGTATGGAGCATGATCTCAAAATCGAGCACTTCACCCGAAGAGAAAAAGATATTTTTATCAAATTTAATTTTTCTATTAGCTAAGGATCTTGAGAATGATGTCAAATAATGTACCCACAGGTAGTTATAGTCTACAGCATGTGTAGTCATAACTATCGCATTCTCACTCTATGAGTTAATTGGCTTTGTCTATGACTTGTATAGATAAAGCTATTTGTAGAATCTTTACACATAATCAATTTACTTTTAATTACCAAAAAAAAAGTTTGTCAAAGGCAGCGGAGGCTCTGTCCAACCATTGGAAGACATCTTTTTCTAGTAAGGAAGTAAGTGGTACACTGATCTTTCTATAGTTTTTCACGAACTTACGGTAGTAGCCTGTTAAACCCAGAAAGCCATGTAGCAATTTTATGTTTCTCGAGGTCGGCCAGTTTTGCATTGCTCCAATTTTGAAGGGGTCCACTGCCACACCTTCCTCTGATATGATATGCCCAAGATATTTCACCTTTTGTTGAAGAAAGCAAAAATTCGTGGTTGTTGTGTGTTCAAAAGGTGGTTTTCCATATGTCTTCTTCGCATGCTCGTATTTGATGATACCCGGATCAAACGTCCAGCTTTGTAAAGATTTGTGCTCTCTTTCATCTAGCAATTCATCTACTATTGGAATAAAGTATTTGTCCTTGATGATTATGACATCGAGAGCTCGGTAATCAACACATATTCGCCTTGTTCCGTCCTTCTTGCGTACAAGTAGCACCGGCGAAGAGTAGAGGTTGCAACTTGGCCGAATAACTCCTGTTTCGAGCATCTCTTTTATAATCCTTTCTATTTCATCCTTCTGGAGATGTGGATACTGATATGGCTGAGCATTTGCTGAAGATTTGCCTGGAAGAATCATTATACAATGATCATGCCGATAGGTAAGAGGTAGGTTGCGCGGTTCGTCAAATATATTTGAAAATTCAGCAAGCAAAGGAAGTAGATTTGGATCTTTAAATTCTGTTGGCTCTCCCTTAGTTTGCTGCTCAAGTTGTACCAAAAAGCTGCTGCATGCTTTATGCAAAACATTCTCCATTTGTTGTGTGCAAATCGTTGTTATGTCGCCCCCACGTTTCCCGTGCAATGTCACCTGTTTCTCCTTACTGTAAAATTTCATAATTAGTTTCATAAAATTCCAAGAAATATCACCTAATGTCGTCAACCATTTAATTCTGAGCATGGCCTCATGATTGTTAAGAGGGAGAAGGAAGAAATATGTAATTATCTCTTGGTCCTGCAGCAATAGTTTCTCCGGCAAGCGCCTATGATCACAATTCAAAATCCGTCCGTCGATGACCTTAACATCAAACCTGCAGCGATTCTCGATAGGTAATGATATCCGAACAGCAAGCTTACTATTTAGGAAGTTAGTAGTTCTGCCCGTGTCGATGAGAACAGTGATTGGTTGTTGTTTGAGAAGGCCTCCAATTTTCATCGTTTGCGGGTTTGAGTAGCTAGCTAGTGTATGTACCGTAACTTCGGTCGGTTGTGGCTCTTCTTCTGCATCTTCTTCTTCATGTTCAAGGCTCTCTTTTGGATGTTCAATGACCTCTTCTTCTATCGGTTCAATCATAAGAAGTCCCCCTTTACTACAGCGATGCTCACGGCTCGTCACAATGCCAACATAACCCCTTCGCATATCGCTCCCGAAGCTCTTCTCTTGTTAACCTCTTTAGTGTAGGGACTTGGTCGACAGTAGGGGGAGCTAAGGGCTTCAATATTACTGGTTGAGGAGGTCCTCCGAGCTTCATGGTTCAATTGCTCCTCTTGATGTCGTGCGAAAGAGATGGCTGCCATAAGCGTATACGGTTATCGCGCTTTAACTTCTCCTCGGATCTCCGGCTTCAAGCCCTCAATGAAGGTCCACAATAGCTGTTTTTGAGACCAATCATGAGTTTGATTAGATAACCTTTCAAACCTGATTTTGTATGTTGAATCTCGTATTTTGATGATGAAACTCCTTGATATATGTTTATGATTTAATCTGCGTTTTGAGTGACGCAGGGTGCTTCGATCAGGATGAGACAATTAAAGCAGGAACATCATGTTGTGCCGGAGGAACATGTCAGAAGATTGGACGTCGGGCCGGTGGATCGGTCGACGTATCGACAGAAGGCTTCGGGTCGTGGACTCGGGCATCGGGCCAAGAAGAGCGGGTATTGTGCCAAGGATATCGGAGTTGCGGAGTCAACTGGCCGATTGGGCAATAGGCTGTAGGAAAGGACGATGCGCCGAAGAATCGGACGAAGCATCGAGGGACCAATGACATGCCGGACAACTTGGTTAATTGCTTAGGATTAATTGTCTCGATCGAAGTTTTTGTTTTGAGTGTGCAGGATTAACTACGATTGAAGATAGACAAGCAGCAGGAGTTGCACCGGAGTCAAGTTCATGATCACGTTGGGAGTTCGAGAGTTCGACAGAAGTTCGGACGGTCGTCGGAGGTTCTGCGAGAACAGATCCGAGAAGTCCAGAAGCTTGCCAAGCGAAGCTCGTCGGAACTTGCCAAGTGGATCGTCGCAAAGTCCAGGAGTTTGCCGGAAGTCCGCAGGAGCATCACCGAGGGTTCATCGGATGATCGACGGAAGTTCGCCGGAAACTCGCCGGAAGAAACGATTGACGCACCGAAGCAAAGCTGCAGAAATTGTCTTAGATCTAATCGTAGTTAGCACGTTGATTAAGTTGGAAAATGGGAGGTGATCCCATTAGCTTAATCTTGGGGCAATTGGGCCCCTGAAAGACTGAAATTGGGCCGAATGGAGCTAACCATTCGGACCCTGATTGCACCAGGAGGTGCAACCGCCTAGGCCAGGAGGTGGCACCGCCTGGGCTAAGCCTCCCAGCGAGACTGGGCGGTGCAACCTCCCCAGCCGGGAGGTGGCACCGCCTGAGCTCAGTCTTCGAGCAAGACTGGGCGGTGCAACCTCCCTGACAGAGAGGTGGCACCGCCTGAGCTCAGTCTTCGAGCAAGACTGGGCGGTGCAACCTCCCTGACAGAGAGGTGGCACCGCCTAAGCTCAGTCTTCGAGCTCTGCCAGGCGGTGCAACCTCTCCAGTCAAGAGGTGCAACCGCCTGATCCCGGAATTCCGGGATTTGATCATTTTGAGCTCCAAATTTGAATTGGATTGGGGCCTATAAATACCCCACCCATTCAGCACTGAAAAGATACAGACCTACACCGAAATCTTGATCTTTTCTGTGATTCTAAGAGCTCAAAAGTGTTGTAAAGCCTTTAAGTCTCCTCATTCTGTTCTTCAAGTTTTTGAGTTGTAAAGTGAGGAGAGAAAGGTCTGTAAAGGTTGTCTCCTGAGCCTGTCAAAAGGAGAGAAACTGTAAAAGGGCAGTTGGCCTTCGCCTATTGAAGGAAGGCCTCTAGTTGACGTCGGTGACCTCGTCGGTGGAGGAAGCCAAAAGTGGAGTAGGTCAAGACTGACCGAACCACTCTAAATCTCTGGTTTGCGTTTATTTTGAGCACTTTATCATTACTGCAAATCTCCTTCATAACTACTGCTCTCTGCGCTTTTACGAACAAATTCTAAGTGCTGTTCTTTCCGATTCTGCATTCAGACGTAAATCGGTGTTTTCGTACATTATAGTTTACGTTTACGTTTTAATTCTGCAAAACTGTCTTCTACGCCTTCACGAACAAGTTTTTAAGTGCTGATCTGTCCGAATCTGCTTTCAGACGTAAACCAGCATTTTCGTACGATATTTACATCGCAGTTTACGTTTACGCCTTGATTCTGCAAAACTGTCTTCTGCGCTTTTACGAACGAGTTTCTAAAGTTCAGATCCCTTTGAAACTGCGTCTAGACGTAAAATTGCGTTTAGACGTAAAACTGCTCAAACTGTGTAAAGACGTTTTAGACGTAAACTGAGTTTAGACGTAAAGATGCGTTTAGACGTAAAACTGCGTTTAGACGTAAATCTACGTTTAGACGTAAAACTACGTTTAGACGTAAATCTGAGTTTAGACGTAAATCTGCATTTAGACGTAAAACTGCGTTTAGACGTAAATCTGCGTTTAGACGTAAAACTACGTTTAGACGTAAATCTGCGTTTAGACGTAAACTGCGCTTAGACGCAATCTGCGCTTAGACGCAAACTGTGTTTAGACGCAAACTGCGCTTAGACGCAATCTGCGCTTAGACGCAATCTGCGCTTAGACGCAAACTGCACTTAGATACAAACTGAGAATTAGCTTTTGCATCATAATAGTTTTTATTGAACGAACGCAGCTTTTGGTTTTAATCGCTATAAGATTTCCGCTGCACTAATTCACCTCCCCCCTCTTAGTGTTCTCGATCCTAACAATTGGTATCAGAGTGGGGTATTTCTCATTTCGGATTTACACCCGAGAGAAATGGCTCTTCAAGAGGGCTTTTCGGTCTTTCGTCCACCGTTCTTTAACGGATTGGACTACACTTATTGGAAAACTCGAATGAGAGTTTTCTTGATTTCTCTAAATCTGGATTTATGGAATATCGTTGAAAACGGTTTTCAACTTCCCTCTAAACCGACGAACGAATAGTCGGATTTGGAGAAGAAGTATTTCTCTTTAAACGCAAAGGCTATGAATGCCTTATTTTGCGCTTTGGACAAAAATGAGTTCAATCGGATTTCTACGTGCGAAACAGCTTTTGACATTTGGCGAACACTTGAAATCACGCACGAGGGAACTAGTAGTGTCAAAGACTCGAAAGTTAACTTTTTATTGCATGATTTCGAGCTTTTTCGAATGCAATCAAGCGAGACTATAGGCGACATGTACACCCGTTTCACGGATGTCGTAAATAGTTTAAGAGCTCTTGGAAAATGTTTTTCGGACTTTGAACTCGTAAACAAGATTTTGCGTTCTCTTTCTAAGAAGTGGGATTCAAAAGTAACTGCAATACAAGAAGCTAAAAACCTAAACAACTTACCACTTGAAGAACTAATTGGTTCATTGATGACATATGAAATGGTGCACAATGCACATGATGAACATGTTGAACACAATTACCTTCCAAAGAACAGGAAGGATTTGGAACTCTGGACAAATGAATGCCACTTGAGCGATGACTCAAGTGATGAGGACAATGATGAACAAAACAACCTTCCAAAGAACAGGAAGGATTTGGGACATAGAACATTTGAAGACCACTCGAGCATAAGCTCAAGTGATGGTGAACATAAACTACAAATGAAACAAAAATTAAGAAGCAAAAAGAATCAAACTACTTGCTTTAAATGCAAGAAGAAGAACAAAAATTGGGATGAATCGAGCTCCTCTGAAGAAGAGAAAGTCAACAAAAGCAAGGCGGCAAACTATGATACCGGGGAGGGTAAAAATGCAGAATGGATTTCGAAAGAATACCAATAGAACAGTTGTACAGATAGAAAATATCACAGAAGGCAATGAACGAACTCTTGAAGAAACCTCGGTAAAACGAAATATAGCTCACCACCAAGTTTAAAATCGCAATGGGATACAGAAAGTTCACCACCCAACGGAAATTAAACGAGGATACAGAACTAGAAAATAAAAGACTCACCACTCAAGGACGCATCCAAGAGATACAGAGTTTAAGGGGTTCTCTAACAGCTTCTGCCCAGATATCATCAGTTTCTAAAATCCTTTCTAAGTCCTAAACACCAAAATAAATACTAGTGCATGAAACAACCCTTCATGCATAGGGAATTTCGAAATTAAGTGTTTACAGCTTCTAACCAACTATTTTAATGCACTCATTGGTAATGAAGAAATGTTCACAGCTGCCAACCAACTCCTTTAATGCATTCCTTTATCTTGAAGAAAAGCACCTTGAAACAGCTTTAACTTTGTGCAGAGAATATGCTGATGAGCTGTCATTTTTTAGTGTGCTGAGATAAAGATTATGAGGCATCATTATTGACTGAAAAAGATACTAGATCATAATCAAGGCTCATATAATCAGATTGTAGTAAATTAGACACTCCCGTGTCAATCTCCCCCGGTTGAATGAGACTTGTCCTCAAGTCTTCGTTTGATTCATCAACATGATTATAAAAAGGACTCAAATCAGCCACATTAAATGTTGGGGATACTCCGTAATCTTCAGGTAGCTCTATCTCATAAGCATTTCTGCCAATTCTCTTAAGCACCTTGAATGGACCATCAGCCTTTGGTTTCAATTTTCCAAATTTGCCCGGTGGAAACCTCTCCTTCCTTGGATGAATCCAGACCAAATCACCTGCATTAAACTCCACATGTTTTCTGTGTTTGTTGGCAGCATGCATGTACCTCTCATTTTGCTTCTCAATGGTTGCTTTCACACCCTCATGCAGCTTCTTTATCTGCTTAGCTCTTTCATCAGCATCTCCACTAAATTGCTTTGTTATAGAGTGAGGGATTAAGTCCAAAGGACCAGTAGGATTAGCACCATAAACTACCTGAAAAGGACTCTTACCAATACTATGATGCATAGAACGATTATAAGCAAACTCAATTTGTGGAAGAATGACATCCCATTGCTTAATATTCTTGCCAACATAGCTTCTAAGTAAATTTCCCAAGCTTCGGTTTGTTACCTCAGTTTGCCCATCGATTTGTGGATGATGCGAGCTACTGAAATTCAAAGAAGTACCCAGCTTCCACCAAAGAGTTCTCCAAAAATGACTAACAAATTTTGAATCTCGATTAGACACCATAGTTCTTGGAATACCATGCAATTTAACAATCTCCTTAAAATATAAATCAGCAATATGAGATGCATCATTTGATTTAGTGCATGGAACAAAGTGAGACATTTTTGAAAATCTATCAACAACAACTATGATAGAATCCTTGTTCCTTTGAGTTCATGGCAGTCCCAAAACGAAATCAAGACTCACATCCTCCCATGGAGCATTTGGCACTGGCAATGGAGTGTACAACCCAGAATTTTGACTTCTTGTTTTTACCAAATGACATAATCAGCATTGCTTCATATGTTTATCAACATCTCTGAACATTTTAGGCCAGTAAAAATTTGATTGAACAAGAGCTAGAGTCTTGTCCCTACCGAAATGTCCTCCCAAAACACCACCATGAGCTTCAGCTAGAATTACTTGTCTCAAAGAACAAGTTGGAACACATAAAGCATTCGCTCGAAAAAGAAAACCATCAAAGATCGAAAATTGTTGAAAGGAACCTAATTTGCAATTCTGCCATATCGAGCCAAAATCCACATCATTCTCATATAGATCTTTGAATGTTTCAAATCCAACCACTTTGACTTCCATTGCTGATAATAAAGAATGCTTTCTGCTCAATGCATCAGCAACTACATTTTGAACACCAGATTTGTGCTTGATTGTAAAGTTGTAAGATTGTAAGAACTCCACCCAAGCTGCATGCCTCTTGTTTAGCTTGTGCTAATGATTAATGAACTTTAATGCCTCGTGATCAGAATATAGAACAAATGGCTTGGCGAGAAGATATTGACTCCAATGAGACAAAGCTCGATAAATCGCATAAAACTCCTTATCATAAGTAGAGTATTTCTTTCTTGTATCATTCAGCTTTTCACTAAAAAATGTAATTGGCCTTCCGTCTTGACTCAAAACAGCACCAATTCCCACATTAGATGCATCACATTCAACTTCAAACACATTATCAAAATTTGGTAGAACTAAGATAGGAGCCTCAGTAACCTTTCTTTTCAAAAGCTCAAAAGCATCGTTAGCCTCACTAGTCCATTTGAATTTGTCACATTTCAGACATTCGGTGATTGGAGCGACAATAGAGCTGAAACTCTTGATGAATCTTCTATAAAAAGATGTTAAGCCATGGAAACTCCTCACATCATGTAATGAAGCAGGTGTTGGACAATTGAGAATAGCTTCCACCTTACTTTGATCCATCATGATTCCATCTTTTGAAACAACATACCCCAAAAACACCACACTAGAAGTAAAGAAATCACATTTGTTTAGATTAGCATAAAGTTTTTGCTGCCTCAAAATAAGAAAGATTTCTTTCAGATGACTCATATGCTCCTCTTCACTCTTGCTGTACACCAATATATCGTCAAAATAAACAACAACAAATATTCCAATGAATGGCTTAAGTATGTGATTCATAAATCTCATGAATGTGCTAGGAGCATTAGATAGTCCAAATGGCATAACCAACCATTCATATAAGCCTTCTCTAGTTTTAAACGCTGTTTTCCACTCATCTCCGGGCCTCATTCTTATTTGGTGATAGCCACTTATCAAATCAATTTTTGAAAAAATACAAGCACCACACAATTGATCAAGTAAGTCATCTAACCTTGGAATAGGAAAGCGATAGTCCACTGTGATTTTGTTGATGGTGCGACTGTCCACGCACATTCTCCAAGAACCATCTTTCTTAGGCACCAACAAGGCTGGAACTGCACAGGGACTCATGCTCTCCCGAATTAACCCCTTTTTCACTAATTCATCAACTTGCCTTTGAAGTTCTTCATGTTCTTTAGGACTCATTCTGTACACAGCCTTATTAGGTAGAACAGCCCCCGGAATAAGATCAATGTGAAGTTGAATGTCTCTCAAAGGTGGAAGGCCATGTGGAATCTCTTCCGGTATAACATCTTGAAATTCTTCTAGGATTGGTTGCATGATTTTCGGTGTCTCCTTATGCTGTTCGTTCTCCTCTACTACCATTAGGGCCAAAACATGACCGCCCTTGTCCAATTCATATCTGCATTCTCTATAAGAAATAAAAGCACTAACTTCCTTCTTTGGCGCACTGATTTCGGAAGGTTGTAATGGAGCTAAGATAATCTTCTTTTCATTCATTTTAAAAGAATAAGTATGTTTATAACCATCATACAACACTCTTCTATCATAATGCCAAGGTCTTCCCAATAGTAAATGACAAGCATCCATAGGGGCAACATCACACCACACTTTATCTTTATAATACTTGCCAATAGAAAATGAAACTAAACATCTTTTAGTTACCTTGATGTCATTTCCTTTTTGCAACCAACATAATTGGTATGGATGTGGATGAGGGATCGTATCCAACTTCAGCTTCTGCACCATCTCCAAAGAAACCACGTTCTCAAAACTGCCACTGTCGATGATCACCAAGCACACCTTGCCAAGAGAAGTGCATTTAGTGTGAAACACATTTTTTCTCACCCAACTTTCATCATCGGCCACATATGACACTTGTAAACTACGTTGCAATACAATAGACAAACCATGATCAGCATAAGTAATCTCTTCCTCATCATCATCGTATTTTGGTTCGTTGTCAGTTTCATCTTCTCCATCACTATGATCTTCAACCAAAGTTACAATCCTCCTATTTGGACAATCTGATGCGATATGCCCAAAACCATGACATTTGAAGCATTTTCGGCCACTTGGGGTAGAAGAATTAGGTGTTTTTTTGCTGCCAGCAGATTCTTCACCCTTTTCTTGCACCTTCGATATCACCTTGCTTTGGACAGTAGGCTTGGAACTTCCTCCTTTTGTGTAGCCTTCTTTTGAGCTATACCGAAAACTCTTTTCAAACTTCTGTTGCTTTTCAACTTTTAATGCCAGCTTGCTCACATCATTTAAAGACCAATATGGCTGTAGCTGAACAACTTTAGCAATCTCATACTTCAGACCTCCCGATAATTTTAACATCAAATTATCAAATTCTGCAGTGTACTCCTCCACACTAAGATCTTTTTGCTTGAAATCATGTATTTTGAGAAAGATCTCTTTTCTATAATTATGAGATAAATATTTTCTCTTTAGCTCCCTTTTCATTTTCTCCCATGTAACGATCTTACTCTTCCCCTCACGTTCTCTTTGTTTCTTCAGATTTTCCCACCAAAAAGATGCATTCCGCCTGAGTTTGAGTGCCACAAGTTTGACCTTCTTTTGTTCTGGTGGTTCATGAAAATCGAAGATTCTTTCTAATGTATTAAGCCAATCGATAAAGTCATCAACATTTATTTTGCCTTCAAATTCTGGAATATCAAATCTGGGGTTATATTTATTCTGCCACTCGTCTTGGACTTCATTTCTTCTCCGACATCTTCTCGACTCCCTTGGAAGAAGTGTATCATCATCAGAAGTAAACTCTCGAGCTTCATTTTCATATTTGTTATGTCTACTCTGAAGTTCATCGATTATCTCATTTTTTTCTTGTAGGCTACGCAGTAATTTTCGTAGCTACAGCCTCAACGACTCAGCGTCATCTTCGTGATCGCTACCTTCACCAACTACATCTTTTCCATTCCGCCTTGCCATGATCTCTAGCCTTTAGCTCTGATACCAAACTGATACCGGGGAGGGTAAAAATGCAGAATGGATTTCGAAAGAATACCAATAGAACAGTTGTACAGATAGAAAATATCACAGAAGGCAATGAACGAACTCTTGAAGAAACCTCGGTAAAACGAAATATAGCTCACCACCAAGTTTAAAATCGCAATGGGATACAGAAAGTTCACCACCCAACGGAAATTAAACGAGGATACAGAACTAGAAAATAAAAGACTCACCACTCAAGGACGCATCCAAGAGATACAGAGTTTAATACTTGCCAATAGAAAATGAAACTAAACATCTTTTAGTTACCTTGATGTCATTTCCTTTTTGCAACCAACATAATTGGTATGGATGTGGATGAGGGATCGTATCCAACTTCAGCTTCTGCACCATCTCCAAAGAAACCACGTTCTCAAAACTGCCACTGTCGATGATCACCAAGCACACCTTGCTAAGAGAAGTGCATTTAGTGTGAAACACATTTTTTCTCACCCAACTTTCATCATAGGCCATATGACACTTGTAAACTACGTTGCAATACAATAGACAAACCATGATCAGCATAAGTAATCTCTTCCTCATCATCATCGTATTTTGGTTCGTTGTCAGTTTCATCTTCTCCTCCATCACTATGATCTTCAACCAAAGTTACAATCCTCCTATTTGGACAATCTGATGCGATATGCCCAAAACCATTACATTTGAAGCATTTTCGGCCACTTGGGGTAGAAGAATTAGGTGTTTTTTTGCTGCCAGCAGATTCTTCACCCTTTTCTTGCACCTTCGATATCACCTTGCTTTGGACAATAGGCTTGGAACTTCCTCCTTTTGTGTAGCCTTCTTTTGAGCTATACCGAAAAATCTTTTCAAACTTCTGTTGCTTTTCAACTTTTAATGCCAGCTTGCTCACATCATTTAAAGACCAATATGGCTGTAGCTGAACAACTTTAGCAATCTCATACTTCAGACCTCCCAAGTATCTTGCAATTGTTTGCTCTTCCGGTTCCACAAGCTCTCCTTTTAACATCAAATTATCAAATTCTGCAGTGTACTCCTCCACACTAAGATCTTTTTGCTTGAAATCATGTATTTTGAGAAAGATCTCTTGTCTATAATTATGAGGTAAATATTTTCTCTTTAGCTCCCTTTTCATTTTCTCCCATGTAACGATCTTACTCTTCCTCTCACGTTCTCTTTGTTTCTTCAGATTTTCCCACCAAAAAGATGCATTCCGCCTGAGTTTGAGTGCCACAAGTTTGACCTTCTTTTATTCTGGTGGTTCATGAAAATCGAAGATTCTTTCTACTGTATTAAGCCAATCGATAAAGTCATCAACATTTATTTTGCCTTCAAATTCTGGAATATCAAATCTGGTGTTATATTTATTCTGCCACTCGGCTTGGACTTCATTTCTTCTCCGACATCTTCTCGACTCCCTTGGAAGAAGTGTATCATCATCAGAAGTAAACTCTCGAGCTTCATTTTCATATTTGTTATGTCTACTCTGAAGTTCATCGATTATCTCATTTTTTTCTTGTAGGCTACGCAGCAATTTTCGTAGCTGCAGCCTCAACGACTCAGCGTCATCTTCGTGATCGCTACCTTCACCAACTACATCTTTTCCATTCTGCCTTGCCATGATCTCTAGCCTTTAGCTCTGATACCAAACTGATACCGGGGAGGGTAAAAATGCAGAATGGATTTCGAAAGAATACCAATAGAACAGTTGTACAGATAGAAAATATCACAGAAGGCAATGAACGAACTCTTGAAGAATCTTCGGTAAAACGAAATATAGCTCACCACCAAGTTTAAAATCGCAATGGGATACAGAAAGTTCACCACCCAACGGAAATTAAACGAGGATACAGAACTAGAAAATAAAAGACTCACCACTCAAGGACGCATCCAAGAGATACAGAGTTTAAGGGGTTCTCTAAGAGCTTCTGCCCAGATATCATCAGTTTCTAAAGTCCTTTCTAAGTCCTAAACACCAAAATAAATACTAGTGCATGAAACAACCCTTCATGCATAGGGAATTTCGAAATTAAGTGTTTACAGCTTCTAACCAACTATTTTAATGCACTCATTGGTAATGAAGAAATGTTCAAAGCTGCCAACCAACTCCTTTAATGCATTCCTTTGTCTTGAAGAAAAGCACCTTGAAACAGCTTTAACTTTGTGCAGAGAACATGCTGATGAGCTGTCATTTTTTAGTGTGCTGAGATAAAGATTATGAGGCATCATTATTGACTGAAAAAGATACTATATCATAATCAAGGCTCATATAATCAGATTGTAATAAATTAGACACTCCCATGTCAACCTCCCATTTTGCAACTTAATCAACGTGCTAACTACGATTAGATCTAAGACAATTTCTGCAGCTTTGCTTTGGTGCGTCAATCGCTTCTTCCGGTGAGTTTCCGACGAACTTCCGTCGATCATCCGATGAACCCTCGGTGATGCTCCTGTGGACTTCCGGCAAACTCCTGGACTTTGCGACGATCCACTTGGCGAGTTCCGACGAGCTTCGCTTGGCAAGCTTCTGGACTTCTCGGATCTGTTCTCGCAGAACCTCCGACGACCGTCTGAAATTCCGTCGAACTCTCGAACTCCCAACGTGATTATGAACTTGACTCCGGCGCAATTTCTGCTGCTTGTCTAACTTTCATCGTAGTTAATCCTGCACACTTATCTCAACACATAGATTAGACAACAAATGACAATTGACTTCATCATCAAAATCCGAGATTCAACACGCCTGAGCTCGGTCTTCGAGCTCTGCCAGGCGGTGCAACTGCCTCAGTCAGGAGGTGCAACCGCCTGAGCTCGGTCTTCGAGCTCTGGCAAGAGGTGCAACCGCCCCTGACAAGAGGTAGCACCGCCCAGAGGCTCAGTCTTTGAGCTCTGCCAGGCGGTGCAACCGTGTTAGGACTCTAGCTTGGAGAGTCCTAATTGAGAGGGACATTCATGTAAAAATGTTAGGACTTTAGCTAGGAGAGTCCTAATTGAGAGGGACATTCTGTTAGGACTCTAGCTAGGAGAGTCCTAATTGAGAGGGACATTCTATTAGGACTCTAGTTAGGAGAGTCCTAATTGAGAGGGACATTCATGTAGGAGGTTTTTTCTTAGAGAAGAATTAGGAGTTGTAAGGGAATAGGAGTCTTGAGTAGGAGTCCTATTAGGAGTTGGTTAGAAGTAAGAGTCTTAAGTAGGAGTCCTATTAGGAGTTAGGGTTTAGAAGCCCTATAAATAGCCATGTATTCCTCCTCTTTTCTCAAGCAATAGATGAATCTTTTATGCAGCCTTTGAGCAGCAACTTGGAGGGAGGAACCCCTATAGAGTTCCAAGGAGGCCGATCCCCTAAAGAGATCAACCCCAAGTTTAGAATCTGCAAGGGTTCTAACACCTGGTATCAGAGCAGCGTTCTTAGCGTCTCGCTGCCCTTTCACAGCCATCCATCAACCCTCCACAACCATCCAAAGCAATTCCCACAATTGCTTAAAAGATCGTCACCGAATTCCGCCATCATCTCCACCACCACGGATCATCCTTTGATCTCCCCGTGAATTGCAACAGGTTCTGGTTTCCTACCTTACTGCTGCTACAATTTAGTTATCCTTATTCGAAAATCCAAAAAAAAAAAAAAAAAAAAAATCGTTCCTATATTGCTGCATAAACTTTTCGTCACAAAGTTTTCATCTCTACGACGAAAGATATATTGCAGAATTCCAACCGCATAGCACCATCTGTTTGATCTTGCTACTATGCTTTTTCTATCCAAATTTCTACGAAATTTTTATGATATCTTTGACACTTCTTAACAGTGGATTTTCCTTTGGTTTCATCAAAAAATTCTCAATATAAACTACTGATCTTTTATGTCCAATCTGCTGCACTTGAATTGCAGAATTCAAGCCGCATAGCACCATCTGTTTGATCTTGCTACTCTGCTTTTTCTATCCAAATTTCTACGAAATTTTTATGACATCTTTGACACTTCCTAACAGTAGATTTCCCTTTGGTTTCATCGAAAAATTCTCAATATAAACTACTGATCTTTTATGTCCAATCTGCTACACTTGAAAATCTATGCTGCAGAAAATTTCAACTGCATATCGTTGCCTTAACCCATCTATTTGCAATCTTTTTTGAATGAAATTTCTTATAGACTTCATATATCATCTTGGCTTCCATCTAAGATTGATCTATTAAGAAATTCATCTCTAAAAATGATTTTATGTTGCTGCAAATTTTCATCGTAACCCGCTGAAATTTTTCGACGATAATTCTGCAATTGCAACTTGCACCAATTTCTTTGCTGTTATACTGCCGAAATTTTCTTGATTAAATTAGATATCCTTGCTGTCATATAAACTGTGATTTTGCTATCAATTCCCTCCTCAATTCTCTTAAGTTTTTGGTGGAAATTACGTCGAGAAACCGTTGTTTCTTCGACGACAATTCTACTCTTACAAGACAGCACATACTTGCTGCAACTTCCACGGATTTCTGTCAAACCTTTGCTACCATCTACCACAGATCCAAAACTTTCATCCAGAGCCCTAAAACTCTACCAAACCACACCCTCAAACTGCACCCAAAACAGCCACAAAACAAGCCTAAACCGTAGCCTACATCCACCAATCCACCAACACTTTCGACCATCAACTTCTCTCAACCTATACATGCCTTTAACCCAACAGCAAAAGAGAGATCTTAACATCATTGATTTGGGGCCATATACTATGGCATCTAAGGAGGCAATCAATGCTAAATTCGAAGCCTTGGAGGCGCGAATAGAGGATAAGATTCGGACGCTCTTTACCGAACTCAGATTGGGCCGACCACTAAGCCCGAAGAAATCATATCAAGGAGAGAGCTTTGCCCAATCACACCAAGCCCGAAGAGATGACTTCCAAGAGAGGGGAAGCTCTATGACCAACCCCAACTATCCATGCATGAGAGTGGACTTCCCTAGATGGGAAGAAGGAGACCCGATTGGTTGGATTTCGCACGCGGAGCGATATTTTCAGTACCACAAAACCGCGGATGTATCTATGGTGAAAATTGCAGCTATACATCTTGAAGGGGATGCTATTCAATGGTTTGACTGGTTTGAACATACTTATGGAGTCCTTTCATGGCGACAATTCAAAGAAGAACTGCTGATTCGCTTCAGACCAACCAATTACGAGAATATTGACGAACAACTAGCAAAGATCCGACAAACCTCCACCATTCAGGAGTACCAAACCAGGTTTGAAAGGTTATCTAATCAAAATCATGATTGGTCTCAAAAACAGCTATTGAGGACCTTCATTGAGGGCTTGAAGCCGGAGATCCGAGGAGAAGTTAAAGCGCGACAACCGTATACGCTTATGGCAGCCATCTCTTTCGCACGACATCAAGAGGAGCAATTGAACCATGAAGCTCGGAGGACTAGGGTCACTCCTCAACCAGTAATATTGAAGCCCTCAGCCCCCCCTACTGTCGACCAAGTCCCTGCACCAAAGAGGTTAACAGGAGAAGAGCTTCGGGAGCGATATGCGAAGGGGTTATGTTGGCATTGTGACGAGCCGTGGAGCCGTGAGCATCGCTGCAGTAAAAGAGGACTTCTTATGATTGAACCGATAGAAGAAGAGGTCATTGAACATCCAAAAGAGAGCTTTGAATATGAAGAAGAAGATGCAGAAGAAGAGCCACAACCGACCGAAGTTACGGTACATACACTAGCTAGCTACTCAAACCCGCAAACGATGAAAATTGGAGGCCTTCTCAAACAATAACCAATCACTGTTCTCATCGACACGGGCAGTACTACTAACTTCCTAAATAGTAAGCTTGCTGTTCGGATATCATTACCTATCGAGAGTCGCTGCAGGTTTGATGTTAAGGTCGCCGACGGATGGATTTTGAATTGTGATCATAGGCGCTTACAGGAGAAACTATTGCTGCAGGACCAAGAGATAATTGCAGATTTCTTCCTTCTCCCTCTTAACAATCATGAGGCCATGCTCAGAATTAAATGGTTGACGACATTAGGTGATATTTCCTGGAATTTTATGAAACTAATTATGAAATTTTACAGTAAGGAGAAACAGGTGACATTGCACGGGAAACGTGGGGGTGACATAACAACGATTTGCACACAACAAATGGAGAATGTTTTGCATAAAGCATGCAGCGGCTTTTTGGTACAACTTGAGCAGCAAACTAAGGGAGAGCTAACAGAATTTGAAGATCCAAATCTACTTCCTTTGCTTGCTGAATTTTCAAATATATTTGACGAACCGCGCAACCTACCTCTTACCTGTCGGCATGATCATTGTATAATGATTCTTCCAGGAAAATCTTCAGCAAATGCTCAGCCATATCAGTATCCACATCTCCAGAAGGATGAAATAGAAAGGATTATAAATGAGATGCTCGAAACAGGAGTTATTCGGCCAAGTTGCAACCTCTACTCTTCGCCGGTGCTACTTGTATGCAAGATATGTGTTGATTACCGAGCTCTCAATGGCATAATCATCAAGGACAAATACTTTATTCCAATAGTAGATGAATTGCTAGATGAAAGGGAGCACAAATCTTTACAAAGCTGGACCTTTGATCCGGGTATCATCAAATACGAGCATGCGAAGAAGACATACGGAAAACCACCTTTTGAACACACAACAACCACAAATTTTTGCTTTCTTCAACAAAAGGTGGAATATCTTGGGCATATCATATCAGAGGAAGGTGTGGCAATGGACCCCTTCAAAATTGGAGCAATGCAAAACTGGCCGACCTCGAGAAACATAAAATTGCTACATGGCTTTCTGGGTTTAACAGGCTACTACCGCAAGTTCGTGAAAAACTATGGAAATATCAGTGCACCACTTACTTCCTTACTAGAAAAAAATGTCTTCCAATGGTTGGACAGAGCCTCCGCTGCCTTCGACAAACTTAAGGCAGCCATGACGACGACGCCGGTGCTAACACTACCAGATTTCAACCGACTCTTCATTATTGAGGCCGACACATCTGGAGTCAGAATTGGAGCCATTCTCATGCAAGATGGTCGACCACTCGCATACACTAGCAAGGCATTATCTCCCTCCGATCAAAATATGTCAACATATGATAAGGAGATGCTCGCCATTGTGCGCGCAGCAACGAGGTGGAGATTGTACTTGATCAGGCGATACTTTCAAATCAAGATCGACCATAAAAGCCTAAAATATCTCTTGGAACAGAAGATATCTTCCCCCGAGCAGCAAAAATGGGTAACGAAACTTCTTGGATTTGATTTTGAAATAACTTACAAAAAGGGGAAAGAGAATGTTCTTGCAGATGCGCTTTCGCAGCTACCCGAGCAAGTTGAAGTTTCGACCGTTTCACTTCCGACCAGCGACTTCCTTGAGGATATTAAGATAGAATGGCAAGAAGATTCAGATACTAGTAAGATTATAAAAAAATTGGAGGAAGCACCAAGCCCCATGGCTCATTACAATTGGGACTCAAAAGAATTACACTATAAGGGACGCATTGTGCTTGTGACAAATTCTACTTGCATCTTCAATAGCATATTTTGGACAAAGTTATTCTATATGCAGGGTACTAAATTGAAAAGGAGTACGACATATCACCCACAAACCAACAGCCAACCGGAAGTTTTAAACAGGTGCTTGGAGACAGCCCAAAGCCACCCACCAAATATGACTACCCAAAGAGAACTCCAGACCCAGCCAAGTGCCATTATTGATCGACGGATCGTGACTCGACGACGACGACCCACTAATGAAGTGCTAATACAGTGGGCGAACCTACCAAAAGAAGATGCCACTTGGGAGAACTATGACGACTTGAAGATCAAATTCCCAGAATTCATGAATCATCAGCCTCGAGGACAAGGCTGATTTGAAGAGGGCGGGTCTGTTAGGACTCTAGCTTGGAGAGTCCTAATTGAGAGGGACATTCATGTAAAAATGTTAGGACTTTAGCTAGGAGAGTCCTAATTGAGAGGGACATTCTTTTAGGACTCTAGCTAGGAGAGTCCTAATTGAGAGGGACATTCTGTTAGGACTCTAGTTAGGAGAGTCCTAATTGAGAGGGACATTCATGTAGGAGGTTTTTTCTTAGAAAAGAATTAGGAGTTGTAAGGGAATAGGAGTCTTGAGTAGGAGTCCTATTAGGAGTTGGTTAGAAGTAAGAGTATTAAGTAGGAGTCCTATTAGGAGTTAGGGTTTAGAAGCCCTATAAATAGCCATGTATTCCTCCTCTTTTCTCAAGCAATAGATGAATCTTTTATGCAGCCTTTGAGTAGCAACTTGGAGGGAGGAACTCCTATAGAGTTCCAAGGAGGCCGATCCCCTAAAGAGATCAACCCCAAGTTTAGAATCTGCAAGGGTTCTAACAAACCGCCCCAGTTAGGAGGTGCAACTGCCTGATCCCGGAATTCCGGGAATTGATAGTTTTGAGCTCCAAATTTGAACTGGGTTGGGGCCTATAAATACCTGTTAGAACCCTTGCAGATTCTAAACTTGGGGTTGATCTCTTTAGGGGATCGGCCTCCTTGGAACTCTATAGGGGTTCCTCCCTCCAAGTTGCTGCTCAAACGCTGCAGAAAAGATTCATCTATTGCTTGAGAAAATGATAGAACCCTTGCAGATTCTAAACTTGGGGTTGATCTCTTTAGGGGATCGGCCTCCTTGGAACTCTATAGGGGTTCCTCCCTCCAAGTTGCTGCTCAAAGGCTGCAGAAAAGATTCATCTATTGCTTATCAAAAGAGAAGGAATACATGATTTTTTTTCGCCGTGTCATGTATTCCTTCTCTTTTGATAAGCAATAGATGAATCTTTTCTGCAGCCTTTGAGCAGCAACTTGGAGGGAGGAACCCGTATAGAGTTCCAAGGAGGCCGATCCCCTTGGGCGAACATATCTAGGGCGACCATTGTAGCGGCGGCCAGATCTCCCTAGGGCGATCTGACTCCTGCAGCGTCGGCTTTCTCCCACGGGCGACAGGCGACGACACTGTAGCGGCGATCTGATTTCCTGCAGCGTCGGTTGTTTCCCAAGGGCGACGTACTGTAGCGGCGGCGACGACACTGTAGCAGCGACAGTGCTGTAGCGGCGACGACACTGTAGCGGCGACGAGATCTCCCTAGGGCGATCTGACTCTTGCAACGTTGGCTTTCTCCCACGGGCGACGATACTATAGCAACGATCTGATCTCCCTTACTGTATTGGTGATCGGATCTCCTGCAGCGTCGGCTTCTCCCCAAGGGCGACGATACTATAGCGGCGACCAGATCTCCCTAGGGCGACGGTACTGTAGCGGCGATCTGATATACTGCGACTGCAACGGTGGTTTTTCCCTATGGAGATGATTCTATAGCCGCGACCAGAAGAGGGATCAAACATGGCAGCGACGGCCCCTAGGGCTGGCGATGGTGGCGAGAGAGTTGATACGATGGTAAGACTCCCTACCGTTACCCCTCAATTGGCTCCTCCTCCATATCCTCTCCAGAGAGAAACTCCTTCGACGAAACAACATCGAAGTAGATCGCGCTCTAGATCGCGGCAGCCTGCCCTCATTTCCAGTGACCCTAGGCCTTGGACTAGCCTCTTCAAGGCTCCGGTTGGAAGTCCGGATCTAAGCTTGGAATTCTTTACTCCAGAAGTTCAGGCTGATAAGAAGATTGCTGTATACGAGACTGCTGATTCAGCAGAGCTTATTGAGACATGGTCTATGACGATTGTTGGCTATGTGGTAGGTCTCAAAACATCTTATTTCCCACTATCCTCATTTATCAAAACTCAATGGGGAATATCGTCATTTGATCTTCATATGCTGGAGAACGGATTCTTTGTTTGCAAGCTATACTCTGAAGAAGATTTACAACGAGTCCTCGAAGGATTCTGGACTATTCGCGGCCATCCAATGATTCTATGACGCTGGTCTCCTGATGTCCGTTTGGAGTTAGATAGCCTACAGTCTATTCCATTATGGGTATCCTTTCAAGGTCTTCCTCTACATCTTTGGAGTCGACGTTTTATTGCAAAGTTATGCAGCACTCTGGGACAGCCACTCTACATCGACAAAGCAACAGCTGCTCAGACGAGATTAGCATTTGCACGAGCATGTGTACTGGTTTCTTCTGACCAAGATCTTCCAAATGAGGTTTTCTATCGTGATCTTGATGGGAACACTCGGAAGGTACATGTCTCATATTCTTGGAAGCCACAACGATGTCAGCATTGCTTATCTTTTGGTCATGCAAATGGAGCTTGTCAGCAAACTCCAAAACAAATCACAAAGGTCTATCGACCACGTCAAGCGCCTCCGCAACAAAGCGAGTCTACTCTAATGGCAGTAGCACCGATGGTGGCGAAGACTATTGAGCATTCCGACTCACAAGGACAGCACCGCGGACAGAAGGACAAATCCAAAATTATATCTCTTCCTATAATGTCGGAGCCTTCCACAACAAAGGTTTCCCTTGGTACTAGTGGACAGGAGAAACATAAGTCAGGAACTTCATCTCTTCCAATATCATTGGATCCGTCCACAATAACTCAACAAACTCAGGCCCAAACAAATCTCGCCAGCAAGGATATTCTTCCTCAACAAACTCAAGCCACAACAAACATCGCCAACAAGGATATTCTGTCTCAACAAACTCATGCCCCAACAAACCTCTCTAGCCAAGCTACTCCAACAAGTACTATCCAGGAAATTGTGCTGCAACAATCTTATCGTGCTTCAACAAACCCTGCCAATCAAGACCACATGATTCAAGGTATTTTAAAGTTTAAAAATCTGCAAGCTGTAGATGAAGTGGATAAATATAGAAATAAAGTCATAAAAGGTAAGGATATTGTGCGGGAGGAAAATACAAAACCGAAGGATAAGAAAAAGGATGGTACAGTCCATCCAAAGTCGTAGGATGAATACCTTACCACCTTTTCATTTCTTTATTACTGATGAAGATAACATGTTGGAATGTTCGCGGACTTAATAAGCCGGAAAAATGTCGGGAGCTCAATAGAATAATCAAGTCTGCCGCATGTGATATTGTTATTCTAGTAGAAACGAAAATTAAACAATCGCGCGTTCAAGCTCAAAAGAATTTAATATGGCCGGACGCAGAACTGTTTACCAATGACTCAAATGAAACTTTTGGTAGAATATGGGTCTTATGGCATCCTAACTCTATTAATGCTTGGTTTATTTCTGCTACTGATCAATTCATTCAACTTAAGGTAGAGGACAAAAAGAATGGCTATCAATTCAATTTCATTGGTATATATGCTTCAAATAGTATGCAAGAAAGAAATACTCTTTGGTCTGACCTGACTAATATTGCAAATGGCTGTCTCAATGTACCTTGGATTGTTCTTGGAGACTTTAATACTGTTCGGTACACAAATGAAAAAGAGGGGGGTAGACAACTTTCAGAAAGTCAGCTTCAAAGTTTTAATGATTACATTGACACTGCAGCTTTGTTTGATATGAAATCTGTGGGTAATTGGCTCTCCTGGAGTAATCAAGGTGCTGCTAACAGAAAAATAATGGCTCGACTTGATAGGTGTTTGATTAATCATGAATAGTTAACAGTTTACCCAGATTCACTTCTTGAGTATGGTGCTCCTTTGTTTTCTGACCATTCTTTAATGTATATACACGCAGACAAAGCAACACCAAGAGGCAAGAAACCGTTTAGATTCTTTAACATGTGGAGTACTCATCCTCAATTTCTTGATGTTATCAGATCTGCTTGGAATGTTAATGTGCATGGATCTCCCCCTTACATCTTATGTCAAAAGCTCAAAGCCTGTAAAGCAGCACTAAAGGAGTGGAATACAAATACCTTTGGCAATATTACCACCATAGTTCAATTTTGCAGGAAGGAACTAATGTCATTGCAACATGAGCTGCAACTTCAGCCAAATGATGAGAATATTATCTACAAAGAGACAGAAGCCAGAAATAACTTCATACAAGCCTTAAAACAGGAGGAAAGTTTTGTAAAGCAGAAGTCTCGACAGCATTGGCTTACACTAGGAGATTCCAATACTAAATTTTTCTATGCTTCAATTGCTACTCGAAGGGCTGTTAACCATATCAGCAAATGCAGAGACAAAGATGATAATCGTATTGAGAATTTAGAAGAGGTTAAAGCACACACAGAGCAATTTTTTTATTCCTTACTCAATCAAGCTGGGAAAACTAATAACATTCATGTGGAGCCGACTAGAAAACTTGATTCGGAAGCTGTTTCAATCCTTAATGCCCCAATTACTGATGACGAAATTGTATGTGTTGTCTTTAAGTCACCAAAGCACAAAAGCCCAGGTCCAGATGGATTTCCAGCTGAATTTTACCAAACTGCTTGGTCTATTATTGGAAATGATGTGATCAAGGCTTGCCAACATTTTTTCTCTTCAGGTCATATTCTTAGAGAGATGAATTGCACCTTTATTTCTTTAATTCCGAAGAATGCAGGGGCTGATTCACTAGAGAACTATCGACCCATATCATTATGCAACTTTATTTACAAGATCATCTCCAAAGTATTAGCAAATAGAATGCAAAAGGTAATACACAATATCATTAGCCCAAATCAAGCTGCTTTCATCAAAGGGAGAAGTATACATCATAACATTTTGCTTGCTAATGACTTGGTCAAAGATTTGCATTCAAAAGCAAGAGGGACAAAAATATGTTTTAAAGCTGATTTACGGAAAGCCTTTGATTCAGTTAATAGGAAATTTATCTATAAGATGCTCCTCGATATGAACTTCCCACAGCAATGGGTTAATTGGATTCAATCTTGCCTGGAAACTCCAAAGTTTTCGATACTCTTTAATGGCTCACCTATTGGTTTTTTTGGGAGCACGAATGGCATCCGACAAGGTGATCCACTCTCTCCGTATCTCTTTACTATTGCGATGGAAGGACTTAGCTGTAAGTTGGAACATTCAGTCTTAAATGGCAGCATAAAGGTACCCAATGCTGGCTCTATTCATATATCACATATAACATTTGCAGATGATTTACTTATCTTTCTCCAAAATGATCCAACTTCAGTAAAGAACCTGGCTACTATTATGAATGACTTTGGTATGGTTTCTGGACTTCAGTTAAATCATGCGAAAAGTAAAGTATATATGAGCCCTTACGTTGAGAATAAGGTCTTTATTGCATAAACTTTGGGGGTTAGTGAGGGAAGCCTGCCAGTTCCTTATTTGGGTCTCCCGCTCATATCCACAGGCATTCACAAAACCCACTGTCAGCCTATCCTACAAAAAATAAAGAATAGAATTTCTTCTTGGAAAAATAGGCTTCTATCAAAAACAGGACGACTCGAACTCATCCGTTCTGTATTGCACTCCTACTCTATATATTGGTGTAATGCATTTCTTCTGCCTGCTGGACTTCTCCAAGATATTGAACGGTTATTAATGAACTTCTTCTGGAATGGCACAAATGATAAGGCAATGCATATGGTAAATTGGGATAGCATTTGCAAACCGAAAGATGAAGGGGGGCTAAACTTGAGAAATACTAGAGATTGGAATCAAGCATGCCTGGTACAACAATTGTGGGATCTTTTGCAAAATAAATGTTCCTTATGGTCACAATGGGTTTCTGCTAGGTATCTTTCAAAGGAATCAATCTGGGAAATTTCAACAAGAACATACCACTCTTCAGCTTGGAAAGGAATTTTAAAGGCAAGGAATTGGCTAATCAAACACATTTCTTATGCAATCTCTTCTGGAACTAGTACTAATATGTGGTACGATCCTTGGGTGAATGGGAAGAGTATATTTCAATTATATGGCGACAGAATACGAAAAGATCTTGGGGCTCCCAAAGATTGGAAGGTTTTCGAGTTCATTGCTAACGGTACCTACAATAGACAATATGAAAAGAAGAGGTATCTATCATGTTAACCGATGCTCCCTTTGTTTGCAACAAGAAGAAACTGTTGACCACCTTTATTTTGCTTGTAATTATACAAAATGGATATGGAAGGAGATTCTCCAGCGATTTGAACTCAATAGACTGCCGCAACCAAACTTGCACCAAGAACTAGGCGACCTTATGCAATGTTTCTCAAGAAAAGGGCCACTTACACAACTGGCAAAGGTTACTTTCAGATGCGCTATTTGGTGGATGTGGAAGGAGAGATGTAATAGAATCTTTGAATGTCAACACACAAACAATGCTCAACTCTTGAAAGAGATTATTAGAGACTCAAGATCCTGTATGGAGCATGATCTCAAAATCGAGCACTTCACCCGAAGAGAAAAAGATATTTTTATCAAATTTAATTTTGCTATTAGCTAAAGATCTTGGGAATGATGTCAAATAATGTACCCACAGGTAGTTATAGTCTACAGCATGTGTAGTCATAACTATCGCATTCGCACTCTATGAGTTAATTGGCTTTGTCTATGACTTGTATAGATAAAGCTATTTGTAGAATCTTTACACATAATCAATTTACTTTTACTTACCAAAAAAAAAAAAGAAGGAATACATGACTATTTATAGGGCTTCTAAACCCTAACTCCTAATAGGACTCCTACTTAAGACTCTTACTTCTAACCAACTCCTAATAGGACTCATAATCAAGACTCCTATTCCCTTACAACTCCTAATTCTTCTCTAAGAAAAAACCTCCTATATGAATGCCCTCTCAATTAGGACTCTCCTAGCTAGGGTCCTAATAGAATGTCCCTCTCAATTAGGACTCTCTTAGCTAGAGTCCTAATAGTTTTACATGAATATCCCTCTCAATTAGGACTCTCCAAGCTAGAGTCCTAACAGACCCGCCCTCTTCAAATCAGCCTTGTCCTCGAGGCTGATGATTCATGAATTCTGGAAATTTGATCTTCATGTCGTCATAGTTCTCCCAAGTGGCATCTTCTATTGGTAGGTTCGCCCACTGTAGAAGCACTTCATTAGTGGGTCGTCGTCGTCGAGTCACGATCCGTCGATCAATAATGGCACTTGGCTGGGTCTTGAGTTCTCTTTGGGTAGTCATATTTGGTGGATGGCTTTAGGCTGTCTCCAAGCACCTATTTAAAACTTCTGTCTGGCTGTTGGTTTGTGGGTGATATGTCGTACTCCTTTTCAATTTAGTACCCTGCATATGGAATAACTTTGTCCAAAATCTGCTCTTGAAGATGCAAGTAGAATTTGTCACAAGCATAATGCGTCCCTTATAGCATAATTCTTTTGAGTCCCGATTGTAATGAGCCACGGAGCTTGGTGCTTCCTCCAAAATTTTTTTTTTTTTTTTTACTAGTCTCCGAATCTTCCTGCCATTCCATCTTAATATCCTCAAGGAAGTCACTGGTTGGAAGTAAAACGATCGAAAATTCAGCTTGCTCAGGTAGCTGTGAAAGCGCATCCATTTTTGCTGCTTGGGGGAAGATATCTTCTGCTCTAAGAGATATTTTAGGCTTTTATGGTCGGTCTTGATTTGAAAGTATCGCCTGATCAAGTACAATCTCCACCTCGTTGCTGCGCGCACAATGGCGAGCATCTCCTTATCATATGTTGACTTATTTTGATAGGAGGGAGATAATGCCTTGCTAGTGTATGCGAGTGGTCGACCACCTTGCATGAGAATGACTCCAATTCTGACTCCAGATGTGTCGGCCTCAATAATGAAGGGTCGGTTGAAATCTGGTAGTGTTAGTACCGGCGTCGTCGTCATGGCTGCCTTAAGTTTGTCGAAGGCAGCGGAGGCTCTGTCCAACCATTGGAAGACATCTTTTTCTAGTAAGGAAGTAAGTGGTGCACTGATCTTTCAATAGTTTTTCACGAACTTGCGGTAGTAGCCTGTTAAACCCAGAAAGCCATGTAGCAATTTTATGTTTCTCGAGGTCGGCCAGTTTTGCATTGCTCCAATTTTGAAGGGGTCCACTGCCACACCTTCCTCTGATATGATATGCCTAAGATATTCCACCTTTTGTTGCAGAAAGCAAAAATTCGTGATTGTTGTGTGTTCAAAAGGTGGTTTTCCGTATGTCTTCTTCGCATGCTCGTATTTGATGATACCCGGATCAAAGGTCCAGCTTTGTAAAGATTTGTGCTCCCTTTCATCTAGCAATTCATCTACTATTGGAATAAAGTATTTGTCCTTGATGATTATGCCATTGAGAGCTCGGTAATCAACACATATTCGCCTTGTTCCGTCCTTCTTGCGTACAAGTAGCACCGGCGAAGAGTAGAGGTTGCAACTTGGCCGAATAACTCCTGTTTCGAGCATCTCTTTTATAATCCTTTCTATTTCATCCTTCTGGAGATGTGGATACTGATATGGCTGAGCATTTGCTGAAGATTTGCCTGGAAGAATCATTATACAATGATCATGCCGACAGGTAAGAGGTAAGTTGCGCGGTTCGTCAAATATATTTGAAAATTCAGCAAGCAAAGGAAGTAGATTTGGATCTTCAAATTCTATTGGCTCTCCCTTAGTTTGCTGCTCAAGTTGTACCAAAAAGCCACTGCATGCTTTATGCAAAACATTCTCCATTTGTTGTGTGCAAATCGTTGTTATGTCGCCCCCACGTTTCCCGTGCAATGTCACCTGTTTCTCCTTACTGTAAAATTTCATAATTAGTTTCATAAAATTCCAGGAAATATCACCTAATGTCGTCAACCATTTCATTATGAGCATGGCCTCATGATTGTTAAGAGGGAGAAGGAAGAAATCTGCAATTATCTCTTGGTCCTGTAGCAATAGTTTCTCCTGCAAGCGCCTATGATCACAATTCAAAATCCGTCTGTCGGTGACCTTAACATCAAACCTGCAGCGATTCTCGATATGTAATGATATCCGAACAGCAAGCTTACTATTTAGGAAGTTAATAGTACTGCCCGTGTCGATGAGAACAGTGATTGGTTGTTGTTTGAGAAGGCCTCCAATTTTCATCGTTTGCGGGTTTGAGTAGCTAGCTAGTGTATGTACCGTAACTTCGGTCGGTTGTGGCTCTTCTTCTGCATCTTCTTCTTCATGTTCAAAGCTCTCTTTTGGATGTTCAATGACCTCTTCTTCTATCGGTTCAATCATAAGGAGTCCTCCTTTACTACAGCGATGCTCACGGCTCCACGGCTCGTCACAATGCCAACATAACCCCTTCGCATATCGCTCCCGAATTTCTTCTCCTGTTAACCTCTTTGGTGCAGAGACTTGGTCGACAGTAGGGGGGGCTGAGGGCTTCAATATTACCGGTTGAGGAGTGACCCTAGTCCTCCGAGCTTCATGGTTCAATTGCTCCTCTTGATGTCGTGCGAAAGAGATGGCTGCCATAAGCGTGTACGGTTGTCGCTTTTTAACTTCTCCTCGGATCTCCGGCTTCAAGCCCTCAATGAAGGTCCTCAATAGCTGTTTTTGAGACCAATCATGATTTTGATTAGATAACCTTTCAAACCTGGTTTGGTACTCCTGAATGGTGGAGGTTTGTCGGATCTTTGCTAGTTGTTCGTCAATATTCTCGTAATCGATTGGTCTGAAGCGAATCAGCAGTTCTTCTTTGAATTGTCGCCATGAAAGGACTCCATAAGTATGTTCAAACCAGTCAAACCACTGAATAGCATCCCCTTCAAGATGTATAGCTGCAATTTTCACCATAGATACATCCGCGATTTTGTGGTACCGAAAATATCGCTCCGCGTGCGAAATCCAACCAATCGGGTCTCCTTCTTCCCATCTAGGGAAGTCCACTCTCATGCATGGATAGTTGAGGTTGGTCATAGAGCTTCCCCTCTCTTGGAAGTCATCTCTTTGGGCTTGGTGTGATTGGGCAAAGCTCTCTCCTTGATATGATTTCTTCGGGCTTAGTGGTCGGCCCAATCTGAGTTCGGTAAAGAGCGTCCGAATCTTATCCTCCATTCGCGCCTCCAAGGCTTCGAATTTAGCATTGATTGCCTCCTTAGATGCCATAGTATATGGACCCAAATCAATGATGTTAAGATCTCTCTTTTGCTCTTGGGTTAAAGGCATGTATAGGTTGAGAGAAGTGATGGTCGAAAGTGTTGGTGGATTGGTGGATGTAGGCTACGGTTTAGGCTTGTTTTGTGGCTCTTTTGGGTGCAGTTTGAGGGTGTGGTTTGGTAGAGTTTTAGGGCTGTGGATGAAAGTTTTGGATCTGTGGTAGATGGTAGCAAAGGTTTGACAGAAATCCGTGGAAGTTGCAGCAAGTATGTGCTGTCTTGTAAGAGTAGAATTGTCGTCGAAGAAACAATGGTTTCTCAACGTAATTTCCACCAAAAACTTAAGAGAATTGAGGAGGGAATTGATAGCAAAATCACAGTTTATATGACAGCAAGGATATCTAATTTAATCAAGAAAATTTTGGCAGTATAACAGCAAAGAAATTGGTGCAAGTTGCAATTGCAGAATTATCGTCGAAAAATTTCAGCGGGTTACGATGAAAATTTGCAGCAACATAAAATCATTTTTAGAGATGAATTTCTTAATAGATCAATCTTAGATGGAAGCCAAAATGATATATGAAGTCTATAAGAAATTTCATTCAAAAAAGATTGCAAATAGATGGGTTAAGGCAACGATATGCAGCTGAAATTTTCTGCAGCATAGATTTTCAAGTGCAGCAGATTGGACATAAAAGATCAGTAGTTTATATTGAGAATTTTTCGATGAAACCAAAGGGAAATCTACTGTTAGGAAGTGTCAAAGATGTCATAAAAATTTCGTAGAAATTTGGATAGAAAAAGCACAGTAGCAAGATCAAACAGATGGTGCTATGCGGCTTGAATTCTGCAATTCAAGTGCAGCAGATTGGACATAAAAGATCAGTAGTTTATATTGAGAATTTTTTGATGAAACCAAAGGGAAATCCACTGTTAAGAAGTGTCAAAGATGTCATAAAAATTTCGTAGAAATTTGGATAGAAAAAGCACAGTAGCAAGATCAAAAAGATGGTGCTATGCGGCTGGAATTCTGCAATGTATCTTTCGTCGTAGAGATGAAAACTTTGTGACGAAAAGTTTATGCAGCAATATAGGAACGATTTTTTTTTTTTGGATTTTCGAATAAGGATAACTAAATTGCAGCAGCAGTAAGGTAGGAAACCAGAACCTGTTGCAATTCATGGGGAGATCAAAGGATGATCCGTGGTGGTGGAGATGATGGCGGAATTCGGTGACGATCCTTTAAGCAATTGTGGGAATTGCTTGGGATGGTTGTGGAGGGTTGATGGATGGCTGTGAAAGGGCAGCGAGACGCCAAGAACGCTGCTCTGATACCAGGTGATAGAACCCTTGCAGATTCTAAACTTGGGGTTGATCTCTTTAGGGGATCGGCCTCCTTGGAACTCTATAGGGGTTCCTCCCTCCAAGTTGCTGCTCAAAGGCTGCAGAAAAGATTCATCTATTGCTTATCAAAAGAGAAGGAATACATGACTATTTATAGGGCTTCTAAACCCTAACTCCTAATAGGACTCCTACTTAAGACTCTTACTTCTAACCAACTCCTAATAGGACTCATACTAAAGACTCCTATTCCCTTACAACTCCTAATTCTTCTCTAAGAAAAAACCTCTTACATGAATGCCCTCTCAATTAGGACTCTCCTAGCTAGGGTCATAATAGAATGTCCCTCTCAATTAGGACTCTCTTAGCTAGAGTCCTAACAGTTTTACATGAATATCCCTCTCAATTAGGACTCTCCAAGCTAGAGTCCTAACAGAAAAGAGGAGGAATACATGGCTATTTATAGGGCTTCTATACCCTAACTCCTAATAGGACTCCTACTTAAGACTCTTACTTCTAACCAACTCCTAATAGGACTCCTACTCAAGACTCCTATTCCCTTACAACTCCTAATTCTTCTCTAAGAAAAAACCTCCTACATGAATGTCCCTCTCAATTAGGACTCTCCTAACTAGAGTCCTAACAGAATGTCCCTCTCAATTAGGACTCTCCTAGCTAGAGTCCTAACAGAATGTCCCTCTCAATTAGGACTCTCCTAGCTAAAAGTCCTAACAGTTTTACATGAATGTCCCTCTCAATTAGGACTCTCCTAGCTAGAGTCCTAACATTTTTACATGAATGTCCCTCTCAATTAGGACTCTCCAAGCTAGAGTCCTAACAGACCCGCCCTCTTCAAATCAGCCTTGTCCTCGAGGCTGATGATTCATGAATTCTGGGAATTTGATCTTCAAGTCGTCATAGTTCTCCCAAGTGGCATCTTCTTTTGGTAGGTTCGCCCACTGTATTAGCACTTCATTAGTGGGTCGTCGTCGTCGAGTCACGATCCGTCGATCAATAATGGCACTTGGCTGGGTCTGGAGTTCTCTTTGGGTAGTCATATTTGGTGGGTGGCTTTGGGCTGTCTCCAAGCACCTGTTTAAAACTTCCGGTTGGCTGTTGGTTTGTGGGTGATATGTCGTACTCCTTTTCAATTTAGTACCCTGCATATAGAATAACTTTGTCCAAAATCTGCTATTGAAGATGCAAGTAGAATTTGTCACAAGCACAATGCGTCCCTTATAGTGTAATTCTTTTGAGTCCCAATTGTAATGAGCCATGGGGCTTGGTGCTTCCTCCAATTTTTTTATAATCTTACTAGTATCTGAATCTTCTTGCCATTCCATCTTAATATCCTCAAGGAAGTCGCTGGTCGGAAGTGAAACGGTCGAAACTTCAACTTGCTCGGGTAGCTACGAAAGCGCATCTGCAAGAACATTCTCTTTCCCCTTTTTGTAAGTTATTTCAAAATCAAATCCAAGAAGTTTTGTTACCCATTTTTGCTGCTCGGGGGAAGATATCTTCTGTTCCAAGAGATATTTTAGGCTTTTATAGTCGGTCTTGATTTGAAAGTATCGCCTGATCAAGTACAATCTCCACCTCGTTGCTGCACGCACAATGGCGAGCATCTCCTTATCATATGTTGACATATTTTGATTGGAGGGAGATAATGCCTTGCTAGTGTATGCGAGTGGTCGACCATCTTGCATGAGAATGGCTCCAATTCTGACTCCAGATGTGTCGGCCTCAATAATGAAGGGTCGGTTGAAATCTGGTAGTGTTAGCACCGGCGTCGTCGTCATGGCTGCCTTAAGTTTGTTGAAGGCAGCGGAGGCTCTGTCCAACCATTGGAAGACATTTTTTTCTAGTAAGGAAGTAAGTGGTGCACTGATCTTTCCATAGTTTTTCACGAACTTGCGGTAGTAGCCTATTAAACCCAGAAAGCCATGTAGCAATTTTATGTTTCTCGAGGTCGGCCAGTTTTGCATTGCTCCAATTTTGAAGGGGTCCACTGTCACACCTTCCTCTGATATGATATGCACAAGATATTCCACCTTTTGTTGAAGAAAGCAAAAATTTGTGGTTGTTGTGTGTTCAAAAGGTGGTTTTCCGTATGTCTTCTTCGCATGCTCGTATTTGATGATACCCGGATCAAAGGTCCAGCTTTGTAAAGATTTGTGCTCCCTTTCATCTAGCAATTCATCTACTATTGGAATAAAGTATTTGTCCTTGATGATTATGCCATTGAGAGCTCGGTAATCAACACATATCTTGCATACAAGTAGCACCGGCGAAGAGTAGAGGTTGCAACTTGGCCGAATAACTCCTGTTTCGAGCATCTCTTTTATAATCCTTTCTATTTCATCCTTCTGGAGATGTGGATACTGATATGGCTGAGCATTTGCTGAAGATTTTCCTGGAAGAATCATTATACAATGATCATGCCGACAGGTAAGAGGTAGGTTGCGCGGTTCGTCAAATATATTTGAAAATTCAGCAAGCAAAGGAAGTAGATTTGGATCTTCAAATTCTATTAGCTCTCCCTTAGTTTGCTGCTCAAGTTGTACCAAAAAGCCGCTGCATGCTTTATGCAAAACATTCTCCATTTGTTGTGTGCAAATCGTTGTTATGCCGCCCCCACGTTTCCCGTGCAATGTCACCTGTTTCTCCTTACTGTAAAATTTCATAATTAGTTTCATAAAATTTCGGAAAATATCACCTAATGTCGTCAACCATTTAATTCTGAGCATGGCCTCATGATTGTTAAGAGAGAGAATGAAGAAATCTGCAATTATCTCTTGGTCCTACAGCAATAGTTTCTCCTGCAAGCGCCTATGATCACAATTCAAAATCCGTCCGTCGGCGACCTTAACATCAAACTTGCAGCGATTCTCGATAGGTAATGATATCCGAACAGCAAGCTTACTATTTAGGAAGTTAGTAGTACTGCCCGTGTCGATGAGAACAGTGATTGGTTGTTGTTTGAGAAGGCCTCCAATTTTCATCGTTTGCGGGTTTGAGTAGCTAGCTAGTGTATGTACCGTAACTTCGGTCGATTGTGGCTCTTCTTCTGCATCTTCTTCTTCATATTCAAAGCTCTCTTTTGGATGTTCAGCTCACGGCTCCACGGCTCGTCACAATGCCAACATAACCCCGTCGCATATCGCTCCCGAAGCTCTTCTCCTGTTAACCTCTTTGGTGCAGGGACTTGGTCGACAGTAGGGGGGGCTGAGGGCTTCAATATTACTGGTTGAGGAGTGACCCTAGTCCTCCGAGCTTCATGGTTCAATTGCTCCTCTTGATGTCGTGCGAAAGAGATGGCTGCCATAAGCGTATACGGTTGTCGCGCTTTAACTTCTCCTCGGATCTCCGGCTTCAAGCCCTCAATGAAGGTCCTCAATAGCTGTTTTTGAGACCAATCATGATTTTGATTAGATAACCTTTCAAACCTGGTTTGGTACTCCTGAATGGTGGAGGTTTGTCGGATCTTTGCTAGTTGTTTGTCAATATTCTCGTAATCGGTTGGTCTGAAGCGAATCAGCAGTTCTTCTTTGAATTGTCGCCATGAAAGGACTCCATAAGTATGTTCAAACCAGTCAAACCATTGAATAGCATCCCCTTCAAGATGTATAGCTGTAATTTTCACCATAGATACATCCACGGTTTTGTGGTACCGAAAATATCGCTCCGCGCGCGAGATCCAACCAATCGGGTCTCCTTCTTCCCATATAGGGAAGTCCACTCTCATGCATGGATAGTTGGGGTTGGTCATAGAGGTTCCCCTCTCTTGGAAGTCATATCTTTGGGGTTGGTGTGATTGGGCAAAGCTCTCTCCTTGATGTGATTTCTTCGGGCTTAGTGGTCGGCCCAATCTGAGTTCGGTAAAGAGCATCCGAATCTTATCCTCCATTCGTGCCTCCAAGGCTTCGAATTTAGCATCGATTGCCTCCTTAGATGCCATAGTATATGCCTCCAAATCTATGATGTTAAGATCTCTCTTTTGTTGTCAGGTTAAAGGCATGTATAGGTTGAGAGAAGTGATGGTCGAAAGGGTTGGTGGATTGGTGGATGTAGGCTACGATTTAGGCTTGTTTTGTGGCAGTTTTGGGTGCAGTTTGAGGGTGTGGTTTAGTAGAGTTTTAGGGCTGTGGTTGAAAGTTTTGGATCTGTGGCAGATGGTAGCAAAGGTTTGACAGAAATCCGTAGAAGTTGCAGCAAGTATGTGCTGTCTTGTAAGAGTAGAATTGTCGTCGAAGAAACAACGGTTTCTCGACGTAATTTCCACCAAAAACTTGAGAGAATTGAGAAGAGAATTGATAGAAAAATCACCGTTTATATGACAGCAAGGATATCTAATTTAATCAAGAAAATTTCGGCAGTATAACAGCAAGGTAATTGGTGCAAGTTACAATTGCAGAATTATCGTCGAAAAATTTCAGCGGGTTACGATGAAAATTTGCAGCAACATAAAATCGTTTTTAGAGATGAATTTCTTAATAGATCAATCTTAGATGGAAGCCAAGATGATCTATGAAGTGTATAAGAAATTTCATTCAAAAAAGATTGTAAATAGATGGGTTAAGGCAACGATATGCAGCTGAAATTTTCTGCAGCATAGATTTTCAAGTGCAGCAGATTGGACATAAAAGATCAGTAGTTTATATTGAGAATTTTTCAATGAAACCAAAGGGAAATATACTGTTAGGAAATGTCAAAGATGTCATAAAAATTTCGTAGAAATTTGGATAGAAAAAGCACAGTAGCAAGATCAAACAGATGGTGCTATGCGGCTTGAATTCTGCAATTCAAGTGCAGCAGATTGGACATAAAAGATCAGTAGTTTATATTGAGAATTTTTTGATGAAACCAAAGGGAAATCCACTGTTAAGAAGTGTCAAAGATGTAATAAAAATTTCGTAGAAATTTGGATAGAAAAAGCACAGTAGCAAGATCAAACAGATGGTGATATGCGGCTGGAATTCTGCAATATATCTTTCGTCGTAGAGATGAAAACTTTATGACGAAAAGTTTATGCAGCAATATAGGAACGATTTTTTTTTTTTTTTTTTGGATTTTCGAATAAGGATAACTAAATTGCAGCAGCAGTAAGGTAGGGAAACCAGAACCTGTTGCAATTCACGGGGAGATCAAAGGATGATCCGTGGTGGTGGAGATGATGGCGGAATTCGGTGTCGATCTTTTAAGCAATTGTGGGAATTACTTTGGATGGTTGTGGAGGGTTGATGGATGGCTGTGAAAGGGCAGCGAGACGCTAAGAATGCTGCTCTGATACCAGGTGTTAGAACCCTTGCAGATTCTAAACTTGGGGTTGATCTCTTTAGGGGATCGGCCTCCTTGGAACTCTATAGGGGTTCCTCCCTCCAAGTTGCTGCTCAAAGGCTGCAGAAAAGATTCATCTATTGCTTGAGAAAAGAGGAGGAATACATGGCTATTTATAGGGCTTCTATACCCTAACTCCTAATAGGACTCCTACTTAAGACTCTTACTTCTAACCAACTCCTAATAGGACTCCTACTCAAGACTCCTATTCCCTTACAACTCCTAATTCTTCTCTAAGAAAAAACCTCCTACATGAATATCCCTCTCAATTAGGACTCTCCTAACTAGAGTCCTAACAGAATGTCCCTCTCAATTAGGACTCTCCTAGCTAGAGTCCTAACAGAATGTCCCTCTCAATTAGGACTCTCCTAGCTAAAGTCCTAACAGTTTTACATGAATGTCCCTCTCAATTAGGACTCTCCTAGCTAGAGTCCTAACATTTTTACATGAATGTCCCTCTCAATTAGGACTCTCAAAGCTAGAGTCCTAACAATACCCCACCCATTCAGCACTGATAGGTAGCAATCTTACACCAAAATCTTGATCCTTTCTGTGATTCTTAGAGCTCAAAATTGTTGTAAGGCCAAAAGTTCTTCTCCCTCTGTTCTTCCAAGTTCTGAGTTGTAAAGAGAGGAGAGAAAATTTCTGTAAGGGATGTCTCCTAAGCCCGTCAAAAGGAGTGAAACTGTAAAAGGGTGGTTGGCCTTCGCCTATTGAAGGAAGGCCTCTAGTTGACGTCGGTGACCTCGTCGGTGGAGGAAGCCAAAAGTGGAGTAGGTCAAGATTGACCGAACCACTCTAAATCTCGGTTTGCATTTACTTTGAGCATATTATCTTTACTGCAAACCTCCTCTGAAGCTTACTGCTTTCTGCGCATATACGATCGGGTTTCATGCCTTTTACTTTCCAAATCAGCGTTTAGATGTAAATCTATTTTTTCGTACGATCATCATATTTCAGATTGCGTTTATGTTTTGAGCTCTACCATAACTGCAAACTGCCTTTATACTCTTGCTTAAACTGCATCTTGCCTAATCAAGTGATTTACGAATCAGCATTTAGACATACATCAGTTTCTTCGTACGAACGTCGTATTTCAATTTGCACCTATATTCTGGTTTTCATCATAGCTGCAAACTGCCTTCATAGATTGACTTTAACATCATCTTGCTTAGAATCGGCTTTCACACAGAAATCATTTTTATCGTTCGAACGCAGTTTCATTTTAATCGCAGAAAGTTTTTCGCTGCACTAATTCACCCCCCCCCCCTCCCCCCTCTTAGTGCTCTTGATCCTAACAGGATAGAACCTATGCTGCCTTCGACAAACTTAAGGCAACCATGACGATGACACCGGTGCTAACACTACCAGATTTCAACTGACCCTTTATTATTGAGGCCGACGCATCTGGAGTCGGAATTGGAGCCATTCTCATGCAAGATGGTCGACCACTCGCATACACTAGCAAGGCATTATCTTCCTCCCATCAAAATAAGTCAACATATGATAAGGAGATGCTCGCCATTGTGCGCGCAGCAACGAGGTGGAGACCCTACTTGATTGGTCGACGATTTCAAATTAAAACCGACCATAAAAGCCTCAAGTACTGTTTGGAGTGAAAGATATCATCCCCTGAGCAGCAAAAATGGGTAACAAAACTTCTTGGATTTGATTATGAAATAACTTACAAAAAGGGGAAAGAGAATGTTCTTCCAGATGCGCTTTCGCAACTACCCGAGCAAGCTGAAGTTTCGGCCATTTCACTTCCGACCAGCGACTTTCTTGAGGATATTAAGATGGAATGACAGGAAGATTCAGAGGCTAGTTAGATTAAAAAAAAAAAAATTAGAGGAAGCACCAAGCTCCATGGCTTATTACAATTGGGACTCAAAAGAATTACACTATAAGGGACGCATTGTGCTTATGATAAATTCTACTTGCATCTTCACGAGCAGATTTTGGACAAAGTTATTCCATATGCAGGGTACTAAATTGAAAAGGAGTACGGCATATCACCCACAAATCAACGACCAGACAAAAGTTGTAAATAGGTGCTTGGAGACAGCCCAAACCCACCCACCAAATATGACTACCTAAGGAGAACTTCAGACTCAGGCAAGTGCCATTATTGATCGACGGATCGTGACTCGACGATGACGATCCACTACTGAATTGGTAATACAATGGGTAAACCTACTAACAGAAGATGCCACTTGGGAGAAATATGATGACTTGAAGATCAAATTCCCAAAATTCATGAATCGTTAGCCTCGAGGACAAGACTGATTTGAAGAGGGCGGGTCTGTTAGGACTCTAGCTAGGAGAGTCCTGATTGAGAGGAACATTCATGTAAAACCTACCTAAGCCGACCCCTATTAAAGAGGTGAAGAGGCTAGCTAGGGTTAGGAGGTTATTTCTTAGAGAAGAATAGGGAGTTGAAAAGGAATAGGAGTCTTGAGTAGGAGTCCTATTAGGAGTTGGTTAGAAGTAGGAGTCTTGAGTATGAGTCCTATTATGAGTTGGTTAGAAGTAGGAGTCTTAAGTAAGAGTCCTATTAGGAGTTAGGGTTTACAAGCCTATAAATAGTCATGTATTCCACCTCTTTTCATAAGCAATAGATAAATCTTTTCTGCAGCCTTTGAGCAGCAACTTAGAGGGAGGAACCCCTATAGAGTTCCAAGGAGGCCGATCCCCTAAAAAGATCAATCCCAAGTTTAGAATCTGCAAGGGTTCTATCAGCTTCATGGTTCAATTGCTCCTCTTGATGTCGTGCGAATGAGATGGCTGCCATAAGCGTGTACGGTTATCGTGCTTTAACTTCTCCTCGGATCTCCAGCTTCAAGCCCTCAACGAAGGTCCTCAATAGTTATTTTTGAGACCATTCATGAGTTTGATTAGATAACCTTTCAAACCTAGTTTGGTACTCCTGAATGGTGGAGGTTTGTCGGATCTTTGCTAGTTGTTCGTCAATATTCTCGTAATCCGTTGGTCTGAAGCGGATCAACAGTCCTTCTTTGATTTGTCGCCATGAAAGGACTTCATAAGTGTGTTCAAACCACTAAAACCACTGTATGGCATCCCCTTCAAGATGTATAGCTGTAATTTTCACCATAGATGCGTCCGCGGTTTTGTGGTACCGAAAATATCGCTCCGCGTGCGAGATCCAACCAATCGGGTCTCCTTCTTCCCATCTAGAAAAATTTACCCTCATGCATGGATAGTTGGGGTTAGTCATAGAGCCTCCCCTCCCTTGGAACTCATCTCTTTGGGCCTGGTGCGATTGGGCAAAGCTCTCTCCTTGATATGATTTTTTTGGGCTTAGTGGTCGGCCCAATCTGAGTTCGGTAAAGAGCGTCTGAATCTTATCCTCCATTCGTGCCTCCAAGGCTTCGAATTTAGTATTGATTGCCTCCTTAGATGCCATAGTATATGCCTCCAAATCTTTGATGTTAAGATCTCTCTTTTGTTGTCGGGTTAAAAGCATGTATTAGTTGAGAGAGGTGATGGTCGAAAGGGTTGTTGGATTGGTGGATGTAGGCTACGGTTTAGGCTTGTTTTGTGGCTATTTTGGGTGCAGTTTGAGGGTGTGGTTTGGTGGAGTTTTAGGACTGTGGATGAAAGTTTAGGATCTGTGGTAGATGGCAGCAAAGGTTTGATAGAAATCAGTGGAAGTTGCAGCAAGTATGTGCTGTTTTGTAAGAGCAGAATTATCTTTTTTTTGGTAAGTAAAAGTAAATTGATTATGTGTAAAGTTTCTACAAATAGCTTTATCTATACAAGTCATAGACAAAGCCAAGTAACTCATAGAGTGCGAATGCGATAGTTATGACTACACATGCTGTAGACTATAACTACCTATGGATACATTATTTGGCATCATTCCCAAGATCTTTAGCTAATAGCAAAATTAAATTAGATAAAAATATCTTTTTCTCTTCGGGTGAAATGCTCGGTTTTGAGATCATGCTCCATACAGGATCTTGAGTCTCTAATAATCTCTTTCAAGAGCTGAGCATTGTTTGTGTGTTGACATTCAAAGATTCTATTACATCTCTCCTTCCACATCCACCAAATAGCGCATCTGAAAGTAACCTTTGCCAGTTGTGTAAGTGGCCCTTTTCTTGAGAAACATTGCATAAGGTCGCCTAGTTCTTGGTGCAAGTTTGGTTGCGGCAGTCTATTGAGTTCAAATCGCTGGAGAATCTCCTTCCATATCCATTTTGTATAATTACAAGAAAAATAGAGGTAGTCAATAGTTTCTTCTTGTTGCAAACAAAGGGAGCATCGGTTAACATGATAGATACCTCTTCTTTTCATATTGTCTATTGTAGGTAGTTTATTGAGAAGGGCCTGCCATGTACATAAGGAGTGTCTTTGTGATCCCGGTCGATCCCATGTCCAACTGCTTGGGACCCACTTGTTATTTCTTTGCCTAATTTGATTCATGCGGATGTGGCACTAAATTTACCATTGTCATGAGGCCAAATAAGTATATCTGAAGAGTTGTTCCTGATTGGAATAGCTATGATAGTCGGCCAAAGTGATAACATTTCGGGAGAAATAGGATTAGGGAGACACCAGGTACCATTAACAATGAACTCGGAAACCTTCCAATCTTTGGGAGCGCCAAGATCTTTTCGTATTCTGTCGCCATATAATTGAAATATACTCTTCCCATTCACCCAAGGATCGTACCACATATTAGTACTAGTTCCAGAAGAGATTGCATAAGAAATGTGTTTGATTAGCCAATTCCTTGCCTTTAAAATTCCTTTCCAAGCTGCAGAGTGGTATGTTCTTGTTGAAATTTCCCAGATTGATTCCTTTGAAAGATACCTAGCAGAAACCCATTGTGACCATAAGGAACATTTGTTTTGCAAAAGATCCCACAATTGTTGTACCAGGCATGCTTGATTCCAATCTCTAGTATTTCTCAAGTTTAGCCCCCCTTCATCTTTCGGTTTGCAAATGCTATCCCAATTTACCATATGCATTGCCTTATCATTTGTGCCATTCCAGAAGAAGTTCATTAATAATCGTTCAATATCTTGGAGAAGTCCAGCAGGCAGAAGAAATGCATTACACCAATATATAGAGTAGGAGTGCAATACAGAACGGATGAGTTCGAGTCGTCCTGCTTTTGATAGAAGCCTATTTTTCCAAGAAGAAATTCTATTCTTTATTTTTTGCAAGATAGGCTGACAGTGGGTTTTGTGAATGCCTGTGGATATGAGCGGGAGACCCAAATAAGGAACTGGCAGGCTTCCCTCACTAACCCCCAAAGTTTGTGCAATAAAGACCTTATCCTCAACGTAAGGGCTCATATATACTTTACTTTTCGCATGATTTAACTGAAGTCCAGAAACCATACCAAAGTCATTCATAATAGTAGCCAGGTTCTTTATTGAAGTTGGATCATTTTGGAGAAAGATAAGTAAATCATCTGCAAATGTTATATGTGATATATGAATAGAGCCAGCATTAGGTACCTTAATGCTGCCATTTAAGACTGCATGTTCCAACATACAGCTAAGTCCTTCCATCGCAATAGTAAAGAGATACGGAGAGAGTGGATCACCTTGTCGGATGCCATTCGTGCTCCCAAAAAAACCAATAGGTGAGCCATTAAAGAGTATCGAAAACTTTGGAGTTTCCAGGCAAGATTGAATCCAATTAACCCATTGCTGTGGGAAGTTCATATCGAGGAGCATCTTATAGATAAATTTCCTATTAACTGAATCAAAGGCTTTCCGTAAATCAGCTTTAAAACATATTTTTGTCCCTCTTGCTTTTGAATGCAAATCTTTGACCAAGTCATTAGCAAGCAAAATGTTATGATGTATACTTCTCCCTTTGATGAAAGCAGCTTGATTTGGGCTAATGATCCTGTGTATTACCTTTTGTATTCTATTTGCTAATACTTTGGAGATGATCTTATAAATAAAGTTGCATAATGATATGGGTCGATAGTTCTCTAGTGAATCAGCCCCTGCATTCTTCGGAATTAAAGAAATAAAGGTGCAATTCATCTCTCTAAGAATATGACCTGAAGAGAAAAAATGTTGGCAAGCCTTGATCACATCTTTTCCAATAATAGACCAAGCAGTTTGGTAAAATTCAGCTGGAAATCCATCTGGACCTGGGCTTTTATGCTTTGGTGACTTAAAGACAACACATACAATTTCGTCGTCAGTAATTGGGGCATTGAGGATTGAAATAGCTTCCGAATCAAGTTTTCTAGCCGGCTCCACATGAATGTTATTAGTTTTCCCAGCTTGATTGAGTAAGGAATAATAAAATTGCTCTGTGTGTGCTTTAACCTCATCTAAATTCTCAATAAGATTATCATCTTTGTCTCTGCATTTGCTGATACGGTTAACAGCCCTTTGAGTAGCAATTGAAGCATAGAAAAATTTAGTATTGGAATCTCCTAGTGTAAGCCAATGCTGTCGAGACTTCTGCTTTACAAAACTTTCCTCCTGTTTTAAGGCTTGCATGAAGTTATTTCTGGCTTCTGTCTCTTTGTAGATAATATTCTCATCATTTGGCTGAAGTTGCAGCTCATGTTGCAATGACATTAGTTCCTTCCTGCAAAATTGAACTGTGGTGGTAATATTGCCAAAAGGTATTTGTATTCCACTCCTTTAGTGCTGCTTTACAGGCTTTGAGCTTTTGACATAAGATGTAAGGGGGAGATCCATGCACATTAACATTCCAAGCAGATCTGATAACATCAAGAAATTGAGGATGAGTACTCCACATGTTAAAGAATCTAAACGGTTTCTTGCCTCTTGGTGTCGCTTTGTCTGCGTGTATATACATTAAAGAATGGTCAGAAAACAAAGGAGCACCATACTCAAGAAGTGAATCTGGGTAAACTGTTAACCATTCATGATTAATCAAACAACTATCAAGTCGAGCCATTATTTTTCTGTTAGCAGCACCTTGATTACTCCAGGAGAGCCAATTACCCACAGATTTCATATCAAACAAAGCTGCAGTGTCAATGTAATCATTAAAACTTTGAAGCTGGCTTTCTGAAAGTTGTCTACCCCCCTCTTTTTCATTTGTTTACCGAACAGTATTAAAGTCTCCAAGAACAATCCAAGGTACATTGAGACAGCCATTTGCAATATTAGTCAGGTCAGACCAAAGAGTATTTCTTTCTTGCATACTATTTGAAGCATATATACCAATGAAATTGAATTGACAGCCATTCTTTTTGTTCTCTACCTTAAGTTGAATGAATTGATCAGTAGCAGAAATAAACCAAGCATTAATAGAGTTAGGATGCCATAAGACCCATATTCTACCAAAAGTTTCATTTGAGTCATTCGTAAACAGTTCTGCGTCCGGCCATATTAAATTCTTTTGAGCTTGAACGCGCGATTGTTTAATTTTCGTTTCTACTAGAATAACAATATCACATGCGGCAGACTTGATTATTCTGTTGAGCTCCCGACATTTCTCCGGCTTATTAAATCCGCGAACATTCCAACATGTTATCTTCATCAGTAATAAAGAAATAAAAAGGTGGTAAGGTATTCAACCTACGACTTTGGATGGACTGTACCATCCTTTTTCTTATCTTTCGGTTTTGTATTTTCCTCCCGCACAATATCCTTACCTTTTATGGCTTTATTTCTATATTTATCCACTTCATCTACAGCTTGCAGATTTTTAAACTTTAAAATACCTTGAATCATGTGGTCTTGATTGGCAGGGTTTGTTGAAGCACGATAAGATTGTTGTAGCACAATTTCCTGGATAGTACTTGTTGGAGTAGCTTGGCTAGAGAGGTTTGTTGGGGCATGAGTTTGTTGAGACAGAATATCCTTGTTGGCGATGTTTGTTGTGGCCTGAGTTTGTTGAGGAAGAATATCCTTGCTGGCTAGATTTGTTTGGGCCTGAGTTTGTTGAGTTATTGTGGACGGATCCAATGATATTGGAAGAGATGAAGTTCCTGACTTATGTTTCTCCTGTCCACTAGTACCAAGGGAAACCTCTGTTGTGGAAGGCTCCGACATTATAGGAAGAGATATAATTTTGGATTTGTCCTTCTGTCCGCGGTGCTGTCCTTGCGAGTCGGAATGCTCAATAGTCTTCGCCACCATCGGTGCTACTGCCCTTAGAGAAGACTCACTTTGTTGCGGAGGCGCTTGACATGGTCGATAGACCTTTGTGATTTATTTTGGAGTTTGCTGACAAGCTCCATTTGCATGACCAAAAGATAAGCAATGCTGACATCGTTGTGGCTTCCAGGAATATGAGACATGTACCTTCCGAGTGTTCCCGTCAAGATCACGATAGAAAACCTCATTTGGAAGATCTTTGTTAGAAGAAACCAGTACACATGCTCGTGCAAATGCTAATCTCGTTTGAGCAGCAGTTGCTTTGTCGATGTAGAGTGGCTGTCCCAGAGTGCTGCATAACTTTGCAATAAAACGTCGACTCCAAAGATGTAGAGGAAGACCTTGAAAGGATACCCATAATGGAATAGACTGTAGGCTATCTAACTCCAAACGGACATCAGGAGACCAGCGTCGTAGAATCATTGGATGGCCGCGAATAGTCCAGAATCCTTCGAGGACCCGTTGTAAATCTTCTTCAGAGTATAGCTTGCAAACAAAGAATCCGTTCTCCAGCATATGAAGATCAAATGACGATATTCCCCATCGAGTTTTGATAAATGAGGATAGTGGGAAATAAGATGTTTTGAGACCTACCACATAGCCAACAATCGCCATAGACCATGTCTCAATAAGCTCTGCTGAATCAGCAGTCTCGTATACAGCAATCTTCTTATCAGCCTGAACTTCGGGAGTAAAGAATTCCAAGCTTAGATCCGGACTTCCAACCGGAGCCTTGAAGAGGCTAGTCCAAGGCCTAGGGTCACTGGAAATGAGGGCAGGCTGCCGCGATCTAGAGCGCGACCTACTTCGATGCTATTTCGTCGAAGGAGTTTCTCTTTGGAGAGGATATGGAGGAGGAGCCAATTGAGGGGTAACGGTAGGGAGTCTTACCATCATATCAACTCTCCTGCCACCGTCGCCAGCCCTAGGGGTCGTCGCTGCCATGTTTGATCCCTCTTCTGGTCGCAGCTATAGAATCATCTCCATAGGGAAAAGCCACCGTCGCAGTATATCATGTCGCCGCTATAGTACCGTCGCCCTAGGGAGATCTGGTCGCCTCTATAGTGTCGTCGCCCTTGGGGAGAAGCCGACGCTGCAGGAGATCCGATCACCACTATAGTAAGGGAGATCAGATCGTTGCTATAGTAACGTCGCCCGTGGGAGAAAGCCAACGCTGCAGGAGTCAGATCGCCCTAGGGAGATCTCGTCGCCGCTACAGTACTGTCGTTGCTACAGTGTCGTCGCCGCCGCTACAGTATGTCGCCCTTGGGAAACAGCCGACGCTGCAGGAAATCAGATCGCCGCTACAGTGTCGTCGCCTGTCGCCCGTGGGAGAAATCCGACGCTGCAGGAGTCAGATCGCCCTAGGGAGATCTGGCCGCTGCTACAGTGGTCGCCCTAGATCTGTTCGCCGCTACAGTGTCGTCGCCGCTACAGTGGTCGCCCTAGATCTGGTTTCTTGACGTAATTTTCACCAAAAACTTGAGAGAATTGAGGAGGGAATTGATAGCAAAATCACAGTTTATATGACAGCAAGGATGACTAATTTAATCAAGAAAATTTAGGTAGTATAACAGCAAGGAAATTGGCGCAAGTTGCGATAGCAGAATTCTCATCGAAAAATTTTAGCGGTTTACGATGAAAATTTGTAGCAACACAAAATCGTTTTTATAGATGAAATCCTCAATAGATCAATCTTAGATGTAATCCAAGATGATCTATGAAGTGTATAAGAAATTTCATTAAAAAAATATTACAAATAGATGGGTTAAGGCAACAATATGCGGCTGAAATTTTCTGCAGCACAGATTTTTAAGTATAGCAGATTGGATGTAAAAGATCAGTAGTTTATATTGAGGATTTTTTGATGAAACCAAGGGGAAATCCACTATTAGGAAGTGTCAAAGCTATCATAAAAATTTCGTAGAGATTTGGCTGAAACATAGTAGTATCAAGATAGTATCAAGATTTGGCTGAAACATAGAAACAACATAATATCAAGATCAAATAAACCGTGCTATGCGGCTGAAATTTTACAATGCAGATTTTCAAGTATAACAGATTAGACGTAAAATATCAATGGTTTATATTAAGAATTTTTTGACAAAACCAAAGGAAAATCTGCTGTTAGGAAGTGTCAAAGATGTCATAAAAATTTTGTAGATATTTGGATAGAAAAAACATAGTAGTAAGATCAAACAGACGGTGCTATACGATTGGAATTCTGCAATGTATCTTTCATCGTAGAGATGAAAACTTTATGACGAAAAGTTTATGCAGCAATATAGGAATAATTTTTTTGGGATTTTCAAATAAGGATAACTAAATTGCAGCAGCAGTAAGGTAGAAAACCAGAACATGTTGTAATTCACGGGAAGATCAAAGGATGATCCGTGGCGGTGGAGATGATGGCGGAATTCGGCGACGATCTTTTAAGCAATTGTGGGAATTGCTTTGGGTGGTTATGGAGGGCTGATGGATGGTAGTGGAAGGGCAGCAAGATGCCAAGAACGCTGCTCTGATACCAGGTGTTAGAACCCTTACTGATTCTAAACTTGAGGGTTGATCTCTTTATGGGATCGGCCTCCTTGGAACTCTATAGGGGTTCCTCCCTCCAAGTTGCTGCTCAAAGGCTGCAGAAAAGATTCATCTATTCCTTATGAAAAGAGGTGAAATACATGACTATTTATACGGCTTCTAACCAACTCCTAATAGGACTCTTACTCAAGACTCTTCTAACCAACTCCTAATTGGAGTCCTACTCAAGACTCCTATTCCTTTACAACTCCTTATTCTTCTCTAAGAAATAACCTCCTAACTCTAGCCGACCACTTCACCTCTTTAATAGGGGTCAGCTTAGGTAGATTTTACATGAATGTCCTTCTCAATTAGGACTCTCCTAGCTAGAGTCCTAACACCGAGCCTTCTCGGTGATCTCCGCGAACCTCCGACGATCTCTTCGGCGAACTTCCGAAAATTCTGACAGGTTCCCGATTTCTTCTCGGTCTCAATAATATGGATTAGATCAATTAACCCATCAATTGATTTTATCATCAAAATCCGAGATTCAACAAAGATCCCTTCCAAAAAGATGGGATCCTAAAATAACCACAATACAAGAGATAAAAAATTTAAATGATTTTCCTTTGGAAGAATTAATCGGGTCATTAAGGATCTATGAAATAACACTTTTGAAACATTTTGAACCCGATGAGCACTTGAACCACCTTCCAAAGAATAGGAAGGATTTGAAATTCTGGACAAATGAATACCACTTGAGCGATGACTCAAGTGATGAGGACAATGATGAACTTGAACTTTGACTAAATCTTAATAAGTTTATTAAATAAAAATATAAAATAAACAATGAACTTGAATGGAGGAAGAGGTCAAAGAAGAGGAAGGCAACCAAGGATGAATCAAGAACTTCCAAAGGTGAAACGGCGAATTGGGCTTTAATGGGCTTCGACTACAAGGTAAGTAACTCAATTCTCTTAAAGTATTTTGAAATTACTTGAAGTTTTTCATGAGTGCTTAATTTAGATAGTAGGAATAGGAAATAAAAAATTATTTTTCAAAAAATTATATCATGGTTTTCTTTTTAGCATCATTGAAAAATTAAAAATTTGATCATGAAAAGTATATTGTTAAGGTTTCATGCATGTTATGTTTTGAAATGTTGAATGATGTATGCAACATTAGGAATGATAATTATATGATATGTGATAATGCTTAGGATTAATCTGTTAGGACTCTAGCTTGGAGAGTCCTAATTGAGAGGGATATTCATGTAAAACTGTTAGGACTCTAGCTAAGAGAGTCCTAATTGAGAGGGACATTCTATTAGGACCCTAGCTAGGAGAGTCCTAATTGAGAGGGCATTCATGTAGGAGGTTTTTTCTTAGAGAAGAATTAGGAGTTGTAAGGGAATAGGAGTCTTGAGTATGAGTCCTATTAGGAGTTGGTTAGAAGTAAGAGTCTTAAGTAGGAGTCCTATTAGGAGTTAGGGTTTAGAAGCCCTATAAATAGTCATGTATTCCTTCTATTTTCATAAGCAATAGATGAATCTTTTCTGCAGCCTTTGAGCAGCAACTTGGAGGGAGGAACCCCTATAGAGTTCCAAGGAGGCCGATCCCCTAAAGAGATCAACCCCAAGTTTAGAATCTGCAAGGGTTCTAACACCTGGTATCAGAGCAGCGTTCTTGGCATCTCGCTGCCCTTCCGCAGCCATCCATCAACCCTCTACAACCATCCAAAGCAATTCCCACAATTGCTTAAAAGATCATCACCGAATTCCGTCATCATCTCCACCACCACAGATCATCCTTTGATCTCCCTGTGAATTGCAACAGGTTCTGGTTTCCTACCTTACTGCTGCTGCAATTTAGTTATCCTTATTCGAAAATCCAAAAAAAAAAAAAAAATCGTTCCTATATTGCTGCATAAACTTTTCGTCACAAAGTTTTCATCTCTACGACGAAAGATACATTGCAGAATTCCAGCCGTATAGCACCATCTATTTGATCTTGCTACTGTGCTTTTTCTATCCAAATTTCTACGAAATTTTTATGACAACTTTGACACTTCTTAACAGTGGATTTCCCTTTGGTTTCATCAAAAAATTCTTAATATAAACTACTGATCTTTTATGTCCAATCTGCTGCACTTGAATTGCAGAATTCAAGCCGCATAGCACCATATGTTTGATCTTGCTACTGTGCTTTTTCTATCCAAATTTCTACGAAATTTTTATGACATCTTTGACACTTCCTAACAGTAGATTTCCCGTTGGTTTCATCGAAAAATTCTCAATATAAACTACTGATCTTTTATATCCAATCTGCGGCACTTGAAAATCTATGCTGCAGAAAATTTCAGCTGCATATCGTTGCCTTAACCCATCTATTTGCAATCTTTTTTGAATGAAATTTCTTATACACTTCATAGATCATCTTGGCTTCCATCTAAGATTGATCTATTAAGAAATTCATCTCTAAAAACGATTTTATGTTGCTGCAAATTTTCATCGTAACCCGCTGAAATTTTTCGACGATAATTCTGCAATTGCAACTTGCACCAATTTCCTTGCTGTTATACTGCCGAAATTTTCTTGATTAAATTAGATATCCTTGCTGTCATATAAACTGTGATTTTGCTATCAATTCCCTCCTCAATTCTCTTAAGTTTTTGGTGGAAATTACGTCGAGAAACCGTTGTTTCTTCGACGACAATTCTACTCTTACAAGATAGCACATACTTGCTGCAACTTCCACGGATTTCTGTCAAACCTTTGCTACCATCTACCACAGATCCAAAACTTTCATCCACAGCCCTAAAACTCTACCAAACCACACCCTCAAATTGCACCCAAAACAGCCACAAAACAAGCCTAAACCGTAGCCTACATCCACCAATCCACCAACAGTTTCGACCATCACTTCTCTCAACCTATACATGCCTTTAACCCAAGAGTAAAAGAGAGATCTTAACATCATTGATTTGGGGCCATATACTATGGCATCTAAGGAGGCAATCAATGCTAAATTCGAAGCCTTGGAGGCGCGAATGGAGGATAAGATTCGGACGCTCTTTACCGAACTCAGATTGGGCCGACCACTAAGCCCGAAGAAATCATATCAAGGAGAGAGCTTTGCCCAATCACACCAAGCCCGAAGAGATGACTTCCAAGAGAGGGGAAGCTCTATGACCAACCTCAACTATCCATGCATGAGAGTGGACTTCCCTAGATGGGAAGAAGGAGACCCGATTGGTTGGATTTTGCACGCGGAGCGATATTTTCGGTACCACAAAATCGCGGATGTATCTATGGTAAAAATTACAGCTATACATCTTGAAGGGGATGCTATTCAGTGGTTTGACTGGTTTAAACATACTTATGAAGTCCTTTCATGGCGACAATTCAAAGAAGAACTGCTGATTCGCTTCAGACCAACCGATTACGAGAATATTGACGAACAACTAGCAAAGATCCGACAAACCTCCACCATTCAGGAGTACCAAACCAGGTTTGAAAGGTTATCTAATCAAAATCATGATTGGTCTCAAAAACAGCTATTGAGGACCTTCATTGAGGGCTTGAAGCCGGAGATCCGAGGAGAAGTTAAAGCGCGACAACCGTACACGCTTATGGCAGCCATCTCTTTCGCACGACATCAAGAGGAGCAATTGAACCATGAAGCTCGGAGGACTAGGGTCACTCCTCAACCAGTAATATTGAAGCCCTCAGCCCCCCCTACTGTCGACCAAGTCCCTGCACCAAAGAGGTTAACAGGAGAAGAGCTTCGGGAGCGATATGCGAAGGGGTTATGTTGGCATTGTGACGAGCCGTGGAGCCGTGAGCATCGCTGTAGTAAAGGAGGACTTCTTATAATTGAACCGATAGAAGAAGAGGTCATTGAACATCCAAAAGAGAGCTTTGAACATGAAGAAGAAGATGCAGAAGAAGAGCCACAACCGACCGAAGTTACGGTACATACACTAGCTAGCTACTCAAACCCGCAAACGATGAAAATTGGAGGCCTTCTCAAACAACAACCAATCACTGTTCTCACCGACACGGACAGTACTACTAACTTCCTAAATAGTAAGCTTGCTGTTTGGATATCATTACCTATCGAGAATCGCTGCAGGTTTGATGTTAAGGTCACCGACAGACGGATTTTGAATTGTGATCATAGGCGCTTGCAGGAGAAACTATTGCTACAGGACCAAGAGATAATTGCAGATTTCTTCCTTCTCCCTCTTAACAATCATGAGGCCATGCTCAGAATTAAATGGTTGACGACATTAGGTGATATTTCCTGGAATTTTATGAAACTAATTATGAAATTTTACAGTAAGGAGAAACAGGTGACATTGCACGGGAAACGTGGGGGCGACATAACAACGATTTGCACACAACAAATGGAGAATGTTTTGCATAAAGCATGCAGCGGCTTTTTGGTACAACTTGAGCAGCAAACTAAGGGAGAGCCAATAGAATTTGAAGATCCAAATCTACTTCCTTTGCTTGCTGAATTTTCAAATATATTTGACGAACCGCGCAACCTACCTCTTACCTGTCGGCATGATCATTGTATAATGATTCTTCCAGGCAAATCTTCAGCAAATGCTCAGCCATATCAGTATCCACATCTCCAGAAGGATGAAATAGAAAGGATTATAAAAGAGATGCTCGAAACAGGAGTTATTCGGCCAAGTTGCAACCTCTACTCTTCGCCGGTGCTACTTGTACGCAAGAAGGACGGAACAAGGCGAATATGTGTTGATTACCGAGCTCTCAATGGCATAATCATCAAGGATAAATACTTTACTCCAATAGTAGATGAATTGCTAGATGAAAGGGAGCACAAATCTTTACAAAGCTGGATCTTTGATCCGGGTATCATCAAATACGAGCATGCGAAGAAGACATACGGAAAACCACCTTTTGAACACACAACAACCATGAATTTTTGCTTTCTGCAACAAAAGGTGGAATATCTTGAGCATATCATATCAGAGGAAGGTGTGGCAGTGGACCCCTTCAAAATTGGAGCAATGCAAAACTGGCCGACCTCGAGAAACATAAAATTGCTACATGGCTTTCTGGGTTTAACAGGCTACTACCGCAAGTTCGTGAAAAACTATGGAAAGATCAGTGCATCACTTACTTCCTTACTAGAAAAAGATGTCTTCCAATGGTTGGACAGAGCCTTCGCTGCCTTCGACAAACTTAAGGCAGCCATGACGACGACGCCGGTGCTAACACTACCAGATTTCAACCGACCCTTCATTATTGAGGCCGACACATCTGGAGTCAGAATTGGAGTCATTCTCATGCAAGATGGTCGACCACTCGCATACACTAGCAAGGCATTATCTCCCTCCTATCAAAATAAGTCAACATATGATAAGGAGATGCTCGCCATTATGCGCGCAGCAACGAGGTGGAGATTGTACTTGATCAGGCGATACTTTCAAATCAAGACCGACCATAAAAGCCTAAAATATCTCTTGGAGCAGAAGATATCTTCCCCCAAGCAGCAAAAATGGGTAACAAAACTTCTTGGATTTGATTATGAAATAACTTACAAAATGTGGAAAGAGAATGTTGTTGTAGATGCGCTTTCGCAGCCACTTGAGCAAGCTGAATTTTTGGTCGTTTTACTTCCAACCAGTGACTTCCTTGAGGATATTAAGACGGAATGGCAGGAAGATTCGGAGACTAGTAAAAAAAAAAAAAATTTGGAGGAAGCACCAAGCTCCGTGGCTCATTACAATCGGGACTCAAAAGAATTATGCTATAAGGGACGCATTATGCTTGTGACAAATTATACTTGTATCTTCAAGAGCAGATTTTGGACAAAGTTATTCCATATGCAGGGTACTAAATTGAAAAGGAGTACGACATATCACCCACAAACCAACAGCCAGACAGAAGTTTTAAATAGGTGCTTGGAGACAGCCCAAAGCCATCCACCAAATATGACTACCCAAAGAGAACTCCAGACCCAGCCAAGTGCCATTATTGATCGACGGATCGTGACTCGACGACGACGACCCACTAATGAAGTGCTACTACAGTGGGCGAACCTACCAATAGAAGATGCCACTTGGGAGAACTATGACGACATGAAGATCAAATTTCCAGAATTCATGAATCATCAGCCTCGAGGACAAGGCTGATTTGAAGAGGGCGGGTCTGTTAGGACTCTAGCTTGGAGAGTCCTAATTGAGAGGGATATTCATGTAAAACTATTAGGACTCTAGCTAAGAGAGTCCTAATTGAGAGGGACATTCTATTAGGACCCTAGCTAGGAGAGTCCTAATTGAGAGGGCATTCATGTAGGAGGTTTTTTCTTAGAGAAGAATTAGGAGTTGTAAGGGAATAGGAGTCTTGAGTATGAGTCCTATTAGGAGTTGGTTAGAAGTAAGAGTCTTAAGTAGGAGTCCTATTAGGAGTTAGGGTTTAGAAGCCCTATAAATAGTCATGTATTCCTTCTATTTTCATAAGCAATAGATGAATCTTTTCTGTAGCCTTTGAGCAGCAACTTGGAGGGAGGAACCCCTATAGAGTTCCAAGGAGGCCGATCCCCTAAAGAGATCAACCCCAAGTTTAGAATCTGCAAGGGTTCTAACATAATCCATGCATGTGTATCTTGATGATTTTATGTCATGCATGAGTTTTTGAAATATGGATTTGAAACTCTCATTTTAGATTAACATGTTTTTGGTCTAATCGTTTTTATGACGAATTAAGATGACATTCTCATGACATATTAAGATGATATAGTGCATATACATCTATGTATGAATTTCTTGATAGTCTTTTTGATGATAGATGTGATATCATGATGTGTTTGGTCTTGACGGCTTCATGACGAAACTTATGTTTTGATTTTAAATGATGATACATGTTTTCACAAAAGACTTGAATACCCTCACATGAAATCAATTGTATGAAATGGAAATGAATTTTCTATCCTATTGAGATTAATGAATTTATTTTACCAATCTTGTGAATCTCATGAAAATAAACATGATGAATATTTTGAAAATAAATGAGTGTATCATGCATTTGGTCTTAATGATTTCTCTTGAACATACTTTTTGAAATCCTACTTGATAATGAATATCAAGATATTAAAAGGATGTTATCGTGGAATCATGCTTGATGATTTATTTTTTACCTTTCTGTCTTAAATATTGACACTTGTTTTATTAAAGGTAAAGACATACTTATAAGAAGCAAATCACAAAAATAGAAATTTATAAAAATGAAATGCGATCCTCTATCTTATCGTCTTTTCAATAAATCTATGCTTGTCATGTATGAATTTACTGAATGTGACTTTGAGGATGATTTCGGATTTCACAAATGCTTGATTCATACTTATGACATGAGATATATTTTAAATATGAATCATGTTCAATGCTTCAATCAAGTTATATCTCCCTTAATTCATTTTGTTCTCCTAGATTTATTTACCAAAGAGGAGAATCTTCCGAATGAATGAAATGATACAAATGAATCACTTATCGATATATCTTTTTGAAATATCTTTTTAATGTGATGTTGATAATTTGAGATGCCTGGTGGAATTCATGACATGAGATAATTGAATCCTTGACTTACTCTTTATATGGCTTGAAAATAGATTTTTAAAATCTTACTTGATGAGTTGTTTTATAAGATTTTGACTTTATGTCTTGAACCTTCATGCTTATCTTGATTTGGCATAAAAAGACTAAGGTATGCTTAGATGAAAAAAAATCACTTAAAAAATATTTTTCCCATCTGATCGAGATTAATGATTTCATGATATTTTATGAATCTCAAAATTGATTTTGATGACTTGATTATGAGTTTCAAGTTAACGATTTGACTTGAATGAGTTTTATCTAAATCAGAATATTGATCTTGCAAAATTAGAATCACAAATAATATCTTTTGGTATTCATGAATTGATACTCACAATATGAAAGTATTGATATTCATGACTTGAATTTGATTGAAACATTGCATGCTTAAATTAATTATTCTCCTATGTTTCAAAAATTCTTTAAATGCCTTATGTGATGATTGAAAATTAATTTGCTTTATGATGAACCACGAATCATGACTTGATCTATGATATTGATATATTTTAATCATGATCTATGGTTGTATAATTCTTTTGCTCTATTAAAAAGATTTGTCAAATGAATCATGTCGTTCTTGAATTTTCTTGATATCATGACATGATTTTGTAATATGGCTTGTATAATGATTAAATTTTTTAGCCATTGATTTCTCCCTTCTTTTTGATAATGATAGAGGGGGAGTTAGTTTACTAACCTGCATATTTCAATGGAAGAAAAATTTGCTAGTTCAATCATTTCATTAAAAGAACTTACTGTCATGAACACTACCAATGAATTGCAAATATTACAATATAAAGAAAAGGAAAGAATTGCTATCTCGAAAGAAGCAAAAAATGCAAAACTTAGAAAACTTACAATATAATAGCTCTTGCCATGCTTTGTATCAAAAATAGGTTGATATCCTTAAAAGCATCACATTAAATTTTTTAGTGTATCACAATGTATCACATGTATCGCAAATTGAAATTTTTTAGACTATTATGATATCATGTTTAACAATTAATGTCTTTCATGACATGATTTTTTTGCATTGTTGTCTTTTATGTATCATGTGATGATTGAAATATTGATTGATGCAAATTCATAGTTTGTGTAAAAGTCTAAATCATTGGTTCCTCTCCTTCTTTTCGACAATGACAAAGGGGGAGAAAGATTGCTAGCTCAAGGCAAATGCTGGCTAGCTTGTACTATTCCCTTCTTTTCGACAAAAACAAAGCGGAGAAAGCTTTTGCTAGTTAGAATATGCAAAGAAAAGCAAAGTGCAATCTTGCACAAGAAGCAAGTGTTGAATTGCCATGATTGAACTTAAGAATCTTGCTATGCTTTTGTGCTTATATGTTGTAATGAAAAGCTAGCTTGTATGTAGTAAAACTTGCATATCATAAAAATTGCTAGCTTGTAGTCTAAAGAGAAGCAAACAGTTGCTATCTCAAGAAAAGCAAACATGCTAAAACTTGCACATCTTTAATTGCTAGGTTGCATGATGATAAAATTTGATACTATGTTTGTCATGCAATGATTTGAACTTTTTATCTCTAAACACATAAGAGTAGGAGCTCCTTTTTGTTGATGATAAAAGAGGAGAAGTATGATGTTATGCATAAGTTTATGCATAAGTTTATGATGACGTGTTGCAAGTATTCATGATGAATATTGCAATGACTTGAATTCAGTATGAATTCAAGGTTCTATCAATATGGCATATTGATAGGGGGAGTTTGTTTAAATTCTGGGAGTTAAGTTTAACTCCGTCATCAAGTAGTTGTCATTATCAAAAAGGGAAAGATTGTTGAATCTCATATTTTGATGATGAAAACACTTGATATGTGTTTATGTTTTAATCTGTGTTTTGAATGACGCAGGATGTTTCGATCAGGTTGAGACAATTAAAGCAGGAAAAATCATATTGGGTTGGAGGAACATGTCAGAAAATTGGACGTCGGGCCGGTGGATCGATCGACGTATCAATAGAAGGCTTCGGGCCGCGGACTCGGGCATCGGGCCAAGAAGAGCGGGTATTGTGCCAAGGATATCGGAGCTGCGGAGTCAACTGACCGATTAGGCAATAGGCCGCAAGAGAGGACGATGCGCCGAAGAATCGAACAAAGCGTCGAGGGACCAATGACAAGCCAGACAACTTGGTTAATTGCTTAGGATTAATTGTTTCGATCGAAGTTTTGTTTTACATGTGCAGGATTAACTACGATGGAAGTAAGACATGCAGTAGGAGTTGCGCCGGAGTCAAGACCATGATCACGTTGGGGGTTCGAGAGTTTGACGAAAGTCCGGACGGTCAACGGAGGTTCTACATGAACAAATCCGAGAAGTCCAGGAGCTTGCCAAAGAAGCATGTCGGAACTCACCAAGTGGATCTTCGTAAGTCCAGGAGTTTGCCGAAAGTCTGCCGGAGCATCGTCGAAGGTTCGTTAGATGTTCACCGGAAGTTCGCCGGAAGCTCGCTGGAAGAAGCGATTGATAAACCAGAGCAAGTTGCAGTAAATGTCTTAAAAAATATAGTAGTTAGCATGTAGAATAAGTTAGAAATGAGAGGTGATAACAATGGCACAACAAGAAATGAGAGGTGATCCCATTAACTTAATCTGAGGGCAATTGGGCCCTTGATAGACGCAAATTGGGCCGATTGGATTAACTCATTTGGACTAGAATTCCTACTAGGCGGTGGCACCACCAGGGTCGGCGGTGGCACTGTAACATTCCTCATTTTTTGAAAATTTATAAGGATTTATTTGTAAATATGAGAATTTTTTTAATAATTCTTTAGCACTAAATATTTTTTTATATATTGAAAATTTTGTGAGGGGCCAAAATGTGAATCTCATTAATTAAAGGTGATTTGTGAAAGATTCACACTAAGACAAAAAAAAAATGAAGGACATGTGTCATTAGCAAGGATGAGCCACTTACATTTATTCAAAGATGACACCTAAACCTTCATGCATGCTTGCCACCTCACTATTTGAGCTTGAGCCAAACCTAAGTAATTTAAGGCACAATTGAGGAAAACTTTACAGCCAAAGTAACTTGAGAAGAGGAGATGAAATTGAAGGAGTAGAGAAAGAGAAAGAATTGAAGAAGAAGAAGTTTTATCTTGGCTTAAGGCTTTGCATCAAATCCCCCACATTTGGAAATCAAAACTTTTTAAGGCAAGTGTTCTAACCCATCCTAGGGATAAATTTTGATCCTTGTTTTCACCTTGATTCTGAGAAAATTGAGAGATTTTAGCTGCATGTAAGATATCTACGCCATTTATACATCAAATGTTGAATCTGAAATTTTTCAGATTTTGACCTTTCACTACTCATGTGGCCATAACCTTTTGCACCAATTTCGGATTGACGAAATACCTCTTTCATACGAAAGGAGACTTATAGAGCTTTTATTTGACATAAAAATTGAAAGATTTGGAGTAAATTTACCTATCCAAACAATTGAATGAAAAGACCTAATGTATTTGATTAAGCACCGAAGCAAGTGACGCACCGAAGCAAGCTGCAGAATATGTCTTAGGAAATAATCGTAGTTAGCACTTTGATTAAGTTAGAAATGGGAGGTGATCCCATTAGCTTAATCCTGGGGCAATTGGGCCCCTGAAGAACTCAAATTGGGTCGAATGGTTCAACCCATTGGGACCCAGGTTGCTGTGGGAGGTGCAACCGCCCAGGCAGGGAGGTAGCACCGCCCAGGCTATGTCTCCCAGCGAGACTAGGCGGTGCAACCGCCCCAGCCAAGAGGTGCAACCGCCCAGGGCTCAGTCTCCGAGCGAGACTGGGCGGTGCAACCTCCTCTGTCTGGAGGTAGCACCGCTAGAGCTCAAGTTTCGAGCTTTGCCAGGCGGTGCAACCTCTCCAGTCAGGCGGTGCAACCGCTTGAGCTCGGTCTTCGAGCTCTGGCAGAGAGGTGCAACCGCCCCTGACAGAGGTGGCACCGCCCAGAGGCTCAGTCTTCGAGCTCTGCCAGGCGGTGCAACCTCTCCAGTCAGGAGGTGCAACTGCCTAATCCCGGAATTCCGGGATTTGATCGTTTTGAGCTCCAAATTTGAACTGGGTTGGGGCTTATAAATACCCCACCCATTCAGCACTGAAAAGATACAGACCTACACCGAATTCTTGATCTTTTCTGTGATTCTAAGAGCTCAAATTTGTGTAAAGTCCAAAAGTTCTCCTCTTTCTGTTCTTCAAGTCTTGAGTTGTAAAGAGAGGAGAGAAAGGTTCTGTAAGGGTTGTCTCCTGAGCCCGTCAAAAGGAGTGAAACTGTAAAAGGGCAGTTAGCCTTCGCCTATTGAAGAAAGGCCTCTAGTTGACGTCGGTGACCTCGTCGGTGGAGGAAGCCAAAAGTGGAGTAGGTCAAGACTGACCGAACCACTCTAAATCTCTGGTTTGCTTTTATTTTGAACACTTTATCATTACTGCAAACCTCCTACATAGCTACTGCTCTCTGCGCTTTTACGAAAAAGTTTCTAAGTTCTGATCTTTCCGAATCTGCATTCAGACGTAAATCGGTGTTTTCATACGATCTTTACATTGCAGTTTACATTTACGTTTTGATTCTACTTATAACTGCAAACTGTCTTCTGCGCTTTTACGAACGAGTTTCCTTGCAGTTTACGTTTACATTTTGATTTATAACTGCAAACTATCTTTTGCGCTTTTACGTACGAGTTTCTTTGCAGTTTACGTTTACGTTTTGATTCCATTTATAACTGCAAACTGTGCTTAGACGCAATATGAGCTTAGACGTAAACTGCGCTTAGACGCAAACTGTGTTTAGACGCAAACTGCGCTTAGACACAATCTGCGCTTAGACGCAAACTGCGCTTAGACGTAATTTGAGCTTAAACGCAATCTGCATTTAGACGCAAACTGCGTTTAGATGCAAACTTTTTTTTTTTGGTAAGTAAAAGTAAATTGATTATGTGTAAAGATTCTACAAATAGCTTTATCTATACAAGTCATAGACAAAGCCAATTAACTCATAGAGTGTGAATGCGATAGTTATGACTACACATGCTGTAGACTATAACTACCTGTGGGTACATTATTTGACATAATTCCCAAGATCTTTAGCTAATAGCAAAATTAAATTTGATAAAAATATCTTTTTCTCTTCGGGTGAAGTGCTCGATTTTGAGATCATGCTCCATACAAGATCTTGAGTCTCTAATAATCTCTTTCAAGAGCTGAGCATTGTTTGTGTGTTGACATTCAAAGATTCTATTACATCTCTCCTTCCACATCCACCAAATAGCGCATCTGAAAGTAACCTTTGCTAGTTGTGTAAGTGGCCCTTTTCTTGATAAACATTGCATAAGGTCGCCTAGTTCTTGGTGCAAGTTTGGTTGCGGCAGTCTATTGAGTTCAAATCGCTGGAGAATCTCCTTCCATATCCATTTTGTATAATTACAAGCAAAATAAAGGTGGTCAACAGTTTCTTCTTGTTGCAAACAAAGGGAGCATCGGTTAACATGATAGATACCTCTTCTTTTCATATTGTCTATTGTAGGTAGTTTATTGAGAAGGGCCTGCCATGTACATAAGGAGTGTCTTTGTGATCCCGGTCGATCCCATGTCCAACTGCTTGGGACCCACTTGTTATTTCTTTGTCTAATTTGATTCCATACGGATGTGGCACTAAATTTGCCATTGTCATGAGGCCAAATAAGTATATCTGAAGAGTTGTTCCTGATTGGAATAGCTATGATAGTCAGCCAAAGTGATAATATTTCGGGAGAAATAGGATTAGGGAGACACCAGGTACCGTTAGCAATGAACTCGGAAACCTTCCAATCTTTGGGAGCCCCAAGATCTTTTCGTATTCTGTCACCATATAATTGAAATATACTCTTCCCATTCACCCAAGGATCGTACCACATATTAGTACTAGTTCCAGAAGAGATTGCATAAGAAATGTGTTTAGATGCAAACTATGTTTAGACGTAAACTGCACTTACTCATAAGTAATCTTAGAATCGGCTTTTGCATCAAAATAGTTTTTATCGAACGAACGCAGCTTTCGTTTTGAATCGCTGAAAGATTTCCGCTGCACTAATTCACCCCCCCCCCCCCTCTTAGTGCTCTCGATCCTAACAATTGGTATCAGAGCCCGGTTAACTCTCAAACGGATTAAAACCCAAGAGAGATGGCTTACGCCGGAAACCAAGAGGGTCATTCCATTACACGTCCACCCATGTTTAATGGGACGGACTACACCTATTGGAAGACCCGAATGAGGATCTTTCTTATTTCTATGGACGTTGAAATCTGGAATCTTGTCGAGAATGGTTTTTTAAAGTATTCTCTTCTAATGATCGATTGGAACGATTCGGAGAAGAAGGCTTTCGCTCTTAATGCAAAGGCTATGAATGCCTTATTTTGCGCACTTGATAAAAACGAGTTTAATCGTGTTTCGATTTGTGAAACTGCATTTGATATTTGGCACACACTCGAAGTGACTCATGAAGGCAAACGTAGAGTGAAAGAGTCAAAAATCAATCTTTTGTTACACTCTTTCGAACTTTTTCGGATGAAACCGAGTGAGACTATTGGCGACATGTTTACCCGTTTCACGGATGTTGTCAACGGTCTAAAAGGACTCGAAAATTTTTTTTCGGATTTTGAGCTCGTAAATAAGATTCTAAGATCCCTTCCTAAGAGTTGGGATCCTAAAGTCACTGTTATTCAAGAGGCAAAAGATCTAAACAACTTCCCTCTTGAAGAACTAATTGGGTCATTAATGACCTACGAGATGACTTGCAAAGCTCATGAAGAGCAAGAAGACATCCTTCCAAAGAACAGGAAGGATATGGCACTTAGAACTTTGGAAGATCACTTGAAAGAAAACTCAAGTGATGAGGACTGTGATGATGACTTGGCACTTCTAACAAGAAAATTTAAAAAATTCATTAAAAGAAACAAGTTTAAGAATGACACTAAAAGTAAACTTGAACCCAAGAAAGACCAAGTTATTTGCTATGAGTGCAAAAAGTCGGGACACTACAAGAGTGATTGTCCCCAAGCCAAAAAGAGAACAACAAAAAAGAAGGCGCTCAAAGCAACATGGGATGATTCGAGCGCGTCTGAAGAAGAGGAGTCCAACACCGAGCAAGTTGCTCATTATGCCTTAATGGCCATCGGAGAGGAGGTAACAAATTTATTAGATGCTGATTTATCTTTCGATGAATTATTAAATACCTTCCATGACTTATTTGATGAATGCAAGATTATCAATAGAAAATACAAATTGCTGAAAAAGGAGCATGATAGTCTTACTTGTGATTTTGATAAGTTAAAAATTGAATATCATGATAGTTTAAATTCATGTATCAAATGTCATGATCTAGAAACTCTCCAAAAAGAAAACCTGCTACTTAAGGACACCTTGAAGAAATTCGAGGTTGGTAGCAAGTCATTGAACATGATCCTTGCAAACAAGGGTCACGTTCCAAAAAGAAGTGGAATTGGATTTGTGAGAAGTCCTCACCTAAATCCAACCACCTTTATAAAAGGCCCCATCTTACATGTTCAACACCAAGCAAAATGTAACTTTTGTTACAAAATTGGACATAGGACGCATTATTGTCCATTCAAGAATATTAGTCCAAACAAATTGATTTGGGTTCATAAAGGAACCATGATAAACTCTATGCAACATGATAAACAATATAGATCTATCTTTAAGGCACCCAAAGGCAAATGGGTACCTAAAAATCATCCTTTCTTGTAGAAACCCACCCCATCGCAAGCTTGGAGCAAGAGATGGTACCTTGATAGTGGATGCTCAAGGCATATGACCGGATATCCATCTCAATTCTCTAAGCTCACTAGCAAAGACGAAGGCTATGTCACCTTCGGAAACAACAACAAGGGTAAAATTATTGGCAAAGGAACCATAGGTAACAAATCCAACTTCTTTATTGAAGATGTTTTGTTAGTTGATGGTTTAAAACATAACCTTTTGAGCATTAGTCAATTATGTGATAAAGGATACACTGTCAAATTCTAATCTAATGCTTGCATCATTGAAAAACCACATAAGAACATGTCTATGATTGCATTAAAATAAAATAACGTATACACTATTGACATCAGTGATTTATGTGATGAAATGTGTTTTACGATTATGAATGAGGATGCTTGGCTATGGCATAGAAGATTAGGTCATGCTAGCATGAAACTAATCACTCAAATATTATCTAGAGAACTTGTAAGAGGAATTTCTCATATCAAGTTCATCAAAGATAATGTATGTGATGCTTGCCAATTAGGTAAACAAATTAAGGGTAGTTTCAAAGCTAAGAATCAAATAAGCACCTCTAGGCCCTTACAATTGATCCATATGGACTTATTCGGACCAATCTCTACATCGAGTCTTGGAGATAGCAAGTACGACTATAGCAGATATACATGGACCTACTTCTTAAAACAAAAAAAATGAATGCTTTAAATAATTTACCAAGTTTTGTAAACTTGTTCAAAATCAGAAGAGTTCTATGATTTCGTCAATTAGAAGTGATCATGGTGGAGAATTTCAAAATCATGACTTCCAAGAATTCTATGAACTCAATGGATACAACCATAACTTCTTTACTCTAAGAAATCCTCAACAAAATGGGGTAGTAGAAAGAAAAAATTGAAATCTATAAGAAATGGCAAGAACCATGTTGAATGAACATAGTCTATCTAAATATTTTTGGACCGAAGCCGTAAACACTGCATGCTATATTTTGAATAGAGTTCTAGTAAGACCCTTACTCACCAAAACTCCTTATGAGTTATGGAATAACAAAAAACCCAATGTCTCATATTTTAAAGTCATTGGGTGTAAATGTTTTATCTTAAATGAAAAGGATAACTTAGGAAAATTCGATGCTAAATCTGATGAAGGAATCTTTCTTGGTTATTCTTCGGTTTCTAAAGCTTTTCATATTTTCAATAAAAGAACTTTAATTATTGAAGAATCCATCCATGTTGTTTTAATTATTGAAGAAACCCCATCTCCAACTAGCAACTTGGATGCATCCACTTCCCAGATTTCCTTACCCAAGGATTGGAAGTATGTAGATGCTCATCCTAAGGAGCTAATCTTAGGAGACACATCAAAGGGGGTTCAAACACGATCTCCTTTTAAAAATTTTTGTGCCAACGCCGCTTTTCTCTCCCAAATTGAACCCAAATGTGTTGATGAAGCCATGAAAGATGATTCATGGATTATCGCAATGCAAGATGAATTGAATCAATTTGAGAGAAATGAGGCGTGGACGCTTGTTCCTAGGCCAAATGACCATTTAGTTATTGGTACTAAATGGGTCTTTAGAAACAAGCAAGATGAAAATGGTATCGTGGTTAGAAACAAGGCTAGATTAGTGGCCAAAGGTTTCAACCAAGAAGAAGGTATCGATTATGAAGAAACCTTCGCTCCTGTGGCTCGATTAGAAGCCATAAGAATGCTCCTTGCCTACGCTAGTAGTAATAATTTTAAATTATTTCAAATGGATGTTAAAAGCGCTTTTCTTAATGGCTTTATCTCCGAAGAAGTCTATGTTGAACAACCTCTTGGATTTGAAAATTATAGTCTCCCTAATCATGTGTTTAGACTAACTAAAGCTCTCTATGGTTTAAAACAAGCTCCAAGGGCTTGGTATGAGAGACTTAGTTCTTTTCTTATTGAAAATAATTTCATAAAAGGCAAGGTTGATACTACATTATTCATCAAGAACTTTGAAAATAATTTTCTCATTGTTCAAATTTATGTTGATGATATTATCTTTGGTTCTACGAATGAATCTCTTTGTGAATCCTTTGCTAAAACTATGAGTCTTGAATTCGAAATGAGTCTAATGGGAGAGTTAACATTCTTCTTAGGTCTACAAATCAAACAACTAAGCAATGGCATCTTTATTAGTCAAACTAAATATGCTATGAGTTTACTAAAGATGTTTAATATGAATAACTCAAAAGCTATTAACACTCCTATGAGCACCTCCACTAAGTTAGAAATTGATGAAAGTGGAGAAAGCTTCGATCAAAAAACCTATAGGGGTATGATAGGAAGTTTACTTTACCTCACTGCAACTAGACCGGACATAATGTTTAGTGTAGGACTTTGTGCTAGATTTCAATCAAACCCCAAGATATCTCATCTCAAAGCAGTTAAAAGAATACTCAGATATCTTAATGGTACCACAAACCTAGGATTATGGTACCCAAAATCAGAGAAGCTTGAGTTAATTGCTTATGCTGATGCGGACTTCGCTGGCTGTAGATTAGATAGAAAAAGCACATCAGGAACATGTCAATTCTTAGGACATGCCCTTGTTTCCTAGTCATTTAAGAAACAAAACTCGGTTGCACTATCAACAACCGAAGCTGAATATATTGCAGCAAGTGCATGCTGTGCACAAGTTGTTTGGATGAAAAATACCTTAGAAGATTATAAAGTTCATCTTAAAAACATTCCCATTAAATGTGATAACACAAGTGCAATATGCCTAACAAAAAATCCTATACAACACTTAAGAACAAAACATATTGATATCAGACATCACTTTATACGAGATCATGTTACGAATCATGATGTAATCATAGAATTCATTGATACGAAACATCAACTAGCTGATATCGTTACAAAACCTCTAAGAATTCTAGTTGACGTCGGTGACCTCGTCGGTGATGGAAGCCAAAAGTGGAGTAGGTCAAGACTGATCGAACCACTCTAAATCTCTGGTTTGCTTTTATTTTGAGCACTTTATCATTACTGCAAACCTCCTACATAGCTACTGCTCTCTGCGCTTTTACGAAAAAGTTTCTAAGTTCTGATCTTTCCGAATCTGCATTCAGACGTAAATCGGTGTTTTCATACGATCTTTACATTGCAGTTTACATTTACGTTTTGATTCTACTTATAACTGCAAACTGTCTTCTGCGCTTTTACGAACGAGTTTCCTTGCAGTTTACGTTTACGTTTTGATTTATAACTGCAAACTGTCTTCTGGGCTTTTACGTACGAGTTTCTTTGCAGTTTACGTTTACGTTTTGATTCCATTTATAACTGCAAACTGCGCTTAGACGCAATCTGAGCTTAGACGTAAACTGCGCTCAGACGCAAACTGTGTTTAGACGCAAACTGCGCTTAGACGTAAACTGCGCTTAGACGCAAACTGTGTTTAGACGCAAACTGCGCTTAGACGCAATCGGCGCTTATACGCAAACTGCGCTTAGACGCAATCTGAGCTTAGACGCAATCTACATTTAGACGCAAACTGCGTTTAGATGCAAACTATGTTTAGACGTAAACTGCACTTAATCATAAGTAATCTTAGAATCGGCTTTTGCATCAAAATAGTTTTTATCGAACGAACGCAGCTTTCGTTTTTAATCGTTGAAAGATTTCCGCTGCACTAATTCACCCCCCCCTCTTAGTGCTCTCGATCCTAACAGAAGAGGTCATTGAACATCTAGAAGAGAGCCTTGAACATGAAGAAGAAGACATGGAAGAAGAGCCACAACCGACCGACATTACGGTACACGCACTAGCCGACTACTCAAATCCGCAAACGATGAAAGTTTAGGCCTTCTCAAACAACAGCCGATCACTATTCTCATCGACATGGATAGCACTAATAACTGTTGAATCTAGTATTTTGATGATGAAACTACTTGATATATGTTTATGATTTAATCTGCATTTTGAGTGACGCAAGATGCCTCGATCAGGATGAGACAGTTAAAGTAGGAAAATCATGTTGTGCCAGAGGAAAATGTCAGAAGATTGGACGTCGGGCCGGTGGATTGGTCGACGTATCGACAGAAGGCTTCGGGCCGTGGACTCGGGCATCGGGCCAAGAAGAGCGGTTATTGTGCCAAGGATATCGGAGTTGCGGAGTCAACTGGCCGATTGGGCAATAGGCCGCAGGAGAGGACGATGCGCCGAAGAATCAGACGAAGCGTCGAGGGACCAATGACATGCCGGACAACTTGGTTAATTGCTTAGGATTAATTGTCTCGATCAAAGTTTTGTTTTAATTGTGCAGGATTAACTATGATAACGATGAAGACATAAAGCGAAACAAAGTGTCAGAGTCAAGCGCGAAGGATTTGTTGCGAGTTCGAGAGTTCGACGGAAGTCCGAAGGTTCGTCGGGAATGCTACCGGAACTAGCCGAGAATGAGTTGGGAGCTTGTCGAAGGGTTTTTCGGAAGCTCGCCGGAAGGTTCGTTGGGAGTTCGCGGAGCTCGCCGAGAAAGATCGGAGCTTGCCGAAGAAGCTCGTTGGAACTTGCTAAGAACAAATCGTGAAGTCTAGGAGCTTGCCGGGAGTCCGCAGAATGGTTTCCGAAAGTTCATCGGAAGACCGCCGAAAGTTTGCCGGAAGCTCGCCAGAAGAAGTCTTGACTTGCGGACTTTGTAATAGCTTAGAAAATGTCTTTAAAATCATAATTAGCACATTAATTAGGGTTAGGATTAGGTGTTAATCCTATAACCCAAGTAGGGGCCAATTAGGCCCAAGTTCGGACTGGTTTGGGCCAAGTTTGGAGCCAAACCAAGTGAGCTGAAATAGTGAAAGAGGTGGCACCGCCCTAGCCAGGAGGTGGCACCGCCTGGGCTAAGCCTCCCAGCGAGACTGGGCAGTGCAACCTCCCCAGCCAGGAGGTGGCACCGCCTGAGCTCAGTCTTCGAGCAAGACTGGGCGGTGCAACCTCCCTAACAGAGAGGTGGCACCGCCTGAGCTCGGTCTTCGAGCTCCGGCAAAGAGGTGCAACCGCCTCAGTCAAGAGGTGGCACCGCCTGGGCTCAGTCTTCGAGCTCTGCCAGGCGGTGCAACCTCTCCAGTCAAGAGGTGCAACCGCCTGATCCCGGAATTCTGGGATTTGATCGTTTTGAGCTCCAAATTTGAATTGGGTTGGGGCCTATAAATACCCCACCCATTCAGCACTGAAAAGATACAGATCCACACCGAATTCTTGATCTTTTCAGTGACTCTAAGAGCTCAAATTTGTGTAAAGTCCTAAAGTTCTCCTCTTCTCTGTTCTTCAAGTCTTGAGTTGTAAAGAGAGGAGAGAAAGGATCTGTAAGGGTTGTCTCCTGAGCCCGTCAAAAGGAGAGAAACTGTAAAAGGACAGTTGGCCTTCGCCCATTGAAGGAAGGCCCCTAGTTGACGTCGGTGACCTCGCCGGTGGAGGAAGCCAAAAGTGGAGTAGGTCAAGACTGACCGAACCACTCTAAATCTCTGGTTTGCGTTTATTTTGAGCACTTTATCATTACTGCAAACCTCCAACATAGCTACTGCTCTCTGCGCTTTTACGAACAAGCTTCTAAGTTCAAATCTTTCCGAATCTGCATTCAGACGTCAAAAGGTGTTTTCGTACGATCTTTACATTGCAGCTTACATTTACGTCTTGAATCTGTTTATAATTGCGAACTGTCTTCTGCGCTTTTATGAACGAGTTTCTGTGCAGTTTACGTTTACGTCTTGATTCCATTTATAACTGCAAACTGTCTTCTGCGCTTTTACGAATGAGTTTCTGTGCAGTTTACGTTTACGTCTTGATTCCATTTATAACTGCAAACTGTCATCTGCGCTTAGACGCCAACTGCGTTTAGACGCAAACTGCGTTTAGACGTAAACTGTGTTTAGACGTAAACTGTGTTTAGACGCAAACTGCGTTTAGACGTAAACTGCGCTTAGACGCAAACTGTGCTTAAACGCCAACTGCGCTTAGACGCAAACTGTGTTTAGACGCAAACTGCGCTTAGACGCAAACAGTATTTAGACGCAAACTGTGTTTAGACGCAAACTGCGCTTAGGCGCAAACTGCGATTAGACGCAATCTGCGCTTAGACGCAATCTGAGTTTAGACGCAATCTGTATTTAGACGCAAACTACGTTTAGACGCTAACTGTGTTTAAACGTAAACTGCACTTAATCATAAGTAATCTTAGAATCGGCTTTTGCATCAAAAGAGTTTTTATCGAAAGAACGCAGCTTTAGTTTTTAATCGCTGAAAGATTTCCGCTGCACTAATTCACCCCCCCCCCCTCTTAGTGCTCTCGATCCTAACAATAACTTCCTGAATAGTAAGGTTGCTGCTCAGATGGCACTGCATATTGAAGGTTGCAGCAAGTTCGATGTAAAGGTTGCCGACGGCAGAATCCTAAAGTGTGACCAAAGATGCTCGTAGGTGAAACTATTACTGCAAGACCAAGAAATTATCACCGATTTCTTCCTCCTACCAATCGATGACTATGAGGCAGTGCTTGGTATAGAATGGCTGACTACACTAGGTGATGTCTCTTGGAACTTTTCTAAATTAATTATGAAATTCTACAGTAAGGGTAAACAGATCATCCTATGCGGGAAGCGCGGAAGCAACGTTACCACTGTTTCGACCCAACGAATGGAGAAAGTTTTGCACAAGGTAAATGGTGGATTTTTGATGCATCTCCAGCCACAACCAGAAGAGAAGAAAATAGAAATTTAAGATCAAAATCTTGACCAATTACTTACTGAATTTGCCGACATATTTGCTGAACCGCGCGGTCTTCCTCCTTCTCGGCAACATGACCATCGAATTCCAATCCTTCCGGGCAAGCCACCAGCGAACACTCGACCGTACCGATATCCTCACCTCCAGAAAGGTGAAATTGAAAAGATGGTAAAGTAGATGCTCGAAACAGGGGTGATTCGGCCAAGTTGCAGCCCCTATTCCTCACCGGTGCTACTTGTATGCAAGAAGGACGGAACTTGGCGGATGTGCATCGACTACCGAGCTTTAAATGGCATCACCGTCAAGGACAAGTATCCAATACCAGTGGTGGATGAACTTCTTGATGAATTGAAAGGAGCTCGAGTCTTCACGAAGTTGGACCTCCGATCCGGTTACCACCAAATTCGGGTATGTGACGATGACATTCCAAAAACTGCATTTCGCACACATGATGGCCATTATGAATTCTTGGTAATGCCTTTTGGACTCACTAATGCTCCTTCAACCTTTCAAAGTCTCATGAATGATATTTTTCGGTGCTTTCTTCGTAACTTTGTGCTGGTATTTTTTTATGATATTCTCGTTTATAGCCCTTCTCTTGAGACTCACTTTCAGCATTTACGGATTGTTTTGACGATCCTTCGGGAGAATACTCTTTTTGTTAAGCAACCAAAGTGCAGCTTTCTCCAGCAAAAAGTAGAGTACCTTGGGCATATAATATCAGAAGGAGTGGCAGTAGACCCAACAAAAATTGAGGCAATGCAAGGCTGGCCGAAACCTACAAACGTGAAATTACTGCGGGGGTTCCTTGGACTAACGTGCTACTACCGAAAATTTGTTAAGGACTATGGGAAGATCAGTGCACCACTCACTTCTTTACTAAAAAAAGATGCTTTCCAATGGTCGGACAAAGCCTCTACTGCCTTCGACAAACTTAAAGCAACCATGACAACGACGCCGGTGCTTGCGCTACCAGATTTCAATAGACCCTTCATCATTGAGGCCGATGCATCTGGAGTCAGAATTGGAGCCGTTCTCATGCAAAATGGTCGACCACTCACATACACTAGCAAGGCATTATCTCCCTCCCATCAAAATATGTCAGTATATGATAAGGAGATGCTTGCCATTGTACACGTAGTAACGAGGTGGAGACCCTACCTGATCGGCCGGTGATTTCAAATTAGAACTGACCATAAAAGCCTCAAGTAGTTTTTGGAGCAATAGATATCATCCCCTGAGCAGCAAAAATGGGTAACCAAACTTCTTGAATTTGATTATGAAATTATTTACAAAAAGGGGAAAGAAAATATTGTTGCAGATGCACTCTCACGACTACCTGAACAAGCTAAGGTTTCAGCCATCTCCCTTCCTACCACCGGTCTCCTCGAGGACATTAGAGAAGAATGGAAGAAGGATCCAGATATCAGCAAGATCATAAAAAAATTGGAGGAAGATCCAAGTGCAATAGCCCACTACACTTGGGATTCGAGGGATCTACGCTACAAAGGTCGCATTGTGCTTATACCTGACTCCCCTTGCATCGCAATCATCTCGCATGAAATGCACTCCATACCTTCAGTAGGGCACTCTGGATTCCTAAGAACCTACAAAAGAGTGAAGCAAAACTTTTATTGGAGAGGGATGAAAAAAATTATTGCTGAATATGTGGCACAATGTCATGTATGTCAACAACACAAGGGTGAAACTGTGGCAAATCCAGGGAAGCTACAACCACTACCCATACTAGACTCAGTGTGGACTGACATCTCCATTGACTTCATTGAAGGGCTGCCATCTTCCAAAAGTAAAAGCACGATTCTCGTGGTGGTTGATCGACTTACGAAATATGCTCATTTTTGTGTTGTGAGAAATCCCTACACTGCTGCTAGTATTGCCCAGATTTTCATAGAAAATATTGTTAAACTGTATGGGATGCCAAGGTCCATCGTAAGTGATCGTGATAGGATCTTCATTAGTAAATTTTGGACCGAGTTATTTCAGTTACAAGGCACCAAACTCAAGATGAGCACAGCATATCATCCACAAACTGACGACCAAACAAAGGTGATAAATAGGTGCTTAGAGACGTACCTCCGGTGTTTCGCTAGCGACCGACCAAAAGAGTAGGCGAAATGGCTTCCCTGGGCCGAATGGTGGTATAATACTACATATCATTCATCTACAAAATGTGCCCCTTATGAAGCATTGTATGGTCGACCAGCACTTGTGATTCCAAAGTATGTAATTGGCTCGGCCAAGGTAGATCAGGTTGACCAAGAATTGATTGATAGGGACAAACTCTTACAACTGTTAAAAGATAATCTCTCTACCGCTCAAGCCAGAATGAAGTAGCAAGCCGACACACGACGAAGTGAAAGAGAATTTTCAGTGGGAGATTGGGTTTATCTTCGCCTACAACCATACAAGCAACTCTCTATCAATACTCGAGTCTCCATGAAGCTATCCCCACATTTTTATGAGCCTTATCAGATCACAGAGCATATTGGAGCCGTAGCATACAGACTTAAATTACCTGAGGATGCCAAAATTCACCCTGTCTTCCACGTATCATGCATAAAGCCCAAGTTGGGAGAACACGAGTCACCCCAGATCCAACTGCCCAACACAACTGAGGATGGAGTTATTCAAGCTCAACCACAAGCCATCCTCGATCGTAGGATCGTGATGCGTCGCCGACATCCCTCTACTGAAGTACTAGTGCATTGGAATAATCTACCACTTGAAGAGGGCGGGTTTGTTAGGACTCTAGCTAGGAGAGTCCTAATTGAGAGGGACATTCATGTAAAACTGTTAGGACTTTAGCTAGGAGAGTCCTAATTGAGTGGGACATTCTGTTAGGACTCTCGCTAGGAGAGTCCTAATTGAGAGGGACATTCTGTTAGGACTCTAGTTAGGAGACTCCTAATTGAGAGGGACATTCATGTAGGAAGTTTTTTCTTAGAGAAGAATTAGGAGTTGTAAGGGAATAGGAGTCTTGAGTAGGAGTCCTATTAGGAGTTGGTTAGAAGTAAGAGTCTTAAGTAGGAGTCCTATTAGGAGTTAGGGTTTAGAAGCCCTATAAATAGCCATGTATTCCTTCTCTTTTCTTAAGCAATAGATGAATCTTTTCTGCAGCCTTTGAGCAGCAACTTGGAGGGAGGAACCTATTAGAACCCTTGCAGATTCTAAACTTGGGGTTGATCTCTTTAGGGGATCGGCCTCCTTGGAACTCTATAGGGGTTCCTCCCTCCAAGTTGCTGCTCAAAGGCTGCAGAAAAGATTCATCTATTGCCTGAGAAAAGAGGAGGAATACATGGCTATTTATAGGGCTTCTAAACCCTAACTCCTAATAGGACTCCTACTTAAGACTCTTACTTCTAACCAACTCCTAATAGGACTCCTACTCAAGACTCCTATTCCCTTACAACTCCTAATTCTTCTCTAAGAAAAAACTTCCTACATGAATGTCCCTCTCAATTAGGAGTCTCCTAACTAGAGTCCTAACAGAATGTCCCTCTCAATTAGGACTCTCCTAGCGAGAGTCCTAACAGAATGTCCCACTCAATTAGGACTCTCCTAGCTAAAGTCCTAACAGTTTTACATGAATGTCCCTCTCAATTAGGACTCTCCTAGCTAGAGTCCTAACAAACCCGCCCTCTTCAAATCAGCCTTGTCCTCGAGGCTGACGATTCATGAATTTTGAGAATTTGATCTTCAAGTAATCATAGTTCTCCAAAGTGACATCTTTTGTTAGTAGGTTTGCCCACTGTATTAGCAATTCAGTAGTGGATCGTCGTCGTTGAGTCATAATCTGTCGATCAATAATGGCACTTGGCTGAGTCTGAAGTCCTCCTTGGGTAGTCATATTTGGTGGGTGGCTTTGGGCTATCTCCAAGCACCTATTTACAACTTCTGTCTGGCCGTCGGTTTGTGAGTGATATGCCATACTCTTTTTCAATTTAGTACTCTTATAGTGTAATTCTTTTGAGTCTCAATTGTAATGAGCTACGAAGCTTGGTGCTTCCTCCAATTTTTTTTTAATCTTACTAGTCTCCGAATCTTCCTGTCATTCCATCTTAATATCCTCAAGGAAGTCGCTGGTCGGAAGTGAAATGGCCATAACTTCAGCTTGCTCGGGTAGTTGCGAAAGCGCATCAGTAAGAACATTCTCTTTCCCCTTTTTATAAGTTATTTCATAATCAAATCCAAGAAGTTTTGTTACCCAGTTTTGCTGCTCAGGGGATGATATCTTTCACTCCAAAAAGTACTTGAGGCTTTTATGGTCGGTTTTAATTTGAAATCGTCGACCAATCAAGTAGGGTCTCCACCTCGTTGCTGCGCGCACAATGGCGAGCATCTCCTTATCATATGATGACTTATTTTGATGGGAGGGAGATAATGCCTTGCTAGTGTATGCGAGTGGTCGACCATCTTGCATGAGAATTGCTCCAATTCCGACTCCATATGCGTCGGCCTCAATAATGAAGTGTCGGTTGAAATCTGGTAGTGTTAGCACCGGCGTCGTCGTCATGGCTGCCTTAAGTTTGTCGAAGGCAACGGAGGCTCTGTCCGACCATTAGAAGACATCTTTTTTCAAAAAGGAAGTAAGTGGTGCACTGATCTCTCCATAGTTTTTCACGCACTTGTAGTAGTAGCCTGTTAAACCCAGAAAGTCATGTAGAAATTTTATGTTCCTCGGGGTCAGCCAATTTTGCATTGCTCCAATTTTGAAGGGGTCTACTGCCACACCTTCCTCTGATATGATATGCCCAAGATATTTCACCTTCTTTTGAAGAAAGCAAAAATTCATAGTGGTTATTGTGTGTTCAAAATGTGGTTTTCGGTATGTCTTCTTCGCATACTCGTATTTGATGATACCCGGATCGAAGGTCCAGCTTTATGAAGATTTGTGCTCCCTTTCATCTTGCAACTCATCTACTACTGGAATAGGGTATTTATCCTTGATGGTTATGCCATTGAGAGTTCGGTAATCAACACATAATCGCCATATTCCATCCTTCTTTCGTATGAGGAGCACCGGTGAAGAGTAGGGGCTACAACATGGCCGAATAACTCCTGTTTTGAGCATCTCTTTTACAATCCTTTCTATTTCATCCTTCTGGAGATGTGGATACTGATATGGCTGAGTATTTACTGGAGATTGGCCTGGAAGAATCGTTATACAATGATCATGCCGACGGGTAAGAGGTAGGTTGTGTAGTTCATCAAATATATCTGAAAATTCAGCAAGCAAAGGAAGTAGATTTGGATCTTCCAATTTTGTTGTCTCTCCCTTAGTTTGCTGCTCAAGTTGTACCAAAAAGCCACTGCATGCTTTATGCAAAACCTTCTTCATTTGTTGTGTGCAAATCATCGTTACGTCGCCTCCACGTTTCCCATGCAGTATCACCTGTTTCTCCTTACTGTAAAATTTCATAATTAGTTTCATAAAATTCAAAGAAAAATCACCTAATGTTGTCAACCATTTAATTCTGAGCATGGCCTCATGATCATCAAGAGGGAGAAGGAAGAAATCTGCAATTATCTCTTGGTCTTGCAGCAATAGTTTCTCCTGCGGGCGCCTACGATCACACTTCAAAATTCGTCTATCGGTGACCTTAACATCAAACCTGCAATGATTCTCGATAGGTAATGTCATTCGGATAGCAACCTTACTGGTTAGGATATTATTAGTGCTGCCCGTGTCGATGAAAACAGTGATTAGTTGTTGTTTGAGAAGGCCTCCAACTTTCATCATTTGCGGGTTTGAGTAGCCGGCTAGTGCATGTACCGTAACTTCGGTCGGTTGTAGCTCTTCTTCTGCATCTTCTTCTTTATGTTCAATGCTCTCTTCTGGATGTTCAATGACCTCTTCTTCTACTGGTTCAATGATAAAAAGTCTCCCTTTACTACAGCGATGCTCATGGCTCCACGGCTCGTCGTAATGCCAACATAACCCCTTTGCAGATCGCTCCTGAAGCTCTTCTCTTGTCAACCTTTTTGGTGCAGGGACTCGGTCAACAGTAGGGGGGGCTAAGGGCTTCAATATTACTGGTTGAGGAGTGACCCTAGTCCTTCGAGCTTCATGGTTCAATAGCTCCTCTTGATGTCGTGCGAAAGAGATGGCTGCCATAAGCGTGTACGGTTGTCGCGCTTTAACTTCTCCTCGGATCTCCGGCTTTAAGCCCTCAATAAAGGTCCTCAATAGCTGTTTTTGAGACCAATCAAGAGTTTGACTAGATAACCTTTCAAACCTGATTTGGTACTCCTGAATGGTGGAGGTTTGTCGGATCTTTGCTAGTTGTCCGTCAATATTCTCGTAATCGGTTGGTCTGAAGCGGATCAGCAGTCCTTCTTTGAATTGTTGCCATGAAAGGACTCCATAAGTATGTTCAAACCAGTCAAACCACTGTATAGCATCCCCCTCAAGATGTATAGCTGAAATTTTCACCATAGATGCATCCACGATTTTGTGGTACCGAAAATATCGCTCCGCGTGCAAGATCCAACCAATCGGGTCTCCTTCTTCCCATCTAGGGAAGTCCACCCTTATGCATGGATAATTGGGATCGATCATAGAGCCTCCCCTCCCTTGGAACTCATCTCTTCGGGCCTGGTGCGAATGGGCAAAGCTCTCTCCGTGATATGATTTTTTCGGGCTTAGTAGTCGGCCCAATCTGAGTTCGATAAAGAGCGTCCGAATCTTATCCTCCATTCGTGCCTCCAAGGCTTCGAATTTAGCATCGATTGCCTCCTTAGATGCCATAGTATATGCCTCCAAATCTATGATGTTAAGATCTCTCTTTTGTTGTCAGGTTAAAGGCATGTATAGGTTGAGAGAAGTGATGGTCGAAAGGGTTGGTGAATCGGTGGATGTAGGCTACGATTTAGGCTTGTTTTGTGGCTGTTTTGGGTGCAGTTTGAGGGTGTGGTTTGGTGGAGTTTTAGGGCTGTGGATGAAAGTTTTGGATCTGTGGTAGATGGCAGCAAAGGTTTGAGAGAAATCAGTGGAAGTTGTAGCAAGTATGTGCTGTCTTGTAAGAGCAGAATTGTCGTCGAAGAAACAGCGGTTTCTCGACGTAATTTCCACCAAAAACTTGAGAGAATTGAGGAGGGAATTAATAGCAAAATCACAGTTTATATGACAGCAAAGATGACTAATTTAATCAAGAAAATTTCGGCAGTATAATAGCAAGGAAATTGGTGCAAGTTGCGATAGCAGAATTCTCGTCGAAAAATTTCAGCAGTTTACGATGAAAATTTATAGCAACACAAAAATCGGTTTTAGAGATGAATTCCTCAATAGATCAATCTTAGATGGAAGCCAAGATGATCTATAAAGTGTATAAAAAATTTCATTTAAAAAAGTTTGAAAATAGATGGGTTAAGGTAACAATATGCGGCTGAAATTTTCTGCAGCATAGATTTTTAAGTATAGCAGATTGGACGTAAAAGATCAGAAGTTTATATTGAGAATTTTTTGATGAAACCAAAGGGAAATACACTATTAGGAAGTGTCAAAGCTATCATAAAAATTTCGTAGAGATTTGGATAGAAATAATGTAGTATCAAGATCAAACAATCAATGCTATGCGGCTAAAATTTTACGGTGCAGATTTTCAAGTATAGCAGATTAGATGTAAAATATCAATGGTTAATTTGAGAATTTTTTTGGCAAAAACAAAGGGAAATCTGCTGTTAGGAAGTATCAAAGATGTCATAAAATTTCGTGAAGATTTGGATAGAAAAAACATAGTAGCAAGATCAAACAGACAGTGCTATACGGTTGGAATTCTGCAATGTATCTTTCGTCGTAGAGATGAAAACTTTATGACGAAAAGTTTATGCAGCAATATAGGAATAATTTTTTTGGGATTTTCAAATAAAGATAACTAAATTGTAGCAGCAGTAAGGTAGAAAACTAGAACCTGTTGCAATTCACGGAGAGATCAAAGGATGATCCGTGGTGGTGGAGATGATGGCGGAATTTGGCGATGATCTTTTAAGCAATTGTTGGAATTGATTTGGACGGTTGTGGAGGGTTGATGGATGGCTGTGGAAGGGCAGCGAGACGCCAAGAATGCTACTATGATACCAGGTGTTAGAACCCTTGCAGATTCTAAACTTGGGGTTGATCTCTTTAGGGGATCGGCCTCCTTGGAACTCTATAGGGGTTCCTCCCTCCAAGTTGCTGCTCAAAGGCTGCAGAAAAGATTCATCTATTACCTGAGAAAAGAGGAGGAATACATGGCTATTTATAGGGCTTCTAAACCCTAACTCCTAACAGGACTCCTACTTAAGACTCTTACTTCTAACCAACTCCTAATATGACTCCTACTCAAGACTCCTATTCCCTTACAACTCCTAATTCTTCTCTAAGAAAAAACCTCCTACATGAATGTCCCTCTCAATTAGGACTCTCCTAACTAGAGTCCTAACAGAATGTCCCTCTCAATTAAGACTCTCCTAGCTAGAGTCCTAACAGAATGTACTACTCAATTAGGACTCTCCTAGCTAAAGTCCTAACAGTTTTACATGAATGTCCCTCTCAATTAGGACTCTCCTAGCTAGAGTCCTAACAGAACCCCTATAGAGTTCCAAGGAGGCCGATCCCCTAAAGAGATCAACCCCAAGTTTAGAATCTACAAGGGTTCTAACATATGTTTACCTTCTGAAAATATCTATTTAAATTGAATCTATCAATTCAACAAAACAGAGAAGATCAATTTTTACCTTCCTTTACTCTATTTGTTGTAACTTCCTTTTTTTAGTTCATCTATAAATAGATTTGATACAACTTTCCAATGACACCCATTTAGTGTGAATTGGAGCATACTTGGTCACTCAAACAATTCAGGAAATATACTATTCAAATTCTATAAGAATTGAAAACTTTGTTGGGTTTTGCCTATTCAATTTTCATCATATTAGAAATTTGATTTCTGCTAAATTCTTTTTTTTTTGTAAGTAACAGTAAATTGATTATGTGTAACGTTTCTACAAATAGCTTTGTCTATACAAGTCATAGACAAAGTCAGGTAACTCATTGAGTACACATGTGGTAGTTATGACTACATATGTTGTAGACTTTAACTCCTAACTGTAACGAGCATGTTAAGATGTGCCAAGACTACCATTGGTTACAGCATTTAACATCGTTGCCAAGATCTTTAGCTAATAGTAAAATTGAATTTGATAAAAATATCTCTTTCTCTTCGTGTAAAGTGCTCCATTTTGATATTATGCTCCATGCATGATCTTGAGTCTCTAATAATCTCTGTCAAGAGCTGAGCATTGTTTGTGTATTGACATTCAAAGATTCTGCTACATCTCTCCTTCCACATCCACCAAATAGCACATCTGAAAGTAACCTTTGCCAATTGTGTAAGAGGTCCTTTTCTTGAGAAACTTTGTATGAGGTCGCCTAATTCTTGATGCAAGTTTGGTTGCGGCAGCCTATTGAGTTCAAATCGCTGGAGAATCTCCTTCCATATCCATTTAGTATATTCACAAGCAAAATAGAGGTGGTCAATAGTTTCTTCTTGTTGCAAACAAAGGGAGCATCGGTTAACATGATAGATACCTCTTCTCTTAATATTATCTATTGTAGGTAGTTTATTCAGAAGGGCCTGCCATGTACATAAGGAATGTCTCTGTGATCCCGATCGATCCCATGTCCAACTGCTTGAGAGCCACTTGTTATTTCTTTGCCTAATTTGATTCCATGCGGATGTGGCACTAAATTTACCATTGTCATGAAGCCAAATAAGTACATTTGAAGGGTTGTTCCTGATTGGAATAGCTGTGATAGTCGGCCAAAGTGATAACATTTCAGGAGAAATAGGAGTAGGGAGACACCAGGTACCATTAGCAATGAACTCGGAAACCTTCCAATCTTTGGGAGCCCCAAGATCTTTTCGTATTCTGTCACCATATAATTGAAATATACTTTTCCCATTCACCCAAGGATCGTACCACATATTAGTATTAGTTCCAGTAGAGATTGCATAAGAAATGTGTTTGATTATCCAATTCCTTGCTTTTAAAATTCCTTTCCAAGCTGCAGAGTGGTATGTTCTTGTTGAAATTTCCCAAATCGATTCCTTCGAAAGGTACCTAGCAGAAACCCATTGTGACCATAAGGAACATTTGTTTTGCAAAAGGTCCCACAATTGTTGTACCAAACATGCTTTATTCCACTCTCTAATATTTCTCAAGTTCAGCCCCCCTTCATCTTTCGGTTTACAGATGTTGTCCCAATTTACCATATGCATTGCCTTATCATTTGTACCATTCCAGAAGAAGTTCATTAATAGCCGTTCAATATCTTGGATAAGTCCAACAGGCAGAAGAAAAGCATTAGACCAATATATAGAGTAAGAGTACAACACTGAACGGATGAGTTCAAGTCGTCCTGCTTTTGATAGAAGCCTATTTTTCCTGGAAGAAATTCTATTCTTTATTTTTTGCAGGATAGGTTGACAGTGCCTCATAAGGAACTGACAGACTTCCCTCATTAACCCCCAGAGTGTGTGTAATAAAGTCCTTGTCCTCAATGCAAGGACCCATATAGACTTTACTTTTTGCATGATTTAACTGAAGGCCAGAAACCATACCAAAGTCATTTAGAATAGTAGCTAGGTTCCTCACTGAAGTTGGATCATTCTGGAGAAATATAAGTAAATCATCTGCAAATGTTATGTGTGATATGTGAATAGAACCAGTATTTGGTACCTTAATACCGCCATTCAAGACTGCTTGTTCCAACATACAGCTAAGTCCTTCCATTGCAATAGTAAAGAGATATGGAGAAAGTGGATCACCTTGTCGGATGCCATTCGTGCTCCCAAAAAAACCAATAGGTGAGCCATTAAAAAGTATCGAAAACTTTGGAGTTTCCAAGCAACTTTGAATCCAATTTACCCATTTCTATGGGAAGTTCATATCGATGAGCATCTTATAGATAAAACTCCTATTAACTGAATCAAAGGCTTTCCGTAAATCAGCTTTAAAACATATTTTCGTCCCTCTTGCATTTGAGTGCAGGTCCTTTATCAAGTCATTAGCAAGCAGAATATTATGATGTATCCTTCTCCCTTTGATGAAAGCTGCCTGATTTGGACTAATGATCTTGTGTATTACCTTTTGCATTCTATCTGCCAACACTTTGGAGATGACCTGCATTCTTGGGAATTAAAGAAATAAAAGTGCAGTTCATCTCTCTAAGAATACGGCCTGAAGAGAAAAAATGTTGACATGCCTTAATCACATCATTTCCAATAATAGACCATGCAGTTTGGTAAAATTCAGCTGGAAATCCATCTGGACCAGGGCTTTTATCCTTCGGTGACTTAAAGACAACTCTTACAATTTCATCATCTGTAACTAGGGCACTGAGGATTGAAATGTCATCCGAATCAAGCTTTCTAGTTGGCTCCACATGAATGTGTTGCACCGCTTGATTGAGTAAGGAATAAAAAAATCGCTCAGTGTATGCTTTAACTTCATCTAAATTCTCAATAAGATTACCATATTTGTCTTTGCATTTTCTGATGCGATTAACGGCCCTTCGAGTAGCAATGGATGCATAGAAAAACTTAGTATTGGAATCTCCTAGAGTTAGCCAATGTTGTCGAGACTTCTGCTTTGCAAAACTTTCCTCCTGCTTTAAGGCTTGCATGAAGTTACTTCTGGCTTCTGTCTCTTTGTAGATAAGATTCTCATCTTAGGGCTGAAGTTGAAGCTCATATTGTATCGCCATTAGTTCCTTTCTGTAAATTTGAACCCGAGTGGTAATATTTCCAAAGGTGTTTGTATTCCACTCCTTCAGTGCCGCTTTGCAAACTTTGAGCTTTTGGCATAAGATGTAAAGTGGCGAACCATGTATATTAATATTCCAAGCCGATCTGATAATATCAAGGAACTGAGAATGAGTACTCCACATATTAAAGAATCTAAATGGTTTCTTGCCTCTAGGTGTTGCTTTCTCTGCGTGTATATACATTAAGGAATGATCAGAAAATAATGGTGCATCATACTCAAGAAGTGAATCAGGGTAAACTGTTAACCATTCTTGGTTAATCAAACATCTGTCTAGTCGAGCCATTATTTTTCTGTTACCATCGCCTTGATTACTCCAGGAAAGCCAATTGCCCACAGATTTCATATCAATCAATGCGGCAGTGTTTATATAATCATTAAATCTTTGAAGCTGACTTTTAGAATGCTGTCTACCCCCCACTTTTTCATTTGTGTATCGAACAGTATTAAAGTCACCAAGAACAATCCACGGCATATTAAGACAGTTATTTGCAATGTTAGTCAGATCGGTCCAAAGTGTATTTCTTTCTTGCATACTATTTGAAGCATATATACCAATAAAATTGAATTGACAGCCATTCTTTTTGTCCTCCACCTTAAGATGAATGAATTGATCGGTAGCAGAAATAAACCAAGCATTAATGGAGTTAGGATGCCATAAGACCCATATTCTACCAAATGTTTTACTAGAGTCATTGGTAAATAGTTCTGCGTCCGGCCATATTAAATTCTTTTGAGCAAGAATGAGCGATTTTTTAATTTTTGTTTCTACGAGAATAGCAATATCACATGCGGCAGACTTGATTATTCTGTTGAGCTCCCGACATTTTTCAAGCTTATTAAGTCCACGAACATTCCAGCAAATTATCTTCATCAGAAAAAGAAAGTAAGGTATTCATTCTACGACTTTGAATGGATAGTACCATCCTTTTTCTTATCCTTAGGTTTTGCATTTTCCTCCAGCACAATATCTTTACCTTTTAAGGCCTTATTTCTATATTTATCCACTTCATCCACAGCTATCAAATTTTTAAACTTTATACCTTGAGTCAAGTAGTCTGATTGTTGAGGCGCAATATCCTGGTTAGTATGATTTATTGATGCTTGAGATAGTTGAGGCAGAATATCCTTACTAACAAGGTTTGTTGGGGCCTGTGTTTGTTGTGGCAGAATATCCTTGCTGGCGATGTTTGTTGGTGCTTGAGTTTGTTGAGTCACAATGTCTTGGTTGGCATGTTGAGTGGATATTGGAATTCCTGTTGTGGATGGATCCAGTAATATAGTAAGAGATGAAGTTTCCAACTTCTGCTTCTCTTGTCCATGAGTACCATGGGCTGTTGTGGAAAGCTCCGACATAATGGGGAGAGATAAAGTTCCTGATTTGTCTTGTCTATGGCGCTGTCCCTGCGAGTCGAAATGCTCACACGTCTGCGTCACCACCGATTCTACTACCATTAGAGGAGGTTCGCCTTGTTGCTGAGGCATCTGACGTGGCCTGTAGATCTTATTAATTGGTTTCGGGGTTGTGACTGGCTCCATTTGTATGACCAAAAGATAAGCAACTCTTGCATCGTTGTGGCTTCTAAGAATATGAGACATGTACCTTACGAGTGTTCCCTTCAAGATCTCGATAAAAAACCTCATTAAGGAGATCTTCGTCAGAGGAAACCAGTACAAATGCTCGGGCAAATGTTAATCTCGTCTGCGCAGCTGTTGCTTTATCAATATAGAGTGGCTGTCCCAAAGTACTGCATAACTTTGCAATAAAACGTCGACTCCAAAGATGTAGAGGGAGACCTTGAAACGATACCCATAAGGGAATAGACTGTAGACTGTCTAACTCCAAACGGACATCAGGGGACCAGCGTCGTAGAATCATTGGATGGCCACGAATAGTCCAGAACCCTTCAAGGACCCGTTGCAAATCTTCTTCAGAGTATAGCTTGCAAACAAAGAAACCGTTCTCCAGCATATGAAGGTCAAATGCCGATGTTCCCCATCTAGTTTTTATAAATGACGATAGTGGGAAATATGATGTTTTGAGACGTACCACATAACCAACAATCGCCATAGACCATGTCTCAATTAACTCTGCGGAATCATCTATCTCATACACAGCAATCTTCTTTTCAGCCTGAACTTCTGGAGCAAAGAATTCTAAACTGAGGTCCGGGCTTCCGATTGGAGCCTTGAAGAGGCTAGTCCATGGCCGAGGTTCATTGGAAATAAGAGCAGGAGGTCGCGATCTAGAGCGCGACCTACTTTGATGCTGCTTCGTCAAAGGAACATCTCGCCGAAAAGAAGGTATTGGACGAGCAACTTGAGAAGGGAGCCTCGTCGTCGAATCTACCCTCTCGCCACCGTCACTAGACCCAGGGACCATCGCTGCCATGTCTCGGCCGTTTTTTTTTTTTATTATTTTTTTTTTTATTTTTTATTTTTTTTAAAGAAGGAACTCTCCTTTATGCAACTGCCACCCAGGTAAGGAACTCTGCTTCACCGAGCAGAGTAGGAGAGAAAGGTTCGATTTCAGCCTTCCCGTTGCTACCAATTAGAGAGGAAAGAAGAACTGAAATTTTTCCTCTGTTCCATTCCTTTCTGCGAAGAACAGAATTCTCCCACTCTGTTCCCGTTTCAGTTTCAAGAACCGATCTCGATCTTGAAAGAGCAGAGCGTCCCTCACCTCCGCTGGAAGGAATCAGCCTCCGAGCCCCTTTTCCCCGATGAGAAGCAGATGAAAGGGGGCGGTGCAGAGAACCTCTCTTCTTCCTTCTCAGATCTCGCTGGAAGAGCAGATCTCCTCTGTTCGGGCTCCTTTCCCGATTAGAAGAGGAAGAAGGAGACCCCTCCTCTGTTCAAGAGAAACAGAGTAGATCTCCCACCTTCTTCGATCTCGCTGAAAGAAGAGAGCAGAACAGGTTCCGTTTCCCCTCTTTCTTCCGTTCCCTTCTGCGAGGAAGAACCAAGGCGCCGCTTTCTTTCCTTGACAGCACAGCTGGTCAATCGCTCCTTTGGAGCAGAAACCTCAGCCCCTTTCCTCGTCTTCGCCCTCCTCTGTTTTCACAATGCAAGAAGAACGCCGACCGCAGAGATGATAGGGTTCCGTTCCCTTCTGCAAAGAAGAAGAAGAAGGAGACCAGATAGCGGAGTTGATGACCGTCCACTTCCTCCCTTCGCCGATGGAGAGGAAAGAGGGATCTCCCTCCTTCGATTTCGCGCAAGAGGAACAGAATTCTCCCAACGGCAAGCTTCTGTTCGTTCTTCTTGCAGATCTCTCCTTCTTGCAGAAGAACGAAGAGGCCGATGGAGAGGAAAGAGGGATCTCCCTCCTTCGATTTCGCGCAAGAGGAACAGAATTCTCCCAACGGCAAGCTTCTGTTCGTTCTTCTTGCAGATATCTCCTTCTTGCAGAAGAACGAAGAGACAACCCCTCTTCTTGTTCGCGTAAGAGGAAGGAGGAGAGCAGAGAGTGCGACCTCCCTCCTCTGGTCGATCTCGCAGGTCTCCAGCAGTCGCCCCTTTACCTGAAGCTCGCCGCCGCCGTCGTCCAGCGGTGAAGAGCGCCGACCGCAGTCCTCTTCTTCAGTTCTAATATTTCTGCTAAATTCTTCTTCAATTGAGCTTTATATTAGTCCTTTGAAATTCTTCTATTGTTCATCCTGATATTGTTATATGTCTAAAATTTATTATGTAATGCTTTATTTGTATTTTCTTGTTTGATAAAGGCACATGCATATCTCCGTTGTTCCGCATGTGCTTCTAATATGTGCCAATGTTATTGTTCATACTACCCTTTTATACTCTGGTGTCTTATGGTATTCCAAGAACTATGGTGTCTGATCGAGATTCAAAATTTGTTAGTCATTTTTGGAGAACTCTTTGGAGGAAGTTGGGTACTTCTTTGAATTTCAGTAGCTCGCATCATCCACAAACCGATGGGCAAACTGAGGTAACAAACCGAAGCTTAGGAAATTTACTTAGAAGCTATGTTGGCAAGAATATTAAGCAATGGGATGTCATTCTTCCACAAATTGAGTTTGCTTACAATCGTTCTATGCATCATAGTATTGGTAAGAGTCCTTTTGAGGTAGTTTATGGTGCTAATCCTGCTGGTCCTTTGGACTTAATCCCTCACTCTATAACAAAGCAATTTAGTGGAGATGCTGATGAAAGAGCTAAGCAGATAAATAAGCTGCATGAGGGTGTGAAAGCAATCATTGAGAAGCAAAATGAGAGGTACATGCATGCTGCCAACAAACACAGAAAACATGCGGAGTTTAATGCAGGTGATTTGATCTGGATTCATCTAAGGAAGGAGAGGTTTCCACCGGGCAAATTTGGAAAATTGAAACCAAAGGCTGATGGTCCATTCAAGGTGCTTAAAAGAATTTGCAGAAATGCTTATGAGATAGAGCTACCTGAAGATTACGGAGTATCCCCAACATTTAATGTGGCTGATTTGAGTCCTTTTTATAATCATGTTGATGAATCAAACGAAGACTTGAGGACAAGTCTCATTCAACCGGGGGAGATTGACACGGGAGTGTCTAATTTACTACAATCTGATTATATGAGCCTTGATTATGATCTAGCCTTTTAGCTCTGATACCGGGGAGGGTAAAAATGCAGAATGGATTTCGAAAGAATACCAATAGAACAGTTGTACAGATAGAAAATATCACAGAAGGCAATAAACGAACTCTTGAAGAAACTTCGGTAAAACGAAATATAGCTCACCACCAAGTTTAAAATCGCAATGGGATATAGAAAGTTCACCACACAACGGAAATTAAACGAGGATACAGAACTAGAAAATAAAAGACTCACCACTCAAGGACGCATCCAAGAGATACAGAGTTTAAGGGGTTCTCTAAGAGCTTCTGCCTAGATATCATCAGTTTCTAAAGTCCTTTCTAAGTCCTAAACACCAAAATAAATACTAGTGCATGAAACAACCCTTCATGCATAGGGAATTTCGAAATTAAGTGTTTACAGCTTCTAACCAACTATTTTAATGCACTCATTGGTAATGAAGAAATGTTCACAGCTGCCAACCAACTCCTTTAATGCATTCCTTTGTCTTGAAGAAAAGCACCTTAAAACAGCTTTAACTTTGTGCAGAGAATATGCTGATGAGCTGTCATTTTTTAGTGTGCTGAGATAAAGATTATGAGGCATCATTATTGACTGAAAAAGATACTAGATCATAATCAAGGCTCATATAATCAGATTGTAGTAAATTAGACACTCCCGTGTCATCGGATGATAGGTTTTTTTATTGTATAGTATACTTTTTTTTTTGGTAAGTTTGTATAGTATACTTTACTTCTGATGTAATGTTAAAGATATGTTGATACTTATGTGTTGTAATGGTTTAAAGGACCGCTCATGTTTATGGAATGATAAGTTTATGTTGTATAAGGATAAGAACTCATGATAAATAATTATCTTTTTGTGATTGTATATATTTCTATGATTATGGATTTGTGTTATGGTTGATGTTTAGTTGAGTTGCCTTTGGATTTTATGAATCTCTGAGTGAAGTGAATTATGATTTATGTAACGTATAGGTTTATGAATAATGAATATTGATTTTGAATGATTCTTAGTATCCTCAAATTGTTAGATTGGATCCTGGATTGAATTGATGATGAATTATAATATTATTGATTTTAGACAGGGTCACACCTCCTGAATGTGATAATTCGGGGGGCGTGACAGCCACCGCCCAGGAGATAGTCTCCCAGGAAAGCTGGGCGATGCAACCGCCCAGGTTAGGTGGTGGCATGTTAGAACCCTTGCAGATTCTAAACTTGGGGTTGATCTCTTTAGGGGATCAGCCTCCTTGGAACTCTATAGGGGTTCCTCCCTCCAAGTTGCTGCTCAAAGGCTGCAGAAAAGATTCATCTATTGCTTGAGAAAAGAGGAGGAATACATGGCTATTTATAGGGCTTCTAAACCCTAACTACTAATAGGACTCCTACTTATGACTCTTACTTCTAACCAACTCCTAATAGAACTCCTACTCAAGACTCCTATTCCCTTACAACTCCTAATTCTTCTCTAAGAAAAAACCTCCTACATGAATGTCCCTCTCAATTAGGACTCTCCTAACTAGAGTCCTAACAAAATGTCCCTCTCAATTAGGACTCTCCTAGCTAGAGTCCTAACAGAATGTCCCTCTCAATTAGGACTCTCCTAGCTAAAGTCCTAACAGTTTTACATGAATGTCCCTCTCAATTAGGACTCTCCAAGCTAGAGTCCTAACAGATCCGCCCTCTTCAAATCAGCCTTGTCCTCGAGGCTGATGATTCATGAATTCTGGGAATTTGATCTTCAAGTCGTCATAGTTCTCCCAAGTGGCATCTTCTTTTGGTAGGTTCGCCCACTGTATTAGCACTTCATTAGTGGGTCGTCGTCGTCGAGTCACGATCCGTCGATCAATAATGGCACTTGGCTGGGTCTGGAGTTCTCTTTGGGTAGTCATATTTGGTGGGTGGCTTTGGGCTATCTCCAAGCACCTGTTTAAAACTTCTGGTTGGCTGTTGGTTTGTGGGTGATATGTCGTACTCCTTTTCAATTTAGTACTCTGCATATAGAATAACTTTGTCCAAAATCTGCTATTGAAGATGCAAGTAGAATTTGTCACAAGCACAATGCGTCCTTATAGTGTAATTCTTTTGAGTCCCAATTGTAATGAGCCATGGGGCTTGGTGCTTCCTCCAATTTTTTTATAATCTTACTAGTATCTGAATCTTCTTGCCATTCCATCTTAATATCCTGAAGGAAGTCACTGGTCGAAAGTGAAACGGTCGAAACTTCAACTTGCTCGGGTAGCTGCGAAAGCGCATCTGCAAGAACATTCTCTTTCCCCTTTTTGTTAGTTATTTCAAAATCAAATCCAAGAAGTTTTGTTACCCATTTTTGCTGCTCGGGGGAAGATATCTTCTGTTCCAAGAGATATTTTAGGCTTTTATGGTCGGTCTTGATTTGAAAGTATCGCCTGATCAAGTACAATCTCCACCTCGTTGCTGTACGCACAATGGCGAGCATCTCCTTATCATATGTTGACATATTTTGATCGGAGGGAGATAATGCCTTGCTAGTGTATGCGAGTGGTCGACCATCTTGCATGAGAATGGCTCCAATTCTGACTCCAGATGTGTCGGCCTCAATAATGAAGGGTCGGTTGAAATCTGGTAGTGTTAGCACCGGCGTCATCGTCATGGCTGCCTTAAGTTTGTCGAAGGCAGCGGAGGCTCTGTCCAACCATTGGAAGATATTTTTTTCTAGTAAGGAAGTAAGTGGTGCACTGATCTTTCCATAGTTTTTCACGAACTTGCGGTAGTAGCCTATTAAACCCAGAAAGCCATGTAGCAATTTTATGTTTCTCGAGGTCGGCCAGTTTTGCATTGCTCCAATTTTGAAGGGGTCCACTGCCACACCTTCCTCTGATATGATATGCCCAAGATATTCCACCTTTTGTTGAAGAAAGCAAAAATTTGTGGTTGTTATGTGTTCAAAAGGTGGTTTTCCGTATGTCTTCTTCGCATGCTCGTATTTGATAATACCCGGATCAAAGGTCCAGCTTTGTAAAGATTTGTGCTCCCTTTCATCTAGCAATTCATCTACTATTTGAATAAAGTATTTGTCCTTGATGATTATGCCATTGAGAGCTCGGTAATCAACACATATTCGCCTTGTTCCGTCCTTCTTGCATACAAGTAGCACCGACGAAGAGTAGAGGTTGCAACTTGGCCGAATAACTCCTGTTTCGAGCATCTCTTTTATAATCCTTTCTATTTCATCCTTCTGGAGATGTGGATACTGATATGGCTGAGCATTTGCTGAAGATTTTCCTGGAAGAATCATTATACAATGATCATGCCGACAGGTAAGAGGTAGGTTCCGCGGTTCGTCAAATATATTTGAAAATTCAGCAAGCAAAGGAAGTAGATTTGGATCTTCAAATTCTGTTAGCTCTCCCTTAGTTTGCTGCTCAAGTTGTACCAAAAAGCCGCTGCATGCTTTATGCAAAACATTCTCCATTTGTTGTGTGCAAATCGTTGTTATGTCGCCCCCACGTTTCCCGTGCAATGTCACCTGTTTCTCCTTACTGTAAAATTTCATAATTAGTTTTATAAAATTCCAGAAAATATCACCTAATGTCGTCAACCATTTAATTCTGAGCATGGCCTCATGATTGTTAAGAGGGAGAAGGAAGAAATCTGCAATTATCTCTTGGTCCTGCAGCAATAGTTTCTCCTGCAAGCACCTATGATCACAATTCAAAATCCGTCCGTCGGCGACCTTAACATCAAACTTGCAGCGATTCTCGATAGGTAATGATATCCGAATAGCAAGCTTACTATTTAGGAAGTTAGTAGTACTGCCCGTGTCGATGAGAACAGTGATTGGTTGTTGTTTGAGAAGGCCTCCAATTTTCATCGTTTGCGGGTTTGAGTAGCTAGCTAGTGTATGTACCATAACTTCGGTCGGTTTTGGCTCTTCTTCTGCATCTTCTTCTTCATGTTCAAAGCTCTCTTTTGGATGTTCAATGACCTCTTCTTCTATCGGTTCAATCATAAGAAGTCCTCCTTTACTACAGCGATGCTCACGGCTCCACGGCTCGTCACAATGCCAACATAACCCCTTCGCATATCGCTCCCGAAGCTCTTCTCCTGTTAACCTCATTGGTGCAGGGACTTGGTCGACAGTAGGGGGGGCTGAGGGCTTCAATATTACTGGTTGAGGAGTGACCCTAGTCCTTCGAGCTTCATGGTTCAATTGCTCCTCTTGATGTCGTGCGAAAGAGATGGCTGCCATAAGCGTGTACGGTTGTCGCGCTTTAACTTCTCCTCGGATCTCCGGCTTCAAGCCCTCAATGAAGGTCCTCAGTAGCTATTTTTGAGACCAATCATGATTTTGATTAGATAACCTTTCAAACCTGGTTTGGTACTCCTGAATGGTGGAGGTTTGTCGGATCTTTGCTAGTTGTTCGTCAATATTCTCGTAATCGGTTGGTCTGAAGCGAATCAGCAGTTCTTCTTTGAATTGTCGCCATGAAAGGACTCCATAACTATGTTCAAACCAGTCAAACCACTGAATAGCATCCCCTTCAAGATGTATAGCTGCAATTTTCACCATAGATACATCCGCGGTTTTCTGGTACCGAAAATATCGCTCCGCGTGCGAAATCCAACCAATCGGGTCTCCTTCTTCCCATCTAGGGAAGTCCACTCTCATGCATGGATAGTTGGGGTTGGTCATAGAGCTTCCCCTCTCTTGGAAGTCATCTCTTCGGGCTTGGTGTGATTGGGCAAAGTTCTCTCCTTGATATGATTTCTTCGGGCTTAGTGGTCGGCCCAATCTGAGTTCGGTAAAGAGCGTCCGAATCTTATCCTCCATTCGCGCCTCCAAGGCTTCAAATTTAGCATTGATTGTCTCCTTAGATGCCATAGTATATGGCCCCAAATCAATGATGTTAAGATCTCTCTTTTGCTGTTGGGTTAAAGGCATGTATAGGTTGAGAGAAGTGATGGTCGAAAGTGTTGGTGGATTGGTGGATGTAGGCTACAGTTTAGGCTTGTTTTGTGGCTGTTTTGGGTGCAGTTTGAGGGTGTGGTTTGGTAGAGTTTTAGGGCTCTGGATGAAAGTTTTGGATCTGTGGTAGATGGTAGCAAAGGTTTGACAGAAATCCGTGGAAGTTGCAGCAAGTATGTGCTGTCTTGTAAGAGTAGAATTGTCGTCGAAGAAACAACGGTTTCTCGACGTAATTTCTACCAAAAACTTAAGAGAATTGAGGAGGGAATTGATATCAAAATCACAGTTTATATGATAGCAAGGATATCTAATTTAATCAAGAAAATTTTGGCAGTATAACAGCAAAGAAATTGGTGCAAGTTGCAATTGCAGAATTATCGTCGAAAAATTTCAGCGGGTTACGATGAAAATTTGCAGCAACATAAAATCGTTTTTAGAGATGAATTTCTTAATAGATCAATCTTAGATGGAAGCCAAGATGATATATGAAGTCTATAAGAAATTTCATTCAAAAAAGATTGCAAATAGATGGGTTATGGCAACGATATGCAGTTGAAATTTTCTGCAGCATAGATTTTCAAGTGCAGCAGATTGGACATAAAAGATCAGTAGTTTATATTGAGAATTTTTCGATGAAACCAAAGGGAAATCTACTGTTAGGAAGTGTCAAAGATGTCATAAAAATTTCGTAGAAATTTGGATAGGAAAAGCACAGTAGCAAGATCAAACAGATGGTGCTATGCGGCTTGAATTCTGCAATTCAAGTGCAGCAGATTGGACATAAAAGATCAGTAGTTTATATTGAGAATTTTTTGATGAAACCAAAGGGAAATCTACTGTTAAGAAGTGTCAAAGATGTCATAAAAATTTCGTAGAAATTTGGATAGAAAAAGCACAGTAGCAAGATCAAACAGATGGTGCTATGCGGCTGGAATTCTGCAATGTATCTTTCGTCGTAGAGATGAAAACTTTGTGACGAAAAGTTTATGCAGCAATATAGGAACGATTTTTTTTTTTTTTTTTGGATTTTCGAATATGGATAACTAAATTGCAGCAGCAGTAAGGTAGGAAACCAGAACCTGTTGCAATTCACGGGGAGATCAAAGGATGATCCGTGGTGGTGGAGATGATGGCGGAATTCGGTGACGATCTTTTAAGCAATTGTGGGAATTGCTTTGGATGGTTGTGGAGGGTTGATGGATGGCTGTGAAAGGGCAGCGAGACACCAAGAACGCTGCTCTGATACCAGGTGTTAGAACCCTTGCAGATTCTAAACTTGGGGTTGATCTCTTTAGGGGATCGGCCTCCTTGGAACTCTATAGGGGTTCCTCCCTCCAAGTTGCTGCTCAAAGGCTGCAGAAAAGATTCATCTATTGCTTGAGAAAAGAGGAGGAATACATGGCTATTTATAGGGCTTCTAAACCCTAACTCCTAATAGGACTCCTACTTATGACTCTTACTTCTAATTAACTCCTAATAGGACTCCTACTCAAGACTCCTATTCCCTTACAACTCCTAATTCTTCTCTAAGAAAAAACCTCCTACATGAATGTCCCTCTCAATTAGGACTCTCCTAACTAGAGTCCTAACAAAATGTCCCTCTCAATTAGGACTCTCCTAGCTAGAGTCATAACAGAATGTCCCTCTCAATTAGGACTCTCCTAGCTAAAGTCCTAACAATTTTACATGAATGTCCCTCTCAATTAGGACTCTCCAAGCTAGAGTCCTAACATGGCACCGCCTGGGCTTAGTCTCCGAGCGAGACTGGGCGGTGCAACCGCCCTAGTTAGGTGGTGGCACCACCTGGGCTCAGTCTTCGAGCGAGATTGGGTGGTGCAACCGCCCCTGTCAAGCGGTGGCACCGCCAGAGCTCGGTCTCTAAGCTCTGTCTGGCGGTTGTACCGCCCCAGCCAGGAGGTAGTACTGCCAGGACCCCGGAAATCCAGGAGGTGATATTTTTGAGCTCCGAATTCAAACCAGTTTGGGGCCTATATATACCCCACCTTTTCCTGCATGAAAGAGCAACCAAAAGGCACCAAAAATCCAAATTTACTCTGTGATTTTTAGAGCTCAAAAGTGTTGTAAAGGCTAGAAGTTCTCCTCTCTCTTTTCTTCCATGTTTTGATCTTTCAAGAGAGGAGAGAAATTTCTGTAAGAGTTATCTCCTAAGCCCGTCAAAAGGAGTGAAACTGTAAAAGGGTGGTTGGCCTTTGCCTATTGAAGGAAGGCCTCTAGTGAACGTCGATGACGTCATCGGAGGAGGAAGCCAAAAGTGGATGTAGGTCAAGATTGATCGAACCACTCTAAATCTCGGTTGACATTTACTTTATGTTCTCTATCTTAACTGCGAACTGCCTCCATAGCTTTACTTTAACTGCATTTCACCTAATCTAAGTTAAAGCAACTTCCGAATTGACTTTCATACCGAAATCGCTTTTATCGTACAAACGTCGTATTTCGATTTGCAATTACTTTCTGTTCTCTATCTTAACTGCAAATTGCCACCATAGCTTTACTTTAACTGCACTTTGCCTAATCTAAGTTAAAGCAATTTTCGAATCGGCTTTCATACCGAAATCGCTTTTATCGTACGAACGTCGTTTTAAATCATCGAAAGTTTTTCGCTACAATATTCCCCCTCTTAGTGCTCTGAAACAATATTCACCCCCCCTTTTCTCAAGCCAGTGCTCTGAAAGTTAAAGGAATATTGTTAACTGTTATCCAGTTAACAATATTCCTTTTCAAGAATAGTACACTGATGGAAAAGGTGTTATCAATAGTAACACTACTGTTATCCAGTTAATAGTAACGCGATTCCAAGTACCCGACTTCATAGTCTTCAGGTCATAAGGTACCTGGAGGAAGTCATAACACTATCTCAAAAACCTTACAAACACACATCTAAATCGTGATTTTTTCCCTATGTCCAATTAAATACAAAAATATCCTTCCCGTTGATGGAGTACAACAGTGTACTCCATCCCCGGACATGTTTGCATCGATGCCAATAGATTAGTGACTACCTTTGTACTTTCTAAAGTGACCTTCTCATAGGTTCTCACATCAATAGTTGGCTCTGTGTTTGCACCGACTATAAGGATGGTATCAGCAATAGATGGTATATGGCATCCTACCCAGTCTTATGACTTCCACAAGGAGGAGTAGTATACCATTACTTACAGCCAGTTGAAGGTACCAGAACACACAGGAGGAAAGCCTCCTGGGCAGTAACCTTATACATATCTTGAAGGTACGGAAGAAGGTACTCCACATATCTTTGCTTATACCATTGTTGACTACGATTGTCTGAAGCATCCCTATGTAATTTGCAAACTTATACCATAGCTGTCAAAGCAGAGATATGTATTAAGAACTAGTAAGAAACTTACAGACTCTGGATTAAAACCTTGGAAAGACTATCAAGAGGAAAGCGTGCTTCAAGATTTAAAAGCAGAGATATGTATTAAGAACTAGTAAGAAACTTACAGACTCTGGATTAAAACCTTGGAAAGACTTCTCAAAGTAGAACTTCATATTTTTTCTGTGTGTTCTGCAATGAGAGATGCAGTTGTTTTTATAGAGAACTGAAGGCATAGGGTCGGGTGATCACTGGCCCCCATCGACACCCTTTGTCCAGCCGTTACCTTTAAAAACCAAGGGCGCCCTTTTGTGGGCGCCGACGCTAGACTCCAGATTTCTTAAAAGGCGCCCTTCTATGGGCGCCGACGCTAGACTCCAGATTTCTTAAAAGGCGAAGAACGCCGACGCTAGACTCCAAACTTTGCACGGCTCCTCGGGGCTCAGTGCGACAGCTAGTGACCAAAAATTACCATAACTATTAAAAGTTGAAGCTTTCCAGCCTGTGGGCAGCATCTTGTGTTAGTGTGAGGGCCCTTTCTAATTGCTGCTGCTGCTGAAGGACAGCTGGTAGCCAGTCTTTGTACCAGTTGTCTTTTCCTCCACTCCTCCTTTGGTATTCTTCCGTCTTTGCTGAGTGGATGCTGAGGAGGCACCGTAGTGTGACGCAGGCTTGTCGGGCGGCCTCTCTTTGAATAATTTTGAGCTCTTTTTCAACTGTTTCGAGATCTCGAAGGGGGATTCCTGTTCGGAATCCTGCCCTGAGCTTGGCGATCCCTTGTAGGTATTGTTCTGCCAGGTCGTCAGGAATTGGTTGAGGTAGGCTGCAGCTCTTGGGCTTGGTCTCGCTTGGACCTCCTTGGTAGCCTCCAGCATTAGGATTGCTTGCTCGTCCGGTCATCCTGCGACTAGAATATTTATTAGACTAGATAGGGAATCGGCGAGAATGTTACTGGTTCCTTCGATGTGCTCGAATTTCACTTCAACGCCGCATCCGGTTATATAGTCGACGAAGGCCATCCACCGGACCCTAGAAGGTTTGTTCTGGGCAGACTTGTTGAAGAAGCTTATGATGGCTTGACAGTCTGTCTTGATTATGACTTCCTCCTTATCCAGAAAGTAGATCTTCAGGCTTTCCAAAGTCTTCATTACTGCATGCATTTCTGCATCAATAGTGGACTTGATGGGGTTGAATTTTCCACTTGCGTAGGCACAGATTTTCTCAGTATTCCAGGGGTCGTTCTTCATTTTCTTCCACTTGCAGATCCCCCCCCATCCTTCCATGCAGCCATCCGTTTCTAGAATGATAAAACATTCCTCTGGTGGTACTTCCAGGTCTGGAAGATTTTTAACCAAACTTTTGATCTTTTGGATCAACTCCCAGTCTTGCTCGTTAAGCCTTTTCTCACCAGTCGGGCTTGTTTTGGCATAGAGTGGTCCCAGGAGTTTTCCCAGATTAGGGATATAATTACGGGCGTAATTTAGTATGCCTAGCCACGATCTTAGACCTTTCTTTGTGGTGAGATTTTCCTCTTGGTACTCTGTGATTCTTTTGATGATGTGGGGCTGTAGCTTAATTTTTGAGTTTCCCAAGATTGCCCCAAGGAATTCTATCTCTTTGACCGCCACCTTCATCTTTGATGGGCTTAGTACCAGGCCATGTTTCTGACAGATTTCCAACATTTGGGCCAGGTGCCTGGCGTGGTCTTTCTCGTTTTTCGAGAATAGTAGAATATCGTCAATGTATATTACGATAAATTCTCCCGTACCTTTGAAACATTCGTCCATTTTTCTCTGAAATACTGCGGGTGCGTTTTTTAATCCGAATGGCATTGCTAGCCATTCATATAGTCCATCGGGAACCCAAAAGGCGGTCCACTCAATTGAGTCAGGATGCATGGCTACCTGGTGAAATCCTGATTTGAGGTCAAATTTTGAGTAGATTTTGCTATTACTGACCTTTCGTAGGAGGGTGTTTATCCCTGGTAGGCTATACTGGTCCTTTTCCGTGATGTCATTCAGCCTTTTGTAATTGAATACCATCCTTTCCTTGCCCTTTTTCTCCACTCCGGTGTCTGGGTCTATTGTTGTTCCGGAGTTGACTATTATGGCAGTTGTGCGATGTCTGCTCTTGCTTGGCCTTATTACTCCAATCTTTAGAAGGGCGTCTATGTGTTTAGAGAAAGCCTCCTTTGCTCGTGGTGTAAGATGCTTAAGGGGCTTGTCTTCTACTACGAAGTCTGGGTTTTTAATCTCTAGTTTGCATATAATTTTGTTCTTTTCCCAGTGTTTTAGGGGGTCTTCCCCTATGTATCCCTGGGCCTTCAGCTGATTCAGTAGGCCTCCGAACCTTTCTTTGATCAGGTTACTGCCTTGCTGAGCTGCGGAGAAGAGGACAGACTCCTGGATCTGGATATACTCATCCTCTTCAAGATCCAGTTCTTCTATTGCTGCTGATACTGGGACATAGGGTAGCGTATTGACTGTAGTAAGATTTTTGTAGAAAGTAACGGTGTTACCTTCTATCCTTACTCCTCCTTGCATGGCCCGTATGAAGTTGCACCCTATTATCATTTGGATATCGTCTCCTAGCTTCATTGTGAAAGCATATGTATAGGGGATCCTGAATGTGTTATCCCCTATAGTCATCTTGCCACCTTTTAGTTTTTTGTTGGCCGTTGTCTTGGATGTTATCCCGCTGAAATGTACAATGTAGGGATTTTCCTCCATTGCTGCTTTTGGTATGGAATTTTCATCTATGCAGCAGGTCGTGGCTCCTGTGTCTAATATGGCATTTATCTTAAAGGAGGGGATACTTGGGATTTCAATTCGTACCTCTAGGTTGAAGAGCATGTTTTTGGCTTTTGTGGATTTCAATTCGTACCTTTGTTTCTATAGATAAAGCCTTCTGTGTTTCTTCGGCCAGTAGGACGAACATTTCTTCATTTTCCTCTGCTTCTTTTGTCCTAAGCTTTTGCATTTCTTTTAGTAAATCAGCTTTCTCTAACCTTAGTCGATCAATTTCCATTACCTCTCCTTCCAGCTGAACATACTTTTTCTTCCATTCGCATATCTCATGCTGTAACCGGAGGTTTTCTTGGGCAGTTGCTATGGCTTGTATTTGTATTTCTTCTAATTCCTTTGCCTTCTGTTGTTCAGATTCTACAGCCATCTTCAGTCTTCTGATTTCTGCTTCACAATGGTTAATGTAATCTTGCTGTTGTTGAAGCAAATTCTTGGGCTCATACCTTGGTGGTTCCTCGGTCATTACTGGGGTTCTTTTGTTGAAATAATAGATGCTGCACATTCCGCATAAAGTAATTTTACATAGAGGGCAGTGCCTCCTATGCCTCCTTTGGGATGTCCTTTTGCAACAATTACATATTTCCATGCTAGCTGGTAGTTCCGTGTTAATTTCCCATATATGTTTGCATTCGGCTTGTGTTTGGGAGACTTGCACCCGGGCCCTATATCCCGTGTCAGGCCCGATCCACCAGGTTCTGCTATCTTCAATGAGGGCAAATATTCTATGAGTAAAGGAATGGATACCATGCTGTAGACTTTCCAGAGATGGAGTAAATTGCATCACTTTGATTCTCTCCTTCTTGTACTAATAGGATTTCATAATCATCTGGGAGGTCAAGCTGTTCGAACATGGCTACCCTTTTAATATTTTTGCGATCATTGGGGCATTCCCTTGCAAAGTGCCCTTCTTCCCCGCATAGGTAGCATTTGCACTTCTTGTTTCTAATCAAGTGCTTCCTTTTCTCAATTCTAGCATGGGAGGAGTGTGGTTTTCCTTTGTAGGTTGTTGATCTCCTTACGCCATACCTTCTTTCTGGTTTATTGTAGTATCATGGAATGGGAATTTCGCTGCAAAAGGATAGATCTTTAAGGGCTCTTCTGAAAGCCGCGTCCTTGCATTCTGCCTCTAGGTATTTGTAGGAAAATAATACTCTCGGGATTACCCCTATTGTGTTTCCCCTGTATTTCGTTTCGAATGCCTCCTTGATCCTTTTGCCTAGTTCTCCAGGCATTTTAGACCATAATTTCTCTGAGAGTTCTGGGCTTGTGAATAGCCTTCCTGTTTTTGATGCAAGCCTCATATAGTCATTCAGGAATTGGATAATATGTTTGAGGTTTGTGCATGATAACCTTTCAAGTTCCCGGTAGGCCTCTTCTTGTGCTGTGGTGGATCCTTGGAAGGGGTCTTCTAAAATAAAAATTGTCCTCAGTTGTGAGAGGATGTTTTGTGTTCCTCCTAAACCATCCGCGTTGGCCATTAATAACTGGTATTCTTCAGGGTATTATGCCATTCGCCATTGGATCCATGCTAGTTTTTCTGCTTCACCAAGCAGATTTTCGATAAACTCCATTTTGGCTTGGGGATCGGTGAATCCTTGTAGGGAGACCAAATTCTTTGTTATTGACTCCCATCTCATAAATACTTCCTCAAACATCCCAAGTTGGGATGGGATTATGAACATCGCCCCTTGCTGTTGAAATGCTGACGGGAGATTCCATGCTTCAGACAGGTCTTTTGATTTAAACCTTGGCTGCCTGGAGTAGCCTTCGTACGCAGGCTTCTGGCTTGTTGATTCTATGTTAGCTGCTAGGGGGTAGTTGGCTGGTCCCATTGTTGAGTCGGTGGGTGGTCTGTAATTTGATACTGCCGACGATGCATATACCCGTTGAGATAATCTAGCCAGGTGGGGGTATTCCATCTCTAGATCTTCCTCCAATCCGGCTGCGACTACTTCCTTTTGGTATTTTTGAGGGTATGGTAATTCCCTTCCATCTTCAGAAACGTCAACTTCCTGATAAGAATTTAAATATTGACGTAATTCATTAGCTTCATCTTCGCTGTCGTCAGATAGTTGAATGCTGACGGCTATGGTGTGGTTCCGAATCTCCTCTTCATCATTGAGTGCCTCGTCGTCTGCGTTATTATAGTTGATTCGGCTGGATGTTGATGCAGCTTTGTAGGTGTCGAAGCTTATGGATATCCTTCCATCAATAAGGTTGCGACTCCTTATTTCTGCAGGCTGCATTGGTACCATAATCTGGGTTGGTCGAATAACCCAGTCTCTGCCACGTAGCTCAGCTGTGGAGTACCTTCTTCCGGGGAGTGCCCGGACACCGTGGCTTGTTAGGTAGTCCACCACCCCTGATATTTCATGCGCGAAGGCGACATTCGGGGTATTTGAAAGTCGCCCCACCATGCCTCGTGTGATTAGCAGATTTGCTTCACCATCCCGCCATGTGTCGTAGCCTCTGGCGAGGATTGATAGTTGGATATTGTGAAAACAATCCCTAATTGTCATCATTATATCTGGGATCACGTAGACCAGTTGGCTGCCTCGAGTTAAGTCTACTTCCATGGTGGCTATGATGGATCTGTCATCTGTCCATCTGTTGTCCCTGAACACCAGTAGTGCTAGTGTCCCTTACTCTTGTCTGTGAAGGGTTTGCACCCTGACTTGTAGTATTCCCAAGTGGATGTATTGCATATGGCTTCTCTGCAATTGATCGTAGCTTTCTTCCATAATGAAAGCTCTATCTTCCTGGTTGTTAGTAACCAGCATGGCTTCTTCCGATCGGTGTGTGTACACGCGATGGTGGGCATCATCACGTCTGGAGTGGTATAACACCTCTGCAGGTGCTATTGTTGCCCTTTCCCTCATTGAGAGCCTCAGTTGTACTTGGGGGTTTATCTGTTGCTCAAGTACTTGCTGGGAAATGGTTGGTCCTCCCAGTAGTCTTTGCCCGATTCGCCTTGTCGCTTGTTGCGCGTTGAATAGCCTTCTATGGCTCCTCCTATAATCGCGGATCTGATCCTCGACGAGAGGGGCAGATGTTGACGCTTCTTGCCTAGAGGTTCGGGTCGTCATTGTTGAACTTGCTTGAGGATTTGAATAGGATCCTTGAACACAAGGATTCTTCCTTGAGCTTCTTTAGGTCTTTCTGAAGATCCTAGGCTTAGATTTGATAATTTGGTGATCAAGTCTTCTGGAAGACTCTGAGTAGGTCCAGTCTTTTGCTGCTGGATTTCTCGTATTGTTTGTAACTCTGTTCGTATCCCCTTTATATCTTCAGCGATTTGTACTAGTAGCTGTATTTGGGTATTATGCTGTTTGATTATGGCTGCCTGATGGCTTTGGGTTCCTGGGTAATCGTTAGATTTCAAGAATCCAAGGGATGGAGAATCAATAGATTCTGTGGCTTTGAGTGCTTCTCTGTAGGACTCGGTACTCCTGGTGAATAAGTGGCTCATCCGCAGATTTGCCTCTCTATTTTTGTTAGGAGAGTTTCTATTTTTGAGAGTTTCTGGTTGAATCCTCTTTCTTGAAATTCCTTTGATAGTTCTATTATCAGGCCTTTTATCTCCTGTCTTGATATTGGGTTGTTTTCGGAGAGCAAGGCTGAAAGTGTCTCGACTGAGGATTTTAGTGCTTTGATTTCTTTTTCGAGAGACTGGTTCTTTTCTATCAGAATTTTGAAGTTTTTCAGATGAACTCTACTTGATAGGCAGGTTCGGTCATAAATGACAGCAAGGTTCTGGGCTAGTTCTTTCCGAGTTTGGTTCTTGCTTTCGGCAAGGTCAAGGTAATCTAACTTAGAGGTGTGAGAGTTAATATACCATTGTTGTATAGACTCTTCCCATTTTTCAGACATCAACCTTAAGCCTTTCTGACCATCAGATTTCCCCTTGCTTATTTCTTTCTTAGATTGTCTCACCTTTTCAGTGTTTCTTTAGGGACTTCTTGCCCAATTACACCTTACGTCTGTTGACAATCATAGTCCGGTTATAAGCAAAGATATTTTGACAGCTATTTAGGCTTTCTCAATTGATTCTAAGTTGTGGGTAGGATCTAGCAACAAGATAGAAGACTCAAACACACAAGATGGATAAAATAAAGCTCTGATACCATCAAGAGGAAAGCGTGCTTCAAGATTTAAAAGCAGAGATATGTATTAAGAACTAGTAAGAAACTTACAGACTCTGGATTAAAACCTTGGAAAGACTATCAAGAGGAAAGCGTGCTTCAAGATTTAAAAGCAGAGATATGTATTAAGAACTAGTAAGAAACTTACAGACTCTGGATTAAAACCTTGGAAAGACTTCTCAAAGTAGCCCCAGTATCACCTGGGGGGTAGTTGGCATCGCCCCTTGCTGTTTTAAGTCTCTGCTTAAAACAGGGGATGACAAAAGGAAAGCCTAGGATCCTGAAGTGTACTGCCGACGATTTTATAAGTGCTTCTCAGAATGCACACAAGGAGGCTATTCAACGCGATTTTTTCCTTATGGCTGTTCAATTATATAGAACAGCCATAAGGAAAAAATCGCGTTGTTGAGATGTGTTAACACTATCCACCTGAGATTCCCTAGAAATGTTCTGAAAAGGGGCGATTTTTCCTGTACCGAAAAATCACGATTTATACCTTGTGGAATCACGATGAGTGTTACTGTTGGAAAAGGAATATTCCTTTTCCAGTAGTGTTACTATTGATAACACCTTTTCCCATCCCACCTCAAGTGGCTTGAGATAAGGAACACTCTGGAGTACTACACAGGATGTTCTGAAAAGGCACTGCCTGTTACTATTGATGTACCTAATGTTCTGAAAAGGTACTATTGATGTACCTATTCCAGTGGAATCTACCTTGGGATATTCCAGTACCAATGTTATCCCAAGCGTACTTCATACTCCACCTCGCGACTTCATCGATAACATTTTGACTCGGTACTCCTAACAAAAATAGAGAGGCAAATCTGCGGATGAGCCACTCTTAGATCCTTTTCACTACTGGAAAAGGAATATTCCTTTTCGCTACACTAATTCACCCCCCCCCCCCCCCCCCTCTTAGATCCTAACAGATCTAGCGTTAATTAATCTATTAATGAAAAAAAGTAAATATAATTATTTTAATATAGTCTAAGTTTTAATTTTGAGATTGTGTTAGAACCCTTGCAGATTCTAAACTTGGGGTTGATCTCTTTAGGGGATCGGCCTCCTTGGAACTCTATAGGGGTTCCTCCCTCCAAGTTGCTGCTCAAAAGCTGCAGAAAAGATTCATCTATTGCTTGAGAAAAGATGAGGAATACATGGCTATTTATAGGGCTTCTAAACCCTAACTCCTAATAGGATTCCTACTTAAGACTCTTACTTCTAACCAACTCCTAATAGGACTCCTACTCAAGACTCCTATTCCCTTACAACTCCTAATTCTTCTCTAAGAAAAAACCTCCTACATGAATGTCCCTCTCAATTAGGACTCTCCTATCTAGAGTCCTAACAGAATGTCTCTCTCAATTAGGACTCTCCTAGCTAGAGTCCTAACAAAATGTCCCTCTCTTTGAATGTCAACACACAAACAATGCTCAGCTCTTGACAGATATTATTAGAGACTCAAGATCATGCATGGAGCATAATCTCAAAATGGAGCACTTTACACGAAGAGAAAAAGATATTTTTATCACATTCAATTTTACTATTAGCTAAAGATCTTGGCAACGATGTTAAATGTTGTAACCAATGGTAGTCTTGGCACATCTTAACATGCTCGTTACAGTTAGGAGTTAAAGTCTACAACATGTGTAGTCAGAACTACCACATGTGTACTCAATGAGTTACCTGACTTTGTCTATGACTTGTATAGACAAAGCTATTTGTAGAAACGTTACACATAATCAATTTACTTTTACTTACCAAAAAAAAAAAATGTGTTCTCAATTAGGACTCTCCTAGCTAAAGTCCTAACAGTTTTACATGAATGTCCCTCTCAATTAGGACTCTCCTAGCTAGAGTCCTAACAAACCCGCCCTCTTCAAATCAGCCTTGTCCTCGAGGCTGACGATTCATGAATTTTGAGAATTTGATCTTCAAGTCATCATAGTTCTCCAAAGTGACATCTTCTGTTAGTAGGTTTGCCCACTGTATTAGCAATTCAGTAGTGGATCGTCGTCGTCGAGTCATAATTCGTCGATCAATAATGGCACATGGCTGAGTCTGAAGTCCTCCTTGGGTAGTCATATTTGGTGGGTGGCTTTGGGCTATCTCCAAGCACCTATTTACAACTTCTGTCTGGCCGTCGGTTTGTGAGTGATATGCCATACTCCTTTTCAATTTAGTACTCTTATATTGTAATTCTTTTGAGTCCCAATTGTAATGAGCTACGGAGCTTGGTGCTTCCTCCAATTTTTTTATAATCTTACTAGTCTCTGAATCTTCCTGCCATTCCATCTTAATATCCTCAAGGAAGTTGCTGGTCGGAAGTGAAATGGCCAAAACTTCAGCTTGCTCGGGTAGTTGTGAAAGCGCATCTGCAAGAACATTCTCTTTCCCCTTTTTGTAAGTTATTTCATAATCAAATCCAAGAAGTTTTGTTACCCAGTTTTGCTGCTCAGGGGATGATATCTTTCGCTCCAAAAAGTACTTTAGGCTTTTATGGTCGGTTTTAATTTGAAATCGTCGACCAATCAAGTAGGGTCTCCACCTCGTTGCTGCGCGCACAATGGCGAGCATCTCTGATACCGGGGAGGGTAAAAATGCAGAATGGATTTCGAAAGAATACCAATAGAACAGTTGTACAGATAGAAAATATCACAGAAGGCAATGAACGAACTCTTGAAGAAACTTCGGTAAAACGAAATATAGCTCACCACCAAGTTTAAAATCGCAATGGGATACAGAAAGTTCACCACCCAACGAAAATTAAACGAGGATACAGAACTAGAAAATAAAAGACTCACCACTCAAGGACGCATCCAAGAGATACAGAGTTTAAGGGGTTCTCTAAGAGCTTCTGCCTAGATATCATCAGTTTCTAAAGTCCTTTCTAAGTCCTAAACACCAAAATAAATACTAGTGCATGAAACAACCCTTCATGCATAGGGAATTTCGAAATTAAGTGTTTACAGCTTCTAACCAACTATTTTAATGCACTCATTGGTAATGAAGAAATGTTCATAGCTGCCAACCAACTCTTTTAATGCATTCCTTTGTCTTGAAGAAAAGCACCTTGAAACAGCTTTAACTTTGTGCAGAGAATATGCTGATGAGCTGTCATTTTTTAGTGTGCTGAGATAAAGATTATGAGGCATCATTATTGACTGAAAAAGATACTAGATCATAATCAAGGCTCATATAATCAGATTGTAGTAAATTAGACACTCCCGTGTTAATCTCCCCCGGTTGAATGAGACTTGTCCTCAAGTCTTCGTTTGATTCATCAACATGATTATAAAAAGGACTCAAATCAACCACATTAAATATTGGGGATACTCCGTAATCTTCAGGTAGCTCTATCTCATAAGTATTTCTGCCAATTCTCTTAAGCACCTTGAATGGACCATCAGCCTTTGGTTTCAATTTTCCAAATTTGCCCGGTGGAAACTGATAGAACCCTTACAGATTCTAAACTTGGGGTTGATCTCTTTAGGGGATCGGCCTCCTTGGAACTCTATAGGGGTTCCTCCCTCCAAGTTGCTGCTCAAAGGCTGCAGAAAAGATTCATCTATTGCTTAAGAAAAGAGAAGGAATACATGGCTATTTATAGGGCTTCTAAACCCTAACTCCTAATAGGACTCCTACTTAAGACTCTTACTTCTAACCAACTCCTAATAGGACTCCTACTCAAGACTCCTATTCCCTTACAACTCCTAATTCTTCTCTAAGAAAAAACCTCATACATGAATGCCCCTCACAATTAGGACTCTCCTAGCTAGAGTCCTAACAGAATATCCCTCTCAATTAGGACTCTCCAAGCTAGAGTCCTAACAGACCCGCCCTCTTCAAATCAGCCTTGTCCTCGAGGCTGATGATTCATGAATTCTGGGAATTTGATCTTCAAGTCGTCATAGTTCTCCCAAGTGGCATCTTCTTTTGGTAGGTTCGCCCACTATATTAGCACTTCATTAGTGGGTCGTCGTCGTCAAGTCACGATCCGTCGATCAATAATGGCACTTGGCTGGGTCTGGAGTTCTCTTTGGGTAGTCATATTTGGTGGGTGGCTTTGGGCTGTCTCCAAGCACCTGTTTAAAACTTCCGGTTGGCTGTTGGTTTGTGGGTGATATGTCGTACTCCTTTTCAATTTAGTACCCTGCATATAGAATAACTTTGTCCAAAATCTGCTATTGAAGATGCAAGTAGAATTTGTCACAAGCACAATGCGTCCCTTATAGTGTAATTCTTTTGAGTCCCAATTGTAATGAGCCATGGGGCTTGGTGCTTCCTCCAATTTTTTTATAATCTTACTAGTATCTGAATCTTCCTGCCATTCCATCTTAATATCCTCAAGGAAGTCGCTGGTCGGAAGTGAAACGGTCGAAACTTCAACTTGCTCAAGTAGCTGCGAAAGCGCATTTGCAAAAACATTCTCTTTCCCCTTTTTGTAAGTTATTTCAAAATCAAATCCAAGAAGTTTTGTTACCCATTTTTGCTGCTCGGGGGAAGATATCTTCTGCTCCAAGAGATATTTTAGGCTTTTATGGTCAGTCTTGATTTGAAAGTATCGCCTGATCAAGTAGAATCTCCACCTCGTTGCTGCGCGCACAATGGCGAGCATCTCCTTATCATATGTTGACATATTTTGATCGGAGGGAGATAATGCCTTGCTAGTGTATGCGAGTGGTCGACCATCTTGCATGAGAATGGCTCCAATTCTGACTCCAGATGTGTCGGCCTCAATAATGAAGGGTCGGTTGAAATCTGGTAGTGTTAGCACCGGCATCGTCGTCATGGCTGCCTTAAGTTTGTCGAAGGCAGCGGAGGCTCTGTCCAACCATTGGAAGACATCTTTTTCTAGTAAGGAAGTAAGTGGTGCACTGATCTTTCCATAGTTTTTCATGAACTTGCGGTAGTAGCCTGTTAAACCCAGAAAGCCATGTAGCAATTTTATGTTTCTCGAGGTCGGCCAGTTTTGCATTGCTCCAATTTTGAAGGGGTCCACTGCCACACCTTCCTCTGATATGATATGCCCAAGATATTCCACCTTTTGTTGAAGAAAGCAAAAATTCGTGGTTGTTGTGTGTTCAAACGGTGGTTTTCCGTATGTCTTCTTCTCATGCTCGTATTTGATGATACCCGGATCAAAGGTCCAGCTTTGTAAAGATTTGTGCTCCCTTTCATCTAGCAATTCATCTACTATTGGAATAAAGTATTTGTCCTTTATGATTATGCTATTGAGAGCTCGGTAATCAACACATATTCGCCTTGTTCCGTCCTTCTTGCGTACAAGTAGCACCGGCGAAGAGTAGAGGTTGCAACTTGGCCGAATAACTCCTGTTTCGAGCATCTCTTTTATAATCCTTTCTATTTCATCCTTCTGGAGATGTGGATACTGATATGGCTGAGAATTTGCTAAAGATTTGCCTGGAAGAATTATTATACAATGATCATGCCGACAGGTAAGAGGTAGGTTGCGCGGTTCGTCAAATATATTTGAAAATTCAGCAAGCAAAGGAAGTAGATTTGGATCTTCAAATTCTGTTGGCTCTCCCTTAATTTGCTGCTCAAGTTGTACCAAAAAGCCGCTGCATGCTTTATGCAAAACATTCTCCATTTGTTGTGTGCAAATCGTTGTTATGTCGCCCCCACGTTTCCCGTGCAATGTCACCTGTTTCTCCTTACTGTAAAATTTCATAATTAGTTTCATAAAATTCCAAGAAATATCACCTAATGTCGTCAACCATTTAATTCTGAGCATGGCCTCATGATTGTTAAGAGGGAGAAGGAAGAAATCTGCAATTATCTCTTGGTCCTGCAGCAATAGTTTCTCCTGCAAGCGCCTATGATCACAATTCAAAATCCGTCCGTCGGTGACCTTAACATCAAACCTGCAGCGATTCTCGATAGGTAATGATATCCGAACAGCAAGCTTACTATTTAGAAAGTTAGTAGTACTGCCCGTGTCGATGAGAACAGTGATTGGTTGTTGTTTGAGAAGGCCTCCTATTTTCATCGTTTGCGGGTTTGAGTAGCTAGCTAGTGTATGTACCGTAACTTCGGTCGGTTGTGGCTCTTCTTCTGCATCTTCTTCTTCATGTTCAAGGCTCTCTTTTGGATGTTCAATGACCTCTTCTTCTATCGATTCAATCATAAGAAGTCCCCTTTTACTACAGCAATGCTCACGGCTCCACGGCTCGTCACAATGCCAACATAACCCCTTCGCATATCGCTCCCGAAGCTCTTCTCTTGTTAACCTCTTTAGTGTAGGGACTTGGTCGATAGTAGGGGGTGCTAAGGGCTTCAATATTACTGGTTGAGGAGAGAACCTAGTCCTCCGAGCTTCATGGTTCAATTGTTCCTCTTGATGTCGTGCGAAAGAGATGGCTGCCATAAGCGTATACGGTTGTCGCGCTTTAACTTCTCCTCGGATCTCCGGCTTCAAGCCCTTAATGAAGGTCCACAATAGCTGTTTTTGAGACCAATCATGAGTTTGATTAGATAACCTTTCAAACCTGGTTTGGTACTCCTGAATGGTGGAGGTTTGTTGGATCTTTGCTAGTTGTTCGTCAATATTCTCGTAATCGGTTGGTCTGAAGCGAATCAGCAGTCCTTCTTTGAATTGTCGCCATGAAAGGACTCCATAAGTATGTTCAAACCAGTCAAACCACTGTATAGCATCCCCTTCAAGATGTATAGCTGCAATTTTCACCATAGATACATCCGCGATTTTGTGGTACCGAAAATATCGCTCCGCGCGTGAGATCCAACCAATCGGGTCTCCTTCTTCCCATCTAGGGAAGTCCACTCTCATGCATTGATAGTTGGGATTGGTCATAGAGCTTCCCCTCTCTTGGAAGTCATATCTTTGGGGTTGGTGTGATTGGGCAAAGCTCTCTCCTTGATGTGATTTCTTCGGGCTTAGTGGTCGGCCCAATCTGAGTTCGGTAAAGAGCATCCGAATCTTATCCTCCATTCGCGCCTCCAAGGCTTCGAATTTAGCATTGATTACCTCCTTAGATGCCATAATATATGCCTCCAAATCTATGATGTTAAGATATCTCTTTTGTTGTTAGGTCAAAGGCATGTATAGGTTGAGAGAAGTGATGGTCAAAAGGGTTGGTGGATTGGTGGATGTAGGCTACGATTTAGGCTTGTTTTGTGGCAGTTTTGGGTGCAGTTTGAGGGTGTGGTTTAATAGAGTTTTAGGGCTGTGGTTGAAAGTTTTGGATCTATGGTAGATGGTAGCAAAGGTTTGACAGAAATCCGTGGAAGTTGCAGCAAGTATGTGCTGTCTTGTAAGAGTAGAATTGTCGTCGAAGAAACAACGGTTTGTCGATGTAATTTCCACCAAAAACTTGAGAGAATTGAGGAGGGAATTGATAGCAAAATCACAGTTTATATGACAGCAAGGATATCTAATTTAATCAAGAAAATTTCGGCAGTATAACAGCAAGGAAATTGGTGCAAGTTGCAATTGCAGAATTATCGTCGAAAAATTTCAGCGGGTTACGATGAAAATTTGCAGCAACATAAAATCGTTTTTAGAGATGAATTTCTTAATAGATCAATCTTAGATGGAATCAAAGATGATCTATGAAGTGTATAAGAAATTTCATTCAAAAAAGATTGCAAATAGATGGGTTAAGGCAACGATATGCAGCTGAAATTTTCTGCAGCATAGATTTTCAAGTGCAGCAGATTGGACATAAAAGATCAGTAGTTTATATTAAGAATTTTTCGATGAAACTAAAGGGAAATCTACTGTTAGGAAGTGTCAAAGATTTCATAAAAATTTCGTAGAAATTTGGATAGAAAAAGCACAGTAGCAAGATCAAACAGATGGTGCTATGCGGCTTGAATTCTGCAATTCAAGTGCAGCAGATTGGACATAAAAGATCAGTAGTTTATATTGAGAATTTTTTAATGAAACCAAAGGTAAATCCACTGTTAAGAAGTGTCAAAGATGTCATAAAAATTTCATAGAAATTTGGATAGAAAAAGCACAGAAGCAAGATCAAACAGATGGTGCTATGCGGTTGGAATTCCGCAATGTATCTTTCGTCGTAGAGATGAAAACTTTGTGACGAAAAGTTTATGCAGCAATATAGGAACGATTTTTTTTTTTTTTTTTGGATTTTCGAATAAGGATAACTAAATTACAGCAGCAGTAAGGTAGGAAACCAAAACCTGTTGCAATTCACGGGGAGATCAAAGGATGATCCGTAGTGGTGGAGATGATGACGGAATTCGGTGACGATCTTTTAAGCAATTGTGGGAATTGCTTTGGATGGTTGTAGAGGGTTGATGGATGGCTGTGGAAGGGCAGCGAGATGCCAAGAACGCTGCTCTGATACCAGGTGATAGAACCCTTACAGATTCTAAACTTGGGGTTGATCTCTTTAGGGGATCGGCCTCCTTGGAACTCTATAGGGGTTCCTCCCTCCAAGTTGCTGCTCAAAGGCTGCAGAAAAGATTCATCTATTGCTTAAGAAAAAAGAAGGAATACATGGCTATTTATAGGGCTTCTAAACCCTAACTCCTAATAGGACTCCTACTTAAGACTCTTACTTCTAACCAACTCTTAATAGGACTCCTACTCAAGACTCCTATTCCCTTACAACTCCTAATTCTTCTCTAAGAAAAAACCTCATACATGAATGCCCCTCACAATTAGGACTCTCCTAGCTAGAGTCCTAACAGAATGTCCCTCTCAATTAGGACTCTCCAAGCTAAAGTCCTAACAGAAACCTCTCCTTCCTTAGATGAATCCAGACCAAATCACCTGCATTAAACTCCACATGTTTTCTGTGTTTGTTGGCAGCATGCATGTACCTCTCATTTTGCTTCTCAATGGTTGCTTTCACACCCTAATGTAGCTTCTTTATCTGCTTAGCTCTTTCATCAGCATCTCCACTAAATTGCTTTGTTATAGAGTGAGGGATTAAGTCCAAAGGACCAGCAGGATTAGCACTATAAACTACCTCAAAAGGACTCTTACCAATACTATGATGCATAGAACGATTGTAAGCAAACTCAATTTGTGGAAGAATGACATCCCATTGCTTAATATTCTTGCCAACATAGCTTCTAAGTAAATTTCCCAAGCTTCGGTTTGTTACCTCAGTTTGCCCATCGGTTTGTGGATGATGCGAGCTACTGAAATTCAAAGAAGACCCAGCTTCCTCCAAAGAGTTCTCCAAAAATGACTAACAAATTTTGAATCTCGATCAGACACCATAGTTCTTGGAATACCATGCAATTTAACAATCTCCTTAAAATATAAATCAGCAATATGAGATGCATCATTTGATTTATTGCATGGAACAAAGTGAGACATTTTTGAAAATCTATCAACAACAACCATGATAGAATCCTTGTTCCTTTGAGTTCTTGGCAGTCCCAAAATGAAATCAAGACTCACATCCTCCCATGGAGCATTTGGCACTGGCAATGGAGTGTACAACCCAGAATTTTGACTTCTTGTTTTTGCCAAATGACATAATCGGCATTGCTTCACATGTCTGTCCACATCTCTGAACATTTTAGGCCAGTAGAAATTTGATTGAACAAGAGCTAGAGTCTTGTCCCTACCGAAATGTCCTCCCAAAATACCACCATGAGCTTCAGCTAGAATTACTTGTCTCAAAGAACAAGTTGGAACACATAAAGCATTCGCTCGAAAAAGAAAACCATCAAAGATTGAAAATTGTTGAAAGGAACCTGATTTGCAATTCTGCCATATCGAGCCAAAATCCACATCATTCTCATAGAGATCTTTGAACGTCTCAAATCCAACAACTTTGACTTTCATTGCTGATAATAAAGAATGCTTTCTGCTCAATGCGTCAGCAACTACATTTTGAACACCAGATTTGTGCTTGATTGTAAAGTTGTAAGATTGTAAGAACTCCACCCAAGCTGCATGCCTCTTGTTTAGCTTGTGCTGATGATTAATGAACTTTAATGCCTCGTGATCAGAATATAAAACAAATGGCTTGGCGAGAAGATATTGACTCCAATGAGACAAAGCTCGATAAATCGCATAAAACTCCTTATCATAAGTAGAGTATTTCTTTCTTGTATCATTCAGCTTTTCACTAAAAAATGCAATGGGCCTTCTGTCTTGACTCAAAACAGCACCAATTCCCACATTAGATGCATCACATTCAACTTCAAACACATTATCAAAATTTGGTAGAACTAAGATAGGAGCCTCAGTAACCTTTCTTTTCAAAAGCTCAAAAGCATCGTTAGCCTCACTAGTCCATTTGAATTTGTCACATTTCATACATTCGGTGATTGGAGCGACAATAGAGCTGAAACTCTTGATGAATCTTCTATAAAAAGATGTTAAGCCATGGAAACTCCTCACATCATGTAATGAAGCAGGTGTTGGCCAATTGAGAATAGCTTCCACCTTACTTTGATCCATCATGATTTCATCTTTTGAAACAACATACCCCAAAAACACCACACTAGAAGTAAAGAAATCACATTTGTTTAGATTAGCATAAAGTTTTTGCTGCCTCAAAATAAGAAAGTTTTCTTTCAGATGACTCATATGCTCCTCTTCACTCTTGCTGTACACCAATATATCGTCAAAATAAACAACAACAAATATTCCAATGAATGGCTTAAGTATGTGATTCATAAATCTCATGAATGTGCTAGGAGCATTAGATAGTCCAAATGGCATAACCAACCATTCATATAAGCCTTCTCTAGTTTTAAACGCTGTTTTCCACTCATCTCCGGGCCTCATTCTTATTTGGTGATAGCCACTCCTCAAATCAATTTTTGAGAAAATACAAGCACCACACAATTGATCAAGTAAGTCATCTAACCTTGGAATAGGAAAGCGATAGTCCACTGTGATTTTGTTGATGGTGCGACTGTCCACGCACATTCTCCAAGAACCATCTTTCTTAGGCACCAACAAGGCTGGAACTGCACAGGGACTCATGCTCTCTCGAATTAACCCCTTTTTCACTAATTCATCAACTTGCCTTTGAAGTTCTTCATGTTCTTTAGGACTCATTCTGTACGCAGCCTTATTAGGTAGAACAGCCCCCGGAATAAGATCAATGTGATGTTGAATGTCTCTCAAAGGTGGAAGGCCATGTGGAATCTCTTCCGGTATAACATCTTGAAATTCTTCTAGGATTGGTTGCATGATTTTCGGTGTCTCCTTATGCTGTTCGTTCTCCTCTACTACCATTAGGGCCAAAACATGATTGCCCTTGTCCAATTCATATCTGCATTCTCTATAAGTAAATGACAAGCATCCATAGGGGCAACATCACACCACACTTTATCTTTATAATACTTGCCAATAGAAAATGAAACTAAACATCTTTTAGTTACCTTGATGTCATTTCCTTTTTGCAACCAACATAATTGGTATGGATGTGGATGAGGGATCGTATCCAACTTCAGCTTCTGCACCATCTCCAAAGAAACCACGTTCTCAAAACTGCCACTGTCGATGATCACCAAGCACACCTTGCCAAGAGAAGTGCATTTAGTGTGAAACACATTTTTTCTCACCCAACTTTCATCGTCGGCCACATATGACACTTGTAAACTACATTGCAATACAATAGACAAACCATGATCAGCATAAGTAATCTCTTCCTCATCATCATCGTATTTTGGTTCGTTGTCAGTTTCATCTTCTCCTCCATCACTATGATCTTCAACCAAAGTTACAATCCTCCTATTTGGACAATCTGATGCGATATGCCCAAAACCATGACATTTGAAGCATTTTCGGCCACTTGGGGTAGAAGAATTAGGTGTTTTTTTGCTGCCAGCAGATTCTTCACCCTTTTCTTGCACCTTCGATATCACCTTGCTTTGGACAGTAGGCTTGGAACTTCCTCCTTTTGTGTAGCCTTCTTTTGAGCTATACCGAAAACTCTTTTCAAACTTATGTTGCTTTTCAACTTTTAATGCCAGCTTGCTCACATCATTTAAAGACCAATATGGCTGTAGCTGAACAACTTTAGCAATCTCATACTTCAGACCTCCCAAGTATCTTGCAATTGTTTGCTCTTCCGGTTCCACAAGCTCTCCTTTTAACATCAAATTATCAAATTCTGCAGTGTACTCCTCCACACTAAGATCTTTTTGCTTGAAATCATGTATTTTGAGAAAGACCTCTTGTCTATAATTATGAGGTAAATATTTTCTCTTTAGCTCCCTTTTCATTTTCTCCCATGTAACGATCTTACTCTTCCCCTCACGTTCTCTTTGTTTCTTCAGATTTTCCCACCAAAAAGATGCATTCCGCCTGAGTTTGAGTGCCACAAGTTTGACCTTCTTTTGTTCTGGTGGTTCATGAAAATCGAAGATTCTTTCTACTGTATTAAGCCAATCGATAAAGTCATCAACATTTATTTTGCCTTCAAATTCTAGAATATCAAATCTGGGGTTATATTTATTCTGCCACTCGTCTTGGACTTCATTTCTTCTCTGACATCTTCTCGACTCCCTTGGAAGAAGTGTATCATCATCAGAAGTAAACTCTCGAGCTTCATTTTCATATTTGTTATGTCTACTCTGAAGTTCATCGATTATCTCATTTTTTTCTTGTAGGCTACGCAGCAATTTTCGTAGCTGCAGCCTCAACGACTCAGCGTCATCTTCGTGATCGCTACCTTCACCAACTACATCTTTTCTATTCCGCCTTGCCATGATCTCTAACCTGGCTCTGATACCAAACTGATACCGGGGAGGGTAAAAATGCAGAATGGATTTCGAAAGAATACCAATAGAACAGTTGTACAGATAGAAAATATCACAGAAGGCAATGAACGAACTCTTGAAGAAACTTCGGTAAAACGAAATATAGCTCACCACCAAGTTTAAAATCGCAATGGGATACAGAAAGTTCACCACCCAACGGAAATTAAACGAGGAAACAGAACTAGAAAATAAAAGACTCACCACTCAAGGACGCATCCAAGAGATACAGAGTTTAAGGGGTTCTCTAAGAGCTTCTGCCCAGATATCATCAGTTTCTAAAGTCCTTTCTAAGTCCTAAACACCAAAATAAATACTAGTGCATGAAACAACCCTTCATGCATAGGGAATTTCGAAATTAAGTGTTTACAGCTTCTAACCAACTATTTTAATGCACTCATTGGTAATGAAGAAATGTTCACAGCTGCCAACCAACTCCTTTAATGCATTCCTTTGTCTTGAAGAAAAGCACCTTGAAACAGCTTTAACTTTGTGCAGAGAATATGCTGATGAGCTGTCATTTTTTAGTGTGCTGAGATAAAGATTATGAGGCATCATTATTGACTGAAAAAGATACTAGATCATAATCAAGGCTCATATAATCAGATTGTAGTAAATTAGACACTCCCGTGTCAATCTCCTTATCATACGTTGACTTATTTTTATGGGAGGGAGATAATGCCTTGCTAGTGTATGCGAGTGGTCGACCATCTTGCATGAGAATTGCTCCAATTCCGACTCCATATGCGTCGGCCTCAATAATGAAGGGTCGGTTGAAATCTGGAAGTGTTAGCACCGGCGTCGTCGTCATGGCTGCCTTAAGTTTGTCGAAGGCAACGGAGGCTCTGTCCAACCATTGGAAGACATCTTTTTTCAGAAAGGAAGTAAGTGGTGCACTGATCTCTCCATAGTTTTTCACGAACTTGCAATAGTAGCCTATTAAACCCAGAAAGCCATGTAGCAATTTTATGTTCCTCGGGGTCAGCAAATTTTGCATTGCTCCAATTTTGAAGGGGTCTACTGCCACACCTTCCTCTGATATGATATGCCCAAGATATTCCACCTTCTTTTGAAGAAAGCAAAAATTCATAGTGGTTATTGTGTGTTCAAAAGGTGGTTTTCGGTATGTCTTCTTCGCATACTCGTATTTGATGATACACGGATCGATGGTCCAGCTTTGTGAAAATTTGTGCTCCCTTTCATCTTGCAACTCATCTACTACTGGAATAAGGTATTTATCCTTGATGGTTATGCCATTGAGAGTTCGGTAATCAACACTTAATCGCCATATTCCATCCTTCTTTCGTATGAGGAGCACCGGTGAAGAGTAGGGGCTACAACATGGCCGAATAACTCCTGTTTTGAGCATCTCTTTTACAATCCTTTCTATTTCATCCTTCTGGAGATGTGGATACTGATATAGCTGAGCATTTGTGGGAGGTTTGCTTGGAAGAATCGTTATATAATAATCATGCCAGCGGGTAAGAGGTAGGTTTCGCGGTTCATCAAATATATCTAAAAATTCAGCAAGCAAAGGAAGTAGATTTGGATCTTCAAATTCTATTGACTCTCCCTTAGTTTGCTGCTCAAGTTGTACCAAAAAGCCACTGCATGCTTTATGCAAAACCTTCTTCATTTGTTGTGTGCAAATCATCTTTACGTCGCCCCCACGTTTCCCGTGCAGTATCACCTGTTTCTCCTTACTGTAAAATTTCATAATTAGTTTCATAAAATTCCAAGAAAAATCACCTAATGTTGTCAACCATTTAATTCTGAGCATGGCCTCATGATCATCAAGAGGAAGAAGGAAGAAATATGCAATTATCTCTTGGTCCTGCAGCAATAGTTTCTCCTGCGGGCGCCTACGATCACACTTCAAAATCTGTCTGTCGGTAACCTTAACATCAAACCTGCAGCGATTCTCGATAGGTAATGCCATTCGGATAGCAACCTTACTGTTTACGATATTATTAGTGCTGCCCGTGTCGATGAAAACAGTGATCAGTTGTTGTTTGAGAAGGCCTCCAACTTTTCTCGTTTGCGGGTTTGAGTAGCTGGCTAGTGCATGTACCGTAACTTCGGTCGGTTGTGGCTCTTCTTCTGCATCTTCTTCTTTATGTTCAATGCTCTCTTCTGGATATTCAATGACCTTTTCTTCTACTGGTTCAATGATAAAAAGTCTCCCTTTACTACAGCGATGCTCATGGCTCCACGGCTCGTCGCAATGCTAATATAACCCCTTCGCAGATCGCTCTTGAAGCTCTTCTCTTGTCAACCTTTTTAGTGCAGGGACTCGGTCAACAGTAGGGGGGGCTAAGGGCTTCAATATTGCTGGTTGAGGAGTGACCCTAGTCCTTCGAGCTTCATGGTTCAATTTCTCCTCTTGATGTCGTGCGAAAGAGATGGCTGCCATAAGCGTGTACGATTGTCGCGCTTTAACTTCTCCTCGGATCTCCGGCTTCAAGCCCTCAATGAAGGTCTTCAATAGCTGTTTTTGAGACCAATCACAAGTTTTTTTTTTTTGGTAAGTAAAAGTAAATTGATTATGTGTAAAGTTTCTACAAATAGCTTTATCTATACAAGTCATAGACAAAGCCAAGTAACTTATAGAGTACGAATGCGATAGTTATGACTACACATGCTGTAGACTATAACTACCTGTGGGTACATTATTTGGCATCATTCCCAAGATCTTTAGCTAATAGCAAAATTAAATTTGATAAAAATATCTTTTTCTCTTCGGGTGAAGTGCTCGGTTTTGAGATCATGCTCCATACAGGATCTTGAGTCTCTAATAATCTCTTTCAAGAGCTGAGCATTGTTTGTGTGTTGACATTCAAAGATTCTATTACATCTCTCCTTCCACATCCACCAAATAGCGCATCTGAAAGTAACCTTTGCCAGTTGTGTAAGTGGCCTTTTTCTTGAGAAACATTGCATAAGGTCGCCTAGTTCTTGGTGCAAGTTTGGTTGCGGTAGTCTATTGAGTTCAAATCGCTGGAGAAACTCCTTCCATATCCATTTTGTATAATTACAAGCAAAATAGAGGTGGTCAACAGTTTCTTCTTGTTGCAAACAAAGGGAGCATCGGTTAACATGATAGATACCTCTTCTTTTCATATTGTCTATTGTAGGTAGTTTATTGAGAAGGGCCTGCCATGTACATAAGGAGTGTCTTTGTGATCCCGGTCGATACCATGTCCAACTGCTTGGGACCCACTTGTTATTTCTTTGCCTAATTTGATTCCATGCGGATGTGGCACTAAATTTGCCATTGTCATGAGGCCAAATAAGTATATCTGAAGAGTTGTTCCTGATTGGAGTAGCTATGATAGTCGGCCAAAGTGATAACATTTCGGGAGAAATAGGATTAGGGAGACACCAGGTACCGTTAGCAATGAACTCGGAAACCTTCCAATCTTTGGGAGCGCCAAGATATTTTCGTATTCTGTCGCCATATAATTGAAATATACTCTTCCCATTCACCCAAGGATCGTACCATATATTAGTACTAGTTCCAGAAGAGATTGCATAAGAAATGTGTTTGATTAGCCAATTCCTTGCCTTTAAAATTCCTTTCCAAGCTGCAGAGTGGTATGTTCTTGTTGAAATTTCCCAGATTGATTCCTTTGAAAGATACCTAGCAGAAACCCATTGTGACCATAAGGAACATTTGTTTTGCAAAAGATCCCACAATTGTTGTACCAGGCATGCTTGATTCCAATCTCTAGTATTTCTCAAGTTTAGCCCCCCTTCATTTTTCGGTTTGCAAATGCTATCCCAATTTACCATATGCATTGCCTTATCATTTGTGCCATTCCAGAAGAAGTTCATTAATAACCGTTCAATATCTTGGAGAAGTCCAGCAGGCAAAAGAAATGCATTACACTAATATATAGAGTAGGAGTGCAATACAGAACGGATGAGTTCGAGTCGTCCTGCTTTTGATAGAAGCCTATTTTTCCAAGAAGAAATTATATTCTTTATTTTTTGCAAGATAGGCTGACAGTGGGTTTTGTTAATGCCTGTGGATATGAGCGGGAGCCCCAAATAAGGAACTGGAAGGCTTCCCTCACTAACCCCCAAAGTTTGTGCAATAAAGACCTTATCCTCAACGTAAGGGCTCATATATACTTTACTTATTGCATGATTTAACTGAAGTCCAGAAACCATACCAAAGTCATTCATAATAGTAGCCAGGTTCTTTATTGAAGTTGGATCATTTTAGAGAAAGATAAGTAAATCATCCAAAATTATATCTCTTCCTATAATGTCGGAGCCTTCCACAACAGAGGTTTCCCTTGGTACTAGTGGACAGGAGAAACATAAGTCAGGAACTTCATCTCTTCCAATATCATTGGATCCGTCCACAATAACTCAACAAACTCAGGCCCAAACAAATCTCGTCAGCAAGGATATTCTTTCTCAACAAACTTAGGCCACAACAAACATCGCCAACAAGGATATTCTGTCTCAACAAACTCATGCCCCAACAAACCTCTCTAGCCAAGCTACTTCAACAAGTACTATCCAGGAAATTGTGCTGCAACAATCTTATCGTGCTTCAACAAACCCTGCCAATCAAGACCACATGATTTAAGGTATTTTAAAGTTTAAAAATCTACAAGCTGTAGATGAAGTGGATAAATATAGAAATAAAGCCATAAAAGGTAAGGATATTGTGCGGGAGGAAAATACAAAACCGAAGGATAAGAAAAAGGATGGTACAGTCCATCCAAAGTCGTAGGATGAATACCTTACCACCTTTTTATTTCTTTATTACTGACGAAGATAACATGTTGGAATGTTCGCGGACTTAATAAGCCGGAGAAATGTCGGGAGCTCAACAGAATAATCAAGTCTGCCGCATGTGATATTGTTATTCTAGTAGAAACGAAAATTAAACAATCGCGCGTTCAAGCTCAAAAGAATTTAATATTGCCGGACGCAGAACTGTTTACGAATGACTCAAATGAAACTTTTGGTAGAATATGGGTCTTATGGCATCCTAACTCTATTAATGCTTGGTTTATTTCTGCTACTGATCAATTCATTCAACTTAAGGTAGAGGACAAAAAGAATGGCTGTCAATTCAATTTCATTGGTATATATGCTTCAAATAGTATGCAAGAAAGAAATACTCTTTGGTCTGACCTGACTAATATTGCAAATGGCTGTCTCAATGTACCTTGGATTGTTCTTGGAGACTTTAATACTATTCGGTACACAAATGAAAAAGAGGGGGGTAGACTGATAGAACCCTTGCAGATTCTAAACTTGGGGTTGATCTCTTTAGGGGATCGGCCTCCTTGGAACTCTATAGGGGTTCCTCCCTCCAAGTTGCTGCTCAAAGGCTGCAGAAAAGATTCATCTATTGCTTATGAAAAGAGAAAGAATACATGACTATTTATAGGGCTTCTAAACCCTAACTCCTAATAGGACTCCTACTTAAGACTCTTACTTCTAACCAACTCCTAATAGGACTCCTACTCAAGACTCCTATTCCCTTACAACTCCTAATTATTCTCTAAGAAAAAACCTCCTACATGAATGCCCCTCTCAATTAGGACTCTCCTAGCTAGAGTCCTAATAGAATATCCCTCTCAATTAGGACTCTCTTAGCTAGAGTCCTAACAGTTTTACATGAATGTCCCTCTCAATTAGGACTCTCCAAGCTAGAGTCCTAATAGACCCGCCCTCTTCAAATCAGCCTTGTCCTCGAGGCTGATGATTCATGAATTCTAGAAATTTGATCTTCATGTTGTCGTAGTTCTCCCAAGTGGCATCTTCTATTGGTAGGTTCGCCCACTGTATTAGCACTTCATTAGTGGGTCGTCGTCGTTGAGTCACGATCCGTCGATCAATAATGGCACTTGGCTGGGTCTGGAGTTCTCTTTGGGTAGTCATATTTGGTGTGTGGCTTTGGGCTGTCTCCAAGCACATGTTTAAAACTTCCAGTTGGCTGTTGGTTTGTGGGTGATATGTCGTACTCCTTTTCAATTTAGTACCCTGCATATAGAATAACTTTATACAAAATATGCTCTTGAAGACGCAAGTAGAATTTGTCACAAGCATAATGTGTCCCTTATAGCATAATTCTTTTGAGTCCCGATTGTAATGAGCCACAAAGCTTGGTGCTTCCTCCAAATTTTTTTTTTTTTTTTTTACTAGTCTCCGAATCTTCCTGCCATTCTATCTTAATATCCTCAAGGAAGTCACTGGTTGGAAGTAAAACGACCGAAAATTCAGCTTGCTCAGGTAGCTGCGAAAGCGCATCTGCAACAACATTCTCTTTCCACATTTTGTAAGTTATTTCATAATCAAATCCAAGAAGTTTTGTTACCCATTTTTGCTGCTTGGGGGAAGATATCTTCTGCTCCAAGAGATATTTTAGGCTTTTATGGTCGGTCTTGATTTGAAAGTATCGCCTGATCAAGTACAATCTCCACCTCGTTGCTGCGCGCACAATGGCGAGCATCTCCTTATCATATATTGACTTATTTTGATAGGAGGGAGATAATGCCTTGCTAGTGTATGCGAGTGGTCGACCATCTTGCATGAGAATGACTCCAATTCTGACTCCAGATGTGTCGGCCTCAATAATGAAGGGTCAGTTGAAATCTGGTAGTGTTAGCACCGGCGTTGTCGTCATGGCTGCCTTAAGTTTGTCGAAGGCAGCGGAGGCTCTGTCCAACCATTGGAAGACATCTTTTTCTAGTAAGGAAGTAAGTGGTGCACTGATCTTTCCATAGTTTTTCACGAACTTGCGATAGTAGCTTGTTAAACCCAGAAAGCCATGTAGCAATTTTATGTTTCTCGAGATCGGCCAGTTTTGCATTGCTCCAATTTTGAAGGGGTCCACTGCCACACCTTCCTCTGATATGATATGCCCAAGATATTCCACCTTTTGTTGAAGAAAGCAAAAATTCGTGGTTGTTGTGTGTTCAAAAGGTGGTTTTCCGTATGTCTTCTTCGCATGCTCGTATTTGATGATACCCGGATCAAAGGTCCAGCTTTGTAAAGATTTGTGCTCCCTTTCATCTAGCAATTCATCTACTATTGGAATAAAGTATTTGTCCTTGATGATTATGCCATTGAGAGCTCGGTAATCAACACATATTCGCCTTGTTCCGTCCTTCTTGCGTACAAGTAGCACCGGCGAAGAGTAGAGGTTGCAACTTGGCCGAATAACTCCTGTTTCGAGCATCTCTTTTATAATCCTTTCTATTTCATCCTTCTGGAGATGTAGATACTGATATGACTGAGCATTTGCTGAAGATTTGCCTGGAAGAATCATTATACAATGATCATGCCGACAGGTAAGAGGTAGGTTGCGCGGTTCGTCAAATATATTTGAAAATTCAGCAAGCAAAGTAAGTAGATTTGGATCTTCAAATTCTGTTGGCTCTCCCTTAGTTTGCTGCTCAAGTTGTACCAAAAAGCCGCTGCATGCTTTATGCAAAACATTCTCCATTTGTTGTGTGCAAATCGTTGTTATGTCGCCCCCACGTTTCCCGTGCAATGTCACCTGTTTCTCCTTACTGTAAAATTTCATAATTAGTTTCATAAAATTCCAGGAAATATCACCTAATGTCGTCAACCATTTAATTCTGAGCATGGCCTCATGATTGTTAAGAGGGAGAAGGAAGAAATCTGCAATTATCTCTTGGTCCTGCAGCAATAGTTTCTCCTGCACGCGCCTATGATCACAATTCAAAATCCGTCCGTCGGTGACCTTAACATCAAACCTGCAGCGATTCTCGATAGGTAATGATATCCGAACAGCAAGCTTACTATTTAGGAAGTTAGTAGTACTGCCCGTGTCGATGAGAACAGTGATTGGTTGTTGTTTGAGAAGGCCTCCAATTTTCATCGTTTGCGGGTTTGAGTAGCTAGCTAGTGTATGTACCGTAACTTCGGTCGGTTGTGGCTCTTCTTCTGCATCTTCTTCTTCATATTCAAAGCTCTCTTTTGGATGTTCAATGACCTCTTCTTCTATCGGTTCAATCATAAGAAGTCCTCCTTTACTACAGCGATGCTCACGGCTCCACGGCTCGTCACAATGCCAACATAACCCCTTCGCATATCGCTCCCGAAGCTCTTCTCCTGTTAACCTCTTTGGTGCAGGGACTTGGTCGATAGTAGGGGGGGCTGAGGGCTTCAATATTACTGGTTGAGGAGTGACCCTAGTCCTCCGAGCTTCATGGTTCAATTGCTCCTCTTGATGTCGTGCGAAAGAGATGGCTGCCATAAGCGTGTACGGTTGTCGCGCTTTAACTTCTCCTCGGATCTCCAGCTTCAAGCCCTCAATGAAGGTCCTCAATAGCTATTTTTGAGACCAATCATGATTTTGATTAGATAACCTTTCAAACCTGGTTTGGTACTCCTGAATGGTGGAGGTTTGTCGGATCTTTGCTAGTTGTTCGTCAATATTCTCGTAATCGGTTGGTCTGAAGCGAATCAGCAGTTCTTCTTTGAATTGTCGCCATGAAAGGACTCCATAAGTATGTTCAAACCAGTCAAACCACTGAATAGCATCCCCTTCAAGATGTATAGCTGCAATTTTCACCATAGATACATTCGCGGTTTTGTGGTACCGAAAATATCGCTCCGCGTGCGAAATCCAACCAATCGGGTCTCCTTCTTCCCATCTAGGGAAGTCCACTCTCATGCATGGATAGTTGGGGTTTGTCATAGAGCTTCCCCTCTCTTGGAAGTCATCTCTTCGGGCTTGGTGTGATTGGGCAAAGCTCTCTCCTTGATATGATTTCTTCGGGCTTAGTGGTCGGCCCAATCTGAGTTCGGTAAAGAGCGTCCGAATCTTATCCTCCATTCGCGCCTCCAAGGCTTCGAATTTAGCATTGATTGCTGTTAGAACCCTTGCAGATTCTAAACTTGGGGTTGATCTCTTTAGGGGATCGGCCTCCTTGGAACTCTATAGGGGTTCCTCCCTCCAAGTGCTGCTCAAAGGCTGCAGAAAAGTTTCATCTATTGCTTCTGAAAAGAGAAGGAATACATGGCTATTTATAGGGCTTCTAAACCCTAACTCCTAATAGGGCTCCTACTTAAGACTCTTACTTCTAACCAACTCCTAATAGGACTCCTACTCAAGACTCCTATTCCCTTACAACTCCTAATTCTTCTCTAAGAAAAAACCTCCTACATGAATGCCCCTCACTATTAGGACTCTCCTAGCTAGAGTCCTAACAGAATGTCCCTCTCAATTAGGACTCTCCTAGCTAGAGTCCTAACATTTTTACATGAATGTCCCTCTCAATTAGGACTCTCCAAGCTAGAGTCCTAACAGACCCGCCCTCTTCAAATCAGCCTTGTCCTCGAGGCTGATGATTCATGAATTCTGAGAATTTGATCTTCAAGTCGTCATAGTTCTCCCAAGTAGCATCTTCTTTTGGTAGGTTCGCCCACTGTATTAGCACTTCATTAGTGGGTCGTCGTCGTTGAGTCACGATCCGTCGATCAATAATGGCACTTGGCTGAGTCTGGAGTTCTCTTTGGGTAGTCATATTTGGTGTGTGGCTTTGGGCTGTCTCCAAGCACATGTTTAAAACTTTCAGTTGGCTGTTGGTTTGTGGGTGATATGTCGTACTCCTTTTCAATTTAGTACCCTGCATATAGAATAACTTTGTCCAAAATCTGCTATTGAAGATGCAAGTACAATATGTCACAAGCACAATGCGTCCCTTATAGTGTAATTCTTTTGAGTCCCAATTGTAATGAGCCATGGGGCTTGGTGCTTCCTCCAATTTTTTTATAATCTTACTAGTATCTGAATCTTCCTGCCATTCCATCTTAATATCCTCAAGGAAGTCGCTGGTCGGAAGGGAAACGGTCGAAACTTCAACTTGCTCGGGTAGTTGCGAAAGCGCATCTGCAAGAACATTCTCTTTCCCCTTTTTGTAAGTTATTTCAAAATCAAATCCAAGAAGTTTTGTTACCCATTTTTGCTGCTCGGGGGAAGATATCTTCTGCTCCAAGAGATATTTTAGGCTTTTATGGTCGGTCTTGATTTGAAAGTATCGCCTGATCAAGTACAATCTCCACCTCGTTGCTGCGCGCACAATGGCGAGCATCTCCTTATCATATGTTGACATATTTTGATCGGAGGGAGATAATGCCTTGCTAGTGTATGCGAGTGGTCGACCATCTTGCATGAGAATGGCTCCAATTCTGACTCCAGATGTGTCGGCCTCAATAATGAAGGGTCGGTTGAAATCTGGTAGTGTTAGCACCGGCGTCGTCGTCATGGCTGCCTTAAGTTTGTCGAAGACAGCGGAGGCTCTGTCCAACCATTGAAAGACATCTTTTTCTAGTAAGGAAGTAAGTGGTGCACTGATCTTTCCATAGTTTTTCACGAACTTGCGGTAGTAGCCTGTTAAACCCAGAAAGCCATGTTGCAATTTTATGTTTCTCGAGGTCGGCCAGTTTTGCATTGCTCCAATTTTGAAGGGGTCCACTGCCACACCTTCCTCTGATATGATATGCCCAAGATATTCCACCTTTTGTTGAAGAAAGCAAAAATTCGTGGTTGTTGTGTGTTCAAAAGGTGGTTTTCCGTATGTCTTCTTCGCATGCTCATATTTGATGATACCCGGATCAAAGGTCCAGCTTTGTAAAGATTTGTGCTCCCTTTCATCTAGCAATTCATCTACTATTGGAATAAAGTATTTGTCCTTGATGATTATGCCATTGAGAGCTCGGTAATCAACACATATTCGCCTTGTTCCGTCCTTCTTGCTTACAAGTAGCACCGGCGAAGAGTAGAGGTTGCAACTTGGCCAAATAACTCCTGTTTCGAGCATTTCTTTTATAATCCTTTCTATTTCATCCTTCTGGAGATGTGGATACTGATATGGCTGAGCATTTGCTGAAGATTTGCCTGGAAGAATCATTATACAATGATCATGCCGACAGGTAAGAGGTAGGTTGCGCGGTTCGTCAAATATATTTGAAAATTCAGCAAGCAAAGGAAGTAGATTTGGATCTTCAAATTCTGTTGGCTCTCCCTTAGTTTGCTGCTCAAGTTGTACCAAAAAGCCACTGCATGCTTTATGCAAAATATTCTCCATTTGTTGTGTGCAAATCGTTGTTATGTCGCCCCCACGTTTCCCGTGCAATCTCACATGTTTCTCCTTACTGTAAAATTTCATAATTTGTTTCATAAAATTCCAAGAAATATCACCTAATGTCGTCAACCATTTAATTCTGAGCATGGCCTCATGATTGTTAAGAGGGAGAAGGAAGAGATCTGCAATTATCTCTTGGTCCTGCAGCAATAGTTTCTCCTGCAAGCGCCTATGATCACAATTCAAAATCCGTCCGTCGGTGACCTTAACATCAAACCTGCAGCGATTCTCGATAGGTAATGATATCCGAACAGCAAGCTTACTATTTAGAAAGTTAGTAGTACTGCCCGTGTCGATGAGAACAGTGATTGGTTGTTGTTTGAGAAGGCCTCCAATTTTCATCGTTTGCGGATTTGAGTAGCTAGCTAGTGTATGTACCGTAACTTCGGTCGGTTGTGGCTCTTCTTCTGCATCTTCTTCTTCATGTTCAAAGCTCTCTTTTGGATGTTCAATGACCTCTTCTTCTATCGGTTCAATCATAAGAATTCCCCCTTTACTACAGCGATGCTCACGGCTCCACGGCTTGTCACAATGCCAACATAACCCCTTCGCATATCGCTCCCGAAACACTTCTCTTGTTAACCTCTTTAGTGTAGGGACTTGGTCGACAGTAGGGGGGGCTAAGGGCTTCAATATTACTGGTTGAGGAGAGACCCTAGTCCTCCGAGCTTCATGGTTCAATTGTTCCTCTTGATGTCGTGCGAAAGAGATGGTTGCCATAAGCGTATACGGTTGTCGCGCTTTAACTTCTCCTCGGATCTCCGGCTTCAAGCCCTCAATGAAGGTCCACAATAGCTGTTTTTTAGACCAATCATGAGTTTGATTAGATAACCTTTCAAACCTAGTTTGGTACTCCTGAATGGTGGAGGTTTGTTGGATCTTTGCTTGTTGTTCATCAATATTCTCGTAATCAGTTGGTTTGAAGCGAATCAGCAGTCCTTCTTTGAATTGTCGCCATGAAAGGACTCCATAAGTATGTTCAAACCAGTCAAACCACTGTATAGCATCCCCTTCAAGATGTATAGCTGTAATTTTCACCATAGATACATCCGCGATTTCGTGGTACCGAAAATATCGCTCCGCGCGTGAGATCCAACCAATCGGGTCTCCTTCTTCCCATCTAGGGAAGTCCACTCTCATGCATGGATAGTTGGGGTTGGTCATAGAGCTTCTCCTCTCTTGGAAGTCATATCTTTGGGGTTGGTGTGATTGGGCAAAGCTCTCTCCTTGATGTGATTTCTTCGGGCTTAGTGGTCGGCCCAATCTGAGTTCGGTAAAGAGCATCCGAATCTTATCCTCCATTCGCGCCTCCAAGGTTTCGAATTTAGCATTTATTACCTCCTTAGATGCCATAATATATGCCTCCAAATCTATGATGTTAAGATCTCTCTTTTGTTATTAGGTTAAAGGCATGTATAGGTTGAGAGAAGTGATGGTCAAAAGGGTTGGTGGATTGGTGGATGTAGGCTACGATTTAGGCTTGTTTTGTGGCAGTTTTGGGTGCAGTTTGAGGGTGTGGTTTAGTAGAGTTTTAGGGCTGTGGTTGAAAGTTTTGGATCTGTGGTAGATGGTAGCAAAGGTTTGACAGAAATCCGTGGAAGTTGCAGCAAGTATGTGCTATCTTGTAAGAGTAGAATTGTCGTCGAAGAAACAACGGTTTCTCGACGTAATTTCCACCAAAAACTTGAGAGAATTGAGGAGGGAATTGATAGCAAAATCACAGTTTATATGACAGCAAGGATATCTAATTTAATCAAGAAAATTTCGGCAGTATAACAGCAAGGAAATTGGTGCAAGTTGCAATTGCAGAATTATCGTCGAAAAATTTCAGCGGGGTACGATGAAAATTTGCAGCAACATAAAATCGTTTTTAGAGATGAATTTCTTAATAGATCAATCTTAGATGGAAGCCAAGATGATCTATGCAGTGTATAAGAAATTTCATTCAAAAAAGATTGCAAATAGATGGGTTAAGGCAACGATATGCAGCTGAAATTTTCTGCAGCATAGATTTTCAAGTCCAGCAGATTGGACATAAAAGATCAGTAGTTTATATTGAGAATTTTTCGATGAAACCAAAGGAAAATCTACTGTTAGGAAGTGTCAAAGATGTCATAAAAATTTCGTAGAAATTTGGATAGAAAAAGCACAGTAGCAAGATCAAACAGATGATGCTATGCGGCTTGAATTCTACAATTCAAGTGCAGCAGATTGGACATAAAAGATCAGTAGTTTATATTGAGAATTTTTTGATGAAACCAAAGGGAAATCCACTGTTAAGAAGTGTCAAAGATGTCATAAAAATTTTGTAGAAATTTGGATAGAAAAAGCATAGTAGCAAGATCAAACAGATGGTACTATGCGGCTGGAATTCTGCAATGTATCTTTCGTCGTAGAGATGAAAACTTTGTGACGAAAAGTTTATGCAGCAATATAGGAACGATTTTTTTTTTTTTTTGGATTTTCGAATAAGGATAACTAAATTGCAGCAGCAGTAAGGTAGGAAACCAGAACCTGTTGCAATTCACGGGGAGATCAAAGGATGATCCGTGGTGGTGGAGATGATAACGGAATTCGGTGACGATCTTTTAAGCAATTGTGGGAATTGCTTTGGATGGTTGTAGAGGGTTGATGGATGGCTGTGGAAGGGCAGCGAGACGCCAAGAACGCTGCTCTGATACCAGGTGTTAGAACCCTTGCAGATTCTAAACTTGGGATTGATCTCTTTAGGGGATCGGCCTCCTTGGAACTCTATAGGGGTTCCTCCCTCCAAGTGCTGCTCAAAGGCTGCAGAAAAGTTTCATCTATTGCTTCTGAAAAGAGAAGGAATATATGGCTATTTATAGGGCTTCTAAACCCTAACTCCTAATAGGACTCCTACTTAAGACTCTTACTTCTAACCAACTCCTAATAGGACTCCTACTCAAGACTCCTATTCCCTTACAACTCCTAATTCTTCTCTAAGAAAAAACATTCTACATGAATGCCCCTCACTATTAGGACTCTCCTAGCTAGAGTCCTAACAGAATGTCCCTCTCAATTAGGACTCTACTAGCTAGAGTCCTAACATTTTTACATGAATGTCCCTCTCAATTAGGACTCTCCAAGCTAGAGTCCTAACAATTGCCTCCTTAGATGCCATAGTATATGGCCCCAAATCAATGATGTTAAGATCTCTCTTTTGCTGTTGGGTTAAAGGCATGTATAGGTTGAGAGAAGTGATGGTCGAAAGTGTTGGTGGATTGGTGGATGTAGGCTACGGTTTAGGCTTGTTTTGTGGCTGTTTTGGGTGCAGTTTGAGGGTGTGGTTTGGTAGAGTTTTAGGGCTATGGATGAAAGTTTTGGATCTGTGGTAGATGGTAGCAAAGGTTTGACAGAAATCCGTGGAAGTTGCAACAAGTATGTGCTGTCTTGTAAGAGTAGAATTGTCGTCGAAGAAACAACGGTTTCTCGACGTAATTTCCACCAAAAACTTAAGAGAATTGAGGAGGGAATTGATAGCACAATCACAGTTTATATGACAGCAAGGATATCTAATTTAATCAAGAAAATTTCGGCAGTATAACAGCAAAGAAATTGGTGCAAGTTGCAATTGCAGAATTATCGTCGAAAAATTTCAGCGGGTTACGATGAAAATTTGCAGCAACATAAAATCGTTTTTAGAGATGAATTTCTTAATAGATCAATCTTAGATGGAAGCCAAGATGATATATGAAGTCTATAAGAAATTTCATTCAAAAAAGATTGCAAATAGATGGGTTAAGGCAACGATATGCAGTTGAAATTTTCTGCAGCATAGATTTTCAAGTGCAGCAGATTGGACATAAAAGATCAGTAGTTTATATTGAGAATTTTTCGATGAAACCAAAGGGAAATATACTGTTAGGAAGTGTCAAAGATGTCATAAAACTTTCGTAGAAATTTGGATAGAAAAAGCACAGTAGCAAGATCAAACAGATGGTGCTATGCGGCTTGAATTCTGCAATTCAAGTGCAGCAGATTGGACATAAAAGATCAGTAGTTTATATTGAGAATTTTTTGATGAAACCAAAGGGAAATCCACTGTTAAGAAGTGTCAAAGATGTCATAAAAATTTCGTAGAAATTTGGATAGAAAAAGCATAGTAGCAAGATCAAACAGCTGGTGCTATGCGGCTGGAATTCTGCAATGTATCTTTCGTCGTAGAGATGAAAACTTTGTGACGAAAAGTTTATGCAGCAATATAGGAACGATTTTTTTTTTTTTTTGGATTTTCGAATAAGGATAACTAAATTACAGCAGCAGTAAGGTAGGAAACCAGAACCTGTTGCAATTCACGGGGAGATCAAAGGATGATCCGTGGTGGTGGAGATGATGGCGAAATTCGGTGACGATCTTTTAAGCAATTGTGGGAATTGCTTTGGATGGTTGTGGAGGGTTGATGGATGGCTGTGAAAGTGCAGCGAGATGCCAAGAACGCTGCTCTGATACCAGGTGATAGAACCCTTGCAGATTCTAAACTTGGGGTTGATCTCTTTAGTGGATCGGCCTCCTTGGAACTCTATAGGGGTTCCTCCCTCCAAGTTGCTGCTCAAAGGCTGCAGAAAAGATTCATCTATTGCTTATGAAAAGAGAAGGAATACATGACTATTTATAGGGCTTCTAAACCCTAACTCCTAATAGGACTCCTACTTAAGACTCTTACTTCTAACCAACTCCTAATAGGACTCCTACTCAAGACTCCTATTCCCTTACAACTCCTAATTATTCTCTAAGAAAAAACCTCCTACATGAATGCCCCTCTCAATTAGGACTCTCCTAGCTAGAGTCCTAATAGAATGTCCCTCTCAATTAGGACTCTCTTAGCTAGAGTCCTAACAGTTTTACATGAATGTCCCTTTCAATTAGGACTCTCCAAGCTAGAGTCCTAACATAGACAACTTTCAGAAAGCCAGCTTCAAAGTTTTAATGATTACATTGACATTGCAGCTTTGTTTGATATGAAATCTGTGGGTAATTGGCTCTCCTGGAGTAATCAAGGTGCTGCTAACAGAAAAATAATGGCTCGACTTGATAGGTGTTTGATTAATCATGAATGGTTAACAGTTTACCCAGATTCACTTCTTGAGTATGGTGCTCCTTTGTTTTCTGACCATTCTTTAATGTATATACACGACATGTGGAGTACTCATCCTCAATTTCTTGATGTTATCAGATCTGCTTGGAATGTTAATGTGCATGGATCCCCCCCTTACATCTTATGTCAAAAGCTCAAAGCCTGTAAAGCAGCACTAAAGGAGTGGAATACAAATACCTTTGGCAATATTACCACCACAGTTCAATTTTGCAGGAAGGAACTAATGTCATTGCAACATGAGCTGCAACTTCAGCCAAATGATGAGAATATTATCTACAAAGAGACAGAAGCCAGAAATAACTTCATGCAAGCCTTAAAACAGGAGGAAAGTTTTGTAAAGCAGAAGTCTCGACAGCATTGGCTTACATTAGGAGATTCCAATACTAAATTTTTCTATGCTTCAATTGCTACTCGAAGGGCTGTTAACCGTATCAGCAAATGCAGAGACAAAGATGATAATCTTATTGAGAATTTAGATGAGGTTAAAGCACGCACAGAGAAAATTTTTTATTCCTTACTCAATCAAGCTAGGAAAACTAATAACATTCATGTGGAGCCGGCTAGAAAACTTGATTCGGAAGCTATTTCAATCCTCAATGCCCCAATTACTGACGACGAAATTGTATGTGTTGTCTTTAAGTCACCAAAGCACAAAAGCCCAGGTCCAGATGGATTTCCAGCTGAATTTTACCAAACTGCTTGGTCTATTATTGGAAAAGATGTGATCAAGGCTTGCCAACATTTTTTCTCTTCAGGTCATATTCTTAGAGAGATGAATTGCACCTTTATTTCTTTAATTCCGAAGAATGCAGGGGCTGATTCACTAGAGAACTATCGACCCATATCATTATGCAACTTTATTTACAAGATCATCTCCAAAGTATTAGCAAATAGAATGCAAAAGGTAATACACAAGATCATTAGCCCAAATCAAGCTGCTTTCATCAAAGGGAGAAGTATACATCATAACATTTTGCTTGCTAATGACTTGGTCAAAGATTTGCATTCAAAAGCAAGAGGGACAAAAATATGTTTAAAGCTGATTTACGGAAAGCCTTTGATTCAGTTAATAGGAAATTTATCTATAAGATGCTCCTCGATATGAACTTCCCACAGCAATGGGTTAATTGGATTCAATCTTGCCTGGAAACTCCAAAGTTTTCGATACTCTTTAATGGCTCACCTATTGGTTTTTTTGGGAGCACGAATGGCATCCGACAAGGTGATCCACTCTCTCCGTATCTCTTTACTATTGCGATGGAAGGACTTAGCTGTATGTTGGAACATGCAGTCTTAAATGGCAGCATTAAGGTACCTAATGCTGGCTCTATTCATATATCACATATAACCAATCACAAGTTTGATTAGATAACCTTTCAAACCTGGTTTGGTACTCCTGAATGGTGGAGGTTTGTCAGATCTTTGCTAGTTGTTCGTCAATATTCTCGTAATCGGTTGGTCTGAAATGAATCAACAGTCCTTCTTTGAATTGTCGCCATGAAAGGACTCCATAAGTATGTTCAAACCAATCAAATCATTGTATAGCATCCCCTTCAAGATGTATAGCTGTAATTTTCGCCATAGATGCATCCGCGGTTTTGTGGTACCGAAAATATCGCTCCGCGTGCAAGATCCAACCAATCGGGTCTCCTTCTTCCCATCTAGGGAAGTCCACCCTTATGCGTGGATAGTTGGGATCAATCATAGAGCCTCCCCTCCCTTGGAACTCATCTCTTCGGGCCTGGTGCGATTGGGCAAAGCTCTCTCCGTGATATGATTTTTTCGGGCTTAGTAGTCGGCCCAATCTGAGTTCGGTAAAGAGCGTCCGAATCTTATCCTCCATTCGCGCCTCCAAGGCTTCGAATTTAGCATCGATTGCCTCCTTAGATGCCATAGTATATACCTCCAAATCTATGATGTTAAGATCTCTCTTTTGTTGTCAGGTTAAAGGCATGTATAGGTTGAGAGAAGTGATGGTCGAAAGGGTTGGTGGATCGGTGGATGTAGGCTATGATTTAGGCTTGTTTTGTGGCTGTTTTGGGTGCAGTTTGAGGGTGTGGTTTGGTAGAGTTTTAGGGCTGTGGATGAAAGTTTTGGATTTGTGGTAGATGGTAGCAAAGGTTTGACAAAAATCCGTGGAAGTTGCAGCAGGTATGTGCTGTCTTGTAAGAGTAGAATTGTCGTCGAAGAAACAACGGTTTCTCGACGTAATTTCCACCAAAAACTTGAGAGAATTGAGGAGGGAATTGATAGCAAAATCACAGTTTATATGACAGCAAGGATATCTAATTTAATCAAGAAAATCTCGGCAGTATAACAGCAAGGAAATTGGTGCAAGTTGCAATTGTAGAATTATCGTCGAAAAATTTCAGCGGGTTACGATGAAAATTTGCAGCAACATAAAATCGTTTTTAGAGATGAATTTGTTAATAGATCAATCTTAGATGGAATCCAAGATGATCTATGAAGTGTATAAGAAATTTCATTCAAAAAAGATTGCAAATAGATGGGTTAAGGCAACGATATGCAGCTGAAATTTTCTACAGCATAGATTTTCAAGTGCAGCAGATTGGACATAAAAGATCAGTAGTTTATATTGAGAATTTTTCGATGAAACCAAAGGAAAATCTACTGTTAGGAAGTGTCAAAGATGTCATAAAAATTTCGTAGAAATTTGGATAGAAAAAGCACAGTAGCAAGATCAAACAGATGGTGCTATGCGGTTGGAATTCTATAATGTATCTTTTGTCGTAGAGATGAAAACTTTGTGACGAAAAGTTTATGCAGCAATATAGGAACGATTTTTTTTTTTTTTTTGGATTTTTGAATAAGGATAACTAAATTGCAGCAGCAGTAAGGTAGGGAAACCAGAACCTGTTGCAATTCACGGGGAGATCAATTGTGGGAATTGATCCGCGGTGGTGGAGATGATGGCGGAATTCGGTGACGATCTTTTAAGCAATTGTGGGAATTGCTTTGGATGGTTGTAGAGGGTTGATGGATGGCTGTGGAAGGGCAGCAAGACGCCAAGAACGCTGCTCTGATACCAGGTGTTAGAACCCTTGCAGATTCTAAACTTGGGGTTGATCTCTTTAGGGGATCGGCCTCCTTGGAACTCTATAGGGGTTCCTCCCTCCAAGTTGCTACTCAAAGGCTGCAGAAAAGATTCATCTATTGCTTGAGAAAAGAGGAGGAATACATGGCTATTTATAGGGCTTCTAAACCCTAACTCCTAATAGGATTCCTACTTAAGACTCTTACTTCTAACCAACTCCTAATAGGACTCCTACTCAAGACTCCTATTCCCTTACAACTCCTAATTCTTCTCTAAGAAAAAACCTCCTACATGAATGTCCCTCTCAATTAGGACTCTCCTATCTAGAGTCCTAACAGAATGTCTCTCTCAATTAGGACTCTCCTAGCTAGAGTCCTAACAAAATGTCCCTCTCAATTAGGACTCTCCTAGCTAAAGTCCTAACAGTTTTACATGAATGTCCCTCTCAATTAAGACTCTGCTAGCTAGAGTCCTAACAGATTGATAGGTATTTTAGAATTTTTAGAGTCAAAATATCCTATGAGAATTAAGAATTCTAGTACATAAAGAAGTTCTGATGGAAGAAACCATGAAAATTAGAATTTAATTTTTCTACAAATGTCTCATGTGAAAAATACTTTATTGGCAAGGGAGAGAAAAATTGAAATCCGAAATAGTAGCAAAGTCCAAAGATCAATAATTAGATAATATGCTAGGAAGTCAACACAGAAATATGTGGTTTGAATAAAAAAATAAAATATATAGAAGTAACCTCAAAAGAAAAAATTATGAGAAGGTTAATTGGGTGATACCATGAAATGAGTATATATGATTGATACGTTGAATGAATTGGAGTGAGTAGGTGTGACTTCATTGGTCAACTGAAACCATTTTTGGTGCAAGAAACAGATAGGAGGGAGTGGCTGAGTTCATTGGCGAGCCAAAGTTAAATGGTTAATGAATCATTTCTCCCATCATCAGATTTAGAATTAAAATGGAGTTAATAACATAGGGCTATGTGAGAAAGGTGTAGGACAAGCTCTTCTTCGATGCAAAATCCAATTAGTTAAGTGTGACAAAGTAGGCGGACGATAGCGTAGTGGCCTAGTACGTCCGTAGTCGATGAGTTGAGTGAATTATTATGGAGATAATAATTCATTGATCTAAAAGGAGTTCTAACATGTATGACTCATGGCTAGCTCGATATTGGGCCTAGAGGGTCACACATATATGGTAGGCATTGTGATGAGTAGAGGGTTCGAAAATAAGATATCCGCCAGAGCTCTTATTTTATTAGATTTCCAATAAGCCCTTGAATTATTGGATCATATGGATAAGATCCAAATAGAATAAATGAGAGATTATTGGATAGAGATCCACTAATCTAAGAGGCTTAGATAGTTAGATAGAGATCCAATACCTAATAGAGTAGGATCCATTAGGGTTAAGTTGATAGGGGACCTCTATAAATAGGAGGAAACTAATGGTTCATAGGCTAGAGCTTCTTGGTTACCTCTCCTATTCTCCTCCCCTTCTCCTCCTCAAAGCAGGCTTGGAGTTTTGAGGAGCATCATCTTAGCCCTACTGTATGGATCACGACTAGAGAAGAGGGCGCTTGACCTCTTTCCCTCTCCCCTAGAGATCTGTAGGGATTCAAGGATATACGATCTCCCTAAGTAACACAATCTTTACTATATGTAGTTTTCTATTTCGCAGATTTTGCACACAATCTTCGCATGACGATGAACATAACTTTGGGAAATTAAAATTTTTATTTTTAATTTTTTTCCACTACACATGTGATGTCGTGTTAGGACTCTAGCTTGGAGAGTCCTAATTGAGAGGGATATTCATGTAAAACTATTAGGACTCTAGCTAAGAGAGTCCTAATTGAGAGGGACATTCTATTAGGACCCTAGCTAGGAGAGTCCTAATTGAGAGGGCATTCATGTAGGAGATTTTTTCTTAGAGAATAATTAGGAGTTGTAAGGGAATAGGAGTCTTGAGTATGAGTCCTATTAGGAGTTGGTTAGAAGTAAGAGTCTTAAGTAGGAGTCCTATTAGGAGTTAGGGTTTAGAAGCCCTATAAATAGTCATGTATTCCTTCTCTTTTGATAAGCAATAGATGAATCTTTTATGCAGCCTTTGAGCAGTAACTTGGAGGGAGGAACCCCTATAGAGTTCCAAGGAGGCCGATCCCCTAAAGAGATCAACCCCAAGTTTAGAATCTGCAAGGGTTCTATCACCTGGTATCAGAGCAGCGTTCTTGGCGTCTCGCTGCCCTTTCACAACCATCCATCAACCCTCCACAACCATCCAAAGCAATTCCCACAATTGCTTAAAAGATCGTCACCGAATTCCGCCATCATCTCCACCATCACGGATCATCCTTTGATCTCCCCGTGAATTGCAACAGGTTCTGGTTTCCTACCTTACTGCTGCTGCAATTTAGTTATCCTTATTCGAAAATCCAAAAAAAAAAAATCGTTCCTATATTGCTGCATAAACTTTTCGTCACAAAGTTTTCATCTCTACGACGAAAGATACATTGCAAAATTCCAGCCGCATAGCACTATATGTTTGATCTTGCTACTGTGCTTTTTCTATCCAAATTTTTACGAAATTTTTATGACATCTTTGACACTTCTTAACAGTAGATTTCCCTTTGGTTTCATCAAAAAATTCTCAATATAAACTACTGATCTTTTATGTCCAAACTGCTGCACTTGAATTGCAGAATTCAAGCCGCATAGCACCATCTGTTTGATCTTGCTACTGTGCTTTTTCTATCCAAATTTCTACGAAATTTTTATGACATCTTTGACACTTCCTAACAGTAGATTTCCCTTTGGTTTCATCGAAAAATTCTCAATATAAACTACTGATCTTTTATGTCCAATCTGCTGCACTTGAAAATCTATGCTGCAGAAAATTTCAGCTGCATACGTTGCCTTAACCCATCTATTTGCAATCTTTTTTGAATGAAATTTCTTATAGACTTCATATATCATCTTGGCTTCCATCTAAGATTGATCTATTAAGAAATTCATCTCTAAAAACGATTTTATGTTGCTGCAAATTTTCATCGTAACCCGCTGAAATTTTTCGACGATAATTCTGCAATTGCAACTTGCACCAATTTCTTTGCTGTTATACTGCCGAAATTTTCTTGATTAAATTAGATATCCTTGCTGTCATATAAACTGTGATTTTGCTATCAATTCCATCCTCAATTCTCTTAAGTTTTTGGTGGAAATTACGTCGAGAAACCGTTGTTTCTTCGACGACAATTCTACTCTTACAAGACAGCACATACTTGCTGCAACTTCCACGGATTTCTGTCAAACCTTTGCTACCATCTACCACAGATCCAAAACTTTCATCCACAGCCCTAAAACTCTACCAAACCACACCCTCAAACTGCACCCAAAATAGCCACAAAACAAGCCTAAACCGTAGCCTACATCCACCAATCCACCAACAGTTTCGACTATCACTTCTCTCAACCTATACATGCCTTTAACCCAACAGTAAAAGAGAGATCTTAACATCATTGATTTAGGGCCATATACTATGGCATCTAAGGAGGCAATCAATGCTAAATTCGAAGCCTTGGAGGCGCGAATGGAGGATAAGATTCGGACGCTCTTTACCGAACTCAGATTGGGCCGACCACTAAGCCCGAAGAAATCATATCAAGGAGAGAGCTTTGCCCAATCACACCAAGCCCGAAGAGATGACTTCCAAGAGAGGGGAAGCTCTATGACCAACCTCAACTATCCATGCATGAGAGTGGACTTCCCTAGATGGGAAGAAGGAGACCCGATTGGTTGGATTTCGCACGCGGAGCGATATTTTCGGTACCACAAAATCGCGGATGTATCTATGGTAAAAATTGCAGCTATACATCTTGAAGGGGATGCTATTCAGTGGTTTGACTGGTTTGAACATACTTATGAAGTCCTTTCATGGTGACAATTCAAAGAAGAACTGCTGATTCGCTTCAGACCAACCGATTACGAGAATATTGACGAACAACTAGCAAAGATCCGACAAACCTCCACCATTCAGGAGTACCAAACCAGGTTTGAAAGGTTATCTAATCAAAATCATGATTGGTCTCAAAAACAGCTATTGAGGACCTTCATTGAGGGCTTGAAGCCGGAGATCCGAGGAGAAGTTAAAGCGCGACAACCGTACATGCTTATGGCAGCCATCTCTTTCGCACGACATCAAGAGGAGCAATTGAACCATGAAGCTCGGAGGACTAGGGTCACTCCTCAACCAGTAATATTGAAGCCCTCAGCCCCCCCTACTGTCGACCAAGTCCCTGCACCAAAGAGGTTAACAGGAGAAGAGCTTCGGGAGCGATATGCGAAGGGGTTAAGTTGGCATTGTGACGAGCCGTGGAGCCGTGAGCATCGCTGTAGTAAAGGAGGACTTCTTATAATTGAACCGATAGAAGAAGAGGTCATTGAACATCCAAAAGAGAGCTTTGAACATGAAGAAGAAGATGCAGAAGAAGAGCCACAACCGACCGAAGTTACGGTACATACACTAGCTAGCTACTCAAACCCGCAAACGATGAAAATTGGAGGCCTTCTCAAACAACAACCAATCACTGTTCTCATCGACACGGGCAGTACTACTAATTTCCTAAATAGTAAGCTTGCTGTTCGGATATCATTACCTATCGAGAATCGCTGTAGGTTTGATGTTAAGGTCACCGACATGACAATTTGGTGGATGTTAAGGTCACTTACACAACTGGCAAAGGTTACTTTCAGATGCGCTATTTGGTGGATGTGGAAGGAGAGATGTAATAGAATCTTTGAATGTCAACACACAAACAATGCTCAGCTCTTGAAAGAGATTATTAGAGACTCAAGATCCTATATGGAGCATGATCTCAAAATCGAGCACTTCACCCGAAGAGAAAAAGATATTTTTATCAAATTTAATTTTGCTATTAGCTAAAGATCTTGGGAATGATGTCAAATAATGTACCCACAGGTAGTTATAGTCTACAGCATGTGTAGTCATAACTATCGCATTCGCACTCTATGAGTTTTTTTTTTTTTTTTTTTGGTAAGTTAAAAATTTTTGGTAAGTAAAAAGTAAATTGATTATGTGTAAAGATTCTACAAATAGCTTTATCTATACAGGTCATAGACAAAGCCAATTAACTCATAGAGTGCGAAAAGAGTGCCTTTCGCACTCTATGAGTTAATTGGCTTTGTCTATGACTTGTATAGATAAAGCTATTTGTAGAATCTTTACACATAATCAATTTACTTTTACTTACCAAAAAAAATTATTGGTCAACCTGATCTATCTTAGCCGAGCCAATTACATACTTTGGAATCATAGGGGTCGGTCGACTATACAGTGTTTCATAAGGGGCACATTTGTAGATGAATGATATGTAGTATTATACCACCATTCGATCTAGGGAAGCCATTTCACCCACTCCTTTGGTCGGTCGCTGGCGAAACACCAAAGGTACATCTCTAAACACTGATAAGACCCTAAAGTCTTATCGTCGCTCTGATACCAAATGATAAGACCCTAAAGTCTTATCGTAAAAAAGAAGAAGAGAAAGGGGATGATCACTTTGAGGGGATCGGCCTCCTTGATCGCTTCGAGGAGATTGGCCCTCCTTGATCGCTTCGAGGGGATCGGCCCTCCTTGATCGCTTCGAGGGGATCGGCCTCCTAGGGTTTGTCAAATGATAGAATAGTATTTTTCATAGATAATTGAAAAGAAGCAGTTATATCCCTATTTATAGAGTTTCGACTTCAGCTAAACTAAACAGACTTAATAAATATGCAGAAAATAAATATACAAAAAATAAAATTAAAGCACAGAAAATAAAAGGAAAAATAAAAGGATCATAACAATCCCGTTTCCTTCAATTCAACCTTGTCCTCAAGGCTGAGCAGCATCAAATTCTAGAAACTTCTCCTTTAGCATATTGTAGGACTCCCAAGTGGCATCTTCCTTTGGTAAGTTGGCCCATTGCACTAGCACTTTAGTTACAGGATGTCTGCGATACATTACAACTCGTCGATCAAGTATGGCTTGTGGTTGAGCTTGAACTTCCCCAGTAGTAGAAGTGTCCAGCAAATGGCACTGCACTATTGCATCTTCACCCAATTTCCATTTAAGGCATGCAACATGAAAGACTGGATGTATTTTAGAGCTAGCAGGCAAATCCAAGTGGTAGGCAACTGGTCCAATGCGTTCTAATACCTTATAAGGCCTAAAAAATCGAGGAGATAGTTTCATGGAAGATCGGACCTTTATGGAAGTTTGCTTGTAGGGTTGAAGACGAAGGAAAACCCAATCACCTGTTAGGATCAAGAGCACTAAGGGGGGGGGGGGGTGAATTAGTGCAGCGGAAAACTTTCGACGATTAAAACTGGGTTCGTATGTTGAAATCCGATTCCGACGTAAAAGTCATTTCGTGCAGATAATAACTTTGAAAGCTTACGAAAATGTATTTAAAGTAAAGTAAGGCAGGAAGTTTGCAGTTAAGATAGATATCGGAATGTAATCGCAAACTAAAATATGATGTTCGTACGATAAAATCAATTTCCGACGTAAAACCGTTTTCGGAAACTTAACTTGAAAGTGAGTTCATAAAAGAGCAGAAGGCAGTAAGCTATTGAGGAGGTTTGCAGTAAAGATAAAATGCTCAAAGTAAATGCAAATCGAGATTTAGAGTGGTTCGATCAATCTTGACCTACATCCACTTTTGGCTTCCTCCATCAACGAGATCACCGACGTCCACTAGAGGCCTTCCTTCAATAGGAGAAGGCCAACCACCCTTTTACAGTTTCACTCCTTTTGACGAGATTAGGAGACAACCCTTACAAACTTTTCTCTCCTCTCTTGAAAGATCAAAACTTGGAAAAAGAGGGAGGAGAACTTCTAGCCTTTACAACACTTTTGAGCTCTAAAAATCATAGAGTAAGATTGGATTTTCGGTGCCCTTTCATGCAAGGAAAGGGTGGGGTATATATAGGCCCCAAACAGCCGCTTGGCAGCTCGGAGATTGAGCTTCTAGGCGATGTCACCGCTTGACAGGGGCGGTTGTACCGCCCAATCTCGCTCGGAGACTAAGCCCTGGCGGTGCCACCGCCTGCCTGGGGCGGTTGCATTGCCCAATCTCGCTCAGAGACTGAGCCCTGGCGGTGCCACCGCTTGTCAGGGGCGGTTGCACCGCCCAATCTCGCTCGTAGACTGAGCCTAGGCGGTGCCACCGCTTGCTTGGGGTGGTTGCACCGCCCAGTCTCGCTCGGAGACTGAGCCCTAGTGGTGCCACCGCCTGTCGGGGGTGGTTGCACCGCCCAGTCTCGCTCGAAGACTGAGCCCAGGCGATGCCACCGCCTGCTTGGGGTAGTTGCATCGCCCAGCTTTCCTGGGAGACCCTCTCCTAGTAGGAATTCTAGTCCGAATGGGCTGGTCCATTCGGCCTAATTTAGGTCTGTCAAGGGCCCAATTGCCCCCATATTAAGTTAATGGGATCACCTCCTATTCCTAACTTAATCTACATGCTAACTATAATAATTCTTAAGACATTAAAAGAATTGGCTAATCAAACACATTTCTTATGCAATCTCTTCTGGAACTAGTACTAATATGTGGTACGATCCTTGGGTGAATGGGAAGAGTATATTTCAATTATATGGCGACAGAATACGAAAAGATCTTGGGGCTCCCAAAGATTGGAAGGTTTCCGAGTTCATTGCTAACGGTACCTGGTGTCTCCCTAATCCTATTTCTCCCGAAATGTTATCACTTTGGCCGACTATCATAGCTATTCCAATCAGGAACAACTCTTCAGATATACTTATTTGGCCTCAAGACAATGACAAATTTAGTGCCACATCCGTATGGAATCAAATTAGACAAAGAAATAACAAGTGGGTCCCAAGCAGTTGGACATGGGATCGACCGGGATCACAAAGACACTCCTTATGTACATGGCAAGCCCTTCTCAATAAACTACCTACAATAGACAATATGAAAAGAAGAGGTATCTATCATGTTAACCGATGCTCCATTTGTTTGCAACAAGAAGAAACTGTTGACCACCTTTATTTTGCTTGTAATTATACAAAATGGATATGGAAGGAGATTCTCCAGCGATTTGAACTCAATAGACTGCCGCAACCAAACTTGCACCAAGAACTAGGCGACCTTATGCAATGTTTCTCAAGAAAAGGGCCACTTACACAACTGGCAAAGGTTACTTTCAGATGCGCTATTTGGTGGATGTGGAAGGAGAGATGTAATAGAATCTTTGAATGTCAACACACAAACAATGCTCAGCTCTTGAAAGAGATTATTAGAGACTCAAGATCCTGTATGGAGCATGATCTCAAAATCGAGCACTTCACCCGAAGAGAAAAAGATATTTTTATCAAATTTAATTTTGCTATTAGCTAAAGATCTTGGGAATGATGTCAAATAATGTACCCACAGGTAGTTATAGTCTACAGCATGTGTAGTCATAACTATCGCATTCGCACTCTATGAGTTAATTGGCTTTGTCTATGACTTGTATAGATAAAGCTATTTGTAGAATCTTTACACATAATCAATTTACTTTTACTTACCAAAAAAAAGATAATTCTTAAGACATTTACTACAGCTTGCTCCGGTGTGTCAATCGCTTCTTCCGGCGAACTTCCGGTGAACATCCGACGAACCTCCGGCGATGCTCCAACTGACTTCCGGCAAACTCCTGGACTTGCGACAATCCACTTGGCGAGTTCCGACGTGCTTCTTTTGGCAAGCTCCTGGACTTCTCGAATTTGTTCCCGCAGAACCTCCGACGACCGTCCGGACTTTTGTCGAGCTCTCGAACTCCCAATGTGATCATAGTCTTTGACTCCGGTTCAACTCTTGTTGTATGTCTTACTTTCATCGTAGTTAATCCTACACACTTATCTCAACATATGGATTAGATAACAAATGACAATTGACTTCATCATCAAAATTCGAGATACAACAATCTCCCCCTTTTTTATGATGACAATCAATTGATAACGGAGTTAACCTTAACTCCCTCTATCTATATGGCATACTTGAGATAATTCATTCTTGAATTCAAGGCCTTTGAAATCGATAGACTTATTAATAAGTTAAGAACTTTTAACCTTATCAATTACTCCCATCATGATTCCTATCATGATGTATCTTACTGAAAATGATGTCAAGACTTGACATCCATTCTCAAGTTTTACATTTCAAATATGAATGATTGTAGCAGTTCAACATAAGATATCAATATGTAAAATTACGATGCAAGTTCTTGATATCTTAATATGATACAAACATGGCATAATACAAATATGGCAATCATAGTTATCATCAATTCATATATTTTCGATGATGTAAGCATGGCATAATCATAGCATCAATTCATATATCTCTCCCCCTTTATCATCAACAAAAAGGAAAATGATATAAACAATTTGTAAGCATAAGTGCAGTTTTATTTATATCATAACTAGGTTCATCTTATTTTCCAACAGTGAGTGATAGGATACCAATTATGCAAATATCTCAAGGAAAACATGACATGGAGATAGCTTTTAATACTTCTTCCTTTTCATTTGTTATTATCTTTTTGCATGAAGGAGGAAGGCTATTTGTGAGTTTATTTTGAATGAAGTTAAAATAGATGATAGATTAAATCATACTTACCAAAAAAAGATATGTATGTGAAACAAATCATTGCAAGTAAAAACACTATCATCCATATTTTAAAAAAGGAATTTACACGCAAGAATCAAATTCATTTCTCAAAAGAAATATTTTTCACATGATAAGTGTATGAGAGATGTTTTTGCTAGTTGATTCCATATGTCAAAAATAAATGATGAGAATCAAACTTGATATACATATGCTTATTAAGTTCGGAAAAAGATAATGTATCGAGAAAATCCGATTGTTAGTATACCACTAGTTAAGAGAATCCGAAAATGAAATTAACACTTTCATGCATTCGGACAAGACTATACTATAGATTTTCAAATACAATTATGAAGACAAAACATGCTCATTGTTATGGAAATTTTTGTATCCAAAAAACATAATTTCCAACATGTAATTTTAGGCATGTAATGGCAATCAAGTGATTTGATCATTCAATCAATAAAGTCCGAAAAATGATTTTAACAAGTTTATGCATTCGGACACATTAACATTCCTAATTCTCTTCTAATGAAATTAAATTATTCTTCGCTTAGAGGTTTTATAAAAGTATCAACTAGTTGATGCTTAGTATTATGGCAATACATCAACATCATGGTAATATTATGTCACATTAACATCATGGAAATGACACATCAATTTCATGGCTATATTACTTTCTCAAATCACATTTATCATGGAAACCAAGACACAAGGTTTTCAAAGTAGGCATTATAGAAACATTTAATTTCAACATGAAATCCGACAATGAGTAACGAGATTGAGCAACGTAACCCTACATATTCTCACTAATTAATACATCAAATAACCATATCAAAGATTAGTAGACATCAAGGCATTGTGATCAAGGTGAGTAACACAAAGAGTTTACAACAACGTAATTGTTACAACAAGAGGTGATTGTATCCACATATATAAGCTTATTTAGGAGGTGGAAAATTAAAGTGCCTAAATAAATAGTCAAAATGTCGATGAATTTGCTGTAGTTCAGATAGGATTTGATCTTGTCAATGTTCAAGCCGATCTTGTCTTTGTTCAAATCGGTCCATCCGAATTCCAATGTCTTCGATAGATGATGCAGGAGCTTGCTCAAATGGATGTGTTTCCTCAAAGGGACAGATCGGAGGAGATTGAGTACCCCTAAAGACTGGTGTTTCGGGTTCTGGTTCAGGTTGAGGGGGATCGGTTCTTCTAGGCATTCTAACCCAATTATCGTTTCTATAAAAACATCTCAATCAGTGAAGTAGATTTTTATTTATTATGCTAAACCTGTCTACTTTTATCACTTCTTTGTTGGGTGGTATTGGAATATCGTAGGCTTTAAGTATTCTAGTGATTATACCATCATATGGAAGCATCATGTCTTTCTTAGATAGTTCTATCATGTTTTGTTGGATAAGGTAACCAAAACAGATGTTATGTCCTTTCATGATCCAATACATGGTTCCTAATTCTATTTGACTTGCTTCATCATGATGGTATTGTTTAGGGAGAATGATGCTAGTTATGATATGATGAAGTACCTTAGTGTTTAGTGGTAGTAGATGTTCACAGCTTTTAGGAACTATCACTAAGTTTGGATTATAAAAAATTGTTCCTAAGGCTTCAACATATGTTGTCCCAACTGTTTCATTATCCCATGATCCTCTAAAATAAAGACCTCTATTTTTTACAAGAATGCCTATCATGTCGCAAATGAATCTATCCGTAATGGAGATGTGTTGTCCTAGGAGATAGGTAGACATTCTCTCTTCTTCATCTACTTGTAGATTGTTGTAAAACAATCTAACAAGTCTTAGATAGATGGGTTCACTAATTTATAAATTAGGAGTAGATCTAAGTTTGCAAACCATTGGATTGTCTCTAAGTCTCTTAGTTCATCTAGATCTACATGTTTTCCCTTATTGACACTTTTAAATTCGAAGGAAGAAAATTTTTCAGCATGATATTTTGTATCGAAAAGGGTAATATCAAAGTCTTCTTCTAATCTCCTCTTCCCTTTGTCTCTAGAGGATCTTCTAGAGCCCATAACTACTACTATTTAAGAAGATAGTAATGAGCAAGAGTAAATGACTCAAAAATAGAATTTAAAGGGTTCTTAGAGAAATACCTTAAGTGAGATCCTTAAGAGAAAGAGAGATTGTTGATCTTTTGCTTTGAAATGAGGAGTATTTGGGAGAAATGAAGGTGGAGAAGCTTTGGTGGTGTAAAGAGGGGAAGGGAGTAAGTTGGGGTCGGTTCCACCGCCGGCCCTAGCTCGGTTTAAAAGGGGCAAGATTGTGGGCGGTTGCACCGCTGGCTGGGGCGGTGCAACCGCTTGCAACCCGTGACAACCGGCAGTGCTACCACCAGCTGGGCGGTGCCACCGCCTACAGGCGGCGAGCACTTGTTTGGGGGCTGTATGGACTGATTTGGATGTTTTCAATCTTGAGGAGAGGTTTCATTTGTGGAGCAATCAAATTTACTTTCGTAATTACGTAAGAGTTTCCATTTCAAGATGAGAAATTTCGTACATTCAAAATAGATTTTGTGACGTGCATATTCTACTTTAAATGTCGTACACAATTTTAGACATGTTCATGACTTATTATCCAAGTTGGTAAGCTTTGCAAGTTTATGACAAACTTTGCTTGCAAGACGTAAGTTAATGATATAGTTGGATCCGAAGAAGAAATCAATTTGATGAGTTTAGAAATCCGGAGGGTATATAAAGGGAGAATTATGAGTTTCAAAATCTGAGGGATTAAACAGGATTGTATTAGTATCACTCTGCAATATTAATTTTCTAATCCTCTTTTTACTATTTAGGCTAGAGAGCATTACGTGTTCTTTTGGATCTCGAGTCATGAATATCGAGTACCCAAAAAGCAAGATATTATCTCTTGCTCCTAACTTTTGATGGTATATGTTTCTACAAGAATGGGTGATTTTTAGGTACCCATTTACTTTTGGGTGCCTCAAAAACTGATCTACATTGTTTATTATGTTGCATAGAGTTTATCATGGTTCCTTTAGGAACCCAAATCAGTTTATTCAGACTAATTTTCTTGAATGGACAATGATACATTTTATATCCATGTTTGCAACAAAAGTTGCATTTGCTTTGCTGTTGAACATGTAAGATATAGCCTTTTGTGAAGGTGGTTGGATTTTGGTGAGGACTTCTCAAAACTCCGATTCCACTTCTTTTGGGAACGTGACCCTTGTTTGCAAGGATCATGTTCAAAGACTTGCTACCAACCTCGAATTTCTTCAAGATGTCCTTAAGTAGCAAGTTTTCCTTTTGGAGAGTTTCTAGATCATGGCATTTTTCACATTGAGCTAAACTATCGTGATATTCAATTTTTAATTTATCAAAATTGCTAACAAGACTATCATACTTATTTTTTTAGCAATTTATATTTTCTATTAATTATTTTGCATTCATCAAATAAGTCATAGAAGGCATTTAATAATTCATCAAATGATAAATCTGCATCAATTAAATTTGTTCCCTCTTCTCCGATAGCCATTAAGGCGTAATGAGCAACTTGCTCGGTGTTGGACTCCTCTTCTTCGGACGCACTAGAGTCATCCCACGTTGCTTTAAGCGTCTTCTTCTTTGATGTTCTCTTCTTGGCTTGGGGACAATCACTTTTGTAGTGTCCCAGCTTTTTGCATTCGTAACAAATAACTTGGTACTTTTTAGGTTCAAGTTTATCTCTTGTGTCACTTTTAAACTTGTTTCTCTTAATGAATTTTTTGAATTTCCTTGTTAGAAGTGCCAAGTCATCGTCACAGTTCTCATCACTTTAGTTTTCTCTCAAGTGGTCATCTAAAGTTCTAAGTGTCATATCCTTCCTGTTCTTTGGAAGGATGTCTTCTTGCTCTTCATGAGCCTTGCAAGTCATTTCATAGGTCATTAATGACCCGATTAGTTCTTCAAGATAGAAGTTGTTTAAATCTTTAGCCTCTTGAATAGTAGTGACTTTAGGGTCCCAACTCTTAGGAAGGGATCTTAGAATCTTATTTACGAGCTCAAAATCCGAAAAACTTTTGCCGAGTCCTTTTAGATCATTGACGACATCCGTAAAACGGGTGTACATGTCGCCAATAGTCTCGCTCGGTTTCATTCGGAAAAGTTCAAAAGAATGTATCAAAAGATTGATTTTTGACTCTTTCACTTTACTTGTGCCTTCGTGAGTCACTTCGAGTGTATGCCAAATATCAAACGCGGTTTCACAAACCGAAACACGATTGAACTCATTTTTATCAAGCGCATAAAATAAGGCATTCATAGCCTTTGCATTAAGAGCGAAAGTCTTCTTCTCCAATTAATTCCAATCGATCATTGGAAGAGAAGACTTCGAAAATCCATTTTCGACAAGATTCCAAAGTTCAAAATCCATTGAAATAAGGAAGATCCTCATTCGGGTCTTCCAATAGGTGTAGTCCGTCCCATTGAACATGGGTGGACGTGTAATAGAGTGGCTCTCTTGGTTTCCGGCGTATGCCATCTCTCTTGGGTTTTAATCCGTTTGAGAGTTAACCCCACTCTGATACCAATTGTTATGATCAAGAGCACTAAGAAGGGGGGGGTGGGGAGTGAATTAGTGCAGCGGAAAACTTTTGACGATTAAAACTGGGTTCGTACGTTGAAATCCAATTTCGACGTAAAAGTCGTTTTGTGTAGATAATAACTTTGAAAGCTTACGAAAATGTATTTGAAGTAAAGTAAGGCAGGAAGTTTGCAGTTAAGATAGATATTGGAATGTAAGCGCAAACTGAAATATGATGTTCGTATGATAAAACCGATTTCCGACGTAAAACCGTTTTCGGAAACATAACTTGAAAGTGAGTTCGTAAAAGAGCAGAAGGTAGTAAGCTATTGAGGAGGTTTGTAGTAAAGATAAAATGCTCAAAGTAAATGCAAATCGAGATTTAGAGTGGTTCGGTCATTTAATTTATGTTTCTTATTTGGACAAATTTGGTTATTCTTGTTCATTTAGAAACAATCAGTTTACTTTGTCTTTAAATTCAAATGTGATTGGAACTGGTTCACTTATAGTATATGATAATCTATATTTGCTTTATACTATTGAATCTCAGATTTTGATGATAAAACCAAACCAATTGATGAGTGTTTATGATTTAATCTGCATTTTGAGTGACGCAAGATGCTTCGATCAGGATGAGACAATTAAAGCAGGAAGAATCATGTTGGACCAGTGGAACATGTCAAAAGATTGGACGTCAAGCCGGAGGATCGGTCGACATATCGACAGAAGGCTTCGAGCCAAGAAAAACGGATATTGCGCTAAGGATATCGGAGTTATGGAGTCAATTGGCCGATTGGGCAATAGACCGCAAGAGAGGACGAAGCGCCGAAGAATCGGACGAAGCGCCGAGAGACCAATGACATGCCGGACAACATGATTAATACTTAGTATTAAATGTCTAGATTAAAGTATGTTTTTACATGTGCAAGATTAACTACGATAGCAAGACATAAAATAAAATGAAGTCTCGGAGTTAAGAACGCGATTTCATTGGGAGTTCGAGAGTTATTCGAAAGTTCTACAGGAACCAGCCGAGAAGTCTTAGAGCTTGCTAGAGAAGCTCATCGGAACTTGCCAAGAAGATTGTCGTAAAGTCCAAGAGATTGCCGGGAGTCTGCTAGAACATTACCGAGAGATCGTCGAATGTTATGCATGATTTTAATCATGACATGTTTAATTGGATTTTTGAATCCAAGAGTCTCTATCAATACGGCATATTAATATAGGGAGTTTGTTTAAACTTTGGGAGTTTAGTTAACTCCGTCATCAATTGGTTGTCAACATCAAAAAGGGGGAGATTGTTGAATCTCGGATTTTGATGATGACAACTAACTGATGACGGAGTTAACTAAACTCCCCCTATCAATATGTCGTATTGATAGAGACCCTTAGATTCAAAAATCCAAGTAAACATGTCATGATTAAAATCATGCATAACATCATCATACTTCTCCCCCTTTTTTTTTTGGTAAGTAAAAGTAAATTGATTATGTGTAAAGATTCTCCCCCTTTGTCATCAACAAAAAAGAGAAGTGTAACTTTCATTTGTTTGAGATACAAGTTCAATACATTGCATCATAAATCTCTAGTTTTATCATCATGTAAGCTAGCAAAAATTTTGAATTTTGCAAGTTTGTAAATTTTGCTAGATGTGTAAGTTTAGCATTTTTGCTTCTTGAGATAGGCAAGATAGCACTTTTATCTTAGGGCGACCACTGTAGCGGCGACACTGTAGCGGCGGCCAGATCTAGGGCGACCACTGTAGCGGCGACGACACTGTAGCGGCGGCCAGATCTCCCTAGGGCGACCACTGTAGCGGCGGCCAGATCTAGGGCGACCACTGTAGCGGCGACCACTGTAGCAGCGGCCAGATCTAGGGCGACCACTGTAGCGGCGACGACACTGTAGCAGCAGCCAGATCTCCCTAGGGCGATCTGACTCCTGCAGCGGCGACGACACTGTAGCGGCGACCAGATCTAGGGCGACCACTGTAGCGGCGACGACACTGTAGCGGCGAACATATCTAGGGCGACCACTGTAGCGGCGGCCAGATCTCCCTAGGGCGATCTGACTCCTGCAGCGTCGGCCAGACCTCCCTAGGGCGATCTGACTCTTGCAGCGTCGGCTTTCTCCCACGGGCGACAAGCGACGACACTGTAGCGGCGATCTGATTTCCTGCAGCGTCGGCTGTTTCCCAAGGGCGACGTACTGTAGCGGCGGCGACGACACTGTAGCAGCGACAGTACTGTAGCGGCGACGACACTGTAGCGGCGACGAGATCTCCCTAGGGCGATCTGACTCCTGCAGCGTTGGCTTTCTCCCACGGGCGACGATACTATAGCAACGATCTGATCTCCCTTACTGTAGTGGTGATCGGATCTCCTGCAGCGTCGGCTTCTCTCCAAGGGCGACGATACTATAGCGGCGACCAGATCTCCCTAGGGCGACGGTACTGTAGCGGCGATCTGATATACTGCGACAGTGGTTTTTCCCTATGGAGATGATTCTATAGCCGCGACCAGAAGAGGGATCAAACATGGCAGCGACGGCCCCTAGGGCTGGCGATGGTGGCGGGAGAGTTGATACGATGGTAAGACTCCCTACCGTTACCCCTCAATTGGCTCCTCCTCCATATCCTCTCCAGAGAGAAACTCCTTCGACGAAACAGCATCGAAGTAGATCGCGCTCTAGATCGCGGCAGCCTGCCCTCATTTCCAGTGACCCTAGGCCTTGGACTAGCCTCTTCAAGGCTCCGGTTGGAAGTCCGGATCTAAGCTTGGAATTCTTTACTCCAGAAGTTCAGGCTGATAAGAAGATTGCTGTATACGAGACTGCTGATTCAGCAGAGCTTATTGAGACATGGTCTATGGCGATTGTTGGCTATGTGGTAGGTCTCAAAACATCTTATTTCCCACTATCCTCATTTATCAAAACTCGATGGGGAATATCGTCATTTGATCTTCATATGCTGGAGAACGGATTTTTTGTTTGCAAGCTATACTCTGAAGAAGATTTACAACGAGTCCTCGAAGGATTCTGGACTATTCGCGGCCATCCAATGATTCTACGATGCTGGTCTCCTGATGTCCGTTTGGAGTTAGATAGCCTACAGTTTATTCCATTATGGGTATCCTTTCAAGGTCTTCCTCTACATCTTTGGAGTCGACGTTTTATTGCAAAGTTATGCAGCACTCTGGGACAGCCACTCTACATCGACAAAGCAACAGCTGCTCAGACGAGATTAGCATTTGCACGAGCATGTGTACTGGTTTCTTCTGACGAAGATCTTCCAAATGAGGTTTTCTATCGTGATCTTGACGGGAACACTCGAAAGGTACATGTCTCATATTCTTGGAAGCCACAACGATGTCAGCATTGCTTATCTTTTGGTCATGCAAATGGAGCTTGTCAGCAAACTCCGAAACAAATCACAAAGGTCTATCGACCACGTCAAGCGCCTTCGCAACAAAGCGAGTCTTCTCTAATGGCAGTAGCACCGATGGTGGCGAAGACTATTGAGCATTCCGACTCATAAGGACAGCACCGCGGACAGAAGGACAAATCCAAAATTATATCTCTTCCTATAATGTCGGAGCCTTCCACAACAGAGGTTTCCCTTGGTACTAGTGGACAGGAGAAACATAAGTCAGGAACTTCATCTCTTCCAATATCATTGGATCCGTCCACAATAACTCAACAAACTCAGGCCCAAACAAATCTCGCCAGCAAGGATATTCTTCCTCAACAAACTCAAGCCACAACAAACATCGCCAACAAGGATATTCTGTCTCAACAAACTCATGCCCCAACAAACCTCTCTAGCCAAGCTACTCCAACAAGTACTATCCAGAAAATTGTGCTGCAACAATCTTATCGTGCTTCAACAAACCCTGCCAATCAAGACCACATGATTCAAAGTATTTTAAAGTTTAAAAATCTGCAAGCTGTAGATGAAGTGGATAAATATAGAAATAAAGTCATAAAAGGTAAGGATATTGTGCGGGAGGAAAATACAAAACCGAAGGATAAGAAAAAGGATGGTACAGTCCATCCAAAGTCGTAGGATGAATACCTTACCACCTTTTCATTTCTTTATTACTGATGAAGATAACATGTTGGAATGTTCGCGGACTTAATAAGCCGGAAAAATGTCGGGAGCTCAATAGAATAATCAAGTCTGCCGCATGTGATATTGTTATTCTAGTAGAAACGAAAATTAAACAATCGCGCGTTCAAGCTCAAAAGAATTTAATATGGCCGGACACAGAACTGTTTACCAATGACTCAAATGAAACTTTTGGTAGAATATGGGTCTTATGGCATCCTAACTCTATTAATGCTTGGTTTATTTCTGCTACTGATCAATTCATTCAACTTAAGGTAGAGGACAAAAAGAATGGCTGTCAATTCAATTTCATTGGTATATATGCTTCAAATAGTATGCAAGAAAGAAATACTCTTTGGTCTGACCTGACTAATATTGCAAATGGCTGTCTCAATGTACCTTGGATTGTTCTTGGAGACTTTAATACTGTTCGGTACACAAATGAAAAAGAGGGGGGTAGACAACTTTCAGAAAGCCAGCTTCAAAGTTTTAATGATTACATTGACACTGCAGCTTTGTTTGATATGAAATCTGTGGGTAATTGGCTCTCCTGGAGTAATCAAGGTGCTGCTAACAGAAAAATAATGGCTCGACTTGATAGGTGTTTGATTAATCATGAATGGTTAACAGTTTACCCAGATTCACTTCTTGAGTATGGTGCTCCTTTGTTTTCTGACCATTCTTTAATGTATATACACGCAGACAAAGCGACACCAAGAGGCAAGAAACCGTTTAGATTCTTTAACATGTGGAGTACTCATCCTCAATTTCTTGATGTTATCAGATCTGCTTGGAATGTTAATGTGCATGGATCTCCCCCTTACATCTTATGTCAAAAGCTCAAAGCCTGTAAAGCAGCACTAAAGGAGTGGAATACAAATACCTTTAGCAATATTACCACCACAGTTCAATTTTGCAGGAAGGAACTAATGTCATTGCAACATGAGCTGCAACTTCAGCCAAATGATGAGAATATTATCTATAAAGAGACAGAAGCTAGAAATAACTTCATGCAAGCCTTAAAACAGGAGGAAAGTTTTGTAAAGCAGAAGTCTCGACAGCATTGGCTTACACTAGGAGATTCCAATACTAAATTTTTCTATGCTTCAATTGCTACCCGAAGGGCTGTTAACCGTATCAGCAAATGCAGAGACAAAGATGATAATCTTATTGAGAATTTAGAAGAGGTTAAAGCACACACAGAGCAATTTTTTTATTCCTTACTCAATCAAGCTGGGAAAACTAATAACATTCATGTGGAGCCGACTAGAAAACTTGATTCGGAAGCTATTTCAATCCTCAATGCCCCAATTACTGACGACGAAATTGTATGTGTTGTCTTTAAGTCACCAAAGCACAAAAGCCCAGGTCCAGATGGATTTCCAGCTGAATTTTACCAAACTGCTTGGTCTATTATTGGAAATGATGTGATCAAGGCTTGCCAACATTTTTTCTCTTCAGGTCATATTCTTAGAGAGATGAATTGCACCTTTATTTCTTTAATTCCGAAGAATGCAGGGGCTGATTCACTAGAGAACTATCGACCCATATCATTATGCAACTTTATTTACAAGATCATCTCCAAAGTATTAGCAAATAGAATGCAAAAGGTAATACACAAGATCATTAGCCCAAATCAAGCTGCTTTCATCAAAGGGAGAAGTATACATCATAACATTTTGCTTGCTAATGACTTGGTCAAAGATTTGCATTCAAAAGCAAGAGGGACAAAAATATGTTTTAAAGCTGATTTACGGAAAGCCTTTGATTCAGTTAATAGGAAATTTATCTATAAGATGCTCCTCGATATGAACTTCCCACAGCAATGGGTTAATTGGATTCAATCTTGCCTGAAAACTCCAAAGTTTTTGATACTCTTTAATGGCTCACCTATTGGTTTTTTTGGGAGCACGAATGGCATCCGACAAGGTGATCCACTCTCTCCGTATCTCTTTACTATTGCGATGGAAGGACTTAGCTGTATGTTGGAACATGCAGTCTTAAATGGCAGCATAAAGGTACCCAATGCTGGCTCTATTCATATATCACATATAACATTTGCAGATGATTTACTTATCTTTCTCCAAAATGATCCAACTTCAGTAAAGAACCTGGCTACTATTATGAATGACTTTGGTATGGTGTTAGGACTCTAGCTTGGAGAGTCCTAATTGAGAGGGACATTCATGTAAAAATGTTAGGACTCTAGCTAGGAGAGTCCTAATTGAGAGGGACATTCTGTTAGGACTCTAGCTAGGAGAGTCCTAATTGTGAGGGGCATTCATGTAGGAGGTTTTTTCTTAGAGAAGAATTAGGAGTTGTAAGGGAATAGGAGTCTTGAGTAGGAGTCCTATTAGGAGTTGGTTAGAAGTAAGAGTCTTAAGTAGGAGTCTTATTAGGAGTTAGGGTTTAGAAGCCCTATAAATAGCCATGTATTCCTTCTCTTTTCATAAGCAATAGATGAATCTTTTCTGCAGCCTTTGAGCAGCAAATTGGAGGGAGGAACCCCTATAGAGTTCCAAGGAGGCCGATCCCCTAAAGAGATCAACCCAAAGTTTAGAATCTGCAAGGGTTCTAACACCTGGTATCAGAGCAGCATTCTTGGCGTCTCGCTGCCCTTCCACAGCCATCCATCAACCCTCTACAACCATCCAAAGCAATTCCCACAATTGCTTAAAAGATCGTCACCGAATTCCGTCATCATCTCCACCACCACGGATCATCCTTTGATCTCCCCGTGAATTGCAACAGGTTCTGGTTTCCTACCTTACTGCTGCTGCAATTTAGTTATCCTTATTTGAAAATCCAAAAAAAAAAAAAATCGTTCCTATATTGCTGCATAAACTTTTCGTCACAAAATTTTCATCTCTACAACGAAAGATACATTGCAGAATTCCAGCCGCATAGCACCATCTGTTTGATCTTGCTACTGTGCTTTTTCTATCCAAATTTCTACGAAATTTTTATGACATCTTTGACACTTCTTAACAGTGGATTTTCCTTTGGTTTCGTCAAAAAATTCTCAAGATAAACTACTGATCTTTTATGTCCAATCTGCTGCACTTGAATTGCAGAATTCAAGCCGCATAGCACCATCTGTTTGATCTTGCTACTGTGCTTTTTCTATCCAAATTTCTACGAAATTTTTATGACATCTTTGACACTTCCTAACAGTAGATTTCCCTTTAGTTTCATCGAAAAATTCTCAATATAAACTACTGATCTTTTATGTCCAATCTGCTGCACTTGAAAATCTATGCTGCAGAAAATTTCAGCTGCATATCGTTGCCTTAACCCATCTATTTGCAATTTTTTTTGAATGAAATTTCTTATACACTTCATAGATCATCTTGGCTTCCATCTAAGATTGATCTATTAAGAAATTCATCTCTAAAAATGATTTTATGTTGCTGCAAATTTTCATCGTAACCCGTTGAAATTTTTCGACGATAATTCTGCAATTGCAACTTGCACCAATTTCCTTGCTGTTATACTGCCGAAATTTTCTTGATTAAATTAGATATCCTTGCTGTCATATAAACTGTGATTTTGCTATCAATTCCCTCCTCAATTCTCTCAAGTTTTTGGTGGAAATTACGTCGAGAAACCGTTGTTTCTTCGACGACAATTCTACTCTTACAAGACAGCACATACTTGCTGCAACTTCCACGGATTTCTGTCAAACCTTTGCTACCATCTACCACAGATCCAAAACTTTCAACCACAGCCCTAAAACTCTACTAAACCACACCCTCAAACTGCACCCAAAACTGCCACAAAACAAGCCTAAATCGTAGCCTACATCCACCAATCCACCAACCCTTTTGACCATCACTTCTCTCAACCGATACATGCCTTTAACCTAACAACAAAAGAGAGATCTTAACATCATAGATTTGGAGGCATATATTATGGCATCTAAGGAGGTAATCAATGCTAAATTCGAAGCCTTGGAGGCACGAATGGAGGATAAGATTCGGATGCTCTTTACCGAACTCAGATTGGGCCGACCACTAAGCCCGAAGAAATCACATCAAGGAGAGAGCTTTGCCCAATCACACCAACCCCAAAGATATGACTTCCAAGAGAGGGGAAGCTCTATGACCAACCCCAACTATCCATGCATGAGAGTGGACTTCCCTAGATGGGAAGAAGGAGACCCGATTGGTTGGATCTCGCGCGCGGAGCGATATTTTCGGTACCACAAAACCGCGGATGTATCTATGGTGAAAATTGCAGCTATACATCTTGAAGGGGATGCTATACAGTGGTTTGACTGGTTTGAACATACTTATGGAGTCCTTTCATGGCAACAATTCAAAGAAGGACTGCTGATTCGCTTCAGACCAATCGATTACGAGAATATTGACGAACAACTAGCAAAGATCCAACAAACCTCCACCATTCAGGAGTACCAAACTAGGTTTGAAAGGTTATCTAATCAAACTCATGATTGGTCTCAAAAACAGCTATTGTGGACCTTCATTGAGGGCTTGAAGCCGGAGATCCGAGGAGAAGTTAAAGCGCGACAACCGTATACGCTTATGGCAGCCATCTCTTTCGCACGACATCAAGAGGAGCAATTGAACCATGAAGCTCGGAGGACTAGGGTCTCTCCTCAACCAGTAATATTGAAGCCCTTAGCCCCCCCTACTGTCGACCAAGTCCCTACACTAAAGAGGTTAACAAGAGAAGAGCTTCGGGAGCGATATGCGAAGGGGTTATGTTGGCATTGTGACGAGCCGTGGAGCCGTGAGCATCGCTGTAGTAAAGGGGGACTTCTTATGATTGAACCGATAGAAGAAGAGGTCATTAAACATCCAAAAGAGAGCCTTGAACATGAAGAAGAAGATGCAGAAGAAGAACCACAACCGACCGAAGTTACGGTACATACACTAGCTAGCTACTCAAACCCGCAAACGATGAAAATTGGAGGCCTTCTCAAACAACAACCAATCACTGTTCTCATCGACACGGGCAGTACTACTAACTTCCTAAATAGTAAGCTTGCTATTCGGATATCATTACCTATCGAGAATCGCTGCAGGTTTGATGTTAAGGTCACCGACGGACGGATTTTGAATTGTGATCATAGGCGCTTGCAGGAGAAACTATTGCTGCAGGACCAAGAGATAATTGCAGATATCTTCCTTCTCCCTCTTAACAATCATGAGGCCATGCTCAGAATTAAATGGTTGACGACATTAGGTGATATTTCTTGGAATTTTATGAAACTAATTATGAAATTTTACAGTAAGGAGAAACAGGTGACATTGCACGGGAAACGTGGGGGCGACATAACAACGATTTGCACACAACAAATGGAGAATGTTTTGCATAAAGCATGCAGCGGCTTTTTGGTACAACTTGAGCAGCAAACTAAGGGAGAGCCAACAGAATTTGAAGATCCAAATCTACTTTCTTTGCTTGCTGAATTTTCAAATATATTTGATGAACCGCGCAACCTACCTCTTACCTGTCGGCATGATCATTGTATAATGATTCTCCCAGGAAAATCTTCAGCAAATGCTCAGCCATATCAGTATCCACATCTCCAGAAGGATGAAATAGAAAGGATTATAAATGAGATGCTCGAAACAGGAGTTATACGGCCAAGTTGCAACATCTACTCTTCGCCGGTGCTACTTGTACGCAAGAAGGATGGAACAAGGCGAATATGTGTTGATTACCGAGCTCTCAATGGCATAATCATCAAGGACAAATACTTTATTCCAATAGTAGATGAATTGCTAGATGAAAGGGAGCATAAATCTTTACAAAGCTGGACCTTTGATCCGGGTATCATCAAATACGAGCATGCGAAGAAGACATACGGAAAACCACCTTTTGAACACACAACAACCATGAATTTTTGCTTTCTTCAACAAAAGGTGGAATATCTTGGGCATATCATATTAGAGGAAGGTGTGGCAGTGGACCCCTTCAAAATTGGAGCAATGCAAAACTGGCCGACCTCGAGAAACATAAAATTGCTACATGGCTTTCTGGGTTTAACAGGCTACTACCGCAAGTTCATGAAAAACTATGGAAAGATCAGTGCACCACTTACTTCCTTACTAGAAAAAGATGTATTCCAATGGTTGGACAGAGCCTCCGCTGCCTTCGACAAACTTAAGGCAACCATGACGACGACGCCGGTGCTAACACTACCAGATTTCAACCGATCCTTCATTATTGAGGCCGACACATCTGGAGTCAGAATTGGAGCCATTCTCATGCAAGATGGTCGACCACTCACATACACTAGCAAGGCATTATCTCCCTCCGATCAAAATATGTCAACATATGATAAGGAGATGCTCGCCATTGTGCGCGCAGCAACGAGGTGGAGATTGTACTTGATCAGGCGATACTTTCAAATCAAGACCGATCATAAAAGCCTAAAATATCTCTTGGAGCAGAAGATATCTTCCCCCGAGCAGCAAAAATGGGTAACAAAACTTCTTGGATTTGATTTTGAAATAACTTACAAAAAGGGGAAAGAGAATGTTCTTGCAGATGCGCTTTCGCAGCTACCCGAGCAAGTTGAAGTTTCGACCGTTTCACTTCCGACCAGCGACTTCCTTGAGGATATTAAGATGGAATGGCAGGAAGATTCAGATACTAGTAAGATTATAAAAAAAATTGGAGGAAGCACCAAGCCCCATGACTCATTACAATTGGGACTCAAAAGAATTACACTATAAGGGACGCATTGTGCTTGTGACAAATTCTACTTGCATCTTCAATAGCAGATTTTGGACAAAGTTATTCTATATGTAGGGTACTAAATTGAAAAGGAGTACGACATATCACCCACAAACCAACAGCCAACCGGAAGTTTTAAACAGGTGCTTGGAGACAGCCCAAAGCCACCCACCAAATATGACTACCCAAAGAGAACTCCAGACCCAGCCAAGTGCCATTATTGATCGACGGATCGTGACTCGACGACGACGACCCACTAATGAAGTGCTAATACAGTGGGCGAACCTACCAAAAGAAGATGCCACTTGGGAGAACTATGACGACTTGAAGATCAAATTCCTAGAATTCATGAATCATCAGCCTCGAGGACAAGGCTGATTTGAAGAGGGCGGGTCTGTTAGGACTCTAGCTTGGAGAGTCCTAATTGAGAGGGACATTCATGTAAAAATGTTAGGACTCTAGCTAGGAGAGTCCTAATTGAGAGGGACATTCTGTTAGGACTCTAGCTAGGAGAGTCCTAATTGTGAGGGGCATTCATGTAGGAGGTTTTTTCTTAGAGAAGAATTAGGAGTTGTAAGGGAATAGGAGTCTTGAGTAGGAGTCATATTAGGAGTTGGTTAGAAGTAAGAGTCTTAAGTAGGAGTCTTATTAGGAGTTAGGGTTTAGAAGCCCTATAAATAGCCATGTATTCCTTCTCTTTTCATAAGCAATAGATGAATCTTTTCTGCAGCCTTTGAGCAGCAAATTGGAGGGAGGAACCCCTATAGAGTTCCAAGGAGGCCGATCCCCTAAAGAGATCAACCCCAAGTTTAGAATCTGCAAGGGTTCTAACATATGGTTTCTGGACTTCAGTTAAATCATGCGAAAAGTAAAGTATATATGAGCCCTTACGTTGAGAATAAGGTCTTTATTGCACAAACTTTGGGGGTTAGTGAGGGAAGCCTGCCAGTTCCTTATTTGGGTCTCCCGCTCATATCCACAGGCATTCACAAAACCCACTGTCAGCCTATCCTACAAAAAATAAAGAATAGAATTTCTTCTTGGAAAAATAGGCTTCTATCAAAAGCAGGACGACTCGAACTCATCGGTTCTGTATTGCACTCCTACTCTATATATTGGTGTAATGCATTTCTTCTGCCTGCTGGACTTCTCCAAGATATTGAACGGTTATTAATGAACTTCTTCTGGAATGGCACAAATGATAAGGCAATGCATATGGTAAATTGGGATAGCATTTGCAAACAGAAAGATGAAGGGGGGCTAAACTTGAGAAATACTAGAGATTGGAATCAAGCATGCCTGGTACAACAATTGTGGGATCTTTTGTAAAACAAATGTTCCTTATGGTCACAATGGGTTTCTGCTAGGTATCTTTCAAAGGAATCAATCTGGAAAATTTCAACAAGAACATACCACTCTTCAGCTTGGAAAGGAATTTTAAAGGCAAGGAATTGGCTAATCAAACACATTTCTTATGCAATCTCTTCTGGAACTAGTACTAATATGTGGTACGATCCTTGGGTGAATGGGAAGAGTATATTTCAATTATATGGCGACAGAATACGAAAAGATCTTGGGGCTCCCAAAGATTGGAAGGTTTACGAGTTCATTGCTAACGGTACCTGGTGTCTCCCTAATCCTATTTCTCCCGAAATGTTATCACTTTGGCCGACTATCATAGCTATTCCAATCAGGAACAACTCTTCAGATATACTTATTTGGCATCATGACAATGGTAAATTTAGTGCCACATCCGTATGGAATCAAATTAGACAAAGAAATAACAAGTGGGTCCCAAGCAGTTGGACATGGGATCGACCGGGATCACAAAGACACTCCTTATGTACATGGCAGGCCCTTCTCAATAAACTACCTACAATAGACAATATGAAAAGAAGAGGTATCTATCATGTTAACCGATGCTCCCTTTGTTTGCAACAAGAAGAAACTGTTGACCACCTTTATTTTGCTTGTAATTATACAAAATGGATATGGAAGGAGATTCTCTAGCGATTTGAACTCAATAGACCGCCGCAACCAAACTTGCACCAAGAACTAGGCGACCTTATGCAATGTTTCTCAAGAAAAGGGCCACTTACACAACTGGCAAAGGTTACTTTCAGATGCGCTATTTGGTGGATGTGGAAGGAGAGATGTAATAGAATCTTTGAATGTCAACACACAAACAATGCTCATCTCTTGAAAGAGATTATTAGAGACTCAAGATCCTGTATGGAGCATGATCTCAAAATCGAGCACTTCACCCGAAGAGAAAAAGATATTTTTATCAAATTTAATTTTGCTATTAGCTAAAGATCTTGGGAATGATGTCAAATAATGTACCCACAGGTAGTTATAGTCTACAGCATGTGTAGTCATAATTATCGCATTCGCACTCTATGAGTTAATTGGCTTTGTCTATGACTTGTATAGATAAAGCTATTTGTAGAATCTTTACACATAATCAATTTACTTTTACTTACCAAAAAAAAACAAGATAGCACTTTTATTTCTTTTAAGATAGCAACTCTTTGCTTCTCTTTAGATTACAAGCTAGCAATTCTAGTAAGTTTTACATCATGTAAGCTAGCAAATTTTTATATCATTTTAAAAAATGTAAGCTAGCAATATTTCGAAAGCAAATGCAAGATAGCTTTCTTATTGAAGTGTGCAAGCTAGCGATTCATGCTTCCTTTAGCAATATGCAAGTTGCAAGGTTTTGCATTTTCTTGACTTGTGCAAGCTAGCTATCTCCCATTTTGTCATTGTCAAAAAGAAGGAAAGAATATAATTTTGTATCTCTTTTTTCCCTTTACAACAATTTTCAAAGCATTACAAAGGTATCTTATTTCAATATGTTTGTGCATCATAATAGTTTCAAATTAAAACATACACAATTTTAAAACTTTACATTTTATTTTTCATGCATGATACCAAAAAAAAATAAATCAATCATTATTATGACCATATCATACATAATACTAAGATATTAAAATTTTTAAACATTTATCAACATTTTGAATATGATACCAAACATTCATCATTTAAAGTATTCATGATACCAAACATTAAATCAACATTTATAATACATTATTTTAGCAATAAATAATAGCATTTTAAATCATGATGATATCTAAATGTCAAATTACATTATATCGCATATTTCATGCATATTTTTATTTCATCACATTATTTCATCTCATCAAGAAAAATTAATTGGGTGATGAATACAAAGAGTTATACAAAAATAAATCATATCATAAGAGATAAGATCATGTAAATACTAAAAACACATGATTTATATATTAAATCTCCTCTTAAATAAAATATCAAAAAAAATTGTAGGAGTATAAAGAAGAGATCTTGAACAAAAAAATCTCAAGTAATAAATCCAAGAACTCATAAGAAAAATTAAGATTCATTTAGAAAATCTTCTCTTAAGAAGATAACAAGTAGAATCGTAGGAGAATGATTAATAAAAAAATCTTGATTCATAATAAATCTTTTAAGTTATAATCAATTCATGAATACCAAAAGAACATTCATGGTTCATTCGGATAATTTTTCTCTTTTGTAAATGACAAAAAGAAGCATAGGAGATATAAGATTTTGATTCATAAATCTCAAGAATATGTGAACGATTTGGATAAAAAGTCATTCAAATTTAATTCATCAAAATCATTTTAAAAGTCCAAGAGATTCATAAAAATAGGTTCATTAGTCTCTTCTTTTTGAAAAGTCGATAAAGTAGAGAATTTTTTTAAGGAGAAAGCTTTCTTCTTTTTAGTTTATTTCATACAATCATGCCTTTGTCTTTTTTATACCAATTCAAAATATATATTATCTTTTAAAATGAAAGTGTAAGATTTATCATAAAAATCATCTAGATCAATAAATCATAAAAATCATTTAGCATAATTTCGAAATATTAACTTATTAAGCATAATCATTATGCATCATTACTTTGGGCATGATATCATTAATCATTGAGCACTTTTAATCAAAATCGAGAAACAATACGAAAATCAACATGAAACACATTAATGCTTTTTAGAAACATATATAGGATTATCATTAGATTTAAATCTAACATTTTATTGCTTTATCATAAAATATATAATTTTCATGATCATTACTAGAAGGATAAGTATGATTCCTATTTTTTTTAAATTTTTATTATATTATTAAACATGTAATTTTTAAAAATAATTAAACTAAATTAAAAATAACTCATTAAAAGCATCATGTAATTTCGAAATAAATTAAGGAAGTTTCATTTACCTCGTCGTTAAAAGCCATTAAGGTGTAGTTTGCCACCTCGCCTTTGTTAATTTTCTCCTCGTCTTCGGAGGAGCTCGTTTCATCCCAAAGTACTTTCTTCTTCTTTAATTTATTTTTATTTTTTGATTCTTGCTTTAAATACTTTTTAAGTTTTATTACGAGAAGTTCGAGTTCATCATCACTAGAGCTTTCGCTCGAGTGGCCTTCTTTTGTTCGATGTGCCAAATCTTTCCTGTTCTTTGGAAGGTGGTTCTCAAATTCTTCATGTTCAACATGTGCCATAAAACTCATTTCATAGGTTTTTAAAGACCCTATTAGTTCTTCGAGTGAAAAACGGTTCAAATCCTTGGCCTCTTGTATGGCCGTTACTTTAGAGTCCCAAATTTTCGAAAGTGAGTATAAAACTTTGTTAATAAGTTCAAAATTCGAAAAATATTTGCCAAGAGCTTTTAAACCATTGATAACATCCATAAAACGAGTGTACATTTTAATAATGGTTTTGCTAAGCTTCATTCAAAAAAGTTCAAAATCATGTAATAAAATATTGACTTTAGACTCTTTAACTCTATTCGTGCCTTCGTGTGTGATTTTGAGAATGTGCCAAATATCGAAAGTCGTTTCACACAAAGAAACTTGATTGAATTCGTTTTTGTCTAAGGCACAAAATATATATATATATTTTTTGGTAAGTAAAAGTAAATTGATTATGTGTAAAGTTTCTACAAATAGCTTTATCTATACAAGTCATAGACAAAGCCAAGTAACTCATAGAGTGCGAATGCGATAGTTATGACTACACATGCTATAGACTATAACTACTGTGGGTATATTATTTGGCATCATTCCCAAGATCTTTAGCTAATAGCAAAATTAAATTTGATAAAAATATCTTTTTCTCTTCGGGTGAAGTGCTCGGTTTTGAGATCATGCTCCATACAGGATCTTGAGTCTCTAATAATCTCTTTCAAGAGCTGAGCATTGTTTGTGTGTTGACATTCAAAGATTCTATTATATCTCTCCTTCCACATCCACCAAATAGCGCATCTGAAAGTAACATTTGCCAGTTGTGTAAGTGGCCCTTTTCTTGAGAAACATTGCATAAGGTCGCCTAGTTCTTGGTGCAAGTTTGGTTGCGGCAGTCTATTGAGTTCAAATCGCTGGAGAATCTCCTTCCATATCCATTTTGTATAATTACAAGCAAAATAAAGGTGGTCAACAGTTTCTTCTTGTTGCAAACAAAGGGAGCATCGGTTAACATGATAGATACCTCTTCTTTTCATATTGTCTATTGTAGGTAGTTTATTGAGAAGGGCCTGCCATGTACATAAGGAGTGTCTTTGTGATCCCGGTCGATCCCATGTCCAACTGCTTGGGACCCACTTGTTATTTCTTTGCCTAATTTGATTCCATGCGGATGTGGCACTAAATTTGCCATTGTCATGAGGCCAAATAAGTATATCTGAAGAGTTGTTCCTGATTGAAATAGCTATGATAGTCGGCCAAAGTGATAACATTTCGGGAGAAATAGGATTAGGGAGACACCAGGTACCGTTAGCAATGAACTCGGAAACCTTCCAATCTTTGGGAGCCCCAAGATCTTTTCGTATTCTGTCGCCATATAATTGAAATATACTCTTCCCATTCACCCAAGGATCGTACCACATATTAGTACTAGTTCCAGAAGAGATTGCATAAGAAATGTGTTTGATTAACCAATTCCTTGCCTTTAAAATTCTTTTCCAAGCTGCAGAGTGGTATGTTCTTGTTGAAATTTCCCAGATTGATTCTTTTGAAAGATACCTAGCAGAAACCCATTGTGACCATAAGGAACATTTGTTTTGCAAAAGATCCCACAATTGTTGTACCAGGCATGCTTGATTCCAATCTCTAGTATTTCTCAAGTTTAGCCCCCCTTCATCTTTCGGTTTGCAAATGCTATCCCAATTTACCATATGCATTGCCTTATCATTTGTGCCATTCCAGAAGAAGTTCATTAATAACCGTTCAATATCTTGGAGAAGTCCAACAGGCAGAAGAAATGCATTACACCAATATATAGAGTAGGAGTGCAATACAGAACGGATGAGTTCGAGTCGTCCTGCTTTTGATAGAAGCCTATTTTTCCAAGAAGAAATTCTATTCTTTATTTTTTGCAGGATAGGCTGACAGTGGATTTTGTGAATGCCTGTGGATATGAGCGGGAGACCCAAATAAGGAACTGGCAGGCTTCCCTCACTAACCCCCAAAGTTTGTGCAATAAAGACCTTATCCTCAACGTAAGGGCTCATATATACTTTACTTTTCGCATGATTTAACTGAAGTCCAGAAACCATACCAAAGTCATTCATAATAGTAGCCAGGTTATTTACTGAAGTTGGATCATTTTGGAGAAAGATAAGTAAATCATCTGCAAATGTTATATGTGATATATGAATAGAGCCAGCATTGGGTACCTTAATGCTGTCATTTAAGACTGCATGTTCCAACATACAGCTAAGTCCTTCCATCGCAATAGTAAAGAGATATGGAGAGAGTGGATCACCTTGTCGGATGTCATTCGTGCTCCCAAAAAAACCAATAGGTGAGCCATTAAAGAGTATCGAAAACTTTGGAGTTTCCAGGCAAGATTGAATCCATAGTTCTAGCATTCATAGTTCTAGCATTTAGAGAAAATGTCTTCTTATCCAAATCATTCCAATCGTTTATTGGAAGAGAAGACCTTTGAAAATCAAATTCGACTATGTGCCATAAATCGAGATTTAATGAAAGCAAGAAAACTCTCATTTGAGTTTTTCATTAAGTGTAGTTCATCCCATTGAAAAAGAGAGGATGAATGAAAGAGTGACCCTCTTGAAAGCCGAAAAGAGTCATTTCTCGTTGTGTGTTAAGCTAAATGAGAAAACGAGGTTCTTATACCAATTATTAGGAACAAGGGTTGGCACTAAGAGTGCAACGGATAAAAACGTCAATTTTAAAAAATCCTTTCGTATGATAAAACTGAACTCGGAAATTCTTAACTTTGAAAGTGAAGTAAGAGCATATTGAAGGCAGTTTGCAGTTAATGTAAATTACCGATAGTAAATAGAAACTAGAGAACACGCTAATTTTATAGTGGTTCGGTCGTCATGACCTACATTGACTCCGTTGATTCCTCTTTTGTCGAGGCCACCGGCATCCACTATTGATCTTCATTTAATAGGCGAAGATCAACCTCCTTCTTACACCCCTCTTCTACTTTTACTGGGTTTAGGAGACAACCCTTACAAACACTCATTCCTCTCTCAAACTATTCTAATACTTAAACTAGAGGAGGATTCTCCCAAGAGATTTCTATAGCGTTTTTCCCTTTTTAAATTTTTTGTGCTTGTGTGTGTTAACCAAGGATGAGAGGGGTATTTATAGGCTTCAAGTTGATTCAAACTTAGAGCCTAAAAATATCTCATCCCAAGTTTCTTGGGTCCAGGCAGTACCACTGCCTGTGCTGGGTGGTACCACGGCCAGTGTCAGTCTGACACTGACATTACACTGGGTGGTACCACTACCCAGTCTAGCAGTACCACCACCTTGCAACCTACCACTAGGTAGTAGTACCACATCCCAGACTAGCGGTACCATCACTTGGCACCCTGCCAGACTAGCGGTACCACCGCCTAACATAGTTCTGAAGACTGTGCCACGATGGTGTTGCCTCTTGGGTCACTGTTTGGGCCTTTCATTGGGCCCAACACAGTCCTTACATGGGCCCAACTAGCCCCTGATTGGGTTGGTCCAAATCAAATCCCAATTACATGGTAACTATGAAATCTAAGGCATACTTAAGCTAAACAAGTCCCTGGGTCTTGGTTTCTTCCGACGAGCTTCCGATGATCTTTCGGCGAACTCTCGAACAAGTCCCTAGGTCTTGTTTAAACTCTAGGAGTTTAGTTATTTCCATCAACAATTGGTTGTCATCATCAAAAAAGGGGAGATTGTTGAATCTCGAATTTTGATGATAAAACTAATTGATGAGTATTTATGATTTAATCTGCATTTTGAGTGATACAAAATGCTTCGATTAGGATGAGACAATTAAAGCAGGAAGAATCCTATTGGGTTGGTGGAACATGTCAGAAGATTGGACATCGAGCCGGAGGATCGGTCGACGTATCGATAGAAGGCTTCGAGCCATGGATTCGAACATTGGGCCAAGAAGAGTGAATATTATGCTAAGGATATCGGAGTTGCAGAGTCAACTGGCTAATTGGGGAATAGGCCGTGAGAGAGGACGATGCACCGAAGAATCGGACGAAGCGTCAAGGGACCAATGACATGTCGAACTATATGATTAATGCTTAGTATTAATTATCTAGATCGAAGTGTGTTTTTATATGTGTAGAATTAACTATGATAGTAAGGCATAAAGCAAAATGAAGTCCCGGAGTCAAGAATGTGATTTCGTTGGGAGTTCGAGAGTTCGTCGGAAGTCCGGATATTCGTCAAAAGTTCTACAGGAACCATCCAAGAAGTCTCAAAGCTTGCTAGAGAAGCTCATCGAAACTCACCAAGAAGATTGTCGTGAAGTCCAAGAGCTTGCCGGGAGTCCGCTGGAACATTGCCGAGAGATCGTCGAAAGTTCACCAGAAGATCGCCGGAAGCTCGCTGGAAGAAACTAGACTTATATTTCGTAGTTAGCACGCAATTGAGATTGGATTTGGGCCAACCCAATTAGGGGCCAGTTGCGCCCATGTAAGGACTATGTTGGGCCCAATGAGAGGCCCAAACAATGATCCGAGAGACAACACCGTCGTGGCATAATCTTTGAGACTATTTTAGGCAGTGGTACCACTAGTTTGGGCGGTGGTACTACCTAGTGGTAGGTTGCTAGGCGGTGGTACTACCCAGTGTAGTGTCAGTATCAGACTGACACTAGCGGTGGTACCACCCGGACCTAGGAAACCTAGGATGAGATGTTTTTAGGCTCTAAGTTTGAATCAACTTAAAGCCTATAAATACCCCTCTCATCCCTGGTTAACACACACAACCACAGAGAATTTAGAAAGGGAAAAACGCTGTAGAAATCTCTTGTGAGAATCCTCCTCTAGTCTAAGTGTTAGAATAGTTTGAGAGAGGAGTGAGTGCTTATAAGGGTTGTCTCCTAAACTCGGTAAAAGGAGAAGAGGGGTTTAAGAAGGAGGTTGATCTTCCCCTATTAAAGGAAGATCGATAGTGGATGCCGGTGGCCTCGACGGAAAATGAATCAATGGAGTGGTTGTAGGTCACGACGACCGAACCACTATAAAATTGGCGTGTTCTCTGGTTTGCATTTACTTCCTGCAATTTATATTAACTATAAACTGTCTTTAATATGCTCTTACTTCGCTTTCAAAGTTAAGCATTTCTGAGTTTGGTTTAATCGTACGAAAGAATTTTTCGAAACTAACGTTTTTATCTGCTGCACTAATTCATCCCCCCTCTTAGTACTAACCCTTGTTCCTAACAGATGCTATAGCAACCTATCATGAATCCTCAAATGCAAAATTATGAGGTACTAAATATAAAATTAAAATTTTGGGTATATTATAGCACAAACGTTTGGGTCACATATCTAGAAATAGAGTTAAAAGACCTATGTCAAAAGGGATTCTTAATCCCATTGACTTATTAGGTTTAGATATTTGTGTTGAATAAATTAAAGGTAAACAAACCAAACATAAGAGATCAAGTGTATATAGAGCTACAAATGTCTTACAATTGATATATACGGATATTTGTGGATCATTTCTATGAATTGAAATATTTTTCTCCTATGTTTCCCATTACAATTTACTAAAGAAAATATCTTTTTAGGAATTCATGACTAAAAATTTATTTTGAAGATCTCTTACTATTCGATCTCCTATGATTCTACATGCTATATATTAAAAGGAAATATTATTAAACTCATGATCTTGGATTCTCAGAATCAAATCTTGATATTTTCTTTAATTGAATCAAGATCCCTCACTTTTTATTCTCGAATGATTTCTTGTAATTTATTAATGAGAATATTTGTCCAAATAAATCACAATGTTTCCATGATTTTTTTTTACTCACAACTTCAGATGATGTGCTTTGAAGTTTGGAACATGGTAAACATAAATTGATTTTTCTTTCACTTTTCAAAACTCTCTTGTATTCATTTAGTATATATTTTATCACCTAATTCTTCTTGATATTTTTTATGTGATGATATAAATGCATGAAATACTCATGATATTGTATTGATGCTCTAAAATGATATAAATTTGCTAGCTTATGAGTATCATGTATGATATGATAATTGATTTATTTTTAGTATCATGCATAGAGTAAGGATAATATATTTTAAAATTGTGTATGTCGTAAATTGAAACTGTAATGATGCACAAACATATTGAAATAATGATTGGAATATTGATGTAATTATAAATGATGATTTGGCATTATGCATGTAATACTTTAACTTATGATAATGATCCATGCAATGATGAAATATTCATGATGAAAAATTATTTTAACATTCATAACTGATTTGGCATTTTTCATCTTTGATTATTCATCCTTTGTCATGATTTGAAAATTATTGTAAAGGGAAAAAGAGATACAAAATTGTATTCTTCCCTTCTTTTTTACAATGACAAAGGGGGAGATAGCTAGCTTGCTAGTTGCTAGCTTGTTATCTTACATTATTTTTCAAAAACTTGCTAGTCTTCATACTTCAAAGAGAAGTAACACTTGCCAAATTGCTAGCTTGAATGTTGTAAAATAATGTAAAATTTTGCTAGCTTGCACTTTGCAAAGAAAGCAAAAATGGCACTTCTCAAAAGAGAAGAAAGAGCTTGCTATCTTGAATATCACTATCTTACCAATCTCAAGAAGCAAAACTTACAACTTGCACATTGCAATAGGAAGCAAGAATCACTATCTTACACACTTCAACAAGAAAGCTATCTTGTATTTGCTTCCGAAATTTTTACTAGCTTGTATGTTGTAAACTTGCTATCTTACTACCTTGCATATCTAAAACTTGATAGCTTGCATGATGTAAACTTGCTAAATTTTCTAGCTTACAAATTGCATAATGATAAAACTTGATATTATGTTTTTTATGTAATGATTTGACATTATATATCAACCACTTTGATAGTTGAACTTCTCCTTTTTTTTTATGACAAAAAGGGAGAAGTATGATGATGTTATGCATAAGTTTATGATAACATGTTACTTGGATTTTTAAATCCAAGAGTTCTATCAATATGACATATTGATAGGGGGAGTTTGTTTAAACTCTATGAGTTAAGATTAACTCCGTCATCAATTAGTTATCATCATCAAAAAGAGGGAGATTGTTGAATCTCAGATTTTGATGTTGAAACTAATTGATAAGTATTTATGATTTGATCTACATTTTGAGTGATGCAAGATGCTTCGATTAGGGAGAGAAAATTAAAGCAGGAAGAATCATGTTGGGTCAGGGAAAACATATCAGAAGATTAGACGTCAGGCAGGAGGATCGGTCGATATATCAACAGAAAGCTTCGAGCCATGGATTTGGGCATCGTGTTAGGACTCTAGCTTGGAGAGTCCTAATTGAGAGGGACATTCATGTAAAAATATTAGGACTCTAGCTAGGAGAGTCCTAATTGAGAGGGACATTCTGTTAGGACTCTAGCTAGGAGAGTCCTAATTGTGAGGGGCATTCATGTAGGAGGTTTTTTCTTAGAGAAGAATTAGGAGTTGTAAGGGAATAGGAGTCTTGAGTAGGAGTCCTATTAGGAGTTAGGGTTTAGAAGCCCTATAAATAGCCATGTATTCCTTCTCTTTTCATAGGCAATAGATGAATCTTTTCTGCAGCCTTTGAGCAGCAACTTGGAGGGAGGAACCCCTATAGAGTTCCAAGGAGGCCGATCCCCTAAAGAGATCAACCCCAAGTTTAGAATCTGCACGGGATCTAACACCTGGTATCAGAGCAGCGTTCTTGGCGTCTCGCTGCCCTTCCACAGCCATCCATCAACCCTCCACAACCACCCAAAGCAATTCCCACAATTGCTTAAAAGATCGTCGCCGAATTCCGCCATCATCTCCACCACCACGGATCATCCTTTGATCTCCCCGTGAATTGCAACAGGTTCTGGTTTCCTACCTTACTGCTGCTGCAATTTAGTTATCCTTATTCGAAAATCCAAAAAAAAAAAAAATCGTTCCTATATTGCTGCATAAACTTTTCGTCACAAAGTTTTCATCTCTACGACGAAAGATACATTGCAGAATTCCAACCGCATAGCACCATCTGTTTGATCTTGCTACTGTGCTTTTTCTATCCAAATTTCTATGAAATTTTTATGAAATCTTTGACACTTCTTAACAGTGGATTTCCCTTTGGTTTCATCAAAAAATTCTCAATATAAACTACTGATCTTTTATGTCCAATCTGCTGCACTTGAATTGCAGAATTCAAGCCGCATAGCACCATCTGTTTGATCTTACTACTGTGCTTTTTCTATCCAAATTTCTATGAAATTTTTATGACATCTTTGACACTTCCTAACAGTAGATTTCCCTTTGGTTTCATCGAAAAATTCTCAATATAAACTACTGATCTTTTATGTCTAATCTGCTGCACTTGAAAATCTATGCTGCAGAAAATTTCAGCTGCATATCATTGCCTTAATCCATCTATTTGCAATATTTTTTGAATGAAATTTCTTATACACTTCATAGATCATCTTGGCTTCCATCTAAGATTGATCTATTAAGAAATTCATCTCTAAAAACGATTTTATGTTGCTGCAAATTTTCATCGTAACCCGCTGAAATTTTTCGACGATAATTCTGCAATTGCAACTTGCACCAATTTCCTTGCTGTTATACTGCCGAAATTTTCTTGATTAAATTAGATATCCTTGCTGTCATATAAACTGTGATTTTGCTATCAATTCCCTCCTCAATTCTCTCGATTTTTTGGTGAAAATTACGTCGAGAAACCGTTGTTTCTTCGACGACAATTCTACTCTTACAAGACAGCACATACTTGCTGCAACTTCCACGGATTTCTGTCAAACCTTTGTTACCATCTACCACAGATCCAAAACTTTCAACCATAGCCCTAAAACTCTACAAAACCACACCCTCAAACTGCACCCAAAATTGCCACAAAACAAGCCTAAATCGTAGCCTACATCCACCAATCCGCCAACCCTTTTGACCATCACTTCTCTCAACCTATACATGCCTTTAAACTAACAACAAAAGAGAGATCTTAACATCATAGATTTGGAGGCATATATTATGGCATCTAAGGAGGTAATTAATGCTAAATTCGAAGCCTTGGAGGCGCGAATGGAGGATAAGATTCGGATGCTCTTTACCGAACTCAGATTGGGCCGACCACTAAGCCCGAAGAAATCACATCAAGGAGAGAGCTTTGCCCAATCACACCAACCCCAAAGATATGACTTCCAAGAGAGGGGAAGCTCTATGACCAACCCCAACTATCTATGCATGAGAGTGGACTTCCCTAGATGGGAAGAAGGAGACCCGATTGGTTGGATCTCGCGCGCGAAGCGATATTTTCGGTACCACAAAACCGCGGATGTATCTATGGTGAAAATTGCAGCTATACATCTTGAAGGGGATGCTATACAGTGGTTTGACTGGTTTGAACATACTTATGGATTCATTTCATGGCGACAATTCAAAGAAGGACTGCTGATTCGCTTTAGACCAACTGATTACGAGAATATTGACGAACAACTAGCAAAGATCCAACAAACCTCCACCATTCAGGAGTACCAAACCAGGTTTGAAAGGTTATCTAATCAAACTCATGATTGGTCTCAAAAACAGCTATTGTGGACCTTCATTGAGGGCTTGAAGCCGGAGATCCGAGGAGAAGTTAAAGCGCGACAACCGTATACGCTTATGGCAGCCATCTCTTTCGCACGACATCAAGAGGAGCAATTGAATCATGAAGCTCAGAGGACTAGGGTCTCTCCTCAACCAGTAATATTGAAGCCCTTAGCCCCCCCTACTGTCGACCAAGTCACTACACTAAAGAGGTTAACAAGAGAAGAGCTTCGGGAGCGATATGCGAAGGGGTTATGTTGGCATTGTGACGAGCCGTGGAGCCATGAGCATCGCTGTAGTAAAGGGGGACTTCTTATGATTGAACCGATAGAAGAAGAGGTCATTGAACATCCAAAAGAGAGCCTTGAACATGAAGAAGAAGATGCAGAAGAAGAGCCACAACCGACCGAAGTTACGGTACATACACTAGCTAGCTACTCAAACCCGCAAACGATGAAAATTGGAGGCCTTCTCAAACAACAATCAATCACTGTTCTCATCGACACGGGCAGTACTACTAACTTCCTAAATAGTAAGCTTGCTGTTCGGATATCATTACATATCGAGAATCGCTGCAGGTTTGATGTTAAGGTCACCGACGGACGGATTTTGAATTGTGATCATAGGCGCTTGCAGGAGAAACTATTGCTGTAGGACCAAGAGATAATTGCAGATTTCTTCCTTCTCCCTCTTAACAATCATGAGGCCATGCTCAGAATTAAATGGTTGACGACATTAGGTGATATTTCTTGGAATTTTATGAAACTAATTATGAAATTTTACAGTAAGGAGAAACAGGTGACATTGCACGGGAAACGTGGGGGCGACATAACAACGATTTGCACACAACAAATGGAGAATGTTTTGCATAAAGCATGCAGCGGCTTTTTGGTACAACTTGAGCAGCAAACTAAGGGAGAGCCAACAGAATTTGAAGATCCAAATCTACTTCCTTTGCTTGCTGAATTTTCAAATATATTTGACGAACCGCGCAACCTACCTCTTACCTGTCGGCATGATCATTGTATAATGATTCTTCCAGTCAAATCTTCAGCAAATGCTCAGCCATAACAGTATCCACATCTTCAGAAGGATGAAATAGAAAGGATTATAAAAGAGATACTCGAAACAGGAGTTATTCGGCCAAGTTGCAACCTCTACTCTTCGCCGGTGCTACTTGTACGCAAGAAGGACGGAACAAGGCGAATATGTGTTGATTACCGAGCTCTCAATGGCATAATCATCAAGGACAAATACTTTATTCCAATAGTAGATGAATTGCTAGATGAAAGGGAGCACAAATCTTTACAAAGCTGGACCTTTGATCCGGGTATCATCAAATACGAGCATGCGAAGAAGACATACGGAAAACCACCTTTTGAACACACAACAACCACGAATTTTTGCTTTCTTTAACAAAAGGTGGAATATCTTAGGCATATCATATCAGAGGAAGGTGTGGCAGTGGACCCCTTCAAAATTGGAGTAATGCAAAACTGGCCGACCTCGAGAAACATAAAATTGCTACATGGCTTTCTGGGTTTAACAGGCTACTACCGCAAGTTCGTGAAAAACTATGGAAAGATCAGTGCATCACTTACTTCCTTACTAGAAAAAGATGTCTTCCAATGGTTGGACAGAGCCTCCGCTGCCTTCGACAAACTTAAGGCATCCATGACGACGACGCCGGTGCTAACACTACCAGATTTCAACCGACCCTTCATTATTGAGGCCGACACATCTAGAGTCAGAATTGGAGCCATTCTCATGCAAGATGGTCGACCACTCGCATACACTAGCAAGGCATTATCTCCCTCCGATCAAAATATGTCAACATATGATAAGGAGATGCTCGCCATTGTGCGCGCAGCAACGAGGTGGAGATTGTACTTGATCAGGCGATACTTTCAAATCAAGACCGACCATAAAAGCCTAAAATATCTCTTGGAGCAGAAGATATCTTCCCCCGAGCAGCAAAAATGGGTAACAAAACTTCTTGGATTTGATTTTGAAATAACTTACAAAAAGGAGAAAGAGAATGTTCTTGCAGATGCGCTTTCGCAGCTACCCGAGCAAGTTGAAGTTTCGACCGTTTCACTTCCGACCAGCCACTTCCTTGAGGATATTAAGATGGAATGGCAGGAAGATTCAGATACTAGTAAGATTATAAAAAAATTGGAGGAAGCACCAAGCCCCATGGCTCATTACAATTGGGACTCAAAAGAATTACACTATAAGGGACGCATTGTGCTTGTGACAAATTCTACTTGCATCTTCAATAGCAGATTTTGGACAAAGTTATTATATATGCAGGGTACTAAATTGAAAAGGAGTACGACATATCACCAACAAACCAACAGCCAACCGGATGTTTTAAACAGGTGCTTGGAGACAGCCCAAAGCCACCCACCAAATATGACTACCCAAAGAGAACTCCAGACCCAACCAAGTGCCATTATTGATCGACGGATCGTGACTCGACGACGACGACCCACTAATGAATTGCTAATACAGTGGGCGAACCTACCAAAAGAAGATGCCACTTGGGAGAACTATGACGACTTGAAGATCAAATTCCCAGAATTCATGAATCATCAGCCTCGAGGACAAGGCTGATTTGAAGAGCGCGGGTCTGTTAGGACTCTAGCTTGGAGAGTCCTAATTGAGAGGGACATTCATGTAAAAATGTTAGGACTCTAGCTAGGAGAGTCCTAATTGAGAGGGACATTCTGTTAGGACTCTAGCTAGGAGAGTCCTAATTGTGAGGGGCATTCATATAGGAGGTTTTTTCTTAGAGAAGAATTAGGAGTTGTAAGGGAATAGGAGTCTTGAGTAGGAGTCCTATTAGGAGTTGGTTAGAAGTAAGAGTCTTAAGTAGGAGTCCTATTAGGAGTTAGGGTTTAGAAGCCCTATAAATAGCCATGTATTCCTTCTCTTTTCATAGGCAATAGATGAATCTTTTCTGCAGCCTTTGAGCAGCAACTTGGAGGGAGGAACCCCTATAGAGTTCCAAGGAGGCCGATCCCCTAAAGAGATCAACCCCAAGTTTAGAATCTGCACGGGTTCTAACACATCGGGCCAAGAAGAGTGGACATTGTGCCAAGGATATCGGAGTTACGGAGATCAACTGGCTGATTGGGCAATAGGCCACAAGATTGGATGATGCGCCAAAGAAACGGATAAAGCGTCCATGGACTAATGACGTGCTAGACAACATAATTCATGCTTAGTAATAATTGTCTAGCTCGAAGTATATTTTTGTATATGCAGGATTAACTACGATAGCAAGGCATAAAGAAAAATGAAGTCCTAGAGTCAAGAACGCGATTTCGTTGGGAGTTCGAGAGTTCGTCGAAAGTCCAGACATTCATCGGAAGTTCTGCTGGAACCAACCAAGAAGTCTAGGAGCTTACCAAAGAAGCTCGTCGGAACTCGCTAAGAAGATTATCATGAAGTCCAGGAGATTGCCGAGAGACCACCGGAACATTACCAAGAGATCGTCGGAAGTTCACCAGAAGATCGTCGGAAGCTCGCCGGAAGAAACAAGACTTATCTTACTTAGATTATGCCTTAGGAATCATAGTTAGCACATAATTGGAGTTGGGATTGGGAGGTAATCCCATCAACTCTATTAGGGGCCATTTAGGCCTAAAGTTCAGCTGATTTGGGCCGGATTCAAGGCCTAACTAGGGTGCTGAAAGCCTAGCCGACAGTGGCACCGCTTGGGGAACAACACCCCATGAAATCTAGGCGATGGTATCGCCCAGGCTGGGCGATGGTACCGTCGGTAGTGAATGCTACTAGCGGTGGTACCGCCCGTACCCAAGAAACCAAGGATGAGACCTTTTTAGGCTCCAAATTTGAATCAACTTGAAGCTTATAAATACACCTCTCATCCCTGGTTAAATAACACAAGCACAAAGAATTAAAAAAAGGCAAAAATGCTGCTGAAATATCTTATGAGAATTCTCCTCTTCTAGTCTAAGTGTTAGAATAATTTGAGAGAGGAGTGAGTACTTATAAAGGTTATCTCCTATGAAAAGGAGAAGAAGGGTATAAGAAGGAGATTGATCTTTGCCTATTAAAGGAAGATCGATAGTGGATGCCGGTGGTCTCGATGGAAGAGGAATCGGCGGAGTAGATGTAGGTCATGATGACCGAACCACTATAAAACTCGGTTTGTATTTCTATTTGAGCAATTTATTTTTACTGCAAACTTTACTTGTTTACTACTTCTAATACATTTACGAATGTGTTTCAAGTTAACATCTTTCAAAATCATTTTTATCATACGAAAGAAATTTTTTGAAACCGGTGATTTTACTGTTGCACTAATTCACCTCCCCCTCTTAGTGTCGCTCTTGATCCTAACATAGGAGACAACCTTTACAAGCCTCTCTCTTTTAGACCTCACTCCTCCCTTAGAAACCTTCTAAATCTAGGAGGAAGAGACTTACTAACTTTAGAGAGATTATAACACCTTTTTTTTCAAGTATAATTTTCCCTTTTTTCTACTCAATTTTGTGCTCCTCCAAGCATAAAAAACTAGTATATTTATAGACCCTAAATGATTTCAAAAAGGAGCTAAAAAAGGTCTCATCTAAGGTTTCCCGAGTCCTAGCGGTACCACCACTTGTGCTGAGTGTTGAATCTTAGATTTTGATGATGAAATCAATTGATAAATTATTTGATCCAATCCATGTGTTGACATAAGTGTATAGGATTAAGTACGATAGCAGTAAGACGTAAAGCAGATGATAGGCCGGAGTCGAAGATTCGGATGATATATCGAGAGCTCGCCATGAGTTCATTGTGAGATCACCGGAAGCATGCTGGAAGACTCGCTGAAAGCTCGTCGGGAGATTGCCGGAAGAACGCTAGAAGACTAGCCGAGAGTTCATCGATAGTTCACCGGAAGCACACTGGAAGACTCACCGAGAAGTTCGCCGGAGGATCACCGAAAGAAAAATCAACGTATCAAACTAATTTCTTATCTTAATCATAGTTAGAATCATAAATTAAGTTAGGATTGGGAGGTGAACCCACTAACATAATTAAGGGCCAACTAGGCCCTTAATAGGGCTGAATTGGGCCAGATTGAACAACCCATTCAGCCCCTAAAAACATCTCCGGCAGTGGCACTGCCTGGTGACCCAATCCCACAAATGGTCTAGGCGGTGGTACCATCGGCAATTATTACCTGGTAGTGGTGGTACCGCTAGAGTTCGGTCTCCAAGCTCTATTAGGCAGTAGTACCACCTAGACTGAGCGGTGGTACCATCCAGTGTTAGATTGCAAGCAGTAGTACCGCCCAATAATGGCGGTGGTACCACCAGTACCCCAAAAATCCAGGATGAGGTACTTTCTGGCTCCATTTTCTAAGCCATTGGGGCCTATAAATACCCCACCCTTGTCTGCATGAAAGGGCACGAAAGCATTGGCATAATCTTGAGTTTTTGAGTCTTAAAGTGTTGTAAAAGTGAAAAGTTCTCATTCATCTCTTATCCTTGTAACTATCCAAGAATGAGGAGTGAGACTTATAAGGGTTGTCTCCTAAACCTAGCAAAAGGAGAAAGAGCTGTAAAAGGTGGTTGACTTTCGCCTATTGAAGGAAGGCCTTTAGTGGACGTTGGTGACCTCGTCGTAGGAGGAATTCGAAAGTGGATGTAGGTCATATTGACCGAACCACTTGAAATTCTAATTTGCTTTTCATTTGTGCAATTTACATTACTGCAAATCTTCTTAATCTTCTCTTGCACTTTTACGAAAGTTTTCAAGTTCAAATTCTCTCCGAAACGGATTGAATTGAAACCATTTTCATCGGAATCGGTTTTAATCGAAACAAACACTTTTATGAAATCGGGAAAGTTTTCCACTACACTAATTCACCCCCTCTCTAGTGCCACTATTGATCCTAACAATTGGTATTAGAGCAAGGTTCACTCTCATTTAGTTTTAAACCCAAGAGAGATGGTAATTACCGGTAACCTAGAGGGCCTTTCAATTACACGTCCACCCATATTCAATAGGATGGATTACACATATTGGAAGACTAGAATGAGGATCTTCCTAATTTCAATAGATTTTGAATTATAGAATATTATAGAAAATGAGTTTCAAAATGTTAGGATCGAGAGCACTAAGGGGGGGGGGGGGGGGGGGGGGTGAATTAGTGCAGCGGAAAACTTACAGCGATTAAAACCAAAAGCTGCGTTCGTTCAATAAAAACTATTATGATGCAAAAGCTAATTCTCAGTTTGTATCTAAGTGCAGTTTGCGTCTAAGCGCAGATTGCGTCTAAGCGCAGTTTGCGTCTAAACACAGTTTGCGTCTAAGCGCAGATTGCGTCTAAGCGCAGTTTACGTCTAAACGCAGATTTATGTCTAAACGCAGTTTTACGTCTAAACGCAGATTTACGTCTAAACGCAGTTTTACGTCTAAACGCAGATTTACGTCTAAACGCAGTTTTACGTCTAAACGCAGATTTACGTCTAAACTCAGTTTACGTCTAAAACGTCTTTACACAGTTTGAGCAGTTTTACGTCTAAACGCAATTTTACGTCTAGACGCAGTTTCAAAGGGATCTGAACTTTAGAAACTCATAAAAGCGCAGAAGACAGTTTTGCAGAATCAAGGCGTAAACGTAAACTGCGATGTAAATATCGTACGAAAACACTGGTTTACGTCTGAAAGCAGATTCGGACAGATCAGCACTTAAAAACTTGTTCATGAAGGCATAGAAGACAGTTTTGCAGAATTAAAACGTAAACGTAAACTGTAATGTACGAAAACACCGATTTGCGTCTGAATGCAGATTCGGAAAGAACAGCACTTAGAACTTGTTCGTAAAAGCGCAGAGAGCAGTAGTTATGAAGGAGATTTGCAGTAATGATAAAGTGCTCAAAATAAACGCAAACCAGAGATTTAGAGTGGTTCGGTCAGTCTTGACCTACTCCACTTTTGGCTTCCTCCACCGACGAGGTCACCGACGTCAACTAGAGGCCTTCCTTCAATAGGCGAAGGCCAACTGCCCTTTTATAGTTTCTCTCCTTTTGACAGGCTCAGGAGACAACCTTTACAGACCTTTCTCTCCTCACTTTACAACTCAAAAACTTGAAGAACAGAAGGAGGAGACTTAAAGGCTTTACAACACTTTTGAGCTCTTAGAATCACAGAAAAGATCAAGATTTCGGTGTAGGTCTATATCTTTTCAGTGCTGAATGGGTGGGGTATTTATAGGCCCCAACCCAATTCAAATTTGGAGCTCAAAACGATCAAATCCCGGAATTCCGGGATCAGGCGGTTGCACCTCTTGACTGGAGAGGTTGCACCGCCTGGCAGAGCTCGAAGACTGAGCTCAGGCGGTGCCACCTCTCTGTCAGGGAGGTTGCACCGCCCAGTCTTGCTCGAAGACTGAGCTCAGGCGGTGCCACCTCTCTGTTAGGGAGGTTTCACCGCTCAATCTTGCTCGAAGACTGAGCTCAAGCGGTGCCACCTCCCGGCTGGGGAGGTTGCACCGCCCAGTCTCGCTGGGAGGCTTAGCCCAGGCGGTGCCACCTCCTGGCCTAGGCGGTTGCACCTCCTAGTGCAATCAGGGTCCGAATGGTTAGCTCCATTCGGCCCAATTTCAGTCTTTCAGGGGCCCAATTGTCCCAAGATTAAGCTAATGGGATCACCTCCCATTTTCCAACTTAATCAACATGCTAACTACGATTAGATCTAAGACAATTTCTGCAGCTTTGCTTCGGTGCGTCAATCGCTCCTTCCGGCGCGTTTCCGGCGAACTTCCGTCGATTATCCGATGAATCCTCGGTGATGCTCCTGCAGACTTCTGGCAAACCCCTGGACTTTGCGACGATCCACTTGGCAAGTTCCGACGAGCTTCGCTTGGCAAGCTTCTGGACTTCTCGGATCTGTTCTCGCAGAACCTCCGACGACCGTCCGAACTTCCGTCGAACTCTCGAACTTCCAACGTGATCATGAACTTGACTCCGGCGCAACTCCTGCTGCTTGTCTAACTTTCATCGTAGTTAATCCTGCACACTTATCTCAACACATAGATTAGACAACAAATGACAATTGACTTCATCATCAAAATCCGAGATTCAACACAAGAGTCTTCTCTTCCAATGAACGATTGGAATGAGTTGGAGAAGAAGACTTTCTCTTTAAATGCAAAGGCTATGAATGCCTTGTTTTATGCCTTAGATAAAAATGAGTTTAATCGTGTATCCTTTTGTGAAACTGCTTTTGATATTTGGCATACACTCGAAGTATCTCATGAAGGTACAAGTAGAGCGAAGGAGTCAAAAATTAATCTTTTAGTGCATACTTATGAGTTGTTTCGAATGAAACCGAGTGAGACCATTAGAGACATGTTCACCCGATTTATGGATGTCGCCAATGGTCTAAAAGGACTTGGTAATGGTTTCTCGGATTTTGCACTTGTTAATAAAATTTTAAGATCCCTTTCAAAGAGTTGGGACCCTAAAGTCAAAGTCATTCAAGAGGCCAAAGACCTAAATAATTTCCTCTCGAAGAACTAATTGGGTCACTAATGACCTATGGAGATGACTTGTAAAGCTCATGAAAAGCTTGAGGACACCCTTCCAAAGAACAAGAAGGATATGGCACTAAAAACCCAAGAAGACCACTTGAAAGAAAACTTAAGTAATGAGGACCTTGATGAAGACTTGGCACTCTTAACAAGGAAATTTAAAAAATTTATAAAAATAAATAAATTTAAAAATCATACTAAAAATAAGTTTGAACCCAAGAAATATCAAGTAATATGTTACGAGTGTAAGAAGCCGAGGCATTATAAGAGCGAATGTCCCCTAGCCAAGAAGAGGCAACCAAAGAAGAAGGCTCTTAAAGCAACATGAGACGACTCAAGTGCATTCGAAGAAGAGGAGCCTACCATCACCGAGCAAGTTGCTCACTATGTACTATTGGCCATTGGAGATGAGGTAACAAGTTCATTTGATGCAAATTTATCCTTTGATGAACTATTAAATGCTTTTCATGATTTATTTGATGAATGCAAATCAATTAGTAAAAAATATAATTATTAAAAAGGGAGCATGATTCTCTTATTAGTGATTACAATATATTAATAGTTGAGCACAATAATAGTTTAGCTTCATGTACGAAATGTGATGAACTAAAAATATTTAGAAAGGAAAACTTGCTACTCAAAGAAACCTAAAAAAAATTTGAGGTTGGTAGCAAGTCCTTGAACATGATCCTTGCTAACAAGGGTCACGTTCATAGAAAAGGCGGAATCGGATTTGTGAGTAGCTCTCACCAAAATCCAACCACCTTTGTTAAAGGCCCCACTTTGCATGTTTCATCCCAAAACAAATGCAACTTTTGTTGCAAATTTGGGCATTTAACTTATCATTATCCGTTCAAGAAATGTAGTCCACATAAATTGATTTGGGTTCCTAACAGAATCTCAAATGACTCAATGCAACATAATAAGTTATGTAGATCGATTTTTGAGGCACCCAAGGTCAAATGGGTACATAAAAATCATTCTTTTTTTATAGAAGAAAGTACTATCACAAGCTAGGAGCAAGAGATGGTACCTTGATAGTGGATGCTCAAGGAATATAACCGGAGATCCATCTCAATTCTCTAAACTCACTAGCATAGATGAAAGATATATCACCTTCGGAGACAACAAGGGTAAAATCATTGGCAAAGGAACCATAGGTAATAAATCCAACTTCTTTATTGAAGATGTGTTATTGGTTGATGGCTTAAAGCATAATCTCTTAAGCATTAGTCAATTGTGTGATAAAGGATATATCATTAAATTTAAATCCAATGCTTGCATTATTGAAAAACTATACAAAAACACATTAATGATTGCCTTAAAACAAAATAATGTATATACTATCGATATTAATGATCTATGAAATGAAATGTGCTTTTTTATTTTGAATGACGATGCTTGGCTTTGACATAGGAGATTAGGTCATACTAGTATGAAACTAACCTATTAAATTTCATCTAAAGAACTTGTAAGAAGAATTCCTCATATGAAGTTCGTCAAATATAATGTATGGGATGCATATCAACTAGGAAAACAAATAAAAGGTAGCTTCAAACCTAAGAACCAAATAAGCACCTCTAGATCTTTACAATTGATCCATATGGACTTGTTCGGACCAATTACTATATTAAGCTTAAGAGATAAAAAATATGCATTTGTCATCGTGGATGATTATAGTAGATACACATGACCTTATTTTTCGGCATACAAAAGTGAATACTATAGGAATTTCTCTAAGTTTTGTAAACTTGTTCAAAATGAAAAGGGTTTTCTGATTTCGTCAATTCGAAATGATCACAGTGGTGAATTTCAAAACTGTGATTTCAAAGAATTTTGTGAATCTAATGGATATAAGCGTAACTTCTCTACTCCAAGAAATCCTTAACAAAATGAAGTAGTAGAAAGAAATAATAGAAACTTACAAGAAATGGTAAGAACCATGTTAAACGAACATAGTCTACCCAAATATTTTTAAGTTGAAGCCGTAAATACGGCATGCTATATTATGAATAGGGTTCTAGTAAGACCATTACTTTTCAAAACTCTTTATGAGTTGTGGAACAACAAAAACCTTAACGTTGCATACTTTAAAGTTTTCGGATGTAAATATTTTATTTTAAATGAAAAAGATGCCTTAGGTAAATTTGATACAATATCCGATGGAATTTTTCTTGGCTATTCTTTTATTTCTAAAGCATTTCATATCTTTAACAAAAGAACTTTGATTGTAGAAGAATCTATTCATGTTGTTTTTAATGAAAATTTCAAAGTTAAGAAAAATGATTTTGATGATGATGTTAATTTTGATGCTTTGAATTTAAATGAAACCCTTTCTCCATCTAGTAACTTTGATGCATCTTCTTCCGAAACATCCTTACCCAAGGATTGAAAGCATATAGATGCTCATCCTAAGGAGCTAATTATAGGAGACACATCAAAAGGGGTTCAAACTCATTCTTCTCTTAAGAATTTTTAGGCCAACGCTGCTTTTCTCTCCCAAATTGAACTTAAATGTATTGACGAGACCTTGAAAGATGATTCATGGGTCATCGCAATGCAAGAAGAGTTGAATCAATTTGAGATAAATGAGGTGTGAAAACTTATTCCTAGACCAAATGACCATTTAGTTATTGGTACTAAATGAGTCTTTAGAAATAAGCAAGATGACTTTAGTATCGTGGTTCGAAACAATGTTAGATTAGTGGCCAAAGATTTCAACTAAGAAGAAGGGATTGATTATGAAGAGACATTCGCTCCTGTGGCATGATTAGAAGTGATAAGGATGCTCTTTGCCTATGTTAGTAGTAACAATTTTAAGTTATTTCAAATGGATGTTAAAAGTGCTTTTCTTAATGGCTTTATTTTTGAAGAAGTTTATGTTGAAAAACCTCCCGGATTTAAGAATGATAATCTCCCTACTCATGTGTTTAAATTGACTAAAGGTCTCTATGGATTGAAACAAGCCCCAAGGGATTGGTATGAGAGACTTAGCTCATTTTTATCGAAAATAATTTCTCTAAAGGCATGGTCGATACTACTTTATTTATCAAAAATTTTGAAAATAATTTTTATATTATTCAAATTTATGTTGATTATATTATTTTCGGTTCCACGAATGAATTTCTATGTGAATCATTTGCTAAAAGTATAAGTCTTGAATTTGAAATGAGCCTAATGGGGGAGCTAACCTTTTTTTTAGACTTACAAATCAAACAACTTAAGGATGGTATTTTTATTGGTCAAACAAAATATACATTAGACTTGCTAAAACGATTTAATATGGATAGTTCAAAGGCCGTTAATACTCCTATGAGTACCTCCACTAAGTTAGACATTGACGAAGGTAGAGAAAGCTTTGATCAAAAAGTCTATAGGGGTATGATAGGTAGTTTACTATACCCCACTGCAACTAGACCGGATATCATGTTTCGTATAGGACTTTGTGCTAAATTTCACGGTGGTACCACCTTTGTCAAGCGATGGTACCACCAAAGATCGATCTCCGAGCACTATCAAGCGATAGTACTGCCCAGACTAAGCGGTGGTACCACCCAGTGTCAGATTGCAAGCGATAGTACCACCCAGTAATGGTGGTGGTACCACCAGTACCTCAAAAATTTGGGATGAGATACTTTTTGGCTTCATTTTTGAAACCATTGGGGCCTATAAATACCCCACCGACTTGGGAATGATGCCAAATAATGTACCCACAAGTAGTTATAGTCTACAACATGTGTAGTCATAACTATCGCATTCGCACTCTATGAGTTACTTGGCTTTGTCTATGACTTATATAGATAAAGCTATTTGTAGAAACTTTACACATAATCAATTTACTTTTACTTACCAAAAAAAATAAATACCCCACCTTTTTCTACATGAAAGGGCACGAAAGCATTGACTTAATCTTGAGTTCTTGAGTTTTAAAGTGTTGTAAACGTGAAAAGTTCTCCTCCTTCATCTCTTAGCCTTGTAACCATCCAAAAAAAAGAGGAGCAAAATGAGAAAGAGCTGTAAAAGGTGGTTGGCCTTCGCCGATTGAAGAAAGGCCTTTAGTGGACGCCGATGACCTCGTCGGAAGGGGAATCCAAAAGTAGATATATGTTACATTGACCGAACCACTCTAAATTCTAGTTTGCTTTTCATTTGTGCAATTTACATTACTACAAGTCTTCTTAATCTTCTCTTGCACTTTTACGAAAGCTTTCAAGTTAAAATTCTCTCCGAAACGGATTGAATCGAAACCATTTTCATCAGAATCGGTTTTAATAGAAATAAACACTTTTCTGAAATCGAAAAAGTTTTATGCTGCACTAATTCACCCCCCCTCTTAGTGCCACTCTTGATCCTAACACTAAGAGGTACCACCGCCTGCAGCATTGACACTAGGAGGTACCACTGCTAAGTCTAGTGGTACCACCACTGACACAGTCTGGGAAACTGTGTCTGGGCGGTACCACCACCTGACCTAGCGGTACCACGACCTTATAGCTTTGAAAAGTGTGCTCTTGACTTTTCCAGGTCATGGGCAGTTCCACCTATTCTTGGGTCATTGAATAGACTTTTCACTAGGCCCAAAACAGTCCCAACTCAGGCCCAACGAGCCCCTAATTGAGTTGACATGGTTAACCCGAAACCAACTCAATTACTACCTAACTATGACCAATTAAGACAACCGATTACAAGATTGGAATTCTATGTTATCCGACATGTCATTGGTGTTAGGATCGAATCGGCACTAGGGGGGAGGGGTGAATTAGGGTAGCGGATAAAAATATCATTTTAAAAATCTTCATATGATAAAAATCCTAGTCCAACGAAAATCATTTCATTTTTCTTGAATGAATAAAGAAGTGTACTATAAGTAAGGATTCAGTTTGTAGTAAAAATAAACTACAAAAATAGAAATACAAATTAAGTTTTATAGTGGTTCGGTCATCATGACCTACATCTACTCCCAATTCCTCTTCTATCGAGGCCACCGGCTTCCACTACCGATCTTCCTTCAATGGGCGAAGATCAACTATCCTTTTACACTCGATTCTCCTTTTTACAGGTTCAAGAGAGAACCTTTACACCCCCACTTACTCATCTCTTAAACCACGCTAACACTTAAAGTTTAAGAGGAGTTCTCACAAGATTACAACAGAGCTTTTCTACTTTTTTGCTCTCAATTCTTGCGTGTTTTAACTAAGGATGAGAGGGATATTTATAGGCCTCAACTGGATTCAAACATAGAGCCTAAGAGTGTCTCATCCCTGGGTTTCTCGGGTCTTGACGGTACGACCCCTTGTGCTGGGTACCACAACCTCCAGCACTGAAATTGGGCGGTACCACCGCCTAATTGTTAGGATCAAGAGCAGCACTAAGAGGGGGGGGGGGGGGGGGGGGTGAATTAGTGCAGTGAAAAAAGTCATCGGTTTTGTAAAATATTCATTCATTAAAAATCAATCTCGAAAAGTGCTTGAATTTAGAGTAAATAAACTAGCAATTAATTTAGAAAGTAATGGTAGTAAAGAAAAGCAGAATGGAAATGAGCATACTAGAATTTATAGTGGTTCAATCGTTGTGACCTATATCTACTTTTAATTCCTCCTCCGTCGAGGTCACTGGTGTCCACTAATGGTCTTCCTTTAATAGGTGAAGACCAACCACCTCTTTACATCATTTTCTCCTTTTCATGGGTTTAGGAGATAACCCTTACAGAGCTCACACCTCTCTTAAATGATCATAATACTAGAAAGGAAGGAGGAGGACTTTTAGCACTTTTACAATACTTTTAAAACCCAAAGACTTCAAGATATTGTTCACACTTTCTACCCTTTCATGTAGAAAAGGGTAGGGTATTTATAGGCCCCAATGGCTTCAGAATTGGAGCCAAAAAATGTTACATCCCCGGATTTCATGGTACTAGCGGTACCACCGCCATTATTGGGCAGTACTACTGCCTGCAGACTGAAACTGGGTGATACCACTACTCAGTATGGGCAGGACCACCACTTGATAGAGCTCGGAGATTGAGCTCTAGCGGTACCACCGCTTGACAGGGCGGTACCACCACTTGACAACATTAACTATCGGTGGTACTACTGCCCAAAGCACCTGGGAGACTGAATCTCAAGTGGTGCTTCTGTCGGCCCTACGATGCCAACACTGGCCATGACTTCAGGTACTGAATGGGCTATTCAAACGGGCCAATTTAGCCTTCTAAAGGGCCCAGTTGGCCCCTAATTGAGTTAGTGAGATTATCTCCAAATCCTAACTCAACTTATGATCTTACTAAAATTATTAAGACACTTAAATAAGCAAACTTAGTCTGGTATGTCAATTGTTCTTCTGGTAAGCTTTCGGCGATCTTTCGGCAAACTTCCGACAATCTCTCGATAATGTTCCAGTGGACTCCTAGCGAGCTCCTGGACTTTACGATGATCTTCTTGGCGAATTCCAATGAGCTTCTTTGGCAAGCTCCTAAACTTCTCAGTTAATTCAGGCAGAACTTCTGATGAACATTCGGACTTCCGACGAACTCTCGAACTCCCAACAAAATCTTGATCTTGACTCCGACCCAACATCTGCTTTATGCCTTATTGCTATCGTATTTAATCCTACACACTCTTCTCAACATATAGATCAAATCAAATAATTTACAAATTGATTTCATTATCAAAATTTGAGATTCAACAATCTCCCCCTTTTTATGATGATAATCAATTGACGACGAAGTTAACCTTAACTCCCCCTATCTATATGTCATACTTGAGAAAAGATACTTTTGAATTCAAGGACTTTGAATTCGAGTATCAAACCGATAGGTTATATTCATTTAAACTTATCAACATGCACATCATGATACTTTATTATAATTTACCAATTCAAAATACGATATCACGTATTTATGAAAAATGATGTCAATGATTGATATCCATTTTCAAATCCACAGACAATCATCATTTTTAAGTATGATACAAATTTCAAATATGAAATTTAGTAAGATGACAATTCTTGATAAAAGATAACAATTCATCGTTCCGAGACATGATATCAATTGTGAATAGCAAGTTGAGCTCATGATGCCTTATGATAGACAATTATGAAGCATGAAATATTTCAATGATCTACAATGCATATGAAATACATTTTAATATGCTTCCATTATTTGTGATGTGTTGAGATGTATTTGATGATTACTATTACATTTCAAGCATTCACAAAACATACAAGCAATTATGATAAGATATATTTTATATATTTATCTCAAATATTCATAATGTCAATTAGTCATTAATTTACCATATTTCTCTCCCTTTGTCATCAAACAAAAGGAGAATCATTCAATAATGCAAATGTGGTAAACAAAATTAAACAATTTTTCACATCAATTTATCTAAGCCATAAAGGAAGATAAGCAAAAACTTTGCATTATAACCTTTTTGGATAAGCTAATATTTTTACTCAAGGGCTTTTTGGTTCTTCTTGAAAGGATTTGAACCAAATTCCTTAAAGGATTTGAACCAAGTCAAATACAAAACAATAAATGAGTTTTTGTTAAATCATGATTTAATTTTAACAAAGAGAAGGGATTCATGAAAAGAATTAAAATATCTATACGAAATCAAATCCCCATTCTTGCCAGTGATCATCTCATACTAAAAATTTATAAAAGTTTATCTTTCATGAGAAGAGTAAGGAAGAATTCATGTGAGAGGAGCATCACATAAAAAAGAAATCCAGGAATAAAACTTCACAAATCAAATTTGTTTCTCATTAAAAATTCACAAGAGTAAAATCCATGAGAGATGTATTTGTCAATGAATTCCATGAGTAAAGTGATTAAGTGTATCAAAAATCATTAAGTGATGGAGCATTATATGAAACAAATTTGATACCAAGTTAAGAGGAAAATAAAAATGAAATAAATTCATAAAGGCTTCATTCATGAGATGAATTAAGAGGAAGATAGTCAGGAATAGAAATACAACAAACTCATGCATTCGAACAATTTAACATCCCTAACTCTTCATGAATAAAATCAAAATTTTCTTCATTTAAAGGTTTTGTAAAGATACCGGATAATTGATGTTTCATATCAATAAACTCTAAAGATATGTCATGGTTATTAACATGATCTCTTATGAAATGATGCATAATGTCAATATGTTTAATTTTAGAGTGTTGAAAAGGATTTTTTGTTAAACATATTGCACTTGTGTTATCACATTTTATAAGAAAATTCTTAAGGTGAATCTTATAATCTTCCAATGTATTTTTCATCCATACAACTTGTGCACAATATGCAATAGCTACCATGTATTCGGCTTCAGTTGTAGTTAGTGCAATCGAGTTTTGTTTCTTGGAAGACCAAGAGACAAGTTGATACCGAGGAGGGTAAAATACATAATGGATTTCGAAAGAAAACCGATAGAATAGTTTTTCAGTAGAAAATATCATAGTAGACAAGGAACGAACTCTTGAAGAAAAGTCATAGTACTATTGTATTTGTTGGAATAAGTGTTTTGAATAGAAAAAGCATGAACTCACAATAAAACTTAAATAAGATCAAAAAGTAGTTCAACACCATATTAAAATCACAAAGGGATACAGAAATTTACCTCCCCAAGGAAACGAGAATACAGAACATAAATCAAAAGACTCACCAATCAAAGACACATCCAAGAGATTCAGAGTTTAAGGAAGTTCTCTAAAAGAGCTTCTACCAAGATATCATCAGTTTCTATAGTCCTTTCTAAGCCCTAAACACCAACATAAGTACTAGTGCATGAAACAATCCTTCATGCATAGGGAATTTCAAAATTAAGTGTTCATAGTTGCTAACCAACTCCTTTAATGCATTCCTTAGTCATGAAGAAAAGTACTTTAAAATAGCTTTAACTTTGTGCAGAGAATATGCTGATGAGTTATCAAATTTGAGTGGGCTGAGTTAAAGATTATGAGGATCATTGTTGGCTGAAAAAAATATCATATCATAATCAAGGTTCATATTATTAGATTGTAGTAAATTAGACACTCCCGTGTCAATCTCCCCTGGTTGAAAAAGACTTGTCCTCAAGTCCTTGTTTCAACATGATTATAAAAAGGACTTAAATCAGCCACATTAAATGTTAGGGATACTCCGTAATCTTTAGGTAGCTCAATCTCATTAGAATTTTTGTCAATTCTCTAAGCACCTTAAATGGACCATAAGCCTTTGGTTTTAATTTTTCAAATTTGCTCGTTGAAAACCTTTCATTCCTTAGATGAATCCAAACCAAATCACCTGCATTAAACTTCACATGTTTTCTGTGTTTGTTGGCAGCATGCATATACCTCTCATTTTACTTCTTAATGGCTGCTTTCACACCCTCATACAGCTTATTTATCTGCTTAGCTCTTTCATCAGCATCTCCACTAAATTGCTTTGTTATAGAATAAGGGATTAAGTCCAAAGGACCAGAAGGATTAGCACCATAAACTACCTCAAAAGGACTCTTACCAATACTACAATGCATAGAACGATTGTAAGCAAACTCAATTTGTGGAAGAATGACATCCCATTGCTTAATATTCTTACCAACATAGCTTCTAAGCAAATTTCCTAAGCTTCTGTTCGTTACCTCAGTTTTCCTATCAGTTTGTGGATGATGCGAGCTATTGAAATTCAAAGAAGTATCCAGCTTCCTCCAAAGAGTTCTTCAAAAATGATTAACAAATTTTGAATCTCGATTAGATACCATAATTCTTGGAATACCATGCAATTTAATAATCTCCTTAAAATACAAATCAGCAATATGAGATGCATCATTTGATTTATTGCAAGGAATAAAGTGAGATATTTTTGAAAATCTGTCAATAACAACCTTGATTGAATCTTTGTTCCTTTGAGTTTTTGGCATTTAGCACTGGCAATGGAGTGTACAAACTAGAATTTTGACTTCTTATTTTTGCCAAATGACACACTCGACATTGCTTCACATATCTCTCCACATCTCTAAACATCTTAGGCCAATAGAAGTTTGATTGAATAAGAGCTAAAGTCTTATCTTCACCGAAATGTCTACCCAAAATACCACCATGAGTTTCAGCTAGAATTACCTATCTCAAAGAACAAGATGAAATACATAAAGCATTAGCTTGAAAAAGAAAATCATCAAGGATAAAAAATTATATAAAGGAACCTAATTTATAATTCTACTATATTGAGCCAAAATCCACATCATTCGTATAGAGATCTTTGAATGTCTCAAATTCAACTACTTTGACTTTCATTGCTGATAATAAACAATGCTTTCTACTCAATACGTCAGCAACTACATTTGAACACTAGATTTGTGCTTGATTGTAAAGTTATAAGATTATAAAAACTCCACCCAAGCTGCATGCCTCTTATTTAGCTTGTGCTGGTGATTAATGAACTTTAATGCTTCATGATCAGAATATAGGACAAATGACTTGGCAAGAAGATATTGACTCCAATAAGACAAAGCTCGATAAATCACATAAAACTTCTTGTCATAAGTAGAATATTTCTTTCTTGTATCATACAGCTTTTCACTAAAAAATGCAATAGGCTTTCTATCTTGACTCAAAACAGCACCAATTCCCACATTAGATGCATCACATTCAACTTCAAACACATTGTCAAAATTTGGTAGAATTAAGATAGGAGCTTTGATCACCTTTCTTTTTAAAAGCTCAAAAGCATCATTAGCCTCACTAGTCCATTTGAATTTATCACATTTCAAACATTCGGTGATTGGAGCAACAATAGAGCTGAAACCCTTGATGAATCTTCTGTAAAAGGAAGTTAGCCATGGAAACTCCTCACATCATGCAATGAAGCAGGTGTTGGCCAATTAAGAATAGCTTCTACCTTACTTTGATCCATTACAATTCTATTTTTCAAAACAACATATCCCAAAAACATGACACACTGAGTAAAAAAATCATACTTCTTCATATTAGCATAAAGCTTTTGCTGTCTCAAAATAATAAAGATCTCTTTAAGATGAGTCATATGCTCTTCTTCAGTCTTGCTGTATACCAATATATCATCAAAGTAAACTATAATAAATATTCCAATGCATGACTTAAGTATGTGATTCATAAATCTCATGAAAGTGCTAGGAGCATTAGATAGCCTAAATGGCATAACCAACCATTCATATAAGCATTCTCTAGTTTTAAGTAATGTTTTTCACTCATCTCCGAGCCTCATTCTTATTTGGTGATAGCCACTCCTCAAATCAATTTTAGAGAAAATAGAAACACCACATAATTAATCAAGTAAATCATCTAACCTTGGAATGAAAAAATGATAATCCGTTGTGATTTTGTTGATAGTACGACTGTCCACACATATTCTCCAAGAACCATCTCTCTTAGGTGCCAATAAGGCTAGAACCACACAAGGACTCATGCTCTCCCGAATTAACCCATTTTTTACCAATTCATCAACTTACCTTTGAAGTTCTTCATGCTCCATGTGACTCATTCTGTACGCTACCTTATTAGGTAGAACAGCCCCCGGAATAAGATGAATGTAATGTTGAATGTCTCTCAAAGGTGAAAGGCCATGTGGAATCTCTTTCGGTATAACATCTTGAAATTCCTCTAGGATTGGTTCCGTGATTTTCGGTATCTCCTTATGTTGTTCATTCTCCTCTACTACCATTAAGGCCAAAACATGACTACTCTTGTCTAATTCACAATTGCATTCACCATAAGATATAAAAGCACTAACTTCCTTCTTTGGTGTACTAATTTCAGAAGGTTGTATTGGAGCTAAGATAATATTCTTTTCATTCACCTTAAAAGAATAAGTATATTTATAACTATCATACAACACCCTTCTATCATAATGCCAAGGTCTCCCCAACAGCAAATGACAAGCATCCATAGGAGTAACATCACACCATACTCTGTCTTTTTTTTTTTTTGGTAAGTAAAAGTAAATTGATTATGTGTAAAGATTCTACAAATAGCTTTATCTATACAAGTCATAGACAAAGCCAATTAACTCATAGAGTGCGAATGCGATAGTTATGATTACACATGCTGTAGACTATAACTACCTGTGGGTACATTATTTGACATCATTCCCAAGATCTTTAGCTAATAGCAAAATTAAATTTGATAAAAATATCTTTTTCTCTTCGGGTGAAGTGCTCGATTTTGAGATCATGCTCCATACAGGATCTTGAGTCTCTAATAATCTCTTTCAAGAGCTGAGCATTGTTTGTGTGTTGACATTCAAAGATTCCATTACATCTCTCCTTTCACATCCACCAAATAGCGCATCTGAAAGTAATCTTTGCTAGTTGTGTAAGTGGCCCTTTTCTTGAGAAACATTGCATAAGGTCGCCTAGTTCTTGGTGCAAGTTTGGTTGCGGCAGTCTATTGAGTTCAAATCGCTGGAGAATCTCCTTCCATATCCATTTTGTATAATTACAAGCAAAATAAAGGTGGTCAACAGTTTCTTCTTGTTGCAAACAAAGGGAGCATCGGTTAACATGATAGATACCTCTTCTTTTCATATTGTCTATTGTAGGTAGTTTATTGAGAAGGGCCTGCCATGTACATAAGGAGTGTCTTTGTGATCCCGGTCGATCCCATGTCCAACTGCTTGGGACCCACTTGTTATTTCTTTGTCTAATTTGATTCCATACGGATGTGGCACTAAATTTGCCATTGTCATGAGGCCAAATAAGTATATCTGAAGAGTTGTTCTTGATTAGAATAGCTATGATAGTCGGCCAAAGTGATAACATTTCGAGAGAAATAGGATTAGGGAGACACCAGGTACCGTTAGCAATGAACTCGAAAACCTTCCAATCTTTGGGAGCCCCAAGATCTTTTTGTATTCTGTCGCCATATAATTGAAATATACTCTTCCCATTCACCCAAGGATCGTACCACATATTAGTACTAGTTCCAGAAGAGATTGCATAAGAAATGTGTTTGATTAGCCAATTCTTTGCCTTTAAAATTCCTTTCCAAGCTGAAGAGTGGTATGTTCTTGTTGAAATTTCCCAGATTGATTCCTTTGAAAGATACCTAGCAGAAACCCATTGTGACCATAAGGAACATTTGTTTTACAAAAGATCCCACAATTGTTGTACCAGGCATGCTTGATTCCAATCTCTAGTATTTCTCAAGTTTAGCCCCCCTTCATCTTTCGGTTTGCAAATGCTATCCCAATTTACCATATGCATTGCCTTATCATTTGTGCCATTCCAGAAGAAGTTCATTAATAACCGTTCAATATCTTGGAGAAGTCCAGCAGGCAGAAGAAATGCATTACACCAATATATAGAGTAGGAGTGCAATACAAAACGGATGAGTTCGAGTCGTCCTACTTTTGATAGAAGCCTATTTTTTCAAAAAGAAATTCTATTCTTTATTTTTTGTAGGATAGGCTGACAGTGGGTTTTGTGAATGCCTGTGGATATGAGCGGGAGACCCAAATAAGGAACTGACAGGCTTCCCTCACTAACCTCCAAAGTTTGTGCAATAAAGACCTTATTCTCAACATAAGGGCTCATATATACTTTACTTTTCGCATGATTTAACTGAAGTCCAGAAACCATACCAAAGTCATTCATAATAGTAGCCAGGTTCTTTACTGAAGTTGGATCATTTTGGAGAAAGATAAGTAAATCATCTGCAAATGTTATATGTGATATATGAATAGAGCCAGCATTGGGTACCTTTATGCTGCCATTTAAGACTGCATGTTCCAACATACTCTGTCTTTATAATACTTGCCAATAGAAAATGAAACTAAACATCTTTTAGTTACCTTGATGTCATTTCCTTTTTGCAACCAACATAATTGGTGTTTTTTTGTTGACAGCAGATTATTCACCCTTTTCTTGCACTTTTGATATCACCTTGCTTTGGATAGTAGGCTTGGAACTTCTTCCTTTTATATAGCCTTTTTTTGAACCGTATCGAGAACTTCTTTCAAACTTCTATTGCTTTTCAACTTTTAAAGCCAACTTGCTCACATCATTTAAAGACCAATATGGCTGCAGTTGAACCACTTTAGCAATCTTATATTTCAGACTCCCTAAGTATCTTACAATGGTTTGCTATTCCAATTTCACAAACTCTCCTTTTAACATCATATTATCGAATTCTACAGTGTACTCCTTCATAATAAGATATTTTTGCTTGAAATCATGGATTTAAAGAAAGATCTCTTGCCTATAATTGTGAAGTAAATATTTTCTCTTCAACTCCCTTTTCATTTTTTCCCATATTACGATTTTACTCTTCCCCTCATGTTCTCTTTCTTCAGATTTTCTCACAAAAAGATGCATTCCATTTGAGTTTAAGTGCCACAAGTTTGACCTTCTTTTGTTCTAGTGGTTCATGAAAATCAAAAATTCTTTCAACTGTATTAAGCAAATAGATAAAGTCATCAACATTTATTTTACCTTCAAACTCTAGAATCTCTAATCTTGGGTTATATTTATTCTGCCAATAGTCTTGGATTCCATTTCTTATCCGACATCTTCTTGACTCCCTTGGGAGAGGAGGCGTATCTTCATTAGAAGTATATTCATGGACATCATTTTCATGCTGGTTTTGTCTACTTTGAAGTTCTTCGATTATTTCATTATTTTCTTATAGACTACGTAACAATCTTTGTAGCTGCAGTCTCAACGACTCAACATCATCTTCATGATCGCTACCTTCACCAACTATATCTTTTCCATTCTGCCTTGCCATGGACTCTTAGCAAGCTCCTGAAATTTATGGCAATCTTTTTGGTGAATTCCAATGAAGTTCTTTGGCAAGCTCCTAGACTTCTCGATTAATTTAGGCAGAACTTCCAATGAACGTTCGGACTTCCGATGAACTCTTGAACTCTCAACGAAATCTCTATCTTGACTCAAACCCAATAGCTGCTTTATGCCTTATTGCTACCGTACTTAATTCTGCATAATTTTCTCAACATATAGATCAGATCAAACAATTTATAAATTGATTTCATCATCAAAATCTGAGATTCAACAATCTCAGCCTTTTTTATGATGACAATCAATTGATGACAAAGTTAATCTTAACCCCCCCCCCTCCCATCTATATGTTATACTTGAGAAAAGATACTTTTGAATTCAAGACCTTTGAATTCGAGCATCAAACCAATAAGTTATATTCATTTAAAATTATCAATATGCACATCATGATACTTTATCATGATTTACCAATATAAAATATGATACCACGTATTTATGGAAAATAATGTCAAGGTATGACATCTATTTTCAAGTCCAATGACGATAGACAATCATCATTTTCAAGTATGATACAAATTTCAAATATGAAATTTAGCAAGATGACAATTCTTGATAAAAGATAACAATTCATCATTGCGAGGCATGATATCAATTATGAATAGCAAGTTGAGCTCATGATTCCATATAATAGACAATTATCAAGCATGAAACATTTCAATGATCTACAATGCATATGAAATACATTTTAATATGCTTCAAGTATTTGCGATGTATTGAGATATATTTGATGATTCCAAGTATATTTCAAGCATTCGCAAAACATACAAGTATTTATGATAAGATACATTTTTATACATTTATCTCAAAAATTCATAATGCCAATTTATCATTGATTTACTATATTTCCCCCCCTTTGTCATAAAACAAAAGGAGAACCATTCAACAATGCAAATGTGGTAAACAAAATTAAGCAATTTTTCACATTAATTTATCCAAGCCATAAAAGAAGGTAAGCAAAAACTTTGCATTATAACTTTTTTTAATAAGCTAATATTTTTAGTCAAGGGCTTTTTGGTTCTTCTTCAAAGGATTTGAATCAAATTTATGAAAGGATTTGAACGAAGTCAAATACAAAACAATAAATGAGTTTTCATTAAATCATGCTTCAATTTTAACAAAGAGAAGGGATTTATGAAAAGAATTAAGATATCCATAGGAAATCAAATCCCCATTCTTGCAAGTGATCATCTCAGACTAAAAATTTATAAAAATTCATCTTTCATGAGAAGAGTAAGGAAGAATTCACAGGAGAGAAGCATCATATGAAAAAGAAATCCATAAATAAAATTTCATAAATCAAATCTGTTTCTCATTAAAAATTCACAAGATTGAAATCCATGAGAGATGTATTTGTCAATGAATTCCATGAGTGAAGTGATTAAGTATATTAAAAATGATAAAGCATCATATGAAACAAATTTGATACCATGTTAAAGGAAGATAAAAATATTATAAATTCATAAAAGCTCCATTCATGAGATGAATTAAGAGGAAGATAGTCCAGAAAAGAAATACAACAAACTCATGCATTCAGACAATTTAACATCCCTAAATCTCTTCGAATAAAATCAAATTATTCTTCATTTAAAGGTTTTGTAAAGATATCGGTTAATTGATGTTACGTATCAATAAACTCTAAAGATATGTCGTGGCTATTAACATGATCTCTTATGAAATGGTACCTAATATCAATATGTTTAGTTCTAAGTGTTGAATAGAATTTTTTGTTAAACATATTGCACTAATGTTATCAGATTTTATAGGAATATTCTTAAGGTGAATCTTATAATCTTCTAATGTTTTTTTCATCCATACAACTTGTGTACAACATGCAATAGCCGCTTTGTATTCAGCTTCAGTTGTAGATAGTGCAACCGAGTTTTGTTTCTTAGAAGCCAAAGAGACAAGTTGATACCGGGGAGGGTAAAATGCAGAATGGATTTCGAAAAAAAACCGATGGAACAATTTTTCAGATAGAAATGAAAAAAAGTCATAGTACAGTTGTATTTGCTAAAATGAGTGTTTTGAATAGAAAAGGCATGAACTCATGATAAAACTTAAATAAGATCGAAAAATAGTTCACCACCAAGTTAAAATCATGAAGGGATACATAAACTCACCACCCCAAAGATTATAAACGATGATACAGAACAAAAATCAAAAGACTCACCAATCAAGGACGCATCCAAGAGATACAAAGTTTAAAGGAGTTCTCCAAGAGAGCGTTTGCTAAGATATTATCAGTTTCTAAAGTCATTTCTAAGCCCTATACACCAACATAAGTACTAGTGCATGAAACAACCCTTCATGCATTGAAAATTTCATAATTAAGTGTTCATAACTGCTAACAAACTCCTTTAATGTATTCCTTGGTTATGAAGAAATGTTCACAACTGTTAACTAACTCCTTTAATGCATTCCTTGGTCATGAAGAAATGTATTTTGAAACAACTTTAACTTTGTGCAAGGAATATGCTGATGAGCTGTCATATTTGAGTGGGTTGAGTTGAAGATTATGAGGCATTATTGTTGACTGAGAAAAACATCATATCATAATCAAAATTCATATGATCAGATTATAATAAATTAGATACTCCCATGTCATAAGTGCATGACCTAAGAATCGATATGTTCCAAATGTGCTTTTTCTATTCTACATCTAGTAAAATCCACATCAGCATAAGCAATTAATTCAAAGTTTTTAAATTTTGGATACTATAATCCTATGTTAATGGTTCTTTTAAGATATCTAAGAATTATTTTAACTACTTTAAAATGAGATAGCTTAGGATTAGATTGAAACATAGTATAATGTCCTATGCTAAACATAATGTCTGGTCCAGATGCGGTACGGTATAGTAAACAACCTATCATACCCCTATAAACATTTTGATCGAAGCTTTCTCCACTTTCGTCAATGTCTAACTTAGTGGAGGTACTCATAGGAGTATTGATAGCCTTTAAACTATCCATATTAAACTATTTTAGCAAGTCTAATGCATATTTTATTTGATTAAGAAAAATATCATCATTAAGTTGTTTGATTTGTAAGCCTAAAAAGAAAGTTAGTTCACCCATTAAACTCATTTCAAACTCTTGGCTCATACTCTTAGCAAACGATTCACATAAGGATTCATTTGTAGAACCAAAAATAATATCATCAACATAAATTTGAACAACAAGAAAATTATTTTCAAAATTTTTAATAATGTAGTATCGACCTTGCCTTTAGAGAAATTATTTTAGATAAGAAATGAGCTAAGTCTCTTCAAACCAAGCCCTTGGGGCTTGTTTTAATCCATAGAGAGCTTTAGTCAATTTAAACACATGATTCAAAAAATTATCATTCTCTAATCCTGAAGGTTGCTCAACATAAACTTCTTCAGAAATAAAGTCATTGAGAAAAGCATTTTTGATATCCATTTGAAATAACTTCAAATTATTACTATTAGCATAGGCAAGGAGCATCCTTATGGCTTCTAATCATGCCACAAGAGCGAAGGTTTCTTTATAATCTATTATTCTTCTTAGTTAAAACCCTTGGCCACTAATCTAGCCTTGTTTCTAACCATGATACCAAATTCATCTTGCTTGTTTCTAATGACCCATTTAGTACTAATAACTAAATGGTCACTATGTCTCGGAACAAGCTCCCACACTTCATTTCTCTCAAATTGGTTCAACTTTTCTTGCATTGTGATAACTCATGAATCATTTTTCAAGGCTTCTAAATTTGCCATTGTCATGAGGCCAAATAAGTATATCTGAAGAGTTGTTCCTGATTGGAATAGCTATGATAGTCGGCCAAAGTGATAACATTTCGGGAGAAATAGGATTAGGGAGACACCAGGTACCGTTAGCAATGAACTCGGAAACCTTCCAATCTTTGGGAGCCCCAAGATCTTTTCGTATTCTGTCGCCATATAATTGAAATATACTCTTCCCATTCACCCAAGGATCGTACCACATATTAGTACTAGTTCCAGAAGAGATTGCATAAGAAATGTGTTTGATTAGCCAATTCCTTGCCTTTAAAATTCCTTTCCAAGCTGAAGAGCGGTATGTTCTTGTTGAAATTTCCCAGATTGATTCCTTTGAAAGATACCTAGCAGAAACCCATTGTGACCATAAGGAATATTTGTTTTGCAAAAGATCCCACAATTGTTGTACCAGGCATGCTTGATTCCAATCTCTAGTATTTCTCAAGTTTAGCCCCCCTTCATCTTTCGGTTTGCAAATGCTATCCCAATTTACCATATGCATTGCCTTATCATTTGTGCCATTCCAGAAGAAGTTCATTAATAACCGTTCAATATCTTGGAGAAGTCCAGCAGGCAGAAGAAATGCATTACACCAATATATAGAGTAGGAGTGCAATACAGAACGGATGAGTTCGAGTCGTCCTGCTTTTGATAGAAGCCTATTTTTCCAAGAAGAAATTCTATTCTTTATTTTTTGTAGGATAGGCTGACAGTGGGTTTTGTGAATGCCTGTGGATATAAGCGGGAGACCCAAATAAGGAACTGGCAGGCTTCCCTCACTAACCCCCAAAGTTTATGCAATAAAGACCTTATTCTCAACGTAAGGGCTCATATATACTTTACTTTTCGCATGATTTAACTGAAGTCCAGAAACCATACCAAAGTCATTCATAATAGTAGCCAGGTTCTTTACTGAAGTTGGATCATTTTGGAGAAAGATAAGTAAATCATCTGCAAATGTTATATGTGATATATGAATAGAGCCAGCATTGAGTACCTTTATGCTGTCATTTAAGACTGCATGTTCCAACATACAGCTAAGTCCTTCCATCGCAATAGTAAAGAGATACGGAGAGAGTGGATCACCTTGTCGGATGCCATTCGTGCTCCCAAAAAAACCAATAGGTGAGCCATTAAAGAGTATCGAAAACTTTGGAGTTTCCAAGCAAGATTGAATCCAATTAACCCATTGCTGTGGGAAGTTCATATCGAGGAGCATCTTATAGATAAATTTCCTATTAACTGAATCAAAGGCTTTCCGTAAATCAGCTTTAAAACATATTTTTGTCCCTCTTGCTTTTGAATGCAAATCTTTGACCAAGTCATTAGCAAGCAAAATGTTATAATGTATACTTCTCCCTTTGATGAAAGCAGCTTGATTTGGGCTAATGATCTTGTGTATTACCTTTTGCATTCTATTTGCTAATACTTTGGAGATGATCTTGTAAATAAAGTTGCATAATGATATTGGTCGATAGTTCTCTAGTGAATCAGCCCCTGCATTCTTCGGAATTAAAGAAATAAAGGTGCAATTCATCTCTCTAAGAATATGACCTGAAGAGAAAAAATGTTGGCAAGCCTTGATCACATCATTTCCAATAATAGACCAAGCAGTTTGGTAAAATTCAGCTGGAAATCCATCTGGACCTGGGCTTTTGTGCTTTGGTGACTTAAAGACAACACATACAATTTCGTCGTCAGTAATTGGGGCATTGAGGATTGAAATAGCTTCCGAATCAAGTTTTCTAGTCGGCTCCACATGAATGTTATTAGTTTTCCCAGCTTGATTGAGTAAGGAATAAAAAAATTGCTCTGTGTGTGCTTTAACCTCTTCTAAATTCTCAATAAGATTATCATCTTTGTCTCTGCATTTGCTGATACGGTTAACAGCCCTTCGAGTAGCAATTGAAGCATAGAAAAATTTAGTATTGGAATCTCCTAGTGTAAGCCAATGCTGTCGAGACTTCTGCTTTACAAAACTTTCCTTCTATTTTAAGGCTTGCATGAAGTTATTTCTGGCTTCTGTCTCTTTGTAGATAATATTCTCATCATTTGGCTGAAGTTGCAGCTCATGTTGCAATGACATTAGTTCCTTCCTGCAAAATTGAACTGTGGTGGTAATATTGCCAAAGGTATTTGTATTCCACTCCTTTAGTGCTGCTTTACAGGCTTTGAGCTTTTGACATAAAATGTAAGGGAGAGATCCATGCACATTAACATTCCAAGCAGATCTGATAACATCAAGAAATTGAGGATGAGTACTCCACATGTTAAAGAATCTAAACGGTTTCTTGCCTCTTGGTGTCGCTTTGTCTGCGTGTATATACATTAAAGAATGGTCAGAAAACAAAGGAGCACCATACTCAAGAAGTGAATCTGGGTAAACTGTTAACCATTCATGATTAATCAAACACCTATCAAGTCGAGCCATTATTTTTCTGTTAGCAGCACCTTGATTACTCCAGGAGAGCCAATTACCCACAGATTTCATATCAAACAAAGCTGCAGTGTCAATGTAATCATTAAAACTTTGAAGCTGACTTTCTGAAAGTTGTCTACCCCCCTCTTTTTCATTTGTGTACCGAACATTATTAAAGTCTCCAAGAACAATCCAAGGTACATTGAGACAGCCATTTGCAATATTAGTCAGGTCAGACCAAAGAGTATTTCTTTCTTGCATACTATTTGAAGCATATATACCAATGAAATTGAATTGACAGTCATTCTTTTTGTCCTCTACCTTAAGTTGAATGAATTGATCAGTAGCAGAAATAAACCAAGCATTAATAGAGTTAGGATGCCATAAGACCCATATTCTACCAAAAGTTTCATTTGAGTCATTGGTAAACAGTTCTGCGTCCGGCCATATTATATTCTTTTGAGCTTGAACGTGCGATTGTTTAATTTTCGTTTCTACTAGAATAACAATATCACATGCGGCAGACTTGATTATTCTATTGAGCTCCCGACATTTTTCCGGCTTATTAAGTCCGCGAACATTCCAACATGTTATCTTCATCAGTAATAAAGAAATGAAAAGGTGGTAAGGTATTCATCCTACGACTTTGGATAGACTGTACCATCCTTTTTCTTATCCTTCAGTTTTGTATTTTCCTCCCGCACAATATCCTTACCTTTTATGACTTTATTTCTATATTTATCCACTTCATCTACGGTTTGTATATTTTTAAACTTTAAAATACCTTGAATCATGTGGTCTTGATTGGCAGGGTTTGTTGAAGCACGATAAGATTGTTGCAGCACAATTTCCTGGATAGTACTTGTTGGAGTAGCTTGGCTAGAGAGGTTTGTTGGGGCATGAGTTTGTTGAGACAGAATATCCTTGTTGGCGATGTTTGTTGTGGCTTGAGTTTGTTGAGGAAGAATATCCTTGCTGGCGAGATTTGTTTGGGCCTGAGTTTGTTGAGTTATTGTGGACGGATCCAATGATATTGGAAGAGATGAAGTTCCTGACTTATGTTTCTCCTGTCCACTAGTACCAAGGGAAACCTCTGTTGTGGAAGGCTCCGACATTATAGGAAGAGATATAATTTTGGATTTGTCCTTCTGTCCGCGGTGCTGTCCTTGTGAGTCGGAATGCTCAATAGTCTTCGCCACCATCGGTGCTACTGCCATTAGAGAAGACTCGCTTTGTTGCGGAGGCGCTTGACGTGGTCGATAGACCTTTGTGATTTGTTTTGGAGTTTGCTGACAAGCTCCATTTGCATGACCAAAAGATAAGCAATGCTGACATCGTTGTGGCTTCCAAGAATATGAGACATGTACCTTCCGAGTGTTCCCGTCAAGATCACGATAGAAAACCTCATTTGGAAGATCTTCGTCAGAAGAAACCAGTACACATGCTCGTGCAAATGCTAATCTCGTCTGAGCAGCTGTTGCTTTGTCGATGTAGAGTGGCTGTCCCAGAGTGCTGCATAACTTTGCAATAAAACGTCGACTCCAAAGATGTAGAGGAAGACCTTGAATGGATACCCATAATGGAATAGACTGTAGGCTATCTAACTCCAAACGGACATCAGGAGACCAGCGTCGTAGAATCATTGGATGGCCGCGAATAGTCCAGAATCCTTCGAGGACTCGTTGTAAATCTTCTTCAGAGTATAGCTTGCAAACAAAGAATCCGTTCTCCAGCATATGAAGATCAAATGACGATATTCCCCATCGAGTTTTGATAAATGAGGATAGTGGGAAATAAGATGTTTTGAGACCTACCACATAGCCAACAATCGCCATAGACCATGTCTCAATAAGCTCTGCTGAATCAGCAGTCTCGTATACAGCAATCTTCTTATCAGCCTGAACTTCTGGAGTAAAGAATTCCAAGCTTAGATCCGGACTTCCAACCGGAGCCTTGAAGAGGCTAGTCCAAGGCCTAGGGTCACTGGAAATGAGGGCAGGCTGCCGCGATCTAGAGCGCGATCTACTTCGATGCTGTTTCGTCGAAGGAGTTTCTCTCTGGAGAGGATATGGAGGAGGAGCCAATTGAGGGGTAACGGTAGGGAGTCTTACCATCGTATCAACTCTCCCGCCACCATCGCCAGCCCTAGGGGCCGTCGTTGCCATGTTTGATCCCTCTTCTGGTCGCGGCTATAGAATCATCTCCATAGGGAAAAACCACCGTCGCAGTATATCAGATTGCCGCTACAGTACCATCACCCTAGGGAGATCTGGTCGCCGCTATAGTATCGTCGCCCTTGGGGAGAAGCCGACGCTGCAGGAGATCCGATCACCACTACAGTAAGGGAGATCAGATCGTTGCTATAGTATCGTCGCCCGTGGGAGAAAGCCAACGCTGCAGGAGTCAGATCACCCTAGGGAGATCTCGTCGCCGCTACAGTGTCGTCGCCGCTACAGTACTGTCGCTGCTACAGTGTCGTCGCCGCCGCTACAGTACGTCGCCCTTGGGAAACAGTCGATGCTGTAGGAAATCAGATCGCCGCTACAGTGTCGTCGCCTGTCGCCCGTGGGAGAAAGCCGATGCTGCAGGAGTCAGATCGCCCTAGGGAGATCTGGCCGCCGCTACAGTGGTCGCCCTAGATATGTTCGCCGCTACAGTGTCGTCGCCGCTATAGTGGTCGCCCTAGATCTGGTCACCGCTACAGTGTCGTCGCCGCTGCAGGAGTCAGATCGCCCTAGGGAGTCAGATCCGTATGGAATCAAATTAGACAAAGAAAATAACAAGTGGGTCCCAAGCAGTTGGACATGGGATCGACCGGGATCACAAAGACACTCCTTATGTATATGGCAGGCCCTTCTCAATAAACTACCTACAATAGACAATATAAAAAGAAGAGGTATCTATCATGTTAACCGATGCTCCCTTTGTTTGCAACAAGAAGAAACTGTTGACCACCTTTATTTTGCTTGTAATTATACAAAATGGATATGGAAGGAGATTCTCCAGCGATTTGAACTCAATAGACTGCCGCAACCAAACTTGCACCAAGAACTAGGCGACCTTATGCAATGTTTCTCAAGAAAAGGGCCACTTACACAACTGGCAAAGGTTACTTTCAGATGCACTATTTGGTGGATGTGGAAGGAGAGATGTAATAGAATCTTTGAATGTCAACACACAAACAATGCTCAGCTCTTGAAAGAGATTATTTTTTTTTTGGTAAGTACTTGAACAGGATCTGTTCTATAGGTTCGTACAACTGTCTCTTAGAACTCTTGAAAGAGATTATTAGAGACTCAAGATCCTGTATGGAGCATGATCTCAAAATCGAGCACTTCACCCGAAGAGAAAAAGATATTTTTATCAAATTTAATTTTGCTATTAGCTAAAGATCTTGGGAATGATGTCAAATAATGTACCCACAGGTAGTTATAGTCTACAGCATGTGTAGTCATAACTATCGCATTCGCACTCTATGAGTTAATTGGCTTTGTCTATGACTTGTATAGATAAAGCTATTTATAGAATCTTTACACATAATTAATTTACTTTTACTTACCAAAAAAAAAAAAATTTTCAAGGCTTCGTCAATACATTTAAGTTCAATTTGAGAAAGAATAGCGGTGTTAGCACAAAAATTTTGAAGAGAAGAATGAGCTTGAACCCCTTTTGATGTGTCTCCTATGATTAGCTCCTTAGGATGAGCATCTACATACTTTCATTTCTTGGGTAAAGATGTTTCGAAAGAAGATATATCCAAGTAGCTAGTTGGAGGACAGGGTTCATTTAAATTCAAAGCATCAAAATTAAGATCATAATCAAACTCATTTTTCTTAAATTCAGAAACTTCATTAAAGACAACATGAATAGACTCTTCTATAACCAAAATTTTTTTGTTAAAGATACAAAAGGCCTTAGAAATAGAAGATTAGGTAAAAAAAATTCCTTCATTGGATTTTATATCAAACTTTCCTAAGACATCTTTTTCATTCAAGATAAAGCATTTACAATTGAAAACTTTAAAGTATGAAACATTAGATTTTTTGTTATTTCATAATTCATAAGGAGTTTTGGAAAGTGATGGTCTTACTAGAACCTTATTTATGACATAGTATGTCGTATTAATGGCTTCAGCCCAAAAATATTTAAGTAGGCTATGTTCGATCAACATGGTTCTTGCCATTTCTTGTAGATTTTTATTTTTTCTTTCTACTACTCTATTTTGTTGAGGATTTCTTGGAGTAGAGAAATTATGGTTGTATCCATCAGATTCACAAAAAATTTAAAAATTACGGTTTTCACATTCGCCACCGTGATCACTCCGAATTGATGAAATCATAAAGCCTTTTTCATTTTGAACAAGTTTATAAAACTTAGAAAAATACCTAAAGCAATCATTTTTGTGTGCTAAGAAGTATGTCCAAGTGTATCTACTATAATCGTCCACAATGACAAAGGCGTATTTGCTACCTCTTAGGCTTGATATATCAATTGATCTAAACAAATCCATATGGATCAATTGTAATGGTCTAAAGGTGCTTATTTGATTATTTGGTTTGAAACTACCTTTTATTTATTTTTCCAATTAACATGTATCACAAACATTATCTTTAACAAACTTAATGTTAGGAATTCGTCTTACAAGTTCTTTGGATGAGATTTGAGAGATTAGTTTCATGCTAGTATGACCTAATCTCCAAAGCTAAGTATCATCATTCAAAACCGAAAAACATATTTCATTATAAAGATCATCAATGTCAATAGTATATATATTATTTTATTTTAGGACAATCATAGATATATTTTTGTGTGATTTTTCAATAATATAAGCAATGGATTCAAATCTAATGGTGTATCCTTTATCACACAATTGACTAATGCTCAAAAGATTATGCTTTAAGCCATCAACCAACAATGCACCTTCAATCAAAAAGTTAGATTTGTTACCTATGGTTCATTTGCCAATGATTTTACCCTTGTTGTTATCTCCGAAGGTGACATACCCTTCGTCTAGGCTAGAGAGCTTAGAGAATTGAGATGGATCTCCGGTCATGTGCCTTAAGCATCCACTATCAAGGTACCATCTCTTGCTCCTAGCTTGTAATGGTAAATATTTCTACAAAAAAGGGTGATTTTTGGTGCTCATTTGACCTTAAGTGCCACAAAAATTGTTCGACTTAACTTATCATTTTGCATGGAGTTCTTTACAATTCCTTGAGGAACCCAAATCAATTTGTGTAGACAAAGATGGTTGGATTTTTATGAGTGTTACTCACAAACCAATTCCATCTCTTCTATAAACATGATTCTTACTTGCAAGAATCATGTTTAAGGATTTGCTACCTATTTCAAATTTTTCTAAGGTTTCATGTAGTTGCAAATTCTCCTTTTCAGGCATTTCTAATTCATCATATTTTGTGCAAGGGGCTAAACTATTATTATACTTAATTTTTAATCTATCAAAATCACTAACAAAAGAAGCATGCTCTTTTTTCAATAGTTTATATTTTTTACTAACTAATTTACATTCATCAAATAAATCATGAAAAGTACTTAATAATTCATCAATAGATAAATTTGCATCTAATGAACTGCTTACCTTATCTCTAATAGCCATTAGTGCATAATGAGCAACTTGCTTTTTGTTGGTTGGCTCTTGTTCTTCGGATGCACTTGAGTCGTCCAAAGTTGCTTTAAGCGCCTTCTTCTTCTTTGTTGCTTCTTCTTTGCTTGGGAACAGTCGTTTTTGAAATGTCATGTCTTCTTACATTCGTAGCATATAACTTATTCTTTCTTGGGTTCAATTTTATTTTTAGTGTTATTTTTAAATTTATTCCTTTTTATAATTTTTTTAAACTTTTTTGTCAAGATTACCAAGTCATCATCATAGTCCTCATCATATGAATTTTCTTTCAAGTGGTCTTCATGAGTTCTTAGTGACATCTCCTTCCTATTTTTTGGAAGGCTTTTCTCAAGCTCTTCATGAGTATTGCAAGTCATCTCATAGGTCATTAGTGACCCGATAAGTTCTTCGGGAGGGAAGTTATTTAAATCCTTGGCTTCTTAAATAGTCATTACTTTAGGATCCCAACTCTTTGGAAGGGATCTCAAGATTTTATTAACAAGTTCAAAGTCCAAAAAATATTTGTCAAGAGCTTTTAAACTATTGATGACATCCATAAACCGGGTGTACATATCAATAATAGTTTCAATTGGCTTCATCCCAAACAATTCATAAGTATGAACTAAAAGATTTATCTTCAACTCCTTTACTCTACTAGTGCTTTCATGAGTGATTTCGAATGTGTGCCAAATATCAAAAGTCATTTCACAAATAGACACTCGATTGAACTCGTTTTTATCTGAAGCACAAAACAAGGCATTCATAGCCTTGGCATTTAAAGCGAAAGTCTTCCTCTTCAACTCATTTTAATCGTCCATTGGAAGAGAAGACTTTTGAAAACCATTTTTCACAATGTTTCATAACTTAAAATCCATATAAATTAGAAAAATCCTCATTCTAGTCTTCCAATATATGTAATTCATCTCATTGAACATGGGTGGACGTATAATTGAATGACCCTCTTGGTTGCCAGAAAATATCATCTTTCTTGGGTTTCAAACCAAATGAGAGTGACCTTGCTCTGATATCAATTGTTAGGATCAAGAGCAACACTAAGAGGGGGGTGAATTAGTGCAACGAAAAAAGTCATCGATTTTATAAAATATTCATTCTTTGAAAACCAATCTCGAAAAGTGCTTAACTTTAGAGTAAATGAACTAGCAATTAACTTAGAAAGTAATGATAGTAAAGAAAAGCAGAATGGAAATGAGCACACCAAAATTTATAGTGGTTCGGTCGTTGTGACCTACATCCACTTGCGGTTCCTCGTCCATCGAGGTCACCGGCGTCCACTAATGGTCTTCCTTCAATAGGCGAAGACTAACCACTTCTTTATAGTGCTTTCTCCTTTTCACGGATTTAGGAGATAACCCTTATAAGGCTCACACCTCTCTTGAATGATTACAATACTAGAAAGGGAGGAGTAGGACTATTAGCACTTTTTCAACATATTTAACACCCCAAGTTTTCAAAATATTGTTCAGACTTTCATACCCTTTCATGTAAAAAAGAGTGGGGTATTCATAGGCCCCAATGACTTCAGAATTAGAACCCAAAAGTGTCATATCCCTAGATTTCAGGGTACTGGCAGTACCACCGCCATTATTGGGCGGTACTACCGCTTGTAGACTGACATTAGGTGGTACAATCGCTTAGTCTAGGCGTTACCACTGCTTGACAGAGTTCAGAGACTGAGCTCTAGCGGTACCACCACTTTACAAGGTAGCACCACCGCTTGATAGCATTAACTGCCGGTGGTACCACCGCCTAGAGCACCTAGGAGACTGAGTCCCAAGCGGTGTTATAGTCGGCTCTAGTGGTGCCACTATTGGTCATGACTTCAGGTGCTGAATAGGCTATTCAACCAGCCCAATTCAGCCCTATTAAGGGCCCAGTTGGCCCCTAATTGAGTTAGTGGGATTACCTCCCAATCCTAACTCAACTTATGATCTAACTATGATAATTAAGACTCTTAAATAAGCAAACTTGGTCCAATCCTGCGATCTTCCGACGAACTTCCGACAATCTCTCGGTAATGTTCCAACGGACTCTTGGCAATCTCCTAGACTTTATGATGATCTTGACGAATTCCGATAAGCTTCTTTGGCAAGCTCCTTGACTTCTCGATTAATTTTGGAAGAACTTTCAAAGAACATCCGGACTTCCGATGAACTCTTAAACTCCAAATGAAATCTCTGTCTTAACTCCAGCCCAACATCTGCTTTATGCCTTACTGCTATCGTAGTTAATCATGCACACTTTTTCAACATATAGATTAGATCAAATAATTTACTAATTGATTTCATTATCAAAATCCAAAATTCAACACTAACACCTTGCCACTAGGCAGTACCACCACCTAATAGTCTCTTGGAGACTGAGTTTGGGTGGTACCACTTTCCAGACTAGTGCTACCACCGTCTAACACAATCTTGGAGACTATGCCACTGATGGTTCCACCAGTTTGGGTCATTGTTTGGGCTTTTCACTTGGCCCAACATAGCCCAAACTTAGGCCCAACTGGCCCCTAATTAAGTTGGCCCAATTCCAACCCAATTACGCCTATAACCTATTTCGATCTAGACAATTATTATAAAGCTAACTCAAATGTTGTCCTGTAACATCCCTCATTTCTGAATCTTCGTATAAGTTTCTAATTGTAATGTAAGTATCTATTTTAAGTTTGATAAAATTTCAAAGTATGAATATGAGGACTTATTCAAAAGAGTTGGAGAATTTGTTAAAGAAAAATCTGAGGACCTATATGTAAACCCTGAGGACCTAATCAAAAATATAATAAATTTAAGGACTAAATTGTAAAATGCATAAAATGACAAATTCCACCGTTTAAGCCTCTCTGCCTTCGTTCTTAAGGAAGTAGAGAAGGCAGCTGCGTGGATAATCAGGGAAAGAAAGAAAGAAGAAGAAGAATGAGAAGAAGAAGAAGAAGAGAAAAAAATTGGGGCTTTAAGGGTTCTTGCCCAAATCTTTTCACTTAGGGTCAAAATTCTTAAAGACAAGTGTTCTAACCCCATCCTACAGAAAATTAGTCTCTGTTTTTATGTTGATTCAAAATAAACTGAAGGATTGATATGACCCAAATGAAAAGCTGCTGCCGATCGGTGGCTGCTTCTTCCAGCGGTCGGCGCTCTTCACCGCTGGACGACGGCAGCGGCGAGCTTCGGGTAAAGGGGCGACTGCTGGAGACCTGCGAGATCGACCGCAGAAGGGAGGTCGCACTCTCTGCTCTCCTCCTTCCTCTTACGCGAACAAGAAGAGGGGTTGTCTCTTCCTTCTTCTGCAAGAAGGGAAGAGATCTGCATTCAGAACGAACAGAACAGGGAGAAAAGAAGAAACATCAAGAAAACTTCCACAAGGGGAAGGAAGAAGCGAGATCGGAGAAGGAGAAGGGAACAGAACCCTATCCTCTCTGCGGCCGGCGTTCTTCTTCCATTGTGAAACAGAGGAGGGCGAAGACGAGGAAAGGGGCTGAGACCAGCTGTGCTGTCAAAGAAAGAAAGCGCGGTTCTGCTCTCCTTCTTTCAGCGAGATCGAAGAAGGTGGGAGATGTGCTCTATTTCTCTTGCACGAATAGAGGAGGGGTCTCCTTCTTACTCTTCTAATCGGGAAAAAGGAGCCCGAACAGTGGAGATCTGCTCTCCTTCTTCCATCCGAGAAGGGAGAAGAGAGGGTCTCTGCACCGCCCCCTGCTTCTCATCGGGGGAAAGAGGCTCGGTGGCTGATTCCTTCCAGCGGAGGCGAGGCTGCGACCAGAGAAATCGGGGACGCTCTGCTCTTTCCAGATCGAAAACTTTCTTCCTCTTCTCATCGTAAGGGGCCCGGAAACATATTGGGGCAGATCGGATCTTGAAAGAACGGGAACAGAGGAATTTCTGTTCTTCGCAGAAAGGAACGGAACAGAGGACAAATCTGTTCTTCTTTCCTCTCTGCGGTTGGTAGCAACGGGAAGGCTGAAATCGAACCTTTCTCTCTTGCTCTGCTCGGTGAAACAGAGCTCCTTACGGGGGGTGGCAATTGCAGAAAGGAGAGCTCCTTATTAAAAAAAAAAAAAAAAAAAAAAGAAGAAAAAGAAGAAAAAAAAAAAGGTGCCGGGACATGGCAACGATGGTTCCTGGGTCTGGTGACGGTGGAGAGAGGGTAGATTCGACGGCGAGGCTCCCTTCTCAAGTTGCTCGTCCAATTCCTTTGACGAAGCAACATCAAAGTAGGTCGCGCTCTAGATCGCGGCCTCCTGCTCTTATTTCCAATGAACCTCGGCCATGGACTAGCCTCTTCAAGGCTCCAATTGATTATGTGTAACGTTTCTACAAATAGCTTTGTCTATACAAGTCATAGACAAAGTCAGGTAACTCATTGAGTACACATGTGGTAGTTATGACTACACATGTTGTAGACTTTAACTCCTAACTGTAACGAGCATGTTAAGATGTGCCAAGACTACCATTGGTTACAGCATTTAACATCGTTGCCAAGATCTTTAGCTAATAGTAAAATTGAATTTGATAAAAATATCTCTTTCTCTTCGTGTAAAGTGTTCCATTTTGAGATTATGCTCCATGCATGATCTTGAGTCTCTAATAATCTCTGTCAAGAGCTGAGCATTGTTTGTGTGTTGACATTCAAAGATTCTGCTACATCTCTCCTTCCACATCCACCAAATAGCACATCTGAAAGTAACATTTGCCAATTGTGTAAGAGGTCCTTTTCTTGAGAAACTTTGTATGAGGTCGCCTAATTCTTGATGCAAGTTTGGTTGCGGCAGCCTATTGAGTTCAAATCGCTAGAGAATCTCCTTCCATATCCATTTAGTATATTCACAAGCAAAATAGAGGTGGTCAATAGTTTCTTCTTGTTGCAAACAAAGGGAGCATCGGTTAACATGATAGATACCTCTTCTCTTAATATTATCTATTGTAGGTAGTTTATTCAGAAGGGCCTGCCATGTACATAAGGAATGTCTCTGTGATCCCGGTCGATCCCATGTCCAACTGCTTGAGAGCCACTTGTTATTTCTTTGCCTAATTTGATTCCATGCGGATGTGGCACTAAATTTACCATTGTCATGAAGCCAAATAAGTACATCTGAAGGGTTGTTCCTGATTGGAATAGCTGTGATAGTCGGCCAAAGTGATAACATTTCAGGAGAAATAGGAGTAGGGAGACACCAGGTACCATTAGCAATGAACTCGGAAACCTTCCAATCTTTGGGAGCCCCAAGATCTTTTCGTATTCTGTCACCATATAATTGAAATATACTTTTCCCATTCACCCAAGGATCGTACCACATATTAGTATTAGTTCCAGTAGAGATTGCATAAGAAATGTGTTTGATTATCCAATTCCTTGCATTTAAAATTCCTTTCCAAGCTGCAGAGTGGTATGTTCTTGTTGAAATTTCCCAAATCGATTCCTTCGAAAGGTACCTAGCAGAAACCCATTGTGACCATAAGGAACATTTGTTTTGCAAAAGGTCCCACAATTGTTGTACCAAACATGCTTTATTCCACTCTCTAATATTTCTCAAGTTCAGCCCCCCTTCATCTTTCGGTTTACAGATGTTGTCCCAATTTACCATATGCATTGCCTTATCATTTGTACCATTCCAGAAGAAGTTCATTAATAGCCGTTCAATATCTTGGATAAGTCCAACAGGCAGAAGAAAAGCATTAGACCAATATATAGAGTAAGAGTACAACACCGAACGGATGAGTTCAAGTCGTCATGCTTTTGATAGAAGCCTATTTTTCCAGGAAGAAATTCTATTCTTTATTTTTTGCAGGATAGGTTGACAGTGGGTTTTATGAATGCCAGTGGATATGAGTGGGAGACCCAGATAAGGAACTGGCAGACTTCCCTCATTAACCCCCAGAGTGTGTGTAATAAAGTCCTTGTCCTCAATGCAAGGACCCATATAGACTTTACTTTTTGCATGATTTAACTGAAGGCCAGAAACCATACCAAAGTCATTTAGAATAGTAGCTAGGTTCCTCACTGAAGTTGGATCATTCTGGAGAAATATAAGTAAATCATCTGCAAATGTTATGTGTGATATGTGAATAGAACCAGCATTTGGTACCTTAATACCGCCATTCAAGACTGCTTGTTCCAACATACAGCTAAGTCCTTCCATTGCAATAGTAAAGAGATATGGAGAAAGTGGATCACCTTGTCGGATGCCATTCGTGCTCCCAAAAAAACCAATAGGTGAGCCATTAAAAAGTATCGAAAACTTTGGAGTTTCCAAGCAACTTTGAATCCAATTTACCCATTTCTGTGGGAAGTTCATATCGATGAGCATCTTATAGATAAAACTCCTATTAACTGAATCAAAGGCTTTCCGTAAATCAGCTTTAAAACATATTTTCGTCCCTCTTGCATTTGAGTGCAGGTCCTTTATCAAGTCATTAGCAAGCAGAATATTATGATGTATACTTCTCCCTTTGATGAAAGCTATCTGATTTGGACTAATGATCTTGTGTATTACCTTTTGCATTCTATCTGCCAACACTTTGGAGATGATCTTGTAAATAAAGTTGCATAATGATATGGGTCGAAATTAGTCTTGTATCACTCAAAACACATATTAGATCGTAAATCCATCAATTAATTTCATCATTAAAATCCAAGATTTAACAGCATCATCATTTAAAACTGAAAAACAAAAAATCATCACAAAAATCATAAAGATCAATAAGCCATAAATCATAAAAAATTTATCATGCATAATTTCAAAATATAAACTCATTAATGTTAGGATCGGAGCGGCACTAAGAGGGGGGGGGTGAATTAGTGCAGCGGATTAAAACGTTGGTTTCGACAAATCTTTCGTACGATAAGAACGGAACTTGAAAAGCTTAACTTGAAAGCGTATTCTTAAAGTTGCGCAGCAAAGGTAATAAGGAACTAAAGCATGTAAGAAGGTTTGCAGTAATATAAATAGCAATAATGAAATGCAAACCAGAGATCACGCCGATTTTAGAGTGGTTCGGTCAAATGACCTACATCCACTTGCGAGGCCCCTCTTCGATGAGGCTCCCACCTTCCACTAGCAAATCTCTTGAAATGGAAGGGCAAATACCCCTCTTTACAACCTTTTACAAGCAGTTCAACCTCTTACAAATTTTCAAGAAAGAAGGAGGAGAACTCTCTAGCAAATTGAAAACAAGAAAGGCAAAGACTCTTCTAAGACTTTTCTCTCAATCACTTGCTGCTCAAAAAGTTGTTTTCTCAGCTGAGACTTGAGGGGTATTTATAGGCCTCAAGAGGATTCAAATTTGGGCTCCAAAAATTTGAATTCTCTTATGTTCCCGATGTTGGCGGTGCCACCGCCCAGCCCAGGAGGTGTCACCGCCCAGCTCTCGGGTGCTGGGCGGTGCCACCGCCTAGGCCAAATCAGCTCACTGGTTGGGCTCCAAACTTGGCCCAAACCAGTCCGAACTCGGGCCCAATTGGCCCATACTTGGGTTATAGGATTAACACCTAATTCTAACCCTAATTAATATGCTAACTACGAATTTAAAGACATTTTCTAAGCTATTACAAAGTTTGTAAGTCAAGACTTCTTCCGACGAGCTTCCGGCGAACTTCCGGCGGTCTTCCGATAAACTTCCGGAAACCATTCTACGGACTCCCGGCAAGCTCCTAGACTTCACAATTTGATCTTAGCGAGTTCCGATGAGCTTCTTCGGCAAGCTCCGATCTTTCTCGGCGAGCTCCGCGAACTTCAAACGAACCTTCCGGCGAGCTTCCGAAAAACCCTTCGGCAAGCTCCCTACTCATTCTCGGCTAGTTCCGGCAGCATTCCCGACGAACCTTCGGACTTCCGTCGAACTCTCAAACTCCCAACGAATCCTTCGCGCTTGACTCCAACACTTTGTTTCGCTTTATGTCTTCATCGTTATCGTAGTTAATCCTGCACACACAAACCAAAACTCAACTCCGATCTAGACTATTATTACAACGCGAATTGACATTCTGTTGCCCGGCACGTCATTGGTTGGCGCTTCGTCCGATTCTTCGGTGCATCGTCCTCTCTTGCGGCTTGTTGCCCAATCGGCGGTTGACCTCCGCAACCCCGATATCCTTGGCGCAATTTCGCTCTCCTTGGCCCGATACCCGACGTCCGAAGCATTCAGCCATCCAATATCCTGACGTGATCTCTTCCGGCGAAACGTCAATTCCTCCTACGTCAACTGTCTAAACCTAATCGAGTAGACCTGCATCGCTCAAAATGTAGTTTAAATAATAAACACATATCAAGTGGTTTCATCATCAAAATACGAGATTCAACAATCTCCCCCTTTTTTATGATGACAACCACTTGATGACGGAGTTAACCTTAACTCCCGGAGTTTAAACAAACTCCCCCTATCAATATGTCATATTGATAGAACCTTGAATTTAAACTGAATTCAAGTCATTGCAATATTCATCATGAATACTTGCAACACATCATTATGAACTCATGCATAGACTTATGCATATCATGTCATCAACATACTTCTCCCCCTTTGTCATCAACAAAAAGGAGAAGTACAACTATTCTTTGTGTTTGTAATATAAGTTCAACTCATTGCATGAAAAATATAATATGAAGTTTTATCATCATGCAGTTTTGAAGCTAGAAAATTTAGCAAGTAATGCATCATGCTTAGGACATTCAAGCTATCAAGTTTTAGATATACAAGTTTTACAGCATACAAGATAGCACTTTTGGTAATGTTCAAGATAGCAAGTTCTACATCATGCAAGCTAGCAATATTGAGATGTTCAAGAAAGCAACTCTTGCTTCTTGAAATATGCAAATTTGTCAAGTTTTGCTAGATGTGCAAGTTAGCATTTTTGCCTCTTAAGATAGGCAAGATAGCACATTTGCTTCTTTTGAGATAGCAACTTTTTGCTTCTCTTTAGACTACAAGCTAGCAATTTTTACGATATGTAAGTTTCACAATATACAAGCTAGCAAAAATTTCGAAAGCAAATGCAAGATAGCTTTCTTGTGTAAGCTCATAATTCTTGCTTCCTATTGCAATGTGCAAGTTGCAAGTTTTGCTTCTTGAGATAGGTAAGATAGCACTTTTGCAATTTTTGTTTCTTAAGATAGGCAAGCTTGTGATGTTCAAAATAACAAGCTCTTTCTTCTAGAAGTGTCATCTAGAATCTGATTGCCCACTATTTGCAAAGTGTAAGCTAGCAAAATGTTTGAAAAAGTGATCATGTTTTGCAACATACAAGCTAGCAAAAATGCCAAACTAGCAAGAGATAATGTTTTACATGAGGCAAGCAAACAATTTGGCAAATGTTACATTTGCATCTTCTCTTTTGAGAAGTGCAATTTTTGCTTTCATCTTGAATTGTGCAAGCTAGTTAGTTTGCCTCTTTTCATGATGTCCACGCTAGAAATTCTTGCTCCCCCTTTGTCATTGTCAAAAAGAAGGGAAGACCCTTATATCAATTTTCATATTATGACAAAGGTAAGTATCATTCTTATTTGTGCATCATTATATATTCAAATTAAAACATACACAATTTCAATAACCTTATTTTTCATGCACGATACCGAAAAATAAATCAATCATTATTAAATATTATACATGATACTCAAACATTAAAATTTTTAAGTATTTATCAACATGTTGATCATGATACCAAACATTCATCATTTAAAGCATTCATGATACACATCATATGCAATAAATACATCATGTACATCATTATCATAAGTATTGCATACATCATTTTAACTTTATGAATATTTCATCATTGCATGCATTATACCAAAACATTTCAAGCCATGCAAGCCATAAATACAAAGAAATCATGTCATGAAGGATAAAATCATTTGAATACCAAAAGACATGATTCATATAATAAATATCTTCTTTAAATAAAATATCAAGAAAAATCATAGGAGTACAAAGAAGAGATCTTGTTTTAAAAGAAAAATCAAGTAATAACTCCAAGAACTCACAAGGAAAAATCATGATTCATTTAGAAAATCTCCTCTCAAGAGAATATCAAGTAAAATCGTAGAAGATCGATTAATGAGAAATTTTGATTTATAATAAAATCTCATGTATCGAATGTCGAGAAATCAAAATGATGATTTATATAAAAAAAATATCATAAGTTATATTCAAGAGAAAAATCATCATTCATTTTCAACTTATTCAATTTGTCACATCAATATTTCTTTTTTTTTTTGGTAAGTCAAATCAATATTTATTAGATATGCATGATAACAAAACATGGTTTTAAATCTTTAACATATAACATGCATAAATTGAAAGGAGAAGGGAAGAATTCAAACGTACAAAGATTTCAACCATCTCATAAACAAATGTAAGACCAAGTCATGAATCCAAAATTCCATGAATCAAAATGATCATCAAAGGTAATCTCATGTTATTCCAAGAAATCAATATCATGATTTTGATAAAACTCATTTCAAATTTAAATCATCAAAATCATCAAAATATCAACATTACTTTCAAGAGATTCAAAATGGTATACATAGATTTATCATAATAAACATCAAGATCAATAGGATAGAGAAAAATAATTTTTCAAGGAAAAAATATTTTCCTCTTTTTAGTTGTTTCAATTCATATGATTTTATTTCACTTATACCAAATAAAAACATGTATAATATTTAAAACCGAAAGTGTAAGATTTATTACAACAAAGATTAATAAGGCACTTTCATTATAGTAAAAATCAATAATCCATAAATCACAAGATTCATATGCATAATTTTGAAATTTATTAAGCATGATCATTATGCAACTAAACATGGTTTCAAAATGTTTAATATTTTCATTACATCATTATGCAATGGTTTCATTGAACATAATTTTGAATGATTCTTATAGATAACTAAAACTTCTTTAGTTTTAATTTATGTGATTGACTTTATATTAGCATGCTCAAGTTTTGTTCTTATGTCAAAAACATACATCATGTTTGAAAACCAAAGACAAGGTTTAAAAAAAATATATCATCAAGCCTTCCATATAAAAACCATGCATCATCATTGAAAGTTAATATTGAAATCATCAAAATACACATTCTTGCTTCTCAAGCACATATATATGATTATTTAAATCTAACATTTTATTCTATTAACATAAAACATATAATTTTCAAGAAAAATAATTATTCAAAAGAAAAGAGAAAATGCATCATGGAAAACATCAAGTAATTTCAAAATAATTCAAGAGAGTTGAGTTACTTACCTTGTAGTCGATGCCCGTCAAAGCCCAATTCGCCGTTTCATTTTTGGAAGTTCTTGATTCATCCTTGGGTGCTTTCCTTTTCTTTGGCCTCTTCCTCCGTTCAATTTCATTGTTTATTTTAGATTTTTGTTTAATGAACTTATTAAGAGTTAGTGTTCGAAGTTCAAGTTCATCATTGTCCTTATCACTTGAGTCATCACTCAAGTGGTATTCATTTGTCCGGAGTTCCAAATCCTTCGTATTCTTTGGAAGGTGGTTCAAGTGTTCATTCTGTTCATCATGTGCATTACGCACCATTTCATATGTCATCAATGAGCCGATAAGTTCTTCAAGTGGAAAAATATTTAAATCTTTTGTTTCTTGTATTGCCGTTACTTTTGATTCCCAAGCTTTAGAAAGTGATCGTAAAACTTTACTAACAAGTTCAAAATTCGAGAAACATTTGCCAAGAGCTTGTAAACCATTGACGACATCCGTAAAACGGGTGTACATGTCAACAATGGTTTCGCTAGGCTTCATTTGAAAAAGCTCGAAATCATGCATTAAAATGTTCACTTTCGAGTCTTTGACTCTACTAGTTCCCTCGTGCGTGATTTCAAGTGTTCGCCAAATATCAAAAGTCGTTTCGCATGTAGAAATCTGATTGAACTCATTTTTGTCCAAAGTGCAAAATAAGGCATTCATAGCCTTTGCGTTTAAAGAAAAATACATCTTCTCCAAATCCGACCATTCGTTCATCGGTTTAGAGGGAAGTTGAAAGCCGTTTTCAATGATATTCCATAAATCTAAATTCATAGAAATCAAGAAAACTCTCATTCGAGTTTTCCAATAAGTGTAGTCCAATCCGTTAAACAACGGTGGACGAACAACCGAAAAGCCCTCTTGAAAGCCATGAAGAGCCATTTCTCTCGGGTGTAAATCCGAAACAAGAAATACCGGGCTCTGATACCAATTGTTAAGATCGGAGCGGCACTAAGAGGGGGGGGGTGAATTAGTGCAGCGGATTAAAACATTGGTTTCGACAAATCTTTCGTACGATAAGAACGGAACTTGAAAAGCTTAACTTGAAAGCGTATTCTTAAAGTTGCGCAGCAAAGGTAATAAGGAACTAAAGCATGTAAGAAGGTTTGCAGTAATATAAATAGCAATAATGAAATGCAAACCAGAGATCACGCCGATTTTAGAGTGGTTCGGTCAAATGACCTACATCCACTTGCGAGGCCCCTCTTCGATGAGGCTCCCACCTTCCACTAGCAAATCTCTTGAAATGGAAGGGCAAATACCCCTCTTACAACCTTTTACAAGCAGTTCAACCTCTTACAAATTTTCAAGAAAGAAGGAGGAGAACTCTCTAGCAAATTGAAAACAAGAAAGGCAAAGACTCTTCTAAGACTTTTCTCTCAATCACTTGCTGCTCAAAAAGTTATTTTCTCAGCTGAGACTTGAGGGGTATTTATAGGCCTTAAGAGGATTTAAATTTGGGCTCAAAAATTTGAATTCTCTTATGTTCCCGATGCTGGCGGTGCCACCGCCCAGCGCTCGGGTGCTGGACGGTGCAACCGCCCAGCCCAGGAGGTGTCACCGCCCAGCTCTCGGGTGCTGGGCGGTGCCACCGCCTAGGCCAAATCAGCTCACCGGTTGGGCTCCAAACTTGGCCCAAACCAGTCCGAACTCGGGCCCAATTGGCCCCTACTTGGGTTATAGGATTAACACCTAATTCTAACCCTAATTAACGTGCTAACTACGAATTTAAAGACATTTTCTAAGCTATTACAAAGTTTGTAAGTCAAGACTTCTTCCGACGAGCTTCCGACGAACTTCCGGCGGTCTTCCGATAAACTCTCGGAAACCATTCTGCGGACTCCCGACAAGCTCCTAGACTTCACGATTTGATCTTGGCGAGTTCCGATGAGCTTCTTCGGCAAGCTCCGATCTTTCTCGGCGAGCTCCGCGAACTTCCAACGAACCTTCCGGCGAGCTTCCGAAAAACCCTTCGGCAAGCTCCCTACTCATTCTCGGCTAGTTTCGGCAGCATTCCCGACGAACCTTCGGACTTCCGTCGAACTCTCGAACTCCCAACGAATCATTCGCGCTTGACTCCAACACTTTGTTTCGCTTTATGTCTTCATCGTTATCGTAGTTAATCCTGCACACACAAACCAAAACTCAACTCCGATCTAGACTATTATTACAACGCGAATTGACATTCTGTTGCCCGACACGTCATTGGTTGGCGCTTCGTCCGATTCTTCGGTGCATCGTCCTCTCTTGCGGCTTGTTGCCCAATCGGCGGTTGACCTCCGCAACCCCGATATCCTTGGCGCAATTTCGCTCTCCTTGGCCCGATGCCCGACGTCCGAAGCATTCAGCCATCCAATATCCTGACGTGATCTCTTCCGGCGCAACGTCAATTCCTCCTGCATCAACTGTCTAAACCTGATCGAGTAGACCTGCATCGCTCAAAATGCAGTTTAAATCATAAACACATATCAAGTGGTTTCATCATCAAAATACGAGATTCAACAATTAAGCATAATTTCCTTAAACATAAAAGCATGTTCAATCAAAATCATTTTGTTTCAGCTAGTGAACTTTGTGAAGTATGTTGGATCTCTGGTCATATGCCTTGAGCATCTACTACCAAGATATCATTTTTGCTCCTAGCTTTTGATCGTAGATATTTCTACAAGAAAGGTGGGTTTACTATAGGTATCCATTTGACTTTGCGTCCCTTATGTTTTGATCTATCTATATTGATATTTGGCATAAAGTTGTTAGGATCAAGAGCACTAAGAGGGGGGGGGTGAATTAGTGCAGCAGAAAACTTTCAACGATTAAAACTGCGTTCGTTCGATAAGAGTGATTTTGGTAGAAAAGCTGATTCGTAAATCACTTTAACTTGTGATCAAGCAAGATATAGTTAAAGCAAATCTATAAAGGCAGTTTGCAGTTATCATGGAAACCAGAATATAAGTGCAAACTGAAATATGATGTTCGTACGATAAAATTGATTTACGTCTAAACACCGATTTGAAAAATACTGAACTTTGAAACACGATCGTAAAAGCACAGAAGGCAGTAAGCTATTGAGGAGGTTTGCAGTAAAGATAATTTGCTCAAAGTAAATGCAAACCAGAGAGCATTGCGATTTTAGGCCTCCACCGACGAGGTCACCGACGTCCACTAGAGGCTTCCTCCACCAACGAGATCACTGACGTCCACTAGAGGCCTTCCTTCAATAGGCGAAGGCCAACCACCCTTTTACAGTTTCACTCCTTTTGTCGGGCTTAGGAGACAACCCTTACAAACTTTTCTCTCCTCTCTTGAAAGATCAAAACTTAGAAGAAAAGAGGGAGGAGAACTTTCGGTGCCTTTGGGTTACCCTTTCATTGCTGAAAGGGTGAGGTATTTATAGGCCCCAACCTAATTTAAATTTCGAGCTCAAAACTATCATCTCCCGGAATTCCGGGGTCAGGCGGTTGCACCGCCTGACAAAGCTCGAAGACTGAGCCTCTAGGCGGTGCCACCTCCTGTCCGGGGCGGTTGCACCTCCTGCCAGAGCTTGGAGACCGAGCTCAAGCAGTGCCACTGCTTGATTAGGGCGGTTGCACCGCCTAGCCAGAGCTCGGAGACCGAGCTCAAGCGATTGCACCTCTGTTAGAGGCAATTGTACCGCCCAACCAGAGCTCGGAGACTGAGCCCTGGGAGGTGCCATCGCCGACCCAAGCAGTGCCACCTCTGGCCAAGAAATCTTGGTCCGAATAGGCTGATCCATTCGGCCCAATTTGGGTCTGTCAAGAGCCCAATTGCCCCAAGATTAAGTTAATAGGATTACCTCCTATTTCTAACTTAATCATCGTGCTAACTACGAATTTCTTAAGACATTTACTACAGCTTGCTTCCGGTGCGTCAATCGCTTCTTCCGGCGAGCTTCCGACGAACTTCCGGCGAACATCCGACGAACCTCCGGCGATGCTCCGACGGACTTCCGGCAAACTCTTGGACTTTGCGACGATCCACTTGACGAGTTTCGACGAGCTTCTTTTGGCAAGCTCCAGGAATTCTCATATTTGTTCCCGCAGAACCTCTGATGACCATTCAGACTTCCATCGAGCTCTCGAACTCCCAACGTGATCATAGTCTTGACTCCGGCGCAACTCCTGCTGCATGTTTTACTTTCATCGTAGTTAATCCTGCACACTTATCTCAACATATGGATTAGATAACAAATGACAATTGACGTCATCATCAAAATCCGAGATTCAACAATCTCCCCCTTTTTGATGATGATAATCAATTGATAACAGAGTTAACCTTAACTCCCCCTATCTATGTGCCATAATTGAGATAAGTCATTCTTGAATTCAAAGCCTTTGAATTCAAGAGACATATTGATAAGTTAAAATCATTTAATCTTATCAATACTCCCATCATGATTCTCATCATGATGTATCTCTCTGAAAATGATGTCAAAGCTTGACGTCCATTTTCAAATTTCAAAAGTGAATGATGGTAATGGTAGCAATTCATCATATGGTAAGATATCAACATGTAAAATTTTGAAGTAAGATTTTGATATCTTAACATGATGCATACATTTCAAGTGTTTTAGCAATCATAGCATTTCATCACACAGTAAGATATCAACACGTAAAATTATGATGCAAGTTCTTGATATCTTAACATGATGCAAATATGACAATCATAGCAAACATGGCATAATACAAATATGGCAATCATAGTTATCATCAATTCATATATTTTCGATGATGCAGTCATAGCATCAATACTCATATATCTACTTCTTTCAACATAATATGGTATTTATAGCATCAATTCATATATTTCTCCCCCTTTGTCATCAACAAAAAGAAGAATGATATAATCAACTTTTAAATATACGTGGGATGCCATAAGTAGGTTCATGTCATTTATAGGATACAAACATCTCAAGAAAAACATGACATGGAAATTATTTATATAGAGTGAAAACTTCTTCCTTTTTATTTGTTATTATCTTTTTTGCAAGAAGGAGGAAAGCCATTTGTGTAGTTCAAATCGATAGGATATTAAGGCATGCTTTACAAGGATCAGGATATTTATGTGAATCAAATCTTTGCTCAAAAAAATATCTTCCTTTTATAAGAAGGAATCATCAAATTTATTTCTCAAAGGGCATATTTTTCACATGATAAGTCTAAAAGATATGCATTTGCTAGATGATATGAATCAAAGTCCGAAAGAGAATAATGTATTCATGAAATCCGATTGGAACTGAAAATTTAACACTTTTATGCAATCGGACAAGACTATACAATCATGAAGACATGCTCATTGTTATGAAAATTTTTGTATTAATTTCCAACATATTATTTTAGGCATGTAATGACAATTAAGTGATTTGATCATTCAATCAATAAAGTCTAAATAATTTTAACAAGTTTATGCATTCGGACACATCAATATTCCTAATTCTCTTCTTATAAAATCAAATTATTATTCACTTAGGGGTTTTGTGAAAATATCAGCTAGTTGATGCTTAGTATCTATGAACTCTATAATTACATCATGATTAGTAACATGATCTCGTATAAAGTGATGTCTAATATCAATATGTTTTGTTCTTGAGTGTTGAATGTGATTCTTTGTTAAACATATTGCACTCGTGTTATCACATTTAATGGGAATGTTTTTAAGATAGACTTTATAATCTTCTAAGGTGTTTTTTATCTACACAACTTGTGCACAGCATGCACTAGCTGCAATATATTCAGCTTCAGTTGTTGATAGAGCAACTGAGTTTTATTTCTTAGATGACCAGGAAACAAGGGAATGTCCCAAAAATTGACATGTTCTTGATGTGCCTTTTCTATCTAGTCTACACCCAACAAAATCTGCATCAGCATAAGCAATTAACTCAAAATTTTTGGATTTTGGATACTATAATCCTAGATTTGTGGTACCTTTAAGATATCTAAGTATTCTTTTCACCGCTTTGAGATGAGATATCTTGGAGTTCGATTGAAACCTAGCACAAAGTCCTACACTGAACATTATATCTGGTCTAGTAGTAGTGAGGTAAAGTAAACTTCCTATCATACCCCTATAAGTTTTTTGATCGAAGCTTTCTCCACTCTCATCAACTTCTAACTTAGTGGAGGTGCTCATAGGGGTGTTAATAGCTTTTGAGCTATCCATATTAAATCTTTTCAGTAGATCTAAAGCATATTTAGTTTGACTAATAAAGATACCATTGCTTAGTTGCTTAATTTGTAAGCCTACGAAAAAGGTTAATTCTCCCATCAAACTCATTTCAAATTCGAGACTCATGGTTTTACCAAAAGATTCACAAAGAGATTCATTCGTAGAACCGAAGATAATATCATCAACATAAATCTGAACAATGAGAAAATTATTTTCAAAATTCTTGATAAATAATGTAGTATCGACTTTGCCTTTTGTGAAATTGTTTTCAATAAGAAAAGTACTTAGTCTATCATACCAAGCCCTTGGGGCTTATTTTAAACCATAGAGAGCTTTGGTTAATTTAAATACATGATTAGGGAGGCTATTATTTTTAAATCCGGGAGGCTGTTCAACATAAACTTCTTTTTTTTTTTTGGTAAGTAAAAGTAAATTGATTATGTGTAAAGATTCTACAAATAGCTTTATCTATACAAGTCATAGACAAAGCCAATTAACTCATAGAGTGCGAATGCGATAGTTATGACTACACATGCTGTAGACTATAACTACCTGTGGGTACATTATTTGACATCATTCCCAAGATCTTTATGACACGGGAGTGTCTAATTTACTACAATCTGATTATATGAGCCTTGATTATGATCTAGTATCTTTTTCAGTCAATAATGATGCCTCATAATCTTTTTTTCAGCACACAAATAAATGACAGCTCATCAGCATATTCTCTGCACAAAGTTAAAGCTGTTTCAAAGTGCTTTTCTTCAAGACAAAGGAATGCATTAAAGGAGTTGGTTGGCAGCTGTGAACACTTAATTTCGAAATTCCATATGCATGAAGGGTTGTTTCATACACTAGTATTTATTTTGGTGTTTAGGACTTAGAAAGGATTTTTAGAAACTGATGATATCTGGGCAGAAGCTCTTAGAGAACCCCTTAAACTCTGTATCTCTTGGATGCGTCCTTGAGTGGTGAGTCTTTTATTTTCAAGTTCTGTATCCTCGTTTAATTTCCGTTGGGTGGTGAACTTTCTGTATCCCATTACGATTTTAAACTTGGTGGTGAGCTACTTTTCGTTTGTATCTAAGCTGCTTCGTTAGTGCTTCTGGTATCAGTTCTTCCTTTTCTACTGTGACATTTTCTATCTGAACAAATTTTCCATCGGTGTTATTTGGAAATCCATTCTGTATTTTTACCCTCCCCGGTATCAGTTTTGGTATCAGAGCTAAAGGCTAGAGATCATGGCAAGGCGGAATGGAAAAGATGTAGTTGGTGAAGGTAGCGTTCACGAAGATGACGCTGAGTCGTTGAGGCTGCAGCTACGAAAATTGCTGCGTAGCCTACAAGAAAAAAATGAGATAATCGACGAACTTCAAAGTAGACATAACCATCATGAAAATGAAGCTCGAGAGTTTACTTCTGATGATGATACATCTCTTCCAAGGGAGTCGAGAAGATGTCGGAGAAGAAATGAAGTCCAAGACGAGTGGCAGAATAAATATAATCCCAGATTTGATATTCCAGAATTTGAAGGGAAAATAAATGTTGATGACTTTATCGATTGGCTTAATACAGTAGAAAGAATCTTCGATTTTCATGAACCACCAGAACAAAAGAAGGTCAAACTTGTGGCACTCAAACTCAGGCGGAATGCATCTTTTTGGTGGGAAAATCTGAATAAACAAAGAGAACGTGAGGGGAAGAGTAAGATCGTTACATGGGAGAAAATGAAAAGGGAGCTAAAGAGAAAATATTTACCTGATAATTATAGACAAGAGATCTTTCTCAAAATACATGATTTCAAGCAAAAAGGTCTTTCCGAAGAATGCAGGGGCTGATTCACTAGAGAACTATCGACCCATATCATTATGCAACTTTATTTACAAGATCATCTCCAAAGTATTAGCAAATAGAATGCAAAAGGTAATACACAAGATCATTAGCCCAAATCAAGCTGCTTTCATCAAAGGGAGAAGTATACATCATAACATTTTGCTTGCTAATGACTTGGTCAAAGATTTGCATTCAAAAGCAAGACGGACAAAAATATGTTTTAAAGCTGATTTACGGAAAGCCTTTGATTCAATTAATAGGAAATTTATCTATAAGATGCTCCTCGATATGAACTTCCCACAACAATGGGTTAATTGGATTCAATCTTGCCTGGAAACTCCAAAGTTTTCGATACTCTTTAATGGCTCACCTATTGGTTTTTTTGGGAGCACGAATGGCATCCGACAAGGTGATCCACTCTCTCCGTATCTCTTTAATATTGCGATGGAAGGACTTAGCTGTATGTTGGAACATGCAGTCTTAAATGGCAGCATAAAGGTACCCAATGCTGGCTCTATTCATATATCACATATAACATTTGCAGATGATTTACTTATCTTTCTCCAAAATGATCCAACTTCAGTAAAGAACCTGGCTACTATTATGAATGACTTTGGTATGGTTTCTGGACTTCAGTTAAATCATGCGAAAAGTAAAGTATATATGAGCCCTTACGTTGAGAATAAGGTCTTTATTGCACAAACTTTGGGGGTTAGAGAGGGAAGCCTGCCAGTTCCTTATTTGGGTCTCCCGCTCATATCCACAGGCATTCCCAAAACCCACTGTCAGCCTATCCTACAAAAAATAAAGAATAGAATTTCTTCTTGGAAAAATAGGCTTCTATCAAAAGCAGGACGACTCGAACTCATCCGTTCTGTATTGCACTCCTACTCTATATATTGGTGTAATGCATTTCTTCTGCCTGCTGGACTTCTCCAAGATATTGAACGGTTATTAATGAACTTCTTCTGGAATGGCACAAATGATAAGGCAATGCATATGGTAAATTGGGATAGCATTTGCAAACCGAAAGATGAAGGGGGGCTAAACTTGAGAAATACTAGAGATTGGAATCAAGCATGCCTGGTACAACAATTGTGGGATCTTTTGCAAAACAAATGTTCCTTATGGTCACAATGGGTTTCTGCTAGGTATCTTTCAAAGGAATCAATCTGGGAAATTTCAACAAGAACATACCGCTCTTCAGCTTGGAAAGGAATTTTAAAGGCAAGGAATTGGCTAATCAAACACATTTCTTATGCAATCTCTTCTGAAACTAGTAATAATATGTGGTACGATCCTTGGGTGAATGGGAAGAGTATATTTCAATTATATGGCGACAGAATACGAAAAGATCTTGGGGCTCCCAAAGATTGGAAGGTTTCCGAGTTCATTGCTAACGGTACCTGGTGTCTCCCTAATCCTATTTCTCCCGAAATGTTATCACTTTGGCCGACGATCATAGCTATTCCAATCAGGAACAACTCTTCAGATATACTTATTTGGCCTCATGACAATGGCAAATTTAGTGCCACATCCGTATGGAATCAAATTAGACAAAGAAATAACAAGTGGGTCCCAAGCAGTTGGACATGGGATCGACCGGGATCACAAAGACACTCCTTATGTACATGGCAGGCCCTTCTCAATAAACTACCTACAATAGACAATATGAAAAGAAGAGGTATCTATCATGTTAACCGATGCTCCCTTTGTTTGCAACAAGAAGAAACTGTTGACCACCTTTATTTTGCTTGTAATTATACAAAATGGATATGGAAGGAGATTCTCCAGCGATTTGAACTCAATAGACTGCCGCAACCAAACTTGCACCAAGAACTAGGCGACCTTATGCAATGTTTCTCAAGAAAAGGGCCACTTACACAACTGGCAAAGGTTATTTTCAGATGCGCTATTTGGTGGATGTGGAAGGAGAGATGTAATAGAATCTTTGAATGTCAACACACAAACAATGCTCAGCTCTTGAAAGAGATTATTAGAGACTCAAGATCCTGTATGGAGCATGATCTCAAAATCGAGCACTTCACCCGAAGAGAAAAAGATATTTTTATCAAATTTAATTTTGCTATTAGCTAAAGATCTTGGGAATGATGTCAAATAATGTACCCACAGGTAGTTATAGTCTACAGCATGTGTAGTCATAACTATCGCATTCGCACTCTATGAGTTAATTGGCTTTGTCTATGACTTGTATAGATAAAGCTATTTGTAGAATCTTTACACATAATCAATTTACTTTTACTTACCAAAAAAAAAGCAAAAAAAGCAAATTGATGTTAAAAGGAGAGCTTGCGGAACCGGAAGAGCAAACAATTGCAAGATATTTAGGAGGTTTGAAGTATGAGATTGCTAAAGTTGTTCAGCTACAGCCATATTGGTCTTTAAATGATGTGAGCAAGTTGGCATTAAAAGTTGAAAAGCAACAGAAGTTTGAAAAGAGTTTTCGGTATGGCTCAAAAGAAGGCTACACAAAAGGAGGAAGTTCCAAGCCTACTGTCCAAAGCAAGGTGATATCAAAGGTGCAAGAAAAGGGTGAAGAGTCTGCTGTCAACAAAAAAACACCTAATTCTTCCACCCCAAGTGGCCGAAAATGCTTCAAATGTCATGGTTTTGGGCATATTGCTTCGGATTGTCCAAATAGGAGGATTGTAACTTTGGTTGAAGATCATAGTGATGGAGGCGAAGATGAAGCTGACGATGAACCAAAATACGATGATGATGAGGAAGAGATTACTTATGCTGATCATGGTTTGTCTATTGTATTGCAACGTAGTTTACAAGTGTCATATGTAGCCGACGATGAAAGTTGGGTGAGAAAAAATGTATTTCACACTAAATGCACTTCGCTTGGCAAAGTATGCTTGGTAATCATCGACAGTGGCAGTTTTGAGAACGTGGTTTCTTTGGAGATGGTGCAGAAGCTGAAGTTGGATACGATCCCTCATCCACATCCATACCAATTATGTTAGTTGCAAAAAGGAAATGACATCAAGGTAACTAAAAGATGTTTAGTTTCATTTTCTATTGGCAAGTATTATAAAGATAAAGTGTGGTGTGATGTTGCCCCTATGGATGCTTGTCATTTACTATTGGGAAGACCTTGGCATTATGATAGAAGAGTGTTGTATGATGGTTATAAACATACTTATTCTTTTAAAGTGAATGAAAAGAAGATTATCTTAGCTCCATTACAACCTTCCGAAATCAGTGCGCCAAAGAAGGAAGTTAGTGCTTTTATTTCTTATAGAGAATGCAGATATGAATTGGACAAGGGCGGTCATGTTTTGGCCCTAATGGTAGTAGAGGAGAACGAACAGCATAAGGAGACACCGAAAATCATGCAATCAATCCTAGAAGAATTTCAAGATGTTATACCGGAAGAGATTCCACATGGCCTTCCACCTTTGAGAGACATTCAACATCACATTGATCTTATTCCGGGGGCTGTTCTACCTAATAAGGCTGCGTACAGAATGAGTCCTAAAGAACATGAAGAACTTCAAAGGCAAGTTGATGAATTAGTGAAAAAGGGGTTCATTCGGGAGAGCATGAGTCCCTGTGCAGTTCCAGCCTTGTTGGTGCCTAAGAAAGATGGTTCTTGGAGAATGTGCGTGGACAGTCGCACCATCAACAAAATCACAGTGGACTATCGCTTTCCTATTCCAAGGTTAGATGACTTACTTAATCAATTGTGTGGTGCTTGTATTTTCTCAAAAATTGATTTGAGGAGTGGCTATCACCAAATAAGAATGAGGCCCGGAGATGAGTGGAAAACAGCGTTTAAAACTAGAGAAGGCTTATATGAATGGTTGGTTATGCCATTTGGACTATCTAATGCTCCTAGCACATTCATGAGATTTATGAATCACATACTTAAGCTATTCATTCGAATATTTGTTGTTGTTTTTTTTGACGATATATTGGTGTACAGCAAGAGTGAAGAGGAGCATATGAGTCATCTGAAAGAAATCTTTCTTATTTTGAGGCAGCAAAAACTTTATGCTAATCTAAACAAATGTGATTTCTTTACTTCTAGTGTGGTGTTTTTGGGGTATGTTGTTTCAAAAGATGGAATCATGATGGATCAAAGTAAGGTGAAAGCTATTCTCAATTGGCCAACACCTACTTCATTACATGATGTGAGGAGTTTCCATGGCTTAACATCTTTTTATAGAAGATTCATCAAGAGTTTCAGCTCTATTGTCGCTCCAATCACCGAATATCTGAAATGTGACAAATTCAAATGGACTAGTGAGGCTAACGATGCTTTTGAGCTTTTGAAAAGAAAGGTTACTGAGGCTTCTATCTTAGTTCTACCAAATTTTGATAATGTGTTTGAAGTTGAATGTGATGCATCTAATGTGGGAATTGGTGCTGTTTTGAGTCAAGACGGAAGGCCCATTACATTTTTTAGTGAAAAGCTGAATGATACAAGAAAGAAATACTCTACTTATGATAAGGAGTTTTATGCGATTTATCGAGCTTTGTCTCATTGGAGTCAATATCTTCTCGCCAAGCCATTTGTTCTATATTCTGATCACGAGGCATTAAAGTTCATTAATCATCAGCACAAGCTAAACAAGAGGCATGCAGCTTGGGTGGAGTTCTTACAATCTTACAACTTTACAATCAAGCACAAATCTGGTGTTCAAAATGTAGTTGCTGACGCATTGAGCAGAAAGCATTCTTTATTATCAGCAATGGAAGTCAAAGTGGTTGGATTTGAAACATTCAAAGATCTATATGAGAATGATGTGGATTTTGGCTCGATATGGCAGAATTGTAAATCAGGTTCCTTTCAATAATTTTTTATCGTTGATGGATTTCTTTTTCGAGCTAATGCTTTATGTGTTCCATCTTGTTCTTTGAGACAAGTAATTCTAACCGAAGCTCATGGTGGTATTTTGGGAGGACATTTCGGTAGGGATAAGACTCTGGCTCTTGTTCAATCAAATTTCTATTGGCCTAAGATGTTCAGAGATGTGGAAAGACATGTAAAGCAATGTCGAGTATGTCATTTGGCAAAAACAAGAAGTCAAAATTCTGGTTTGTACACTCCATTGCCAGTGCCAAATGCTCCATGGGAGGATTTGAGTCTTGATTTCGTTTTGGGACTGCTAAGAACTCAAAGGAACAAGGATTCTATCATGGTTGTTGTTGACAGATTTTCAAAAATGTCTCACTTTGTTCCATGCAATAAATCAAATGATGCATCTCATATTGCTGATTTATATTTTAAGGAGATTGTTAAATTGCATGGTATTCCAAGAACTATGGTGTTTGATCGAGATTCAAAATTTGTTAGTCATTTTTGGAGAACTCTTTGGAGGAAGCTGGGTACTTCTTTGAATTTCAGCAGCTCGCATCATCCACAAACCGATGGGCAAACTGAGGTAACAAACCGAAGCTTGGGAAATTTGCTTACAAGCTATGTTGGCAAGAATATTAAGCAATGGGATGTCATTCTTCCACAAATTGAGTTTGCCTACAATCGTTCTATGCATCATAGTATCGGTAAGAGTCCTTTTGAGGTTGTTTATGGTGCTAATCCTGCTAGTCCTTTAGACTTAATCCCTCATTCTACAACAAAGCAATTTAGTGGAGATGCTGATGAGAGAGCTAAGCAGATAAAGAAGCTGCATGAGGGTGTGAAAGCAACCATTGAGAAGCAAAATGAGAGGTACATGCATGCTGCGAACAAACACAGAAAACATGTGGAGTTTAATGCAGGTGATTTGGTCTGGATTCATCTAAGGAAGGAGAGGTTTCCACCGGGCAAATTTGGAAAATTGAAACCAAAGGCTGATGGTCCATTCAAGGTGCTTAACAGAATTGGCAGAAATGCTTATGAGATAGAGCTACCTGAAGATTACGGAGTATCCCAACATTTAATGTGGCTGATTTGAGTCCTTTTTATAATCTTGTTGATGAATCAAACGAAGACTTGAGGACAAGTCTCATTCAACCGGGGGAGATTGACACGGGAGTGTCCAATTTACTACAATCTGATTATATGAGCCTTGATTATGATCTAGTATCTTTTTCAGTCAATAATGATGCCTCATAATCTTTATTTCAGCACACAAAAAAATGACAGCTCATCAGCATATTCTCTGCACAAAGTTAAAGCTGTTTCAAGGTGCTTTTCTTCAAGACAAAGGAATGCATTAAAGGAGTTGGTTGGCAGCTGTGAACACTTAATTTCGAAATTCCCTATGCATGAAGGGTTGTTTCATGCACTAGTATTTATTTTGGTGTTTAGGACTTAGAAAGGATCTTTAGAAACTGATGATATCTGGGCAGAAGCTCTTAGAGAACCCCTTAAACTCTGTATCTCTTGGATGCGTCCTTGAGTGGTGAGTCTTTTATTTTCTAGTTCTGTATCCTCGTTTAATTTCCGTTGGGTGGTGAACTTTCTGTATCCCATTACGATTTTAAACTTGGTGGTGAGCTACTTTTCGTTTGTATCTAAGCTGCTTCGTTAGTGCTTCTGGTATCAGTTCTTCCTTTTCTACTGTGACATTTTCTATCTGAACAAATTTTCCATCGGTGTTATTTGGAAATCCATTCTGCATTTTTACCCTCCCCGGTATCACTTTAGCTAATAGCAAAATTAAATTTGATAAAAATATCTTTTTCTCTTTGGGTGAAGTGCTCGGTTTTGAGATCATGCTCCATACAAGATCTTGAGTCTCTAATAATCTCTTTCAAGAGCTGAGCATTGTTTGTGTGTTGACATTCAAAGATTCTATTACATCTCTCCTTCCACATCCACCAAATAGCGCATCTGAAAGTAACCTTTGCCAGTTGTGTAAGTGGCCCTTTTCTTGAGAAACATTGCATAAGGTCGCCAAGTTCTTGGTACAAGTTTGGTTGCGGCAGTCTATTGAGTTCAAATCGCTGGAGAATCTCCTTCCATATCCATTTTGTATAATTACAAGCAAAATAAAGGTGGTCAACAGTTTCTTCTTGTTGCAAACAAAGGGAGCATCGGTTAACATGATAGATACCTCTTCTTTTCATATTGTCTATTGTAGGTAGTTTATTGAGAAGGGCCTGCCATGTACATAAGGAGTGTCTTTGTGATCCCGATCGATCCCATGTCTAACTGCTTGGGACCCACTTGTTATTTCTTTGCCTAATTTGATTCCATACGGATGTGGCACTAAATTTACCATTGTCATGAGGCCAAATAGGTATATCTGAAGAGTTGTTCCTGATTGGAATAGCTATGATAGTTGGCCAAAGTGATAACATTTCGGGAGAAATAGGATTAGGGAGACACCAGGTACCGTTAGCAATGAACTCGGAAACCTTTCAATCTTTGGGAGCCCCAAGATCTTTTCGTATTCTGTCGCCATATAATTGAAATATACTCTTCCCATTCACCCAAGGATCGTACCACATATTAGTACTAGTTCCAGAAGATATTGCATAAGAAATGTGTTTGATTAGCCAATTCCTTGCCTTTAAAATTCCTTTCCAAGCTGCAGAGTGGTATGTTCTTGTTGAAATTTCCCAGATTGATTCCTTTGAAAGATACCTAGCAAAAACCCATTGTGACCATAAGGAACATTTGTTTTGCAAAAGATCCCACAATTGTTGTACTAGGCATGCTTGATTCAAATCTCTAGTATTTCTCAAGTTTAGCCCCCCTTCATCTTTCGGTTTGCAAATGCTATCCCAATTTACCATATGCATTGCCTTATCATTTGTGTCATTCTAGAAGAAGTTCATTAATAACCGTTCAATATCTTGGAGAAGTCCAGCAGGCAAAAGAAATGCATTACACCAATATATAGAGTAGGAGTGCAATACAGAACGGATGAGTTCGAGTCATCCTGCTTTTGATAGAAGCCTATTTTTCCAAGAAGAAATTCTATTCTTTATTTTTTGCAGGATAGGCTGACAGTGGATTTTGTGAATGCCTGTGGATATGAGCGGGAGACCCAAATAAGGAACTGGCAGGCTTCCCTCACTAACCCCCAAAGTTTGTGCAATAAAGACCTTATCCTCTATGTAAGGGCTCATATATACTTTACTTTTCGCATGATTTAACTAAAGTCCAGAAACCATACCAAAGTCATTCATAATAGTAGTCAGGCTCTTTACTGAAGTTGGATCATTTTGGAGAAAGATAAGTAAATCATCTGCAAATGTTATATGTGATATATGAATAGAGCCAGCATTGGGTACCTTAATGCTGCCATTTAAGACTGCATGTTCCAACATACAGCTAAGTCCTTCCATCGCAATAGTAAAGAGATACGGAGAGAGTGGATCACCTTGTCGGATGTCATTCGTGCTCCCAAAAAAACCAATAGGTGAGCCATTAAAGAGTATCGAAAACTTTCGAGTTTCCAAGCAAGATTGAATCCAATTAACCAATTGCTGTGGGAAGTTCATATCGAGGAGCATCTTATAGATAAATTTCCTATTAACTGAATCAAAAGCTTTCCGTAAATCAGCTTTAAAACATATTTTTGTCCCTCTTGCTTTTGAATGCAAATTTTTGACCAAGTCATTAGCAAGCAAAATGTTATGATGTATACTTCTCCCTTTGATGAAAGCAGCTTGATTTGGACTAATAATCTTGTGTATTACCTTTTGCATTCTATTTGCCAATACTTTGGAGATGATCTTGTAAATAAAGTTGCATAATGATATGGGTCGATAGTTCTCTAGTGAATCAGCCCCTGCATTCTTCGGAATTAAAGAAATAAAAGTGCAATTCATCTCTCTAAGAATATGACCTAAAGAGAAAAAATGTTGGCAAGCCTTGATCACATCATTTCCAATAATAGACCAAGCAGTTTGATAAAATTCAGCTGGAAATCCATCTGGACCTGGGCTTTTGTGCTTTGGTGACTTAAAGACAACACATACAATTTCGTCGTCTGTAATTGGGGCATTGAGGATTGAAATAGCTTCCGAATCAAGTTTTCTAGTCGGCTCCACATGAATGTTATTAGTTTTCCCAGCTTGATTGAGTAAGGAATAAAAAAATTGCTCTGTGTGTGCTTTAACCTCATCTAAATTCTCAATAAGATTATAAACTTCTTCAGAAATAAAGCCATTAAGAAAAGCGTTTTTAACATCCATTTGAAACAACTTAAAATTATTATTACTAGCATAGGCAAGGAGCATCCTTATGGCTTCTAATCTAGCCACAGGAGCGGATGTTTCTTCATAATCGATACCTTCTTCTTGGTTGAAACCTTTAGCCACTAATCTAGCCTTGTTTCTCACCACGATACCATATTCATCTTGCTTGTTTCTAAAGACTCATTTAGTACCAATAACTAAATGGTCATTTGGCCTAGGAACAAGCTTCCACACCTCATTTATCTCAAATTGATTTAACTCATCTTGCATTGCGATAATCCATGAATCATCTTCCATGGCTTTGTCAATACATTTAGGTTCAATTTGGGAGAGAAAAGCGGTGTTGACACAAAAATTTTTAAGAGATTAACGTGTTTGAACCTCCTTAGATGTGTCTCCTAGGATTAGCTCCTTAGGATGAGCATCTACATACTTCCAATCCATGGGTAAGGATGTTTCGGAAGTGGATGCATCCAAATTTCTAGTTGGAGAAGGGGTTTCATTTAAATTCAAAGAATCGAAACTAACATCATCATCAAAGTCATTTTTCTTGATTTTGGAAATCTCATTGAAAACAATATGAATGGATTCTTCTATAATTAAAGTCCTTTTATTGAAGATATAAAAAGCTTTAGAAACCGAAGAATAACCAAGAAAAATTCCTTCATCGGATTTAGTATCAAATTTTCCTAAGGCATCTTTTTCATTCAAGATAAAACACTTACACCAAAAAACTTTAAAATATGAAACATTGGGTTTTTTATTGTTCCACAACTCATAGGGAGTTTTGGTGAGTAAGGGTCTTACTAAAACTCTATTCAAAATATAGCATGCAGTGTTTACAGCTTCGGCCCAAAAATATTTGGGTAGGCTATGTTCATTCAACATAGTTCTTGTCATTTCTTGTAAATTTCTATTCTTTCTTTCTACTACTCCATTTTGTTGAGGATTTCTTGGAGTAGAGAAGTTGTGGTTGTATTCATTAGATTCACAAAATTCTTGGAAATCACGGTTTTGAAATTCACCACCGTGATCACTTCGAATTGATGAAATCATAACACCCTTTTCATTTTGAACTAGTTTGCAAAACTTGGTGAAATATCTAAAGCATTCATTTTTATGTTTCAAGAAATAAATCCATGTGTATCTACTATAGTCATCTATAATGACGAAGGCGTATTTGCTATCTCCTAGGCTTGATGTAGAGATTGGTCCGAACAAGTCCATAAGAATCAATTGTAAGGGCCTAGATGTGCTTATTTGATTCTTAGATTTGAAACTCCTTATCATAAGTAGAGTATTTCTTTCTTGTATCATTCAGCTTTTCACTAAAAAATGCAATGGGCCTTCCGTCTTGACTCAAAACAGCACCAATTCCCACATTAGATGCATCACATTCAACTTCAAACACATTATCAAAATTTGGTAGAACTAAGATAGGAGCCTCAGTAACCTTTCTTTTCAAAAGCTCAAAAGCATCGTTAGCCTCACTAGTCCATTTGAATTTGTCACATTTCAGACATTTGGTGATTGGAGCGACAATAGAGCTGAAATTCTTGATGAATCTTCTATAAAAAGATGTTAAGCCATGGAAACTCCTCACATCATTTAATGAAGCAGGTGTTGGCCAATTGAGAATAGCTTCCACCTTACTTTGATCCATCATGATTCCATCTTTTGAAACAACATACCCCAAAAACACCACACTAGAAGTAAAGAAATCACATTTGTTTAGATTAGCATAAAGTTTTTGCTGCCTCAAAATAAGAAAGATTTCTTTCAGATGACTCATATGCTCCTCTTCACTCTTGCTGTACACCAATATATCGTCAAAATAAACAACAACAAATATTCCAATGAATGACTTAAGTATGTGATTCATAAATCTCATGAATGTGCTAGGAGCATTAGATAGTCCAAATGGCATAACCAACCATTCATATAAGCCTTCTCTAGTTTTAAACGCTGTTTTCCACTCATCTCCGGGCCTCATTCTTATTTGATGATAGCCACTCCTCAAATCAATTTTTGAGAAAATACAAGCACCACACAATTGATCAAGTAAGTCATCTAGGCCCTTACAATCGATCATTGGAAGAGGAGACTTTGAAAATCCATTTTCGACAAGAGTCCAAAGTTCAAAATCCATTGAAATAAGGAAGATCCTCATTCGGGTCTTCCAATAGGTGTAGTCCGTCCCATTGATTTCTGGCGTATGCCATCTCTCTTGGGTTTTAATCCATTTGAGAGTTAACCCCACTTTGATACCAATTGTTAGGATCAAGAGGACAAAGAGGGAGGGGTGAATTAGTGCAGTGGAAAACTTTCAACGATTAAAACTGCGTTCGTTCGATAAGAGCGATTTCGGTAGAAAAGCCGATTCATAAATCACTTTAACTTGTGATTAAGCAAGATACAGTTAAAGCGAATCTATAAAGGTAGTTTGTAGTTATGATGGAAATCAGAATGTAAGCGCAAATTGAAATATAATGTTCATATGATAAAACTGATTTACGTCTAAACACCGATTTGAAAAATACTGAACTTTGAAACATGATCATAAAAGCGCAGAAGGCAGTAAGCTATTGAGAAGGTTTGTAGTAAAGATAATATACTCAAAGTAAATGCAAACCAGAGATAACCGCGATTTTAGAGTGGTTCGGTCAATCTTGACCTACATCCACTTCTGGCTTCCTCCACCGACGAGGTCTCCGACGTCCACTAGAGGCCTTCCTTCAATAGGCGCAGGCCAACCACCCTTTTACAGTTTCACTCCTTTTGACGGGCTTAGGAGACAATCCTTACAAACTTTTCTCTCCTCTCTTGAAAGATCAAAACTTGGAAGAAAAGAGGGCGGAGAACTTCTAGACTTTACAACACTTTTGAGCTCTAAAATCACAGAGTAAGATCAAGCTTTCGGTGCCTTTGGGTTACCCTTTCATTGCTGAAAGGGTGGGGTATTTATAAGCCCCAACCCAATTTGAATTTCGAGCTCAAAACTGTCATCTCCCGGAATTCCGGGGTCTGGCGGTTTCACCGCCTGACTGGGGCGGTTGCACCGCCTGGCAGAGCTCGAAGATTGAGCCTCTGATACCGGGGAGGGAAAAAATGCAGAATGGATGTCGATAGAAAACCGATATAACAGTTGTTCAGATAGAAAATGTCACAAAAGGCAAGGAACGCACTTTTGAAGAAACTTCGATAAACCGATATATAGCTCACCACCAAGTATAAAAATCAAAAGGGATACAGAAGATCACCACCCTAATGATAATAAACAAGGATACAGAACTGAAAGCGAAAGACTCACCACTCAAGGACGCATCCAAGAGATACAGAGTTCAAAAGAGCACTCCAAGAGAGCTTCTGCCAATATCCTCAGTTTTCTAAAATCCTTTCTAAGTCCTAAACACCAAAATAAATACTAGTGCATGAAACAACCCTTCATGCATAGGGAATTTCAAAATTAAGTGTTTACAGCTAGAACCAACTATTTTAATGCACTCATTGGTAATGAAGAAATGTTCACAGCTGCCAACCAACTCCTTTAATGCATTCCTTTGTCTTGAAGAAAAGCACCTTGAAACAGCTTTAACTTTGTGCAGAGAATATGCTGATGAGCTGTTATTTTTTAGTGTGCTGAGATAAAGATTATGAGGCATCATTATTGACTGAAAAAGATACTAGATCATAATCAAGGCTCATATAATCAGATTGTAGTAAATTAGACACTCCCGTGTCAATCTCCCCCGGTTGAATGAGACTTGTCCTCAAGTCTTCGTTTGATTCATCAACATGATTATAAAAAGGACTCAAATCGGCCACATTAAATGTTGGGGATACTCCGTAATCTTCAGGTAGCTCTATCTCATAAGCATTTCTGCCAATTCTCTTAAGCACCTTGAATGGACCATCAGCCTTTGGTTTCAATTTTCCAAATTTGCCCGGTGGAAACCTCTCCTTCCTTAGATGAATCCAGACCAAATCACCTACATTAAACTCCACATGTTTTCTGTGTTTGTTGGCAGCATGCATGTACCTCTCATTTTGCTTCTCAATGGTTGCTTTCACACCCTCATGCAGCTTCTTTATCTGCTTAGCTCTTTCATCAGCATCTCCACTAAATTGCTTTGTTATAGAGTAAGGGATTAAGTCCAAAGGACCAGCAGGATTAGCACCATATACTACCTCAAAAGGACTCTTACCAATACTATGATGCATAGAACGATTGTACGCAAACTCAATTTGTGGAAGAATGACATCCCATTGCTTAATATTCTTGCCAACATAGCTTCTAAGTAAATTTCCCAAGCTTCGGTTTGTTACCTCAGTTTGCCCATCGGTTTGTGGATGATGCGAGCTACTGAAATTCAAAGAAGTACCCAGCTTCCTCCAAAGAGTTCTCCAAAAATGACTAACAAATTTTGAATCTCGATCAGACACCATAGTTCTTGGAATACCATGCAATTTAACAATCTCCTTAAAATATAAATCAGCAATATGAGATGCATCATTTGATTTATTGCATGGAACAAAGTGAGACATTTTTGAAAATCTATCAACAACAACCATGATGGAATCCTTGTTCCTTTGAGTTCTTGGCAGTCCTAAAACGAAATCAAGACTCACATCCTCCCATGGAGCATTTGGCACTGGCAATGGAGTGTACAACCCAGAATTTTGACTTCTTGTTTTTGCCAAATGACATAATCGGCATTGCTTCACATGTCTATCCACATCTCTGAACATTTTAGGCCAGTAGAAATTTGATTGAACAAGAGCTAGAGTCTTGTCCCTACTGAAATGTCCTCCCAAAACACCACCATGAGCTTCAGCTAGAATTACTTGTCTCAAAGAACAAGTTGGAACACATAAAGCATTAGCTCGAAAAAGAAAACCATCAAAGATCGAAAATTGTTGAAAGGAACCTGATTTGCAATTCTGCCATATCGAGCCAAAATCCACATCATTCTCATATAGATCTTTGAATGTTTCAAATCCAACCACTTTGACTTCCATTGCTGATAATAAAGAATGCTTTCTGCTCAATGCGTCAGCAACTACATTTTGAACACCAGATTTGTGCTTGATTGTAAAGTTGTAAGATTGTAAGAACTCCACCCAAGCTGCATGCCTCTTGTTTAGCTTGTGCTGATGATTAATGAACTTTAATGCCTCGTGATCAGAATATAGAACAAATGGCTTGGCGAGAAGATATTGACTCCAATGAGACAAAGCTCGATAAATCGCATAAAACTCCTTATCATAAGTAGAGATTGGTCCGAACAAGTCCATAAGAATCAATTGTAAGGGCCTAGATGTGCTATCTACTTATGATAGATGTTCGGACACATCTAGGTGCTTGACTCAAAACAGCACCAATTCCCACATTAGATGCATCACATTCAACTTCAAACACATTATCAAAATTTGGTAGAACTAAGATAGGAGCCTCAGTAACCTTTCTTTTCAAAAGCTCAAAAGCATCGTTAGCCTCACTAGTCCATTTGAATTTGTCACATTTCAGACATTTGGTGATTAGAGCGACAATAGAGCTGAAATTCTTGATGAATCTTCTATAAAAAGATGTTAAGCCATGGAAACTCCTCACATCATTTAATGAAGCAGGTGTTGGCCAATTGAGAATAGCTTCCACCTTACTTTGATCCATCATGATTCCATCTTTTGAAACAACATACCCCAAAAACACCACACTAGAAGTAAAGAAATCACATTTGTTTAGATTAGCATAAAGTTTTTGCTGCCTCAAAATAAGAAAGATTTCTTTCAGATGACTCATATGCTCCTCTTCACTCTTGCTGTACACCAATATATCGTCAAAATAAACAACAACAAATATTCCAATGAATGACTTAAGTATGTGATTCATAAATCTCATGAATGTGCTAGGAGCATTAGATAGTCCAAATGGCATAACCAACCATTCATATAAGCCTTCTCTAGTTTTAAACGCTGTTTTCCACTCATCTCCGGGCCTCATTCTTATTTGATGATAGCCACTCCTCAAATCAATTTTTGAGAAAATACAAGCACCACACAATTGATCAAGTAAGTCATCTAACCTTGGAATAGGAAAGCGATAGTCCACTGTGATTTTGTTGATGGTGCGACTGTCCACGCACATTCTCCAAGAACCATCTTTCTTAGGCACCAACAAGGCTGGAACTGCACAGGGACTCATGCTCTCCCGAATTAACCCCTTTTTCACTAATTCATCAACTTGCCTTTGAAGTTCTTCATGTTCTTTAGGACTCATTCTGTACGCAGCCTTATTAGGTAGAACAGCCCCCGGAATAAGATCAATGTGATGTTGAATGTCTCTCAAAGGTGGGCCATGTGGAATCTCTTCCGGTATTACATCTTGAAATTCTTCTAGGATTGGTTGCATGATTTTCGGTGTCTCCTTATGTTGTTCGTTCTCCTCTACTACCATTAGGGCCAAAACATGACCGCCCTTGTCCAATTCATATCTGCATTCTCTATAAGAAATAAAAGCACTAACTTCCTTCTTTGGCGCACTGATTTCGGAAGGTTGTAATGGAGCTAAGATAATCTTCTTTTCATTCACTTTAAAAGAATAAGTATGTTTATAACCATCATACAACACTCTTCTATCATAATGCCAAGGTCTTCCCAATAGTAAATGACAAGCATCCATAGGGGCAACATCACACCACACTTTATCTTTATAATACTTGCCAATAGAAAATGAAACTAAACATCTTTTAGTTACCTTGATGTCATTTCCTTTTTGCAACCAACATAATTGGTATGGATGTGGATGAGGGATCGTATCCAACTTCAGCTTCTGCACCATCTCCAAAGAAACCACGTTCTCAAAACTGCCACTGTCGATGATCACCAAGCACACCTTGTCAAGAGAAGTGCATTTAGTGTGAAACACATTTTTTCTCACCCAACTTTCATCGTCGGCCACATATGACACTTGTAAACTACGTTGCAATACAATAGACAAACCATGATCAGCATAAGTAATCTCTTCCTCATCATCATCGTATTTTGGTTCGTTGTCAGTTTCATCTTCGCCTCCATCACTATGATCTTCAACCAAAGTTACAATCCTCCTATTTGGACAATCCGAAGCAATATGCCCAAAACCATGACATTTGAAGCATTTTCGGCCACTTGGGGTAGAAGAATTAGGTATTTTTTTGTTGCCAGCAGACTCTTCACCCTTTTCTTGCACCTTCGATATCACCTTGCTTTGGACAGTAGGCTTAGAACTTCCTCCTTTTGTGTAGCCTTCTTTTGAGCTATACCGAAAACTCTTTTCAAACTTCTGTTGCTTTTCAACTTTTAATGCCAGCTTGCTCACATCATTTAAAGACCAATATGGCTGTAGCTGAACAACTTTAGCAATCTCATACTTCAGACCTCCTAAGTATCTTGCAATTGTTTGCTCTTCCGGTTCCACAAGCTCTCCTTTTAACATCAAATTATCAAATTCTGCAGTGTACTCCTCCACACTAAGATCTTTTTGCTTGAAATCATGTATTTTGAGAAAGATCTCTTGTCTATAATTATCAGGTAAATATTTTCTCTTTAGCTCCCTTTTCATTTTCTCCCATGTAACGATCTTACTCTTCCCCTCACGTTCTCTTTGTTTCTTCAGATTTTCCCACCAAAAAGATGCATTTCGCCTGAGTTTGAGTGACACAAGTTTGACCTTCTTTTGTTCTGGTGGTTCATGAAAATCGAAGATTCTTTCTACTGTATTAAGCCAATCGATAAAGTCATCAACATTTATTTTGCCTTCAAATTCTGGAATATCCAAATCTGGGGTTATATTTATTCCGCCACTCGTCTTGGACTTCATTTCTTCTCCGACATCTTCTCGACTCCCTTGGAAGAGGTGTATCATCATCAGAAGTAAACTCTCGAGTTTCATTTTCATGTTTGTTATGTCTACTTTGAAGTTCATCGATTATCTCATTTTTTTCTTGTAGGCTACGCAGCAATTTTTGTAGCTGCAGCCTCAACGACTCAGCGTCATCTCCATGGTCGCTACCTTCACCAACTACATCTTTTCTATTCTGCCTTGCCACGATCTCTAGCCTTTAGCTCTGATACCAAACTGATACCGGGGAGGGAAAAAATGCAGAATGGATGTCGATAGAAAACCGATATAACAGTTGTTCAGATAGAAAATGTCACAAAAGGCAAGGAACGCACTTTTGAAGAAACTTCGATAAACCGATATATAGCTCACCACCAAGTTTAAAAATCAAAAGGGATACAGAAGATCACCACCCTAATGATAATAAACAAGGATACAGAACTGAAAGCGAAAGACTCACCACTCAAGGACGCATCCAAGAGATACAGAGTTCAAAAGAGCACTCCAAGAGAGCTTCTGCCAATATCCTCAGTTTTCTAAAATCCTTTCTAAGTCCTAAACACCAAAATAAATACTAGTGCATGAAACAACCCTTCATGCATAGGGAATTTCGAAATTAAGTGTTTACAGCTAGAACCAACTATTTTAATGCACTCATTGGTAATGAAGAAATGTTCACAGCTGCCAACCAACTCCTTTAATGCATTCCTTTGTCTTGAAGAAAAGCACCTTGAAACAGCTTTAACTTTGTGCAGAGAATATGCTGATGAGCTGTCATTTTTTAGTGTGCTGAGATAAAGATTATGAGGCATCATTATTGACTGAAAAAGATACTAGATCATAATCAAGGCTCATATAATCAGATTGTAGTAAATTAGACACTCCCGTGTCAGCCTCTGGGTGGTGCCACCTCCTGTCAGGGGCGGTTGCACCTCCTGCCAGAGCTCGGAGACCGAGCTCAGGCGGTGCCACCGCTTGACTAGGGCGGTTGCACCTCTGTCAGAGGTGGTTGCACTGCCTAGTCAGAGCTCGGAGACTGAGCCCTGGGCGGTGCCACCGCTGACCCAAGCGGTGCCACCTCTGGCCAAGAAATTTGGGTCTGAATGGGCTGATCCATTCGGCCCAATTTGGGTCTGTCAAGGGCCCAATTGCCCCAAGATTAAGTTAATGGGATCACCTCCCATTTCTAACTTAATCATCGTGCTAACTATGAATTTCTTAAGACATTTACTACAGCTTGCTTCCGGTGCGTCAATCGCTTCTTCCGACGAGCTTCCGGCGAACTTCCGGCGAACATCCGATGAACCTCCGGCGATGCTCCGACGGACTTCCGGCAAACTCCTGGACTTGCAACGATCCACTTGGCGAGTTCCGACAAGCTTCTTTTGGCAAGCTCCTGGACTTCTCGGATTTATTCCTACAGAACCTCCGACGATCATCCGGACTTCCGTTGAGCTCTCGAACTCCCAACGTGATCATAGTCTTGACTCCGGCGCAACTCCTGCTGCATTTCTTACTTTCATCATAGTTAATCCTGCACACTTATCTCAACATATGGATTAGATAACAAATGACAATTGACATCATCATCAAAATCCGAGATTCAACAAAGGTCATTTATGGTTTATTTGGAAACCCAGACTAATTTGTGTGGATTATACTTTTTGAATGGACATTTATATGCAAAATGACCATGTCTACCATAAAAATTACACTTAACCTTAGGGGTAATATGGAATGTGGGTCCTTTAACAAATAAAGTCAGTTTTTATTGAGTGTTGCTACTAACATATCCAATTCCTACTTTTCTATGTACATGACTCTTATTAGCAAGAATCATGTTTAATTATTGGCTACCAATTTTAAATTTTTCTAACATTTGTTTTAGTAATACATTTTCATTCTTAACTAAGTCTAACCCTTCATATTTAGTACAATGAGTTAACATGCAATTATCATGTTCATTTTTTAATTTTTTAAAATTACTAGAGAGAGAGGCATGATCTTTTTTTTAACATTTTATAATTTTTACTAACTAATTTACATTCATCATATAAATTATTAAAAGCATTAAGTAAATCTTCATAAGCTAAATGAGATTCGTTTGAGTCATTTACCTCGTCATTGAGCCCCATTAGAGCCTAATTTGCAACTTCGTCTTTGTTGGTTAGCTCCTCGTCTTCAGATGAACTCGATTCGTCCCATGTCACCTTGAATACTTTCTTCTTCTTTGGCAGCTTTTTCGATTTATAATAAGTTGTTGTGTCATTTTTAAGTTCATGTTTAGAATTAGTCTTTTTCATGAACTTTTTATTTTTTTTTTGTCAAAAATTCTTTGTCTTCATCACTTAAGCTTTCGCTTGAGTAGACTTCTATTGTTCGAAGTGTCAAATCCTTCCTATTCTTTGGAATGTAATTCTCATATTTATGATGTTCAATACAAGTCATTTCATAGGTCATTAAATATCTAATAAATTCTTCAAGTAGAAAATTGTTTAGATTCTTTGCTTCTTGTATTGTCATTACTTTTGGATCTAAACTTTTTGGAAGCAATCATAGAATCTTGTTTATAAGTTTAAGATTCAAAAAATATTTTTCAAGAGCTTTCAAACTATTGACAACATCTGTAAAATAGGTGTATATATTAACAATAGTTTCGCTTGATTTCATTCGAAACAATTCAAAACTATGCATCAAAATATTAACTTTAGACTCTTTAACTCTACTTGTGCCTTCATATGTGATCTCGAGTATATGCCAAATATTATGCGTAGTTTCACATATAGAAACCCGATTAAATTCATTTTTATCTAGAGCACAGAACAAAACGTTCATCACTTTAGCATTCAAAGAAAAAGTTTTCTTCTCCAAATCATTCTATTCGTTCATTAGATTAGAAGTCTTTTGAAAATCACTTTCAATAATATTCCATAAATTCAAATCCATAAAAACCAAGAAAACTCTCATTCAAGTTTTTCAATAAGTATACTGTAGCGGCGGACACTGTAACAGCGACGACACTGTAGCGGCGGCCAGATCTCCCTAGGGCGATCTGACTCCTACAGCGGCGACGACACTGTAGCGGCGACCAGATCTAGGGCGACCACTGTAGTAGCGACGACACTGTAGCGGCGAACAGATCTAGGGAGACCACTGTAGCGGCGGCCAGATCTCCCTAGGGCGATCTGACTCCTGCAGCGTCGGCTTTCTCCCACGGGCGACAAGCGATGACGCTATAGTGGCGATCTGATTTCCTACAGCGTCGACTGTTTCTCAAGGGCAACGTACTGTAGCGGCGACGACGACACTGTAGCAGCGACGATACTGTAGCGGCGACGAGATCTCCCTAGGGCGATCTGACTCCTACAGCGTTGGCTTTCTCCCACGGGCGATGATACTATAGCAACGATCTGATCTCCCTTACTGTAGTGGTGATCGGATCTCCTGCAGCGTCGGCTTCTCCCCAAGGGCGACGATACTATAGCGGCGACCAGATCTCCCTAGGGCGACGGTACTGTAGCGACGATCTGATATACTGCGACGGTGGCTTTTTCCTATGGAGATGATTCTATAACCGCAACCAGAAGAGGGATCAAACATGGCAGCGACGGCCCCTAGGGCTGGCGACGGTGGCGGGAGGGTTGATACGATGGTAAGACTCCCTACCGTTACCCCTCAATTGGCTCCTCCTCCATATCCTCTCCAGAGAGAAACTCCTTCGACGAAACAGCATCGAAGTAGGTCACGCTCTAGATCGCGGCAGCCTGCCCTCATTTCCAGTGACCCTAGGCCTTGGACTAGCCTCTTCAAGGCTCCGGTTGGAAGTCCGGATCTAAGCTTGGAATTCTTTACTCCAGAAGTTCAGGCTGATAAGAAGATTGCTGTATACGAGACTGCTGATTCAGCAGAGCTTATTGAGACATGGTCTATGGCGATTGTTGGCTATGTGGCAGGTCTCAAAACATCTTATTTCCCACTATCCTCATTTATCAAAACTCAATGGGGAATATCGTCATTTGATCTTCATATGCTGGAGAACGGATTCTTTGTTTGCAAGCTATACTCTGAAGAAGATTTACAACGAGTCCTCGAAGGATTCTGGACTATTCGCGGCCATCCAATGATCCTACGACGCTGGTCTCCTGATGTCCGTTTGGAGTTAGATAGCCTACAGTCTATTCCATTATGGGTATCCTTTCAAGGTCTTCCTCTACATCTTTGGAGTCGACGTTTTATTGCAAAGTTATGCAGCACTCTGGGACAGCCACTCTACATCGACAAAGCAACAGCTGCTCAGACGAGATTAGCATTTGCACGAGCATGTGTACTGGTTTCTTCTGACGAAGATCTTCCAAATGAGGTTTTCTATCGTGATCTTGACGGGAACACTCGGAAGGTACATGTCTCATATTCCTGGAAGCCACAACGATGTCAGCATTGCTTATCTTTTGGTCATGCAAATGGAGCTTGTCAGCAAACTCCAAAACAAATCACAAAGGTCTATCGACCACGTCAAGCGCCTCCGCAACAAAGCGAGTCTTCTCTAATGGCAGTAGCACCGATGGTGGCGAAGACTATTGAGCATTCCGACTCGCAAGGACAGCATCGCGGACAGAAAGACAAATCCAAAATTATATCTCTTCCTATAATGTCGGAGCCTTCCACAACAGAGGTTTCCCTTGGTACTAGTGGACAGGAGAAACATAAGTCAGGAACTTCATCTCTTCCAATATCATTGGATCCGTCCACAATAACTCAACAAACTCAAGCCCAAACAAATCTTGCCAGCAAGGATATTCTTCCTCAACAAACTCAGGCCACAACAAACATCGCCAACAAGGATATTCTGTCTCAACAAACTCATGCCCCAACAAACCTCTCTAGCCAAGCTACTCCAACAAGTACTATCCAGGAAATTGTGCTGCAACAATCTTATCATGCTTCAACAAACCCTGCCAATCGAGACCACATGATTCAAGGTATTTTAAAGTTTAAAAATCTGCAAGCTGTAGATGAAGTGGATAAATATAGAAATAAAGCCATAAAAGGTAAGGATATTGTGCGGGAGGAAAATACAAAACCGAAGGATAAGAAAAAGGATGGTACAATCCATCCAAAGTCATAGGATGAATACCTTACCACCTTTTCATTTCTTTATTACTGATGAAGATAACATGTTGGAATGTTCGCGGACTTAATAAGCCGGAGAAATGTCGGGAGCTCAACAGAATAATCAAGTCTGCCGCATGTGATATTGTTATTCTAGTAGAAACGAAAATTAAACAATCGCGCGTTCAAGCTCAAAAGAATTTAATATGGCCAGACGCAGAACTGTTTACCAATGACTCAAATGAAACTTTTGGTAGAATATGGGTCTTATGGCATCCTAACTCTATTAATGCTTGGTTTATTTCTGCTACTAATCAATATATTCAACTTAAGGTAGAGGACAAAAAGAATAGCTGTCAATTCAATTTCATTGGTATATATGCTTCAAATAGTATGCAAGAAAGAAATACTCTTTGGTCTGACCTGACTAATATTACAAATGGCTGTCTCAATGTACCTTGGATTGTTCTTGGAGACTTTAATACTGTTCGGTACACAAATGAAAAAGAGGGGGGTAGACAACTTTCAGAAAGCCAGCTTCAAAGTTTTAATGATTACATTGACACTGCAGCTTTGTTTGATATGAAATCTGTGGGTAATTGGCTCTCCTGGAGTAATCAAGGTGCTGCTAACAGAAAAATAATGGCTCGACTTGATAGGTGTTTGATTAATCATGAATGGTTAACAGTTTACCCAGATTCACTTCTTGAGTATGGTGCTCCTTTGTTTTCTGACCATTCTTTAATGTATATACACGCAGACAAAGCGACACCAAGAGGCAAGAAACCGTTTAGATTCTTTAACATGTGGAGGACTCATCCTCAATTTCTTGATGTTATCAGATCTGCTTGGAATGTTAATGTGCATGGATCCCCCCCTTACATCTTATGTCAAAAGCTCAAAGCCTGTAAAGCAGCACTAAAGGAGTGGAATACAAATACCTTTGGCAATATTACCACCACAGTTCAATTTTGCAGGAAGGAACTAATGTCATTGCAACATGAGCTGCAACTTCAGCCAAATGATGAGAATATTATCTACAAAGAGACAGAAGCCAGAAATAACTTCATGCAAGCCTTAAAACAGGAGGAAAGTTTTGTAAAGCAGAAGTCTCGACAGCATTGGCTTACACTAGGAGATTCCAATACTAAATTTTTCTATGCTTCAATTGCTACTCGAAGGGCTGTTAACCGTATCAGCAAATGCAGAGACAAAGATGATAATCTTATTGAGAATTTAGATGAGGTTAAAGCACACACAGAGTAATTTTTTTATTCCTTACTCAATCAAGCTGGGAAAACTAATAACATTCATGTGGAGCCGACTAGAAAACTTGATTCGGAAGCTATTTCAATCCTCAATGCCCCAATTACTGACGACGAAATTGTATGTGTTGTCTTTAAGTCACCAAAGCACAAAAGCCCAGGTCCAGATGGATTTCCAGCTGAATTTTACCAAACTGCTTGGTCTATTATTGGAAATGATGTGATCAAGGCTTGCCAACATTTTTTCTCTTCAGGTCATATTCTTAGAGAGATGAATTGCACCTTTATTTCTTTAATTCCGAAGAATGCAGGGGCTGATTCACTAGAGAACTATCGACCAATATCATTATGCAACTTTATTTACAAGATCATCTCCAAAGTATTAGCAAATAGAATGCAAAAGGTAATACACAAGATCATTAGCCCAAATCAAGCTGCTTTCATCAAAGGGAGAAGTATACATCACAACATTTTGCTTGCAAATGACTTGGTCAAAGATTTGCATTCAAAAGCAAGAGGGACAAAAATATGTTTTAAAGCTGATTTACGGAAAGCCTTTGATTCAGTTAATAGGAAATTTATCTATAAGATGCTCCTCGATATGAACTTCCCACAGCAATGGGTTAATTGGATTCAATCTTGCTTGGAAACTCCAAAGTTTTCGATACTCTTTAATGGCTCACCTATTGGTTTTTTTGGGAGCACGAATGGCATCCGACAAGGTGATCCACTCTCTCCGTATCTCTTTACTACTATTGCGATGGAAGGACTTAGCTGTATGTTGGAACATGCAGTCTTAAATGGCAGCATTAAGGTACCCAATGCTGGCTCTATTCATATATCACATATAACATTTGCAGATGATTTACTTATCTTTCTCCAAAATGATCCAACTTCAATAAATAACCTGGCTACTATTATGAATGACTTTGGTATGGTTTCTGGACTTCAGTTAAATCATGTGAAAAGTAAAGTATATATGAGCCCTTACGTTGAGGATAAGGTCTTTATTGCACAAACTTTGGGGGTTAGTGAGGGAAGCCTGCCAGTTCCTTATTTGGGTCTCCCGCTCATATCCACAGGCATTCACAAAACCCACTGTCAGCCTATCCTGCAAAAAATAAAGAATAGAATTTCTTCTTGGAAAAATAGGCTTCTATCAAAAGCAGGACGACTCGAACTCATCCGTTCTGTATTGCACTCCTACTCTATATATTGGTGTAATGCATTTCTTCTGCCTGTTGGACTTCTCCAAGATATTGAACGGTTATTAATGAACTTCTTCTGGAATGACACAAATGATAAGGCAATGCATATGGTAAATTGGGATAGCATTTGCAAACCGAAAGATGAAGGGGGGCTAAACTTGAGAAATACTAGAGATTGGAATCAAGCATGCCTGGTACAACAATTGTGGGATCTTTTGCAAAACAAATGTTCCTTATGGTCACAATGGGTTTCTGCTAGGTATCTTTCAAAGGAATCAATCTGAGAAATTTCAACAAGAACATACCACTCTACAGCTTGGAAAGGAATTTTAAAGGCAAGGAATTGGCTAATCAAACACATTTCTTATGCAATCTCTTCTGGAACTAGTACTAATATGTGGTACGATCCTTGGGTGAATGGAAAGAGTATATTTCAATTATATGGCGACAGAATACGAAAAGATCTTGGGGCTCCCAAAGATTGGAAGGTTTCCGAGTTCATTGCTAACGGTACCTGGTGTCTCCCTAATCCTATTTCTCTCGAAATGTTATCACTTTGGCCGACTATCATAGCTATTCCAATCAGGAACAACTCTTCAGATATACTTATTTGGCCTCATGACAATGGCAAATTTAGTGCCACATCCGCATGGAATCAAATTAGGCAAAGAAATAACAAGTGGGTCCCAAGCAGTTGGACATGGGATCGACCGGGATCACAAAGACACTCCTTATGTACATGGCAGGCCCTTCTCAATAAACTACCTACAATAGACAATATGAAAAGAAGAGGTATCTATCATGTTAACCGATGCTCCCTTTGTTTGCAACAAGAAGAAACTGTTGACCACCTCTATTTTGCTTGTGCTTATACAAAATGGATATGGAAGAAGATTCTCCAGCGATTTGAACTCAATAGACTGCCGCAACCAAACTTGCACCAAGAACTAGGCGACCTTATGCAATGTTTCTCAAGAAAAGGGCCACTTACACAACTGGCAAAGGTTACTTTCAGATACGCTATTTGGTGGATGTGGAAGGAGAGATGTAATAGAATCTTTGAATGTCAACACACAAACAATGCTCAGCTCTTGAAAGAGATTATTAGAGACTCAAGATCCTGTATGGAGCATGATCTCAAAACCGAGCACTTCACCCGAAGAGAAAAAGATATTTTTATCAAATTTAATTTTGCTATTAGCTAAAGATCTTGGGAATGATGCCAAATAATATACCCACAGGTAGTTATAGTCTACAGCATGTGTAGTCATAACTATCGCATTCGCACTCTATGAGTTACTTGGCTTTGTCTATGACTTGTATAGATAAAGCTATTTGTAGAAACTTTACACATAATCAATTTACTTTTACTTACCAAAAAAAATAAGTATACTCCATCCGATTGAACATATGAGGACGAATAATAGAGTTACCCTCTAGATTGTCGAAAAAAGCCATCTCTCTTTGGAGTTAAACTAATAGAGAGAAATATGGCTTTGATATTAACTGTTAGGACCAAAATCAACACTAGGAGGGGGGGGTGAATTAGTGCTTACAATAAAAAGTACATCAATTTGAAAACTCATTCAATGTAGAAAAATCATTTCGATAAAGCCCTTATCAGGAAGTGTTTAAGCTTGACTTAGAGTATATATAAAGTGAAATGAGTAGCTAAGTAGCCAATTAAAGTAAGCAATAAAGGAAAAGTGTACACCAGATTTATAGTGGTTCGGTCGTCATGACTTATATTCACTCTCGATTGCTCTTCACTCAAGGCCACCGGCTTCCACTACTGAACTTTTTTTCAACGGGCGAAGATCAACTACCCTTACAATTCTCTCCTTTTCACAAGCTCAGAAGAGAACTTTTAGCCCTCTCTCTTTTAGACCTCACTCCTCCCTTAGAAATCTTCTAACTCTCTAAGGAAGAGACTCACTAACTTTAGAGAGATTACCACACTTTTTTCTCAAGTATATTTTGTTGAATCTCAGAATTTGATGATGAAATTAATTATTGTGTTTATCATCTAATGTGTACTTAAGTGACATAGGGCTAGTTTCGATCAGAAAAGGAAAATCGATTAAAGCAGGAGGAATCAGACATTGGGTCGGAGTAACATATCAGAAGATTAGACGTCAGGCCGAAGAATCGATCGACGTGTCGACAGATGGCTTCAGTCCATGAATTTGGGCATCGAGCCAAGAAGATGGGACATTACGCCAAGGAGATCAGATGTTGCGAGAAGACAATATGCTGATTGGGCAATATGCTGAAGGAATGAACGATGCACCGAAGGATCGGATGAAGCGCCGGAAGAACCAATGACATGCTAGACAACATAGAATTTGCATGTAATTGATTATGTCTAGATCAAGTTAGTTTAGAGTCTAACTGAGTTGGTTTGCCTGGTGACCCAGTCTCCCAAGTGGTTTGAACGATGCACCAAGTGCTGCTAGTGGTGGTACTATCCCTATCAGGCAGTGATACCACTAGAGCTCGATCTCCAAGCTTTGTCAGGCAATTGTACCACCTAGACTAGGTGGTGGTACTGCCCAGTTTCAGACTGTAGGTAGTAGTACCGCCTAGTAATGGCGGTGGTACCGCCAGTACCCCGAAATCCCTGGATGTGATACTTTTTGGCTCTAATTCTAGAGCCATCGAGCCTTATAAATACCCTACCCTTTTCTACATAAAAGGGCATGAAAGTGTTAATATAATCTTGAATTTTTGGGGTGTTAAAGTATTGTAAAAGTGAGAAGAGTCCTCCCCTCCCTCTCTTAGCTTTGTAACCATCCAAGAAAGAGGAGTGAGGCTTGTAAGGGTTATCTCCTAAACCTGGTAAAAGAAAAAAGAGCTATAAAAGGTGGTTAGTCTTTTCATATTAAAGGAGGACCATTAGTAGATGCCAGTGACCTCGAAGGAGGAGGAATCAGAAGTGGATGTAGGTCACAATAACCGAACCACTATAAATTCCGATGTGTTCTTTTCTTACTGCAAATTCTCTTTACTGCATTCAACTTTATTATATTATAAACTGCCCAACCTTTTCTTCTCTACTTATTCAAAGTGAAACAAATGATTTGAGTCGAAACTAGTTTTTATCGTACGAAGTTTTTAGAATCGATGTAGTTTTTCCGCTGCACTAATTCCCCCCTCCTCTTAGTGTCGCTCTTGATCCTAACACTTTTAGGCTCTAAGTTTGAATCCACTTGAGGCCTATAAATATCCCTCTCATCCTTGGTTAACACACACAAGATTTGAGAGCAAAAAAGGAAGAAAATGCTATTGTAACCTTGTGAGAACTCCTCTCAACCTCTAAGTGCTACTGAAGTTTAAAAGAGGAGGTAGTGGGGGTATAAAGGTTGTCTCCTAAACCTGTGAAAGGGAGAAAAGAGGTGTAAAAGGGTAGTTGATCTTTGCCCATTGAAGAAAGAATTGTAGTGGAAGCTGGTGGTCTCAAATGAAGAGGAATTGAAAGATCCCACAATTGTTGTACCAGGCATGCTTGATTCCAATCTCTAGTATTTCTCAAGTTTAGCCCCCCTTCATCTTTCGGTTTGCAAATGCTATCCCAATTTACCATATGCATTGCCTTATCATTTGTGCCATTCCAGAAGAAGTTCATTAATAACCGTTCAATATCTTGGAGAAGTCCAGCAGGCAGAAGAAATGCATTACACCAATATATAGAGTAGGAGTGCAATACAGAACGGATGAGTTGTCCTGCTTTTGATAGAAGCCTATTTTTCCAAGAAGAAATTCTATTCTTTATTTTTTGCAGGATAGGCTAACAGTGGGTTTTGTGAATGCCTGTGGATATGAGCGGGAGACCCAAATAAGGAACTGGCAGGCTTCCCTCACTAACCCCCAAAGTTTATGCAATAAAGACCTTATCCTCAACGTAAGGGCTCATATATACTTTACTTTTCGCATGATTTAATTGAAGTCCAGAAACCATACCAAAGTCTTCATAATAGTAGCCAGGTTCTTTACTGAAGTTGGATCATTTTGGAGAAAGATAAGTAAATCATCTGCAAATGTTATATGTGATATATGAATAGAGCCAGCATTGGGTACCTTAATGCTGTCATTTAAGACTGCATGTTCCAACATACAGCTAAGTCCTTCCATCGCAATAGTAAAGAGATATGGAGAGAGTGGATCACCTTGTCGGATGCCATTCGTGCTCCCAAAAAAACCAATAGGTGAGCCATTAAAGAGTATCGAAAACTTTGGAGTTTCCAGGCAAGATTGAATCCAATTAACCCATTGTTGTGGGAAGTTCATATCGAGGAGCATCTTATAGATAAATTTCCTATTAACTGAATCAAAGGCTTTCCGTAAATCAGCTTTAAAACATATTTTTGTCCCTCTTACTTTTGAATGCAAATCTTTGACCAAGTCATTAGCAAGCAAAATGTTATGATGTATACTTCTCCCTTTGATGAAAGCAGCTTGATTTGGACTAATGATCTTGTGTATTACCTTTTGCATTCTATTTGGCAATACTTTGGAGATGATCTTGTAAATAAAGTTGCATAATGATATGGGTCGATAGTTCTCTAGTGAATCAGACCCTGCATTCTTCGGAATTAAAGAAATAAAAGTGCAATTCATCTCTCTAAGAATATGACCTGAAGAGAAAAAATGTTGGCAAGCCTTGATCACATCATTTCCAATAATAGACCAAGCAGTTTGATAAAATTCAACTGGAAATCCATCTGGACCTGGGCTTTTGTGCTTTGGTGACTTAAAGACAACACATACAATTTCGTCGTCTGTAATTGGGGCATTGAGGATTGAAATAGCTTCCGAATCAAGTTTTCTAGTCGGCTCCACATGAATGTTATTAGTTTTCCCAACTTGATTGAGTAAGGAATTATTATTGCCAAGCGATGGTATTATCTTGTCAAGCGGTGGAACCGTCATAACTCAATTTTCAAGACTCTATCAGGCAATAGTATCGCAAGATTGGGCAATGGTACCACCCAGTGTCAGAGTGTTAAGCGGTGGTACCGCCTAGTACTAGTGGTGGTACTACCAGTATCCCGGAAACCCGGGATGAGACACCTTTTGGCTCCAATTTTGAAGTCATTGGGGCCTATAAATATCCCACCCTTTTCTGCATGAAAGGGTATCAAAGTGATATCTAAGTATAGAAAAATCTTTAAGTGTTGGGGTGTAAAAAGTGTTGTAAAAGTGCAGGAGTCCTTCTCCTCTTTCTCTTTAGCTTTGTAATCATCCAAGAAGAGGTATGAGGCTTGTAAGAGTTATATCCTAAACCCGTGAAAAGGAAAAAGCGTTGTAAAGAGGTGGTTGGTCTTCACCTATTGAAGGAAGATGATTAGTAGACACTAGTGACCTCGACGGAGGAGGAATCGGAAGTGGATGTAGGTCACAACAACCGAACCACTATAAATTCTAGTGTGTTCTTTCCTTAGCTTATTCTCTTTATTACATTTTGCTTTACTTCATTGCAAACTGTCCAATCCCGTCTTCTCTACTCACTTGCAAACTTATTCGAGTCAAACTAACGATTTTCGTCGAACTTAGAATTTCGTCGAACGATGTTTTTTGAAATCATTGAAATTTATTGTCGCGCCCCCCCCCCCCCCCCCCCCACTCTTAGTGTCATTCTTGATCCTAACAACTATCGCCCAGTCTAGTGGTACCACTATTTGACACACTGACACTAGGTGGTACCACCACCTGGTTTTGACATTTTCAAATCATAGGCGATTTAACATATCCTTGTTTCACCAAATGGGCCTTCCACTTGGCCCAAAATAGTTTTAACTCAAGCCCAATGGGCCCCTAATTGAGTTAGTAGAGTTCCTCCCAAACCAACTCAATTACAATCACAACTACTTCAATCAAAACACAATCAATTACAAATAGAATACTATGTTGTCCAGCATGTCATTGGTTCATCCGACGCTTTGTTCGATTCATTCGATGCATTGTCCTCTCTTGCTCGTATTGCCCAATTGGCATGTTGATCTCCGCAACATCCGATCTCCATGGCATAATGTTCGATCCTTCTAGTCCGATGCTCATGGCACGAAGCTTTCTACCGACACGTCGACCAATCCTTTGGCTCGACGTCCAATCTCCTGACATATATTGGCCTAACATCTAATTTCACTACTTTAATTGATTTGACTTTCCCTGATTGAAGCTAGTCCTATGTCACTCAAAACATAGATTAGATCGTTAACTTCATCAATTGATTTCATCATCAAAATCTGATATTCAACAATTGATGTCCTACAAGCCAATCATGTGAGTGATGGCACGTGTGACATAAAACGCAGTCTTTTTGCTTATTATGATATTTTCTTACTTTATATTGATTTATGCATAAATATATTATGATGTCCATAGATCTGTGCAATGGGAATCGAATCGTGATGCGATCACAATAATGATACCGATTCACCCATCCATATGATGGAGACTGTTGGTCTTATAGCTACTCATGTAGGGACACTAGGGCTATCGTGTAGGTGCTCATTGGAGAATGAGTTCACTGATTGATTCGCTCACGGAATACTGGATGATTAATGATACCTCATTGTCTGACAGCAATTCTGCCATCCTAAGTGATGTAGCTAGTCCTTAGACTTGGGCCACCAAGGATATCCTATATGAGTACTTTGCTCTTTGATACCAAACTTATAGGTTTGGAAGTTCCAAATCTAGTATAACCAATCATCGGGTATGGTAGCGAAACTTATAAGGACTATTGAGTATCGATATAGGATCATATGCTCTCAGTATTATGAGAATAATATCCCATGTGTTCTTGCTTAGACAAATCCTTGGCTAAGGTTATTCAGATTGAGAGAGAAAGAGTTCTCTAGGAGAATCTAATTAGAATGAGACTCGAGGAGAAATCGTATAGGCCTGATATCACCATTCTCGATATATGGTCTCTAGGATATTAGATGGATTAGGGACTCTAGGTACATGATAACTGATGACAGATAGGTCCAAATAATTGGATTCCCTTATATCTGCTAGGGACTACTATGTAGTGGCGTAATACATCCGCAGTCGATGAGTTAAGTTAATTATTATGGATATAATAATTTACTAAGTCAAAAGGAGTTCTGACATGTATGATTCACAGCCAGCTCAATATTAGGCTTAGAGGGTCATATACATATAGTAGGTGTTACGACGAGTAGAGGTTCAGATATAAGATATCCACTAGAGCCCCTATCTTATTGGATATCCAATAAGCCCCTGAATTATTGGATCATATGAATGAGATCCAATAAGAGCCAATGAGAGATTATTAGATAGAGATCCACTAATCTAAGATGCTTGGTTAATTGGATGGAGATCCAATACCTAATAGGGCATGATCCATTAGGGTTAAGTTGACATGAGACTTCTATAAATAAGAGAGAACCAAAGGGCCATAGGCTAGGCTTCTTGGTTGCCACCTCCTATTCTCCTCTCCCCTTCTCTTCCTCAAATAGCAAGTGTGGAGATTTGGGCAACAATTTGAAGAGCATCTTTACAGTCCCTACCATGTGGATCACTACTAGAGAGGAGGACGCTTGACCTCTTTCACCCTCTCCCACAAATCTATAGGAATTTAGGGATATACGATCTCCCTAGATAACATAACTATCTCACATGAGGTTTTCAGTTTTATAGATTTTTATGCACTAATCATCGCACAATGATGAACACCTTTTGGAAAATTTAAGAATTTTGTTTTATGTTCTTCGGCTATACATGTGATATCACCCCTAGATTTCCCTACAAACAATACCACCACTTGACATTGGGCAGTACCACGGCTGATCCTATGGTACCATCATCGAGTTTTTTAAAAAAGTACAATTCATACTTTCCAACTCACAAGCAGTACCATCACCTAGCCTAACGGTGCTACCGCTCGGCCCAACCTCATGTCACTAAATTAGTCTTTCAATTGGCCCAATTCAATCCGATTCAGACCTAATAGGCTCCTAATTAAATTGACATAGTTACACTCAAAATCAACTCGATTAGACACTTAAACTACTTTGATGAAAACACAACATTTATAATCATAAAACCTACATTGTCTGCTTGTCTTTAGTTCATTTGGCACTTCGTCCGAACTTCCGACATATCGTCCTTTTTTCGGTGTATTGCCCGATCCATTGACATGTTGATCTCGCACAATATTCGATCTTCTTGGCGCAATGCTTGATCTCTGACATGAAGAACTCTGACTCAACATTTAATTCTCCTGCTTCAATTGATTTACCTTTCTATGATCGAAGTTTGTTTTGCATTACTTTTATTAAACGCTCATTAGTTTATAAACTCATCAATTGATTTCATCGAAATCCGAGATACTGCAATGCTTTTGTCCTATCATGGCTTTATCTTAATAATTTTGAAAACTTTAAAAGTATTTTGTACGTTGATATCATTGATGATAATGATGAAAAGTTATTTTTGATATCTTCCTTGAGTAAATATTTGAGATTGAGACCTTAAATAGTTGAACAGGTTTGCTTGAGTTGAATGATATGTTTCCATAAGGGTAAATATTATTTTCACTTACATCAAATATATTATTTTTTTATTATGATGTTATGACATATGGATAGGTGAGCTTTTTAGAGCTCCATGATTAATTAATTATCATTATAAAAAAGAGATTATCAAACCTCATGTTTTCATGATTAAATCAATTAATAAATTTTAAAAACTAACTTTATATTGAGATAAATTATATAGGATATATTTGAACTAAGAGAATGAATCATCAAAGGATCAATTATCAAATGAGAGAATTGACATTGAGTTAAGCTGGATGAATAGTCGATGTCAGAGCTTTGATAGACAATTAAATCATGATTAGGCTGCTAATGGGCTAAAAATGTGCTTTTACTAGGCTAACTAGAAGGGAGGTTATAGCAGATATGAAGTGGGTTGGGAATGGGCTCTTATTGGGCAATTTCATTAGATCGGGCAGTAGCACCATTTAGGCCAGGCGAGGTATCATATTGTGTCAGCAGATGGTGGCATTGTTAGTACTCATATTCTTTTTGTACTTTTTTTTTTATAATTTTGCTCCATATTTTCTAAGATCTCTCGGGCCTATAAATATCCCTTCAAGCTTTGCTGGTGGTGATATTAGCTCTTGAGTGTTAAAATTCTCTCCCAAAATCCTTGTTTGAGTTCATTCTGTTTTCTTGAATTTGAGTTGTACTATTTAAGTCATTAAAAGTGTAAAACATTTGTAAAAGTGTAAGGTTTAGTATTATATTTTTAAAAAACAAATTATAAATATTAATTAATCTTCCCGTTCAAAGTAAGATTAATAGTGAAAACAGGTAAGGTGGATGTAGATAAAAAAATCAAACCAAAATTAACTGGTATTTACATCCTTCCTCACTTACATATTTGAATTAGTTTTTGTATACTTGTTTATATTACATATTTGCTTCATTATACGATTTAGATTTTATCATGAACTCAATGTTGTATACATGCTAGTGGATGTGAGTATCATTTCAACAATTTTTTGTCAAGGTACTAAAATCCTTAGAAACATAAGCTTTATAGCTCGATTATGTCAACTCGATTATGTCAATGTTCGGAATTTCTATTAATTTTTTGGTCAATGGGGGTGATAGGAGCTAAGTGATTCATGAGAAAATGAATTCATGACAAGATTAATCGATTGTGGATCGCCAATAGTTTCTCCCTTCCTGTTCACCATCCCCTGAAGTTGATGTGTACTCCGTGCATCTTAAAAACGTATGATATTTTGGGAGGATACTCTCACGGAGGTAAAGCCGAATAACAGTGTCCAACCTGGAAACTCAGGTTAGCAATAATCTACAGGTAGAAGAGGGTACCAGATGACATCACTGTTGGGATTGAAAGAAGTAAATCAGATTATATTTCCGCAGGCCTGTCAGTGCCCAAGAGCCAGAGGAAGCTAGAGAAAGCAAGGCGAAGGCCCAACATTCAGCCTCCTACAGCACTTCCAGCTATGCTCTACTCATCAGTCCACCAACCGGCTCTACGGGACACAGCTGCAAACCCATTCCCTCAATCCTCGCGAGAAGTTCATCAGGGAATAATTCTCAAACGCAAATTCGCAAGACTGGCAAAAAAAAAAGAATAAAGAAAATGTCTTATATAGTGGCAATTCTCAAAAAAAATATTTGCACAGAGGGAAGACTGGTGCTGTCTCACAAGCAGAAGGATACTCCTCGAAGCATTATGTTCGGTATACCTTAAGCGGTATAGTCACCATCGCCATCTGTGAACAGGGAACCCAAGTTTCAGTCGACAAACCAATGCAACCTTAATTATAATTAATAGCTACACTCACCCATGGCCTTGGAGTTCTAAGATCAGATTTACGGTACAGTTTAGATAGCTGAGATTGGAAACTCACAGTAATCGAGACATGGAACTCAATAGAAAATGACCTGCATATAGATTTGCAAAACTACTTAACATTTTACATGCATGGAAACTTCACATGGCAGCACCTAATTTCAATCTTAGTAATCTCTCCAAGGACTTTAGAGATTGCTGTTACTTTTCAAGCAAGATGATATCGTAGGGTGAAAACAGTAGGTACCGACTTGGGAGCATATAGAAGCATGTATAGGTGTTACATTGATCTAAAGCAAAGAAACCAATGATGTTTGCTATTTAATGTATCAAACGGGAGTATAACTAAAACATGTCAAAGTGATTACCCAGCAAACAAGGTGGGGCATACCAACAAACGGGGAAGTAGGACGTAGATAGGCAAAGTTAGAGATCGACAAATATCTCCATCTGCTATCTGAGTAACAACGATGTTTGTCACTATAAAATATAGTTGATATAAGCACCCCATAACAGTGTGACATATCATACCTGAGTAGTCTGGATCACTGATGTGTCAGTGACAAACCTCTCCCCAGAGAGAATAGATTCAACACGAAGTAACTGTATATCAACAGAGTCTATAGGAACTGCAGATGCTTCAACGGTTAGGTCACCAGTAATAGGATCCTTCAGAGAACACTGGGTTAAAATTTTCCCTGTGACCCGAAAACAACCTGCTAAAGATGATTAGCCCATCATTATAGTTGTATGATGTTGACCAAGGACTACCTTGAATAAATAACAAAGTTCTACTACGGGCATTTCGGATTCAATTACTTAACACCAAATTGCTATCAGCATGAACTTCAATCTAAAGACACCATGAAAATTGAAATGGACCTGTAAGCAGTTCAGGAAGCAATTGATGCTTTTGAGTGTCCTGTGTTATGTAAAAGCTAACAAATTCCAGCAACTGAGGTGACGTGATTAGATTGGCTGCAAATATCATTTAAAGAGTTATATCTATGCAATAAAAGACTTTGTTATAAAAGAACTGATTGAGAAATAAAACAAATTATAGGATATTTAGTCAATACCTCTATCATTTTCAACTATGAACTCCAATGCAGCAGATAAAGATTTATGTAGGTAACCTCTCATTACATCTGCTGTTATAAGATACTATTGAAAGAACAATTAGAAAATAACAATCTAATACATTGTATGAATATTAAATAAGAACCATTAGTTATCCTATATAAAAAAATGCAACTAGCAAATTGAAGTTATTATCATTTGCCATGCACAAATTTCAAAAACATGGTCATTGTTCTCGAACATAAAGTCCTTGGTAGCACATATGCAGTGTGGCTGTAAACATGAGCACATATGCAACTTATGTAAAATACCATTGCCCATTACCATTACAGGTACATAATTCCTGGTATGATTATTGAAAGGGGAGGTTCTTTAGATATCAAAACTTTTGGAATGATTATTGTCCATTGTTCAAAATTGTTGGTTTGATGTGGTTGACTTACATTCCTCTTTTGATTGTTTTCATCAAGATCTTAGAAGAGTTAGGAGGGAGTTATCCTTCTGAAATAAGCATAAAATAGGAAGGATTGAGGAAAATTTGTCTAATACTTATGATGAGATTTTGAGTTTGGAGAAAGATGTGGGGGAGCATAACTTGGAATTATCAGAAGAATATGAGACTTACAGCTGAGTTTGAGAACACATTTACATTTTTAATGTGCATTTGGAGAAGGGAACTTGAGTAAATGTGCAGTTGTGGGATGCTTTGTGTGTTTGATAAACAATAGATGAAAACTGTATCTTAAATGTGCATGGACATAAGTGTTGTTTGATAAAACTATGTTTCAAAAGTGCATTGAATGTTATGTGACAAATTTACCCTTCTAATATTTTGAATAATTATTCAAATATAAAATACATTTTTATTTAAATTAATATGTAAATAAAATAAATAAATAAATAAATGTAATCTTACAAAAAAATTTAATATGACTTAGATATATAATAAATGAATAATATAATCATATAAATAAATATAAATAATCTTTAAAAATAAATAAATAAAATTTCACCTTATAGAAGACATAAATAAGTTAGTTTCCCACTAAATCATATTAGTAAAATTGTGATTTTGGATAATATCATAAGGTACTTTGAAAATCTAAAATATTATATTAGTTTCCTGTCAATACTGAAATGTTAATGCTACCCTGAGGTAGCATCAATATTTGGGCATTTGCAATACAGCAACCAGGCCAAATGCAACTTGAAAAAATTTTACTAAGCACCAAATCACATTTGAAATGTACATTGAGCCTTTAATGGACATTTCAAATGTTTTCTTAAAAGCACCTAACATGTCTTTACAATAAATATCAAGCTTCAACTAGGCAAATTAGTCTAAAATGGTGGGATAAGGCCATGCCTGAGTGGCTTAATGAAGGGGATAAAAAAACCAAATATTACCATAACTTCGTAGTCATGAGAAGAAAACTCCTGATTACCAACCCTAAGGTTAACAACTGAGGTAGTGTCAGATTCAAACTCCATTAATAAGGCTTTTGTGGATTTTTATCAAACTTTATGGTGTGCTAAAGGTAGAAACAATTCATGTTTTTATTCTCGGCCTAACCTTTCTATCATTAATATTACTTCCAACAACCAGTTGATTAAACATTTCATGGTTTTCACCTATGAGGAGGTGTGGGCTTCTTTAAAATCTATGGGTTGGGGTGGTAAAAGCCCGGGCCCAAATGCTTTTACAGTTAAATTCTTTAAAACCCATTGGGATAGAATCATTGAATCTTTTATAAATCATTTCCATAAATATGCTTATCTTCCTAATGAATGAGCTAAGACCTTTCATATTTTTATCCCCAAATGTGCCAATTCAAAAGAGATTAAAGATTATAGCCCCATTTCCCTATGTAATTTGGCTTATAGAATTCTTGCTAAAGTCTTAGCCAATCATATTAAACCTTTTCTGGATACTATTACATCTAAAGTGTAGCATGCTTTCATTGTCTGGAGGTGTATACACAAAAGTTTCCTCGTGGCATAGAAAATTGCTCATGCCATGTATGAGTTGAGAGGAAAAAACCTTAACATCATCATCAAAATAGATCTTGAAAAGGTTTATGATAAGATCTGTTAGGATGTCATCATTAAATGTCTCAATTTGTATCATTTTCCTATAGTCTTCATTGATTGGATAATGGCATGTACCTCTTATAGTAGTTTTGCTTGCTTAATCAATGGCTCGCCATCTTCCTTTTTAAAGTAGGAGAGGTCTTCGTCAAGGGAATATCCTTTTGTCATGCCTATTCATCTTGGTTGCACAATATTTATCTAATTTATCACATGAGGTTGTTGATCTTAATATGGTGTCTTCTTTCCACATCAAAGGCTCTTTCAAAATATATCAGCTCATGTACGCTGATGATATCTCATGTATGCTAATGATATCTTGTTGTGTTTTAAGGAAAATAGAAAGTCATGTATGAATATTAGTAAAGTCTTTCATGAATTTGAGAGGATGACTAATCTTAAAATCAATGTCCAAAAATTTGAAATTAATTTTCCTAGTAGAACTATTAAAAGAGAAATATGTCAAATTTTTAATATTCATGAAGGTAATTTTCCTTTTAAATATTTGGGTACTATGGTCTTCCCTAGAAAACTACCTCTTTCAGCTCATGAGGACATCGTTAATCAGGTCCGAGGTAAACTCATCAACTGGAACAGCAAGACCTTGTCTTAAGCGGGCAAAGTGACCCTTTATTAATGCTGTCATCATTGTTGTTCCAATACATTATGTGAGTGTCGTGTTGATGCCTTAAAGATTATTAATAAGATTAATCATATTGTGAGAGACTTTCTATGGGGGAAAGGGTGTAACAGTAGAGGCCTGCATCTTGTCACTTGAGATAAGATCACTTGTAGCAAGAGAGATGGGGGATTAGGAATCAAGGACCTCAACTAGACAAAGTTTGCACTTCAAAAAAGGAGGATTAAGAATATTTTTAAGTTGTGAGCCCAATGTTTGGACTAGTGTGGTCTTGGCTAAATATCAATTTTATTCTTTGTGGAACTTCCAATGGCCCAAAAGGACCAGTTGAAGTTGGAGGTTGTTCTTGAGAGCCATGGAGAGATTAAGAACAGGTTTTACTAAACTTGTTGGTGATAACAAATCTATTGATCCTTATCAGAATAGCTGGTTATTTGATATATTTTTAAGTTAGCCCTTGTGATGACGAATGGATTTGAAAGGCTAATCCTAGAGGAGTGGTTTCTACTTATTCTGCTTACAGATTCTTCCTTGGAATTGATGCTAGTGAGATTTTGGATGGGGTTCTACAACCATTCCTAGGGTATTGATCCATTGTTGGAAATTAGTACATTGTTGCCTTCCTACTTCTCGACAATTGGCCAAGTAGGGTTTAAGATGTGCTTCTAACTGCTACTCATATGGGCTTGGATGGTGATTATATTGATCATTTATATTTTAGATGACCTGTTGTGATGCAGGTATGTGAACACTGTAAACATAAGTTAAATATTTTTTTTTTTCAATAATTGGAGGGATGGTGTTGAATCTCGGATTTTGATAATGAAACTAATTGATTGTGTTTAGGTGTTTAATTGCATTTTGAGTGATGCAGGTCTACTCGATCAGGATTAGACAGTTGACGCAGGAGGAATTGACGTTGCGCCGGAGGAGATCACGTCAGGATATTGGATGCCAGAAGGCTTCGGACGTCGGGCATCGGACCAAGGAGAGCGGAATTGCGCCAAGGATATCGGGGTTGCGGAGGTCAACCGCCGATTAGGCAACAAGCCGCAAAAGAGGACGATGCGCAGAAGAATCGGACGAAGCGCCAACCAATGACGTGCCGGGCAACAGAATGTCAATTCGCGTTGTAATAATTGTCTAGATCGAAGTAGAGTTTTGGCTTGTGTGTCGAAGGTTCGTCGGGAATGCTACCGGAACTAGCCGAGAATGAGTAGGGAGCTTGCCGAAGGGTTTTTTGGAAGCTCGCCGGAAGGTTCGTGGGATGTTCGCGGAGCTCGCTGAGAAAGATCGGAGCTTGCCGAAGAAGCTCATTGGAACTCGCCAAGATCAAATCGTGAAGTCTAGGAGCTTGCCGGGAGTCCGCAAAATGGTTTCCGAGAGTTTATCGGAAGATCGCCGGAAGTTCGCCGGAAGCTCGCCGGAAGAAGTCTTGACTTACGGACTTTGTAATAGCTTAGGAAATATCTTTAAATTCGTAGTTAGCACGTTAATTAGGGTTAGGATTAGGTGTTAATCCTATAACCCAAGTAGGGGCCAATTGGGCCGGAGTTCGGACTGGTTTGGGCAAAGTTTGGAGCCCAACCAGTGAGCTGAAATAGTGTAGGCGGTGGCACCGCCTAGAACCCGAAAACTGAGCGGTGGCACCGCCCAGCACCCGAGAGGTCCGGCGGTGGCACCGCTGGACTGGGCGGTGGCACCGCCAGTACACTGTCAGTGTCAGACACTAACAGGCGGTGGCACCGCCAGCCTCGGAAACCCAAGAGAATTCAAAATTTGGAGCCCAAATTTGAATCCTCTTTGGGCCTTTAAATACCCCTCAATTCTCAACTGAGATTACAACCTTTAAGAAGCAAGAGATTGAGATAAAAATCTTAGCAAAGTCTTTAGCAAGTTTTTGTTTTCAATAGCTTGAGTGTTCACCTCTCTCTTTCTCTTTGAAAATTTGTAAGAGTGTGAACCACTTGTAAAAGGTTGTAAGAGGGGTATTTGTCCTTCCCCTTCAAAGTGATTTGCTAGTGGAAGTTGGGAGCCTCATTGGAGAAGACTTCGCAAGTGGATATAGGTCATTTTGACCAAACCACTTTAAATTGGTGCATTTCTTGAATGTGTGAGTTCTTACTTTCCTGAAATTGTTATTTACACTACTGCTAGTTTTCGGTTTTCATCTACTCAAGTTACTATCGAAACGAAATCTCCTCGTATTTACGAACTCGGTTTTAAACTTACGAGTTTTAATCCGCTGCACTAATTCACCCCCTCCCCCCTCTTAGTGCCGCTCCGATCCTAACAGATGGCACTTGGTTCAGGGTAGGAGATGAGAATCAATCTGATTTGATCTTGAGAGCCCCTCATTGCAGACATTTTCTGATTACTATGGAAGGTTCAAAATGATGCCATGTTCGATGGGATTAAACCAAATCCTTATATGATGTTTTAAAAACCTGCCATGTTGCTTTTATATTGCCATTGCAGCTTAGAGTCTGAGGGGTCTAACGGGAGTACTTGTAAGATTGTCACTTGGAACAAACCTAATCTTAAATTGGTATAAGTTGAACACTGATGGTTCTGGTAATTTGTTGCCCAAGGGTGGAATTGGTTTTATCTTAAGGAACCGTGATGGGACTGCTGTGTTTGCAGGAAATGGATGCAAGGGACACACAATTCTGTTCAACAACACTGTTATTGTCAGGCAAGCACTATTGGCAGCAAAGGCAAGGGGAATTAGAAAGATCCATAGTCAAACAGATGCTGAGGTCCTCATTTATATATATTGAAGAACAAAGTGGAGACTCCATGGACTATTTCCATGGTTGTGCGTGATATTAATATTTTATCCAATGGTTTGAAGGACGTAAAAATCTTCCATGTGATTCAAGGAGGGTAATTGCCTGACGAATTGGCTTGCCAATTCGGCTAGGATGAGTGGATGTCATAATTCTTGGACTGGGGAATTTCCCTAATGCACTAGGTGTGTTGATATCCTTTGATAGAAGAGGGGATGGTTGTACTTGTTTGAGATAAAAAAAATATTTTTTGTTTGGAAATATAGATGAATTCCTGAAAAAGCCTCTTTTTTGGTTTCTCCCAAGGGGTGCCCCTTTTTCACATTTCCCAAAGGTGCCCCCACCTTTTCATAATCCCGAAATACCCCTAACATGACAACAGCAGCTCCCATCTTTTTTTGGCGGACTAGTCCATAGAGTGATCTGGTCCATCGAATTTGGACAGATCCAATTCCTCAGTTATAGTGTTTTTGAATAGACCTACCCTGTTTTCCAAAACATAAGCCTACTCAAAAATACAGTAATGGACATGGAAGTCTCCGTTTGTTTTTATTCCTAAACCAATAAGGATATGGTAAGTCTATTCAAAAATATTATTATTGACATAGAAGTCTCCTTGTTTGGTGTTCTTATTGCTAAACAAATAAGAATAATCATTTGAAACTCTATTTTTGTATATAAGTTGGTTTCTATTAGGTTTTGAGTCAATTTGCCTCAGTTAGAGTGTTTTATAATAGACTTGCATTGTTTTGGTGAAGATGCTAAAAACATTGTAAATCAATTCAAAAACACTATAATTGGCAGTGTAAGCCTTTCTACAATCTGCACCTTAAAAATCTCCAAAAATTCAAGTGCAGCCCTCAAAAATCTGTTCCGTTCCTTGAGCGATCATCATTGCATCTAAATAATGTATCCCACTTTTGACTGATTCGATAAGGAAGTCCATCGACCCAACAAGCCTTACAAAGTTATCTTGTTATAGTCCTACTACCTTGTCTTGGTACATGGTGTCCACTATGTTCTCCAATGCCTTGATTCCTTTTCTTGACCACTACTCATACTAGAGATCAAGGGATTGATGATTGTATGAAAGTTTCACCTTTACGATACCATGTGCTCCCTTGTGCCTATGGCTCTATTATCCACCCATGCCTCTATGAGACTATATAGCTCCCATATCTTCTCTTTGTGATCTACCACAATAACATCATAACACTCCCTCCAAGTCCATCTCACATTCTAATTGTTACTTGATTTTGCATAGTCAAGTCATTCTAGACTTATCATCGCTTCTACACCCCTTTCTGCTAGTTATAAGTGCTCTGCAAGTCAATCACATGAGTGATGACACGTGTGCATGACACAAACTCTTTTTGCTTATTATATTATTTGGCATTTTATCACTTTATATTGCTTATTGCATGAATATATATTATGAAGTCCATAGATCTGTGCAATGGAAATCAGATTGTAATGAGATCACGATAATGAGACCGATTCGCCTTTAAACACATACCCTAAATAATCTTGATCAGAGGCTGCTCAAGAGGGACATCGAGATAATCGGACAGACTGGTGTACTAAATACCCGTTCATATGATAAAGACAACTGATCTCATAGCTACTCGTGTGGGAACACTAGGTTTACAATGCAGGTGCTCATTGGAGAATGA